>NW_027526385.1:141234200-141834200 GCF_048455015.1 Haemaphysalis longicornis
CAGCGTCTGGCCCCTGCATGAATTCGTCCACAATAAACAAATAAAAAGTTTAGTAAGTAAATGAAGCTGTTGGAACTTTCAATGACGATGAAGGCGATGCAAGCACCGCGAGCAACAAACGCTTAGGAAGAGGAGGAAGACGCCCAAGCGAGGCGATGAGCTGGCTGGTTTGAGAATGTTTCCGTGTACATAACGTAAATATATTTGCATTTTTCTAGACGACGGCCTCCTTGTTTGCCTTTCTGGACGTTTTCCACAGAAGCAAGAAGGCAAGCAAGAGGAAATGATAAAACTAAACGAACAAACAGACATGCAGCCATAGTACGTAAGAGATTCGGAGGCCACAAGTTGCATGTTAACACCATTGAGTTAATCTGGTGGGTTAGACATATACAGCTCGATGTGAAATATTTTCGTTTTTCACCAAAATTTACCCGAAGCGGTGTAGATGCAGCGCCCACGAAAACACAGGTCACGGTGCCTTTGCGAGGCGTATCACTACTCTTCGGCAACCTTGGGCCAGCCTGGAGTAGGCTCAGTAACATTACCACCAGGTTGTTGTCCTCGCTGCGAAAAACATTATCTGCTGCATGTATGGGCTATCGACTTGATAGCCCATGCTTGCAGCAGCGTAACTGTGAATTTTAAGCTTACTGTATGTTTTACTATGGCGGTCCTGATTATTGTCAAGAAGCATTTTTATGCTGCTGTAAATTTTGACGTTCCACCCAGTATATCAATAGCAATGACTATGTCAAGATTCTGTCATTAAATAAGCACAATACCCACAGCCAAGACTTAGTTTTTTAGAGATACATGGTATGCACGTAATATTACAAAATTCATGACACATTGAAAATGTTGCACATTGAAAAACCCTTAAAACAAGTGTGGTGCACATGAACACGCCATGGCATGTCCAGTTCATGATTGAAGTTTAGTCCAGAGGTGGCGCTGTATACCGCCACCCGTAGCGAAATCTTCACTAGTTTGAGGCCGTATACAAAGAGTTACCGAAAATAAAACACATAACCAAAGAATTCCAAAAAATGGCCAGAAACTTAGGCAAGGGTACGTGTTGTGTTAGATGCATTGAACTCGCAGTAGTGACACAGTTTGCACTATTATGCAGCGACGCGGCTGCGCCTACACCGCACTATACACTGTGGTTATGTATCCACCCAAACCACGTTTACGCAGCAAAAAAATAGAATAGAATAAAATAGAATAAAATAGAATAGAATCGAAAAGAATAAAACACGATTTGATTAATATCGTGTTCTATTCTATTCTAGAAAGTGGATGGCAAAAAAGCTAAGGTGACAAGAATAATAAACGGAGGCAGTGGTCTTGTGGCTACCCGGTCATGCCTGGCATTCAAATTCGCAAATTTTCTACAATAAACCAGCAAACACATTCATTCGTAAAATAGAATTTCCAAAAGTTCTTTGTTTTTTATTTATTATAAGTTTTTCTGAGATGTACATTATGCATATAAGTTATTTCACCGCTGTTTTAATATTATTTGTATTTTTCTCATTTTTGGTTTTTGACAAATATGTTCGACCAATTTTCTGTGCATGCATAATATAAATTTCACCAGTTTATTTCAGTAATTCTATATTTACTTTCATTCTTGGTAATTCTTGGTAGTAATTCCTTATTTCTTCATTTTTCTTGAAGCTTGACTTCAAGCAATTTTCTCCCGGCAAACTATTATATCAAATTATTCAAATATTTTACCACATGCAATATTGTGAAAATACTACAGGATATTACATTGTTTGATCACTTTCTGAATTTTTTCTTGCATTTTCCGCATTGTTTGCTAGTATTTTTTTTAGTTCTCGTTTGTTGAATTAGATACACAACGTGCATATTTTTTATTTTTGGAGTTCATTCCTTTAAAATTATTTTTTCTATTAATTTCTTTTGTTTTTAAAGTTCCACAAACAAGTGATCTACATTTATGCTGTTTCAACCATTACACGTGTTACTTCAAGCAATAGTCTATTTTTATGCAAATGGAGGGCACTCCACGTTTCGGGATATGGGCGAATCGTAAATTCATGCCACACATCCCAGCAATAAGCACGTCGCGTTTGCAGTTAACATAATCTATAAGAAAGCTATAGGCTATAACCACACATATGCAATTGCCTACCATGACGATGTGATAAGAGGTGGAGGGAACAAGCCTCGAACCATGGCCGCAGAAGCCGTGGTCAAGCCCGGGCCAATGGGCACCTTGTTTGCGAGGCAGGGAGCTCAGGGACCTCATTGGCCATCAAGGTAAACTGATTGTAGAACGTAACTGTTTTTCCAGAGCCATACGGATAATTCAAGCAACCGAAAAAAGGCGATCGGTACCGAAAAAAGGGGTGCACCAAAATCTTCTTTCCTGCCCTTCTATCCCGAAGCTTCACAAAGCGTGGCAACTACTCTGGTGCCTTCGTCATTGAATTTTTTGATGCAATCGGGCCTTCTCTTGCACAATCAGTATTTTTTTATCAAAGTATCCTAATGAAATTGAGGGAAAAACAAAGAATTTCAAAATACAATGAGGCTGTGAACTACTTGTTGAGGTACAGAAATGGAACAGGATAAAAAGAATTTTTCTCACATTCAAATGGTCGAGCTGTACAACCGGGACACAACCACTCCCCCTTTAACAGCTCGCCCGCTATGATCTCTGAACTAGTTCTGCTAATGGAAACCGGATGCCTACTTTTTTGGATGATTGAAGGATCTGGGTGTCACGGGCATGTGCGGAATCATGGTGCGCGGAGAAAAGGAAGAAATAGCAGCCAAACAAATTATCCGGACATTCGACCACTCTTCACGCCAACAACTATGTATTAGCAGACTAAATTTTGTCTTCCCTTTGTCCTTACAATCCGAACCCTACGCTCTGGTTCAAGTACCAGCTGCTTGGTCATTGCTCAAACAATGTGTTGTTGCCCAAACACCGTCGTGAAGTGTTCTTCACAAAGTTACCTGAGGTATTACTGCAATTCTCTACACTTTGCGTGCATCCCATTCTCAGCTCTACACATAGCCTATTCCAGGACATGCCAGAAGTTTCAGGCAGAAAAGGAAATCATCAACGATAAGATAACGACAAACCTCTCTAACCCTAAGGTGCGAAAGAGGTTCACCTCTTTTCCTCGCGGAAGATATGCCGACGCACCTCGACAGGTGTGGTTGAACGCTCTGGTTATGGCAGGGACGCAGTTCCGCATAATAGACTGTATCCCACCAGCGTCCCTCCTCCTTCTTGCCTTTGCCATCCAAAGCCATCGAAGACAACTTGTCCGACCGGCAGTGGTTTACATGGCAACCGAAAGGGACAGAAGCAGAGTCTCACCTGGTATTTCCGCCCTAGAGGCCCCCCGCAGATCTGAAGAACAGGCCAAAAGAACGAGGTACCTGTGTGGCTCTCATCCTCTCCCCATCCCTGTTTATGCACGTGGCACACCTGGTGACCACGGCAGTGCTGGCTTAAACGATGAGCACCCGAAATGGTGCAACGTCTTAGTCCTTGGAGCCCAGCCTTACGGCACCCCCCATATATCTGATGTTCTCATGAATGTCGGAACTAAGCTGCCTGCATTGAAGTTACGGGCTACGACGTCAAACGCCACAGAAAACACCAATCAGCCCCAACCTAGGATAACAGAACCGAAAGACGGCAGATGCCAATATGTCATGCACAGATCCTCCAGGGGTTCTAAAGTGTAAGTAATGGGAAGAAAAATACCATTCAATGGAACTGCTGTGGGTTCAATAAAAAGGTAGGCGATATGTACGAGATCTTGTGTGCTAATTAACCAAGTGTGATGTGTCTCAAACATTTTCTTGCTATAAGTAAACAGACAGGCTTTTCTAAGATATGGTATTTAGAAAGGACTGGGGTGGCTGCACGCACCCCTCTGGTGGTATTGAAAACTGCCGCCAGGAAATACTTAGCACGTTATACCATCAATGTAAACAGTGTTCTTGAGACTTGCTATAAGGAAAGTAATAGAAATTATAATATTAAGGAATTTCTCTTTTTGTATTCCTTCTTATTTCAAGCTATGGAGCCCTGATTTCGAGGCGCGCGTGCATCATCTACCACAATCTTCCGTTCTTTGAGGCAAGGTCAATGCAACTTATTCACTTCGCGGCTCTCCATGCAATACTAGCTCTAGTCGCCTCAATGACAAAGTCAGTATTCTTGAAGCATGCCGTGTTAACAACACAGATCGTTGATGCTATAACATGGGGCACAACAATTATTCGCATCTAAGTTTCGATATCGGTTATCCAGTTCTCCTTCCATTTTTTGGGGGGGGCGTGGAAACACAACCATAAACAATTATCTGCTTCCCAACAACATTTACATATATTTGTAAAGAGTCAAACAGTTCACTTTCCCCAAAAAGGTTCAATTGGAATCGGGCGAACTGAAGAACGCCTAAAAAAACACCTAACCAACACAACACATTCTTAAGGAACCTGCAGCTGGACGAAGCAACGCAACTAATCACGGCGCATATCTTTCATACCACTAGAAAATCCCTTTCCTAGCACCTCGGTTCGTTCACAAACCAAGGAAGGCGAGAAGAAAAGCGACTGTGGGTGGGCGCGAAAGATCCAGGACAAGGTGTGGGATATCCGCGGTCGATACCCAACATTTGATAATCTTATCTTCCTTAGAGGGTCACAAGCACGTGGAAAACCTGTGCGGCTTGAGGCGAGAAGGGAGAGTTGGCGCGCCTTTCGGAAACCTCCAAACTCATCCGCAAACAGACGCAAGACCTACGCACACGCAATATGTTAACCTAAAGAAAAGAGCCCCATAGTCTCCCCCTGGTCAGCACAACGGGGGATGCACTAGAGGATCAGGTGGACCCACTTGCACAATACTTTTGTCATGTGTCACGTTAAGCTGACTGCTCTAACACTTTCATAAAAAATGAAGGCAGCTCACACTAACGCGTAAGACGTGAAAGTACCGAAGCTGCACGCCACCTTTGCGACCGTCATCAATGTTCAAGTCGACGATTGCTGTCAATACGCTTCTTCTTCGTTGCCGCAACGTTCTTTACTCCGTTATTGTTGCTAGAAGTGTGAGCTTCCCCATTTTTTTCTAGGGAGAGTCATTGGACATGACATTGGAGGGGCGTACGGTATCACGCGTTTTTCCCGTTCTTAGCAATGGCGCCACGATTCCGGCGAAAGCTGTTGTCTTTCTCGTTCTGAAGAGGTGTTGTCACAATTACGGCAAATGCTGGAGTTTTGTTTTTTGCCAGCGTTGGCGCGTCTCCTTAGGTTGGTATGCTTGGGTTGAAAAACTGCGCTGGGGACGCTGGGCGTTTGGCGCGAGTCGCGAAAACATCAGCTATCGCCCTTTTCACGGTTTATTCTTGCCGGGCCGTCCACAGAATCTTGGGAAATCGCTAAGCGGGTATGCTTCGGTCCAAAACATGCGCCGGGAATGCTGTGCGGCCATCAAGTGGCGCGCCACCAACAGTGCTCGGGATGTTCGTGGCATGTTCGTGGCTTGCTCGTGGTCGCCGTGAGGCCTGCGTTCACGTGCGTGCGGTCAGTAGTTTCTTGGTACTTATAATTGGACACGAAAAATTACGATTTGCTGAACACCTTTGCTGTGCATACAAAATAACCGGTGCAAATTATTGCTTACGCGAACGCAAAAAGTAAACATCTTTTTACAATTTAACCATTTAAGTTCGTGAGCTGAAGATAGTTCGAGCGCTATTAAGCCTTCAGCACCAGATGCAGCGAACATTACATTCACCCTAACACAACACCTACACGCAATATCGAATGCTATAAATGGCTCCTGAGTTAGCGACGAACATACGTGGATATTGTATATGCGTTCAAAATGTCATCACCAGCCCCCATACTTATAAACGCGATATCTGGGCATGTGTGATCTCTTTATTTTTTTGTTTTTGTTAAATATTTCACCTTTCTCGCCTGCACTCTAACAGAGAGTGAGACAGAAAGCGCGGCCGTTTATCCTGACACCAGTAAATATCTTTCTGCTATTAGTGTTCTGAGGTCCGTCATGCAGCATGTAGTTAAAAAAAATATTATAAAACGATTGACAAGTGCGATTTTACAGCACTTTTCATTTCTTCGATGTTACTGCAAGCGTGAAGAGTTGTTTAGAGATGCGTAACAAAACGCCCGTAGCGTGCCATGTGCTACGCCCGTCTTGGAGTTTCGTATCTTTAAGACTTTAAACGTCAAAAGCAGCGTTATAACGAAAGATTCCTAGTCCTTTTAGTTTCAAAATATGCAGGCATACACGAAATTACCGAGCCTTGTAATTTTAAATTCCTTCAGCGGTCGCTGCATGCGCATTGTGACCCAGGACGTCTAGTAAAACAATCTACTAAAATAGGGTATAACACCTCTATTGTAGAATACGCTTTAAATCTCTAAAAGAGCGTGTGTGAGGTGGGCGGTCGCTCTTGAATCGCCGGCAACCACCCCTTGCTTCCGATGGCCGCTACTGCTCCACTTGACTATACAGTGCACACAAAGACAGTGCCCTAGCTTGACTACATGCAACACACCAGACATCTTCACGAAACATGGCAAGGAAAGAGGAGTACAGAGGCAAACAACAAATTTGATATAGTAAAAGTATTCCTATGATCATATACCTCCGAAACAAGCACCCGATACCCGAATGTCGCCTTGGCTATATGACTCTTAAGCCACACATAAGCGACACAACCCCACATGCTCACTTACTCTACAGTACCCTAGTGCCGTCGGTTAGTAGAAGAACTATCTATAATACACATTTCAAATTCAATGTGAGGCATTAACCACAACACGTCACAAGGACTTGGCCCGATTCTACCGACAAGATATCGCACGCCGCCCATCGATCTTCTAGTCCGACGATCCTAGGTTGTCTCTGAAAGACTTTTTAAGCTATTTATCACATGGTAAATTTCTACACCTCATTTATATCCCAAGAAATCACAACGTCACTCGCTATACCAGCCATCGACCGTCTCTGTTACTGATTTTGATTTTAAGATTCTTCATTGACTTCAGTAGTTAACTAGCCCTCTCAGTTATACACCCGCACTCTTGCGGCTCTTTGCTCCAGTTGTGTTGTGTCATTACAACTAACCATCATTATCAATATGTCTACAAAAGAGTGTGTAGACATATTTTCGGCAAATTTTACTTTCTGCTCATAAGTCTACAGCAGAACAGAAAGCGCTCTAATTGCTCAAACACTTTATGAACCCTGATGGACGCCTTGGAAAATGCAGCCAGCGTCGGAAAGAATTCACCAAGACTATCGCTTACAAACCCGGTGGAAAACAATCGGGCGCCAACTGCCTGTCACATGCTACTGTCGACCCGCGGCCACCGTTCTCTCGTGAAGAATCCGCATTATTCGGTATTGTCACACAAACAACGTAGCTGAACTTCAGCGTGAAGTTGCGTTTTGGGATATAACTTCTTAAAGGACGGAATTTCGCCTGGGCCAATGCCTTTTAATGCAATTTCATGGTATTCTGCCTTTTAAAATTCATACCTGGTGAAGACCTTCGCCCCTACAACGATAACAAAGTTTTTAGGGCACCCTGGCACTGGAAGCATCCTTGCGATGTTAAGGAAGAAGCAGTACTTACTACACTTTAAATTCGACGTCCCCCTATACCTAGGAGCTTCCGTTACGGTCAGCGGCTGCAAATACCACCGACACCTGCCGTATTTCGCAACCAATTGCAGTACCATCGGAGCATTTCAAAAAGATAGCAATGAACCTTCTAGCCCCCTTTCTACCCCTAGGCTTCTTCTTCACGACTCCTTCTCATGGGGACTTGAAATGGCGCCAAATTTCTAATTCGCTGATAGGTGTCGGGATAAGTTGTACGTAAGGTCCTAACTACAAACTGCGCAACGGCTTTCACCGAAGAGCAAATGAAAGTAATGGTTCTAAAGCATCGTGAAACACCAGAAAACGTCAGCTTGCTATGCCCAGATAAACCAAAGATTCGAAAATCTCAACAAGTTAGCGAATATTCTCGCTATGCTAATATTTGAACATAAGACATAGGACAAGCTGCTCCATTTGTCAAGTTTGCGTTCAATACCACTATAAAAAATCTGGAGGTGACTGCGTTCTACATTCTCTCGCACAGAAGGGTGAGTGACATCCTCGAAGCCATGGTGTACACGTACAACACGACGACCTAAACGCCGACATCCAAGGATACCTACAACATACGAAGAAGGCCTACCAGCTTGATATAGTTTGTCCAATGAACCCGCGGTTTGTGAATTCCTGATGCCTAAACCTTCGATACCTAGACGGCGAGCATCACGAAGGTGAACTTTTCTGGGTTTGGACACTTATGTTTCGACCCAGACTCAGTGAGAGGAACCTGCGACGGTATTTTAAAGCCTACAGGTTTGAGCGGTGTGTTGTCCAGCTTATCTATGAGACTGTTTGGGACGGCGACTCCACCAGAGCATGCCTCGACCCCAGCAGGCTACTCGAAGTCATATAACCAAAAGCCTTACTATGCCACACGGCTTGCCTTTTTTTCTTGCTTAGACAGCCGCTTTTTTAGCATCTACTTGATGCACTCCTGTGTGTGCCTAATGCCGCCCGCCATGTCTAGTTTTGTTTACATATATTTTCTGCTACCAGCGTCTAGCCGCACCAGCCTGTCTTGCCAGCGTTGGGAAGGAAGACCGTAATAACTTCTCTTGTTTTTGTATGCGACATAGGCAATCGTATTTGGTGTAGAGAATGTTATTTCCTGAGGCCAATAGAATGTTCTTCTCTGATGAGCAGTGCTCGCTATCAAATTCGATGGTTCGTGAAAGAGTAATACTAAGATATCAATGCATGCAGTCAATTCCGCAACATACCACAAACTGACGATCGCTGGAGCACGGCCCTATTTGAAATACACCTCCCTGTTTTTGAAAATACATTCTTCCCCTGCAATTCATCTTGATTATCCAAAGAACCCTTTCCGTTCATTCCCGAAGGGAAAAATTTAGCAATTTGCACACCGCGTCTACAGTTACTATATAAGAGTTTGCTGTATTAAAACTTGCATTTGCTGGAGACGAATTATTGGGGCTAATTGTACTATGTTTCAGTTGATCAAAATTACTGTATATATAACTCAATGTTTTCATGTGTAGCGTCACACATTTTTTTCGCTTGTGGCAACACGAGGAAATAAAAACGCCGAGCCAGAAAACACGTATATTAGGAACACGTCAGCAGCTGACGGGCCGGCGGCAGCTATGCCTAACCGAACGCTCAGAGTTTTTGGGCGAGAGCACTGACTGCTCGCGCAGTGAGCCCCAGAGTGGTGCTTCGTCCTCTTCGCTGCGTTGATGGTGCTGCAGGAGGCCCCCCTCTAGTGGCGGAGCCGTTGGGTAAGCCGGAAGAATAATTTTTGAGGTCGTCGTGTGGGGTTTGTTGTCTGTTTCGACTGGGGTGGCTGGGAAGGGTGATCCGCACTTAGTATCGTGGATTCGTCTTGTTGTGTAGAGAGCGGTTCTTCAATGAACGATGGTTTGAGGCGATCAACAGAAATACTGTCGTGTCTGCCAAAAACATCCACGGTGAAATGTTTATCAGCACAGTGGAAGACGCGGTAGGGTCTGTCATACGGGCGCTGAATTGGTTTGCGCACGGCGTCACGGCGGAGAAAACGTAGGGGGACGTTGTCAGCTCGCTGGGAACATGCGCATCCGCACGCTGTTGACAGCGTGGTGCGGGCGCACGAAGTGAGCGAAACGAACATCGTAGTTTGGTCACGTAGTCGGTGGGATCAGGGCACGGAGATGATATGGAATCAGTGAAAAACTCTCCCGGCAGGCGGAGCGACGCACCAAAGGCCATCTCTGCGGGCGTACAGTCTATATTCTGCTTCAAAGTAGACCGAAGACGCAGCAGAACCAACGGAAGGGATGTGGGCCAATGGGTAGCGTCCGGCTGTGCCCTGAGTGAAGTCTTGAGGGAGCGGTGAAAACGCTCAACAACCCGTTGGCAATGGTGTGGTACGCTGTGGTCCGATTGCGGGAAGTTCAAAGAAGGGTCAGAAGGTTTTTGAAGAGCGCCGACTGGAACTGGTGACCTCGGTCGGTGGTAATAGTTGATGGGACACCATAGCAGGAAACCTAGCTGGCAACGAAGGCGTTGCCGATGGTTTCACTTCGGATGTCGGGAAGAGGGAACGCCTCGGGCCAACGTGTGAACCGATCGCAGCAAATTAGTAGATATGCGTTGCCTTTTTAAGGAGACCAGGGCACCAAAATGTCTACGTGCACCTTGTCGAAATGCTCAGTTGGTTCCGCAAACAAGCAGAGAGGGGCCTTGGTGTGCTCGGTAACCTTTGACTGCTGCCATACCAAACAGCAGCGCGTCCACTGAAGAACGTCCTTGTTGATGCCCGAGCAAACGAAACTCTGCGTCAGCAGATATTGCGTGGCTCGTATTCCATGGTGCGATATTCTATGGAAGGCATCGAAAAAAATGCGTCGGAAACTCGCCGGGACGAGTGGACGCGGGGTGTGCGTGGAAACATCGCAAAGCACCGGGACAGCACACGATGGGATGAGTACTTCAGAAAGGTGCAGTGCGCCGGGTTTTTTTCGAAGGGCTATTATTTTGGCGTCATCTTGTTGCGCTGATGCGAGTGCGGTGAAGTCGATGTCAGCCGAGTTGTGGGAATTGGAGATTCCGGCGACACGTCAGAGTGCATCCGCGGCAGCGTTGCCCTACCCTTGCACGTGCCGTATGTCCATGGTGAATTTCGCGACAAAAGGCAGATGGCGGGTTTCACGGGGTGAAAATTTGGTGGAGTTTGACCAGATGGCGAAGGTCATGGGTTTGTGGTCCGTCTGGATATGGAACTCTCGACCCTCGAAGAAGGGCCTCAAGTGACGTACAGCCATTATCATTGCAAGGAGTTCTCTTCCGAAAGTGCTGTAGCGTGACACCGCGGGTGACAACTTGAAGGAAAACAAAGCAAGGGGTTACCTGGCACTGTCCACAAACCGTTGCAGGACAGCTCCGACAGCTGCATCAGATGCATCGGTCAGTAGGCAAAGCGGTACTCACGGTCTTGGATGAACGATAAGGATTTCCTGGGACACATTGGTCTTGACATTCTTGAAACCGGTTAGTGCTTCTGGAGACCAAGTGAGTGGAGATGATTTCACTTTGTTTCCCGTGAGCATGTCTGTCAGTGGGTGGAGGAGAGCGGCGCAGTTCGGCATGAAACGGCGGGAAAAATTAAGGAGGCCAAGGAACTCGCGGAGTTTGCGTATGGAAGATGGCTGCTGAAAGTCTTCGATGGCATGTACTTTTGAAGGCAATTGGCGAATATTCGCGCTGGCCGAAGAAGTCCAGCTCGTGGGCACCCAACTCGCCTTCGGCTCTATTGACGATAAGGCCGTATTCGGCAAGGTGACTGAAGAGTTGGCGAAGGTGCTTGATATGTTGTTCTGCGTCGCTACTCAACACAAGCAAGCCATCGATGTAAGCGAAGCAGAAAGGTTATCCTCAAGTCACGGTGTCAATGAACCGTTGGAAAGTTTGTGCAACGTTGCGAAAGCCGAAAGGCATGTGCACGTACTCAAAAAGCCCGAATGGCGTGATGATTGTCGTCTTTGGAATACCTGCCGGCTACACGCGAATCTGATGGTAGGGCTTAACAAGGTCGATCTTAGGGAAAATCGTCGCCCCGTTCAGGGGTGCTGAGAGAGAGAGACGGAGAGAGAGAACAACCTTTATTAAGGCCTGCAATTAAGAGCAAGCCCCAAAGGGGCGAGCCTCTAAGACGCGGCCACGACGTCGTGTCGGCGTGCTCTACTAGCCGCTGCCAGACCACGCACCGCAGCTCCCGGGGTGTGCCCCGATCCCACAGACACGATCAAAGGCATCTGGAGTTCGAGGGCTGCCTCCACTTGCTGGACGGCCCGGAGTTGTGAGTCATATGCGGATGATATCATGCCTTCCATGATGGTCAGGGGGAGCTGCGTCTGTGTGGCAACCTCATGCGGGTGCAGTTCGCAGTCCCACAGTATGTGGGCCACCGTTGCTCTAGCTGACTCACAGACACGGCACACATCAGACTCGTAGATTTCCGGGCACACGTGAATCCCAAGCACCAGGGTCAGCGCACACCCGGTTTGTAGTTTGCGGCATTGCACTGCTTCTTTCCTTGAAAGTCTTGGATGAGGCGGGGGTCTCGTCTTTCGATTGTGGCGGTACCATGCCAGGATGTCCCCGTACCTCGCGATGAGGGCACACTCGGGAGTCGCCGCCCGCTCAACAGACGTGGCCGTTGCGTCGTCGTCTGCCACGCGGTGTGTGAGCGCGCGCGCAGCCATGTCGGCCGTCTCGTTGCGGTTGGCGAGACTCGCTCCGGTGTGGAGGGGGCCCGCGTGTAAGGGGAACTACCGCAGAGTCACTGTTGTGTTTCCCGTTCCTGGGGTGGTTCCCGTTCACTGGGGTGGTTCCCACGCATCCCGGGGGATGCCACGCATCCCCCGGGATGCGTGGCACTAAGCACTCTCACAGCACTGGCATTGACTGTGTTTGCGGCGTATCTAAGCATTGCAGTTCACGAGTCACTGAGTACTGTTGTGCACGTCGGGTCCACCATGGCCAAGGCAATGGCCATTTCCTCTGCCTGGTGTGGGTCCGTTGCGGCGAAGCTACCCGCGCTGCGTGTGTCTCCGGTGACGACGTCCACCACCACCGCAGCGTAGGTGCCGGGACGGTGCGGGTATGCTGCTGTGTCGGCGTATTTGGCTCCTCTGTCATTGGCATACAGAATTGTGAGGGCAGGACCCGTGCAAGCCGCCGTTCGCTATTGTGCTCCGGGTGCATGTAATTGGGGATCGGGCAAACGGTGAGTCGCCACACCGTTGGCGCTGGTAGTGGGACGGTATCCTCGGGCTGGATGGCCAGGGGAGTCACGCCAATTGTTTGCACGATTGATCGTCCGGTACGTGTGTGGGACAAGCGTTCGTAATGTGCTGTTCTCTGGGCGTCGATGATCTCGTCAAGCAGCGTGTTATGGACAGCGTTATATCGTCGGCGTAAATCGTGTGGCCGACGCCGGGTACGCAGGCGAGCTCAATGGCCACTCCGATCATCACAAGGTTGAAGAGGAGCGGGGAGATCACCGAGCCCTGTGGAGTACCGGCGCTTCCCAGGGACTTCTGTGGGAGTTGGAGATTGCCGGCGTAAATGGTAGTTGTGCGGTCCGTCAGAAAGTCTCTAATGTAGGCGTACGTCCTGCTACCCATGTTCAGGTGAGAGACCTGTTCAAGGATGCGGCATGGCGTAGCCTATCGAAGGCGCTTTTTAGGTCCAGCCCCAGCACCGCCCGTTTGTCCAGGGTATGGGTGGGATCGTCAATTATTTCGTGCTTAAGTAGGAGCATGGCCTCCTGCGTACTGAGCTTGGCTCGGAACCCTATGATCGTGTTAAGGTATAGTGCGGAACCCTCTAAGCATTGTTGCCACCTGTTAAGCAGGACGTGTTCCAGTACTTTCCCGACACAAGAGGTTAGGGAGATGGGTCGTAAGATGTCGATATGCGGCGGCTTGCCCTGTTTGGGTAGCAGGACCGTCTTGGCCGTCTTCCACTGTCGCGGCAGGCGACCGTTTCTCCAGCACGTGTTAAAGTAACGCCTGAGGGCCGTGATAGCCGCGTCGCTGAGGTTGCGAAGAGCTTTGTTGGTGACTTTGTCGGGGCCTGATGCCGATCTGCTACTGAACGTTTGCAGGACCGCCCCTACTTCTCATTACTCAATGTCCTTGTCTAGGTCTGCGTTCTCGAGGCCCGCGTACTCGGGGTGGTTGTCCACTGGAGTGGTAGGAAGGTAACGGTCGTTCAGACGCCTGCACAATTCCTGCTCCCCGAGCTCTGCTATGGCTTTGTGCAACGTGCGCGCCAGGCAGTGTCGCTGCTCTCTTTTGGACTTGGTCTCGTCGAGGAGAAAGCGTAGTAGTTGCCACGTTCTGCTCTTGTGCATTTGACCGTCGGCCTCTTCGCAAACCACGTGCCATTGTTTACGACAGAGCACCTTACTATGTTGCTCAATGGCTTTGTTGAGTAGTGCTACTTTCTTTCAGAGTTAGCGGTTAGTTCGCTGCCTTCGCCACCTTTGCTGTATGGATTGTTTAGCTTCGAGGAGGTGGTCTAGCCGGCTGTCCACCTGGGTGATGGAGTCGTCGGTTTGGAGGTCTGTGGTTGCCGCTTCGGTTGCTTGAGCGAGCGCTCGAGACCATGTTTTGATGGCGTCTATGTCCTCGGATGCTTCGAGGGATTGGCGGAACGTGTTCCAGTCGGTGATCCTCTGTGTGCTCGTGGCCGGGGTAGTTGCCTTCGCATTTGTAGGTAGGGTGATCTCAATGACGAAGTGGTCGCTACCGAGGTTTTGGCCCGTGTTGAGCCACTGTGCCATCTTTCCGTTGCGTCCTGGCCTGAGAAACGTTAGGTCGGGTGTGGTGTCCCTTGTGATGAACGTACCGGTGCGCGCCGGGTTGGTGGCGTCGGTGAGAAGATGGAACCTCGCTTCTGTGGCGTCGTCGATGAGGTCTCGGCTTTTGGTGGTGGTCTTGAGGTAGCCCCAGTCTTGATGCGGAGCATTAAAGTCACCGCATAGTAGGACGGTAGTGTGCTGTGCCTGTCGTAGGGTCTAGTTTATGAGTGCGTGGAACTTCTGTTGGCGATGTGCAGCATTGCTGCACACGTTGACGATGAAAGTGCTCTCTTTGCGTTTCTTGGTAACCATGACTAGCTCGATGGCACAATGCTCTATGGCGCTGCGGCCAAGGATGTCGTGCTCGATGAACATGATGCCTTTCCTGATCAGGGCCCCGACGCCTGTACCCACGCCCTTCCAGACGTCTCGCGCGCTTGGAGGGCTTGCGTGCGTGGAATAGCCAAGGAGGGTTGGCGGGGTCTCGCTCTGTGTTTCCTGATTGAGTATACGTCTGGTGGACGATTTAGATGCTGTATGTGCTGTTGTACTACCGCTCGCTTGTTGTTGTAGCCGTTGGAAATCTATTGCCAGACCAGGAGGTCCTTGTGCTTCTTCACCAGTGTTCTGGCCATGTTGGTCGCTGCTGTTGGGTGTGGTCGTGATTGCCTGGCATGTCAGTGCGGGTGCTGAGGAACGTTTGGATTTGAAGAGAGTAGCTTGCATCGCTTGCATGTTGCCTTGCATCGCGTGGCACGTTTACTCTATTGTTGTGAGCCGGGCCTCGACTGCTGTAAGCCGCTCATCGTGCTGGTACATTCGGGCTAGGATGTATGATATCTTCGCGCTCTTGGGTGGTGCTAGCGCTCTTAGTTTGGGAGTAGGTTCGGAGGTCTTGTTGTCTCGGGGTTTGGCTCGGCTGCGGATTTCGTCATCTCATCGTCGTCTTCAGACAGGTCGTTTTGAGGTACGACTGCGCCGTGTGTAGGCAGTGCGCGTTGGGGTGGCGGCGTTGGCATGTGTTATCGTTGTGCTTCGGGCTGTTGCGGTAGGGCTAGGAGCTGCGATAGCTTTGCATTGATGGCCGTGATGGTAGCGTCTTGCTCTGCGACTTTCTGCCGAAGCTGCTCGTTCTCGAGTCGTAGTGCAGCGAACATCTCGTCATGGGGTTGTGAACGTTTGGGCTGCTTGCTTTCCTGCGTCTGCCCAGGCTCTGCCCAAGCCACTCGTCTGCCCAAGCCACGTTCCCAGACGTCTGCCCAGACGTCTGCCCAAGCCACTCGTTCGCGCGAACGTGACTGCTGCTGCTTGCCTCGACTGGCGCTACGTCGACGGCTCTGTGAGCGCCACCTGCTGCTGCTGCGGTGTCGCGAGCGGCTGTGCCGCGTCGCAGCTGGCGCGTTGCGTGTCCGCAGCTGCGGGAAGGTGGCTAGGCCCAGTTGGTTGCAGTAGGTGCTTGTGTCGTGGTTTTGGACTCACCGGTGGCACGTTGGGCCATTCGTTGCTTCACCTGCTTGCCCGACGCCTTCCACCCTTCCGTGTCTGTCGGAGAGTGGTCGGCTCCTGGTACCACGATGGTCGTTCTTCCGGCACTCCGGTCGACTTAAAATGTAGAATTCTTCGTTGCCGCTGCTTGCGCATCAATCAGTGGGCCGGTGTCCATGTCTCTGGCCATCTGTTCGGCTTTAGCCGGTCCCTCGAGCGGGTTAGGGTTAGGCCGCAAGGCAGCCGCCGCCGCGCTTGGGGTGTATTCGTGCTAGGACTAAGCTAGACTTAGCCGGGGTGCATCGCCAGACGCACAGAAATCGCCGATAAATTGATGTAATATCGTACCTCGGGGCCAAATCAGGTATCGTTCCACTCCATAAGGTGTACTGCACGTAGTGGGGATAAAGAATCGTTGGTCGTAACTAAGTAACGCTGTGTAATTGGGCAATAAAGCGGGAGCCGACGTGAAGTGCGTCTGCACTCTCCAGCGACTGTAGCGCCCTCCTGGTGCTGTAAAGTCTGCAATGTGCGGAAGGGGGTAACAATCAGGAACAGTGGAGTTGTTGAGCAACCGGTACTCTCCGCAGGGACGCCAGTCTTCAGGTGAAGGCTTTGGAACCATGTGCAGAGCGGATGCGTAAGGGCTCTACGACGGTCGAAATATTCCGAGCTCAAGCATGTGTTGGAACTCGTCACGTGCGATCTTGTAGCGATCAGGCGGATAAGCATCGAGCTCGATCGTGAATGAGTGGGCCCGCAGTTACAATGCGATGAGTGACGTCATGTCCGACAGGGAAATGAAGTTGGCAGGTCGCAGAAGGGAAGGGAATTCCTCAAGAAGCTTGTCATAGACCGACTTCGACGAGGTGCTTGCGACCGCCAAGAGCGGTTCCTTCGATGCCATACCAAGCACAGAGAGGTGCGTTGTAGCATCAATGAGGCGCTTGCGCTGCACGTCAACTAACAAGTTGTAGTGACGCAAGAAGTCTGCGCCAAGAATGGGGTAGGCCACATCAGCGATAAGAAAAATCCATCGAAATGTTCTCCCGAGGGCAATGTTGAGTGCCAGCGATTGTTCTCATTAGGTTGCAATGGGAGTCTTGTTGGCGGCTTGTAAGCTGCTTGTGGTTTGCCTGCGCTTGCGAAACACGGCTGGGGACGGTATTGCGCTGATCTCAGCCCCGGTGTTGACAAGGAAACCCAGTCCGGTGGTTTTGTCCGTCACAAAAAAGAAGCGGCTTACTTTGCAACCGACACCCCTCACCGCCTCTAGTGGTGCGCCGGGGAGTTTTCCTGAAAAGTACAGGGGGTTGTGCACTTGCGCGCTGCTTTTCCAAAGTTGCGATGATACCAGCATACGCCTTGCCTTGAAGGCGATGGCGAACGGCGGCCCGAGAAGGAGGGGCCGCGCGAGGGAGAGTGTTGGCGCGGAGCTGAGAGAGCGGCGATCTGATCTGATAGCTTAGTAATCTCCCAACGGGATCCCTCATGCAGGCTCTCCAGCGCAGGTGGAGACGGCGTTGTGCGTGCTGCTTAAGTGGGCCTGCAACGTTGCGGGAGTGATAAGTTGAACACGAGACGTTGGACAGGAGTGGAAACGTCCATGACGGAGTCAGCAAGTTGGGCCAGCTGAAAAATAGATAAACCTCTCGCGGAGGCCCGCAGCATGGGGACGGAGGTAGGCAGGCGTTGAAGAAAAAGCTCTCGAAGAAAAGCTTGAACGAACGTGGCTTCCTTTTCTGCAAGGAGCTGCTGAAGGCGACGCAGTAGCTGTGAGGGTTTGCGAGCACCGAATTCTTCAGATTGTAGAAGCTGCAACCGTCGCTGTTCCGGCATTGACGTCCGGTGGATGAGTTCACTCGTCAGGGTGTCAAATGGGGTGGTCGCCGGCGGTGAAACAATCAGGTCGCGAAGCTCGGTTGTGATCTCAGGAGGCAGCGCATACACGAGGTGATTGAAATTTTGGCTCTGCGACGTGATGCGAGCAACGGCGAACCGACTGTTTACCTGGGCGAGCCAGAGCTGTGCGTCCTCAGCCCAGTACTTAGGAAGCTTCAGCAAAAGTGCAGCCACGTCCCCCTGAGCGGTGGAGGATGTTCGATGGCTGTCATCTGCAGCAGTGGCTATGAGCTGGGCATCCAAAGCAGTTTGATTGTCAGCTGCCATGTCCGATGTCCATGGTAACCAGTTCTGTGGCAACACGAGGAAATAAAAATGCCGAGCCACAGAACACATATATTAGAAACACGTAAGTAGCTGACGGGCCAGCAGCAGCTATGCCTGGCCGAACGCTCAAAGTTCCCGGGACCACTGACTGCTCGCGCCACGGGTCTCGCGAATTGAGCCCCAGAGTGGTGCTTCGTCGTCTTCACTGCATTGATGCTGCTACACGCTCTTTAATTAGAATTAGGAGAGAGAAAGAGAGAGAAAGACGTGATTTTTATTTGAGTCCTGTGCGAAAGCACTCTTCCTGTCTGCATCAGTGCTGGCCTGTGATGGTGGTTGAGTCGTAAGGGAGGGCGGGTGAGATGGTAGAAGTGTCTGTGATAGGTACCCAATACGCCTCTTGATCCCTCGTCGGCATAGACAAACGCGGCAAGAGAGGTCCATAACAAAGTGAGAATGGTGATGTTTCGTGTTAACTATAGCACCCAGTCGAAGTACGTCGTCGGGCGAATGTCCTCGGGGAGTGTATGGAGCGTGCGAGCACGGAAGAGAGCGTAACACGGACGGTCCCACACCAAATGTTCGGCCGTTGCAGGCACGCAACACTGCAGAGAGAGTCCTTCGCCGGGGTCATTGCCGTAGACTTTGTGGCGGAGCGCAGGTGAGAATGCGGTTTTGGTGGCAAAGCGGCGAACCAACGTCTGTGTGGCCTGCGGTAACTTCTCTGGCATGAAGGGAACAGGACGCTCTTGCTCTTCGGTGCGGTCTTCCCTAACTTCACGAAAACACCGGAGTATATGTCGGCGTCGCTGTTGTGCGAGTGCTTTCCTGACAGTTACCTCGGGCGGGCTTTCCTCACTGATGGGCAACTATCAGGGAGGATCGCTGTCCAACCGCAGCTCGTGCATCGCTGCGAGCCCACTTATTGCCGTCAATACCTGAATGGGCGGGTACCCAAGCAATGAAGGCGGCTATGTTGAGGTTAGAGTGTAACTCCAGGAAAAGCGCGACCAAGTCGGCGAGGATTCCCGGATATGAAGACGGAGCTTCTCTCACTCGCGTGCAGATGTTGTATGCGCGAGCCGAATCAGTGAAGAGCAAAATTTTGTGGGGTACCTCCCTAGGTTCGAAAGTATTCCTCGCCCACTGTGCAGCATGGTCAGGAGGGCAAGTAACGAAAGGTACGTTGTGTCGGCGCTGGCGGTACTGGTAAGGAGAACCGCATTAGCGACGCAATGGGTGGTGTCAACCCAGGCCACCACACGAACGGGTGCTAGGCCACTATCGTCCTCCTCATCAGTATCATTTCGTGGAGGCACCGAAGTCACCGCTACGCCGGTGCGTACGAAGGTGTGAGTGGCCGGCGATTTGTGCACGGCGCTGAAATTGTGCGCCTTGGAAAATCGACGCCGGCTTGCTAAATTTCGAAGCAGAGATCCCATGCCACGAGGTAGTGGCTTGCCATTCGTCAAGGGAATGCTGAAAGCCCATGGAGGGAGAGAGGAGGGTATCCCAACAGCCTAGTGGATAATATCTCAAGCTCGTCTAAGATGGAAAGTCCGAGTTAGTGCTGCTAAGGAGGTCCCTCTGGGCTGAGAGGGCCTGCTCGGCTAATTCCGTCAGCAAATTTATCCTACCATGCGCATAAAGCTAACTTAGGGGTGTGCATTTCGGCAACCCGGTAACAACCCGTATAGTCTCCCGGTTAATCTTCTCTAGTTGCTCTTGCTGCCGGCGGGTAAGGACATGGTAGTTGTAAGCGTAGAGAATGCGGGAATTGATTATAGCTTGTACGAGCTACCGCGTCTCCTTCTCTCTCGTACCCCAATTTATACTTGTAACTCGGCGAACGAGATGCAGCAAGGACTCGCACTGCGTGGTGACTTTCTTTACCCATGTCGTGCTTTTACCGTCTTGGTCAATATATGCCCCGAGAACCCTCATGGAGGGTTTCCTGACTATCTGTTGGCCTGCCATGAAGAGGGAAAAATAGTTGCGGATAGCCTCGGTTTTCATCAATGGGCCATTGAGAACTACCATATATCTGTTTTTTCAGCAGACGCAGTCATTCCCATTGTCTGGAGGTACGTGGTAATGACATCTAGGCCAATATGTAATGTTTGTTCCTTTTCGCCACGTGCTCCAGTCCTAGCCCAAATGGTGATGTCATCTGCGTAGATGGCGAAATTTAATGACGGAATTTTCTCAAGCAATGGTG
Source organism: Haemaphysalis longicornis (assembly GCF_048455015.1). Taxonomy (NCBI): domain Eukaryota; kingdom Metazoa; phylum Arthropoda; class Arachnida; order Ixodida; family Ixodidae; genus Haemaphysalis; species Haemaphysalis longicornis. The sequence goes on from NW_027526385.1 coordinate 141,254,589, forward strand.
GGAGGCGTGCCATTACAAGATTGAAGAGAGTAGGCGAGAGTACTGCACCCTGGGGTAGTCCCACCCTGTTTGGGCAGGATGGTCCGGTGTATTCTTCTACTTTCACTCTGTAGGCTCGCTGGTACAGGAAATTTTTGATGAATGTAAGCATACGACCACGTACTCCAGCAACTTCTGCACTTTCTATCACAGCTCTGTGTGGTACGGAGTCGTAGGCCTTACGGACATCCACCGCCACCACAGTCCGTATCTGTACCGCTGACTGAGTACTGAGGACCTGGTTATGCAGCATGAGCAGGATATCCTGCTTGCTTAGGCCTTGACGGAAGCCAATTTCATGCGACTGAAACATAGAAGTATTCTCAGGGTGCCAATTAAGGCGCTCTGGAACCGTGCCTTCAACCAGTTTACAGAGGTTGTAGTAAACCCCTTTAGGTAAAACCCCTTTGCTGCAGCATTATATCGTACCTTTTCCCCATTTGTATCCTGAAGGTGAAGTGTAGAGCAACGTTTTTTAAATCAGGTCGCCAGTCAAGCGCATTTTGAATAAGCAATCACAGGAAACACCGTGCTTTTTGCTTAACAACTCTTGTTTCCTTTCCAGTATTATTCACGACTTCATCAGTCAATTCGTGTAAATCGGAATACAGAATACCTTCTACTTGGGTAAGAACATTTTTTATTTTTCTAAAATTGTAATACATATTGTCACGTGTTTCATCGGCGCCAAGAGACGACTGTGAGGACAAAGAAGTGGTTGAGTGCACGTGCTCTCTCATCATTGTCATTCAGAGCTCCGGCGCTTGCACTTGGAACCCTGGGCTCGAGCTTTCCCAGTAAAGAGGCTCTGGCTGCTTGTAGTGACCCGGTCGTCTCCTTCAAGGTTCCCGGCTCAGCATCTGCGTGTCTATAGCACGCGACAATATGTTACGAACCATCAAGGCCTTATAGATTGTGCAAGTTTTTAAGATGTCATAAATATTTCCTTGAAAATATTTCAGTGGAGACGTCCCATCTGCAGATCAGAAATGAATGATTCGCAAGGCTTAGGTAACGCACAACTTCCCAGTAACAGGCCTGTTGTTGAGTTCGGAGAGTACCTTTGAGTGCAGGCAGACATATCAGGTGATTTTTGTTTCGTTTTCCGCTTCGTTAATTTCGGAGCCTGTGTCTCTGTATTTAAAAAACATTGGCTTGAAAGCTAGAGTTATCACTTTGAATGGAATACTGCTGTTTGTACAGGCGTCATTACCTCTATAAAATTTCAATTACAATTTCTATTTCAGTAGCCCTATTGAAGTAAGGTATGAATATAGTTTTGAAATCTTTAAAAAGTGATGCATAACCACATCTGCGAATCGAGAATCTTCCCTTTTTGTTCCAAATAGTATTTGTCAAACCTATCCCTAAAGCCATAACGTCTTCGCTGTAACACGTCATGACAACACCTTTTAGAAGTCCTATGTTACCAGCCATGAGTTATATCCAAAATTAGAAAAAAATATTACCAGAAGAACTGGTTCGATTGATTTTTGAATCTAGATTTCACGATGCTATTTGAAGGCCATGCCAGAAGAATGCGTAATTGCTAGAAAAAAACCGGGCAGTCGTCTGCTCGGTTAGTTTCAATACTTCCTTTTTTCACTGAGGCATTTCCTGAGTGCTGTGTTAGCCTGCGAAAAAATATATAAAAAATTTCATGCCCCTATTTGGCCGTGTCTTTAGATATATCTGGTATGTGCGGAGAGTTAGCGTGTCGACGTAGCTTCTCTGCTTTGTTAGAATATTGGGGGTAAAAGTACCAAACAAGTGAACTTACACACAAGTCATTTGATTTCGCAGAGATGTGAACATTGTGCCGCCTGCAAGGGCATAAGATACTACGCTCTTCTGCCTGAAAACATCTTCTCAGTATAGCATCTTGCAATGATGTGAACAACCTTTCGCCGATTTCCCAATGTTGTTCTTAATCCGCCAAAGGTTTTCAGTATTGTGCCTACCCAAAAGATATAAAAAAATATTTTGCCTCAATTCAAAAGCCAGAGTCACTAATAAGAGCAACGCGAAATCAATAAAACTACATCTAATAGTATGTACTGGTGGCAGGACCATCTGAATTTACGCTATTATCTTCATCATCCACATCCTCCAACAATCATCATCAGTGGGGCATAGCCAGGTCGGCGGCTCCACAAGACACAGGATCTCGAACGCAACTGCGCTGTATGAGTGGTCGTATTTCTGCGCCGCTGTCCAGTTGCGACGGGGCTCGTATACGAACAATAAATGTAAGAGAACCCCAGCCCATCACCGAGTCCACGGCTCCTTTTCGTACAGTATCAACACCGACTCTGTCAGCACTTTGTGGTTCAAGATGAATAAATATCATATTTTATTCGCCGATTTTAGAAAGTGCGCGCTGCAGGAACTGAATAATAACATTTTGTTTATCGCTCGCACGAACTTATAAACCTAATGAGTGCACTGCGATATTGATATCTAGGGGTCAGTATAGCAATATCTCATGGTAAATACTTCACGTAAGAGAACCACAGTGTTATTCGTGATAGTGATGTACTTCCATATTACCATTTTTTCTTTGAAATATTGAACACTATTACATTGTCGCATAACATATCTTCATCCAAGTCTTAAGAGGTGAATAATAAAAATGTCTGTACCCTTTGGGCCGTTTCACAAAATACTTCATAACCCTTCATCAGCGTATGGAAGAGCGTGCCACATAGTTTGACCGAAGAACGAGGGATACAGTTATTTTAGAAATGGGTGTAACTCGACATGTGAATTTGGCGATCATAAGAAAAAAAACCTTACCCCTAACAAGTTACCAAAAAAAGTAACAGTGTTACAGTTAGTTACCTAACCCAAATAAGTGACTCTGTTACAGTTACAGTTACGATTTTCCAACAGTAACTAGTTTGAGTTACAGTTACTGCAAACATTAACGTCGTTACTTTTCCGTTACTGTATAAAACTAAGTAATAGGTAAAAAGATTTGGCCTATTTAATAAAAACGTACGGAGTTATGCAGGTAGTAAAAATTACATCTAGTAAAGCATACACGAGGGGAACCTAAAGTAATCCACTCTCAGGCCCAAACCAACAATCGTTGTGTACCCCTCATTTTTTATTACTGAAGTTTTGCTATCCATTATAAGGAACTTTATTTTTTGTTGCTACACTCTCGCTGCAAGAAATGTATTTGCAAACATCATTGTAGCATAAAATTAGTTGTTTTCCAAAGCTGAAATCAGAGAGGCCGAACCTATACTATATATATAGAGCTAGAGGACGACACAGTCGAAGCAATCTTTCAATGTCAAGTTAATTTATTTTCGCCTACAGTGCCGTCGCTTGACCGCCCCGCGTTGTTAGAGAATGGGGAAAAGGTGGCGGAGGTTGCCGATCGATGGAAGGCCCTTGGAGGAAAGGGGGAACGGATGTGGGAGTACTTCGGTTGTCGAAGTGTTTTTGAAAAATACTAAACAAAGCGCTTCGTTAACTTTTTGTTTCGTACTTGTGGTCGGAGATGGGGACTACTTTAAGCTATTGCCGAAGCGACGTTTGTCCGTGGGCCCTCGGAGACGGTCTCCCATACCAACCCACCCACTTCCCCACGCCCATCCACGAAATGAGACAAGATATTTCCAAAGGGAATAGAAACTAAATTGAACGCTTTACTGTGTTCCCCCTGCTTTGCCTTCCCCTGTCCTCACAAAGGCAGACTTTGCCATCTCGACCAGAAAACACTGCTTTCACAATCCCAGCCTTCCACAGCAATCACGTTGCCGATCCCAGGAACCCCTCCCTTCGTTTGCTTTCAAGCGTAGGCCGAACGAAGCTCGCCCAAGTATTCCTTGCACACAACCTTCAGGAGCAGATGTAGCTACTATGTTCTTTTCAGCCACAGCCCTCTAAACGAATCCGCGAGGCTTTCCAAGAACATTTTTTTGTGCAGTGGCAGTGTGGTCAGACGTCTGCCGGCCAAGATGCTGGCTGGTGTGAGGGCAGCCGGGGGCCACCATTGTCGGGGTCGTCGTATATGTGGAGCGGCATGAAACTTATCACTTCCTCGACCTCGTTCGAGCACTGTTGACAGCTCCATGAAGCCGCTATACCAGGGGTGCCAAACGCGTGGGCCCAAATTGCGTGGACCATTGCGTGGGCCCAGAGGTCCCGCACAATGGTCGCAAGCATACTGAAATTTGAAACAGCGCAAAAAGACCACGTCTCCTATAAGCGTTGCTACCATTAATTCAATGCGCGTGTAGCAATCTTGCATTTTGTGTGCAATATTCCATGCATTTCTTTTTTTTACGCTCTTTTTCTTGCTTCCTTCTTTTTTATCGTATTCGTTCTCGCCTTCTTTTCTGGGTATATTTCGCAACCCGCGCAATAAACCAACGAGTTGTTAGTCAGCGCCTTGTGTCGTGGTTTCCTTGTCCCATCTTTTCGCGCTGTTTAGAATTTTAGTATGCACCACCAACTAGCCCAAACCACCGTTCTAACGCGGTCGCAAGCAACTGCGACTTGTGAATCGAACACTCTAGAGTGAGCTTAGGGGTGGACGAGCGCGAGGCCGCCGAGAGACTCCTCGCGGCATTTTATGACCCTGCGAACGGGGCTGCACGTCGCCAATGAGAAAGAGACACCTTGATCAAAGTTTTCTAGGCTTCTGTGAAAGTACAGAGGTTTCAGTGCGTTGTGCGCCATTTGTGGATATTCGTTTTCCTGTTCGCCTTTGTTTTCCTGTTCACTGCACTCCAGATGTGGCGAAAATGGTGCAGCCCCGCATCAGAATATAGGTTCTGGCGCGTCAACATGAATTTACGTGCGCTTAGGCTCGTGTCGCAGGGTATAGGTGAGAGCGATGTCGGGCTGCAGAGGAAAATACTGCAGCTTAGAAACTTCAAGCCATTAGGGGACCGCGTGGAACACCACGCACGCGTGCACGCCTAAACATTTCTAGTCCAGATCTTTTTCACGCATGCAAAAGGGAGTCAGCTGGCATAGATAAAGAAGACTAAGGTTCTGCGGAGGAAACGCCCATAAAGCGAAACGCGCAAACTGTACAATGGTCGTTTATGAGTATTGCTGTTGGATAATTTTTTTATAGATTTAAATCTCTGTAGCGATATTTATCGTTACACTTACTCCCCAAAAATGTAACAGTGTTACAGTTACAAGTTCCTTTAACTTAAAAGTAACTAGTTACAGTTACAAGTTACTGAAAAAGGTAACTACGTCCCGGTAAAGCGTTACTAGTAACTATGTACTGCCAAAGACTGCCCCTAACTATTCTTCTTGCCACTACTGTTTTAGCAAAGAGTACTATGAAATCCTAATATTGCAACTGCAATCACGGTCTCACTTTCAGCCGTTTATATAAAAGTGGTGTGCTCCTTTTTTTCGTGAAAGTATTTTTTACAGCTCGAATATCTGTGTGATTCAACATTGCCATTTTTATTGTGTGTTCTTTTCTAGTTTTTCTGTCATTGATGTGCACTTATATCAAATAAATACAGCTATGTGGTGGCGTATGTGTTGAAGCAGCCGTTTTATAACCGTGAGAATATTCTCAAAAAGTTACCGTTCACTCCACCAGAAACATACAAATAGCTGGTCAAAAATCCGAGCGCATTGGAGTTTTCGGAATGTAGAAGCTACAATGGAAAATGCTGTTTATATTACGAGACCAATGAAATAAAGAAAGTTTTCAATGAAGAACCAAGCAAGGCTCGCCTGGAAGCTAACGCAATGTTTTAGTTGGTGGATCTCGCATCTCTATGTTTGTTTTTTGAGGGACCCATGCCAGACACCGGCAACAAGGCATAAAAAACGCATGTTCCCTACAGTGAAGACATTTACGACGTGCCAAGAACAAAGCCGTCTGTCCTAAAAACCGCCACCTATACGCAAAACATCTTACCCATGTAGAGGTTTAGGTTGTAGTGGCATCATCTTTAACGCCAGTTCCCCATCATCATCAGTTCTTCGGATGATAACGCAACACAGAAAACTATGACATCTGCGCTGCTCGGCCGCACTCCACGGGCACTCTCTGATTCTCGGGCCCATGTTGTAGATTCCACGCAGCTCTGAATAAATTTAGGCCCTGCCGCACCATCTCATCGGCCGCCTACATAATTGGTGACCCGGAAGGTCGGCCGCATGGAGCCCTGCTTCACCTTCAATCTGCCCTCCTACCCGGTCTTCGAGCACCGCCATCTCGGTGCCGGGTACCGTAGAATGGCGGCGCACTTCCAGCTATGGCGCATCGACTCACAGGCTGAGCGGTACCACATTGGCACAGCTTTGCGTCTAGATGACCTGCGCATCTACATAAGACTATAGGGAGCAACCATACCATGACATTGAGATTCTTGTCATGCCGCGTGTCGGCACAAGGCCTGCTTGTTGTAAGAACTCGGCATCGCTCCACGTCGTTGACCCCTCGCACGACACGCCGAGTGTTGAAAGGCGTAGTGCGTCCAACGGCTCTCAGTCTTTCCTGTGTCCTTGCGATGAGCCTGTGGCTGGAGCGCGAAGCTATGTTCCATCACTACCAGGCTTCACAGAACGTCCGTCCTTCACCTTGTCCCCCTCCACGCTGGCTGCACCCAACCACTTGACTCCCGGCAAGGTGACACTCTCGCGTAGTACGGTGGCCTTGTCACCTCATCCACCGTTCTTCCCCGAGAGCCCCAAGGTGTGGCTTTGCCAGATGAAGTGTTTTTTCGCCCTCTACAGTGTCACGTTGCAGAAAGACTGTTATTTTCTAATCCGCGAGCTTCTACCTTCCGCTCTGCCCTCCAGCTTGCCGGAACCTGGAGCATGCCTTTATGACGAGCTTAGAGCCTTGCTCCTTGCGCGCTCTGGTCGGTTTCACGAACAACCCGCGCCAGGCACAGAGCATTGCTGCACTGTTGTCCCGATCCTCCCGCCTCTTAAGAGCGCGCCTAAGGGGAGGGTGTTGCATAGTAGCAAGGACGCCACGATAACGACGGCTGCGTCATACCTCACGGACGGCACATCTGCTGTAGAGTAAAACCTGCTACCCGTCCAGCAGTCTGTCCGCAACCTCAGCTGCGCTGCCTACACGCCCTACTGAACCATCAGGGTAGCCTTTGAAGCAACCCCGTTTGCAACATTTCGCGCAAGCTTCCTCTGTGGACCAAGGCGCGACTTCGGCATCCAGCACACCATGTTTGGGCGCATGCATGGGGGTGCCAATTGAAGCCGCTGCTTACCCAGGTATTGCAACCACGTGCGAGGTGTTTGTAGCGACCCCTTCATTTATGTCGTCACGCGGTACACTATGGCCTCCGGTCACCACCTGCCAGTTAGAGGACAATTGCAGCGCACCGCGGCGATTGCAGATGGCCTCCGAACAAGCAGCCGTGCAGACACGGGGATAATGAACCAACACCAACTCCTGGCTCCAGGCACCCGCGGCTACCTCTGCCTCGGCCACCAAGCATAGTGTATCATGCTCATCGTCCTCGCCTTCAAAAGCCAGGAACCAAACACTGTAAGGCACGCGTTCGGTTAACCTGGGCTCGCCACTATCAACGAGCCGTCAAAGCCGCTGCTGGGCAGACACGAGCTCTACGTAGGATAATCACGACTCGCCAAACCAGACAACTACCTCACAGAGTTAACTATACTTCCAAAGCGGATCGATGCGTTTTGCGCGCTTTGCTACGTAAACCCAATCGCCCCAGAAAAGATCCTCGAGAATCGGCAAAACGCAGAACCCTGCCGTCTGGTGCAGCCAGTCACAGGCTGAGTTACGACGTGTTCACAACGCTTCCGCTGACTTTGCCATTACTGCCTGTAGACCGTGCATACCGTGGCTGCCTGTGCAAGCTGCGTACCCGGATTGGTTTTCCCAGTTTCGCAGGTGCTGTACTACACTCGACAGCACTTTTAATTGCTATTGCACGGTTGTCCCATCACTAACGCCTGCTACCGCACTGGAACTCCCCGTGCACCCCACCCAAGGATAATTATTGGCCTGGACGCTTCCTCAATGGCAACCTTGGACTGTCCCCCAAACTTTCCGTGAATACGGACGCACATAACTGTACATAGTTGTCAACCGCACGCGGCTGTTTTCACACAGTGGATTTTGGCGTTCATAGGTACGTAGCTCCTTTTGCCACTCTTCATAAATTTTTATGCATTACATGCATCTCTTTTTCATGCATTTTATTAGCGTGTTTTTCTATCACGGATTGCGCGCTAGGGGGGAGCTACGTAGCGGCATCATCATCAACGCCAGCACAACCATCATTATCAGTTCTCAAATGATGACGCAACACAGAACACGACGGCCTCCGCGCTGCTCGGGCGCACTCAACGTGCGCACTTCGATTCTCGGGCCAATGTTGTCGTCCCCACGCAGCTCTGAATAAATGTTGGTCCTGCCGCACCATCTCATCGGCCGCCTACAAGGTCACAATATGATTGTACTGATTATAACAGGATAGCAATACGGAATGGCACTTTATAAGACATCGTAGCAAAGAATGTCGAGCATATACCTAAACAAGCATCAACGCAGGAAGTAAAAGCATCTTTCTGTCATTAACCCCAGTAATGACAGTTTGGAAGCCCATGCAGTTACGCTTGCGCAGCACTGAACACGGGTCCAGCTCTTTCGGATTCAAGAACGTGCTCAGACTGTATAAAAATCACCCATTTAAAACTGTGCACACAAATGAAATGATTGACTATACATTTTATGTTTTGTTATAGCAGACACTACATTGCAGTTTCCGTTAAGAAATTTAGGTGGCGTCTCATTCGACCCAGTGTAAAGGAACAGGAAGTACGGAAGAGGAAAAACGGACCGGAGCCGAGAATAAACAAGATTTAGAAAAGCGGTCGCCAAGAAAAAAAAAATTCGCAAATGTTCAAAGAAGAGCTCACCAAATTTGCTTTTTTGTTTAAGTGATTTGGAAACCAAAAGTGAAATCGCAGAGCACTAATATAATAAAGCAACCGCGGGCTAAAATTACGAATGAAGGAGAAGGACACTTAGCGTTGGAAGAACAGCGGATAAATGTACAGTCGTCTAAGGCGAGAAGCATAGGAGGACCTTGTGAAGGACGGTGGGCAGCATTTGTAACCCTTGACGGCGTCCTCCTTGAAGGAAGACGGCGTCTTCCTTGATAAAGGTAGAAAAAGCATTCACCCATACAACACGCCTGAGGCTATTGGGAATGATGTTCAGGAAGATGCTTTATTTCGCCGAAACAAAAAGAGAAAAGGGTCTAAGCGTAGTGTTCGGCCATGCTGTCACACCCGATTTTTGCCAGTAGCCTGTGAGCCTCAGCTACACTTTCCGCCGTTTGGCCAACCCTTCTATGAGTGACCTGGTTGTTCCACGGTCTTCCATTACTCTGGAGCCTTTATCTGTGTTGTGGATTCCGCGGACAGGCCCATAGGCTACGTGGAGGGCAATTTGCTTCCGCCACCATCTATACTTGTCTTCCTAGAAGTGTGCATGTAGACTACCATAAAATCAACTGTTCGGAAACATTTACTAAAGAAAGCATCCAAGCCTCAGATTAACACCGGTTGAGTGGGATGCCACCCAGGGTCTTTTAAGGGGTCTTAAGGTTCATTCACGCAGGTTTTCTCACCCTGTTGCTGCCCTCCGACGACGCGATTAAGCGTTAGGATCCAGAAAGTGCATTAGCGGAGACCTTAGACTTCATCATAAGCATCCTCCTCACCTGGCGGCGACAAATGTACTAGTCCTCCATACTGACACTATTTTGTAACTGTAAGTACATATATTTTCGGAACTTGTTTGATTTATTATAACGCATACTCGCGCCAGTGGTAAAATACAGTTTAGAAATTATCAATTGTTAGACCTCACCAAAAAGGTTTCGGCTGGCACGCACGTGCGAACTTCCCCAGGTCGAATCATGATTTATTTTCATAACCACTAGCAGCGTCTTATGCCGCCTGGGCTAGGGATGGGCCGAAGGTCTGCGCTAACCAGCGCTGAGCCCCACATTTCTCCTTTGTGATATTAAGGTGCTTTAAATGATGCTACTGATTTGCTTCCCCCATAGCAAATTATCTCGGCTATGGGTAAGCATCCGTGGCTCATGGTGCAGCGTTTACCCTGTAGCTCTGAGGTAGTACTTTACAGGAGAGCAGAGGGGGAGTATATATTTGATGTTGTCACCATGTGGGAACGAGTCAAAGAAAAAGGCAGGAGTATCGCTGGAAGAAAGGTAGCTCGGACCTTTGGTAGTGATCTAGCACCGATCGGTAGTTCTTGATTTGGTCCGCATTAGTAAAATCTGGAGGGTATCTGCAGCGCCACTGCTTTCACGGATGACCGGGACTTGAGCAGCCCGTATGGCGCTATATTTTGCGGTACCCAAGATTGGATTGGAGCCCTCGCGCTATGTATTGGTCGTTGTAGTACTTACATCTGTAGAAAAATGAGCAGTATATAGGCTCAAACAGGACTGGTGGACTAATTTATAAAGGCTGATTTCGAATCGCAAATCGCAGTACTTATTTTGTGACCAGTATAATAGCAAAAAGGTTTGCTACTTCCTAGACTATGGTGGAATATTATGCATGCATGGAAAATGCGGGTGCCGCTTGTTTGGGTTATGTAACTTATATGGAGGGCTACCTTTGCTTAACCGCATGTGTATGCTGTAACATCCAATAAGCAAGTTTCTGGGTTGGAATTGTTTGATTTATGGAGACCCTTTGTCCTCACTCTGCGCCTTTTCCTGATATCAATGTGATGCCTGTGTTTTTTCAAGAGCAGGGTTATTAGCTGATTGCTGGGTTAGCTGTCCGTAGACGGGTCCACATAAGTGTGATGACCGAACTTTGGCGAATAATATTGTTTCTGGTGTCGCTTCTTGGGCGCACTCACAGTTACTAGGTGCGAAGCGATTTCATTATTTTGTGCAGGGTATTTTTAAGCCTGCGAGAAAGTAATGTGTTTGCCGACAGCGTAAGGCGAAGGCTTTGGGTCTGTTGATGATTTACGTATCACAGTGTCTATTTTGAATGCTTCGCTGCCTTTGAAGTTGGGAAGTCGGTGACGTAGGCTTTGCGGCGTACAATGAAAACGCGCACGAAGCGCGTTATATTTTACAAGTGTACAAGAGAAAGGCAACGCAGTTCCTTGAACACATTTGAATGAACAGAGAGTATCTTCAATAATTCCTTCTTTGAAACAGCTCAAAGTTTCGCATTCTTTTCTGACGAAGCGAACTGAATACAAAGAAGAACACACGCCACGTGTCAGCGCCAAACAGAGTCGGTTGTTGTTGTTCTCCATTTATGAGCCACAAATATACACGTTCAGCTGAAACAGTTCTGAGAACACAAAAGGAGGCAGTTGCATAAATAAAATAAGTTGTTTCGCAAGGCCCTTGTATATTGCTTTAATAACATATTATTCTTCTCCACTGTCTGCAAGGCTAAACTGAAGTTTGTTTTAGCATGAAGATCTTGATGGGTTTACATAGAAAATCACGAAACGTCTGTACCAAAGCCATGCTTATATTATTAACATCACAATAATAAAGCCGTACAAATAAAATTGGGAACACGAGTTGCATGAGTCAGTTCAGTTTTTGGCGTTTATCTGTAAAGTGCTGGACGAGCTTCTCAACTGATCCGCCATCACAATTGAAGAAGTGGGAGAACTAACAAATAGGAACATTGGTGTTGGTAGCATCCTATACCATGTTTGGATCCTCTGCTTATGCGTATCGTTCCTCGAAATGTGACGTTATGGCAAGCGACAAGATCATATTGTTTTTTTTAATTAGCTGCCGCTGTATATATATTTTCGCACATTTCCGCGGCTTTCCCCAGATGAACAAGCAACAATTTCCGGAACCTTCCATTCACAACTGACTAGTGCCATTTTGCTTGCAGTCTTAGCTGTGGAGGCTGAGTATTGTTCTCAACAACGATGTATCGGTGTTCGAAGCTGACTCCCGTTCAGTCAAAAACGAAGTGTTAAGATAATGACTCGATCGATCCTTATTACTTTCCCCAAAAGTTCAAAATAAGCTGGCGACAATACAAAAATGGCCTTGAATCTGCTTATATCGCTGCAAACACAAACAAATGTCAATAAACTTAAACCGCGTCTCGCACTGAAATATTTTGCCCCTCTGCCGCCATTCTTTCAAGCTCTTCCCTTACTGCTTGATCCTCCCATGATGAACACCCAGGAGGTTGACGAAAATAAATTAACTTTTCCGTGTTCCACTGCCTGTGCGATCTACAGCAAGATTTTTGCGGTTGCCTGTAACACAATGTTCATACGTTTAGCCCCACTTCCGATTTTGTAGTTTGGGTGGAAAAATGTTTCAGCTCTAGATTTTGGTATCCTAATTAACTACCACTGTCATGTCGCAGTCGCGCCGCTTCATGATTATTTATTTTGTGGCTCGAAGCGCCGACATACTGGTGCTGATGCGCATGCGTCACTGATGCCTCATGTGTAGATAAGCTCATGCATGGTACGCGGCTGGGGATTGTTGGGTTGAGGCTTCCTGTGTGCGCCTCGGAATAAAGGCTGTTCCTGGAAGAAACCGGCTCGGCTGATGCTACAACAAACTGGCGACGAGGATGCAATTCGTCAGAAAGCAGTGAAGATGGCCACAGCCCCGGCAGCGATGATGGCTTTTACCTTGTGCAAGCTTCTGGCGTTTCAGCCGGATAGCGGAAACATCGATGTTTATCTCGAGCGTTTCGAGCTGTTCGTCACCGCCAACGACATCGCGGAGGAGAAGAAGCTGCAGCTATTCCTGACAGCCATCGGGGGAAAGGTTTACGTCACTCTCCGCAGTCGGCTTCTGCCAAAAACGCCGAGCAAGGTAACTTTCCAAGAAGCTATCGCTTTCGCAGAAGATACCGGTTCAACCAACGTAAGCAAGAGGAACACGAGAGCGTCACGGAGTTCGTGGTCGAGCTAAAGAAATTGGCGGCCACATGCGAGTTCGGCGCGTTCATTGAGGACGCTCTTCGAGACCGTCTTATGGCCAGGATTCAAGTTGATGCCATAGCGTGCCGACGTCTGGCCATGACGGATGCTGAACTTACCTCGGACCGGGCCTGCAGCATTGCTACAGCCATGGAAACCGCAGCGCAAGACACGAAGGAAGTGTTCACTGGTAACAACGCTGGACGTGCACCTGGTGACACCGAAGTGCACGCGCAACGACAAGCAACGACATCGCGGCCAGCGGCGAGAACAGCACCGTTCTACCGAGCCTCACCCCCCAAGCCCTGCACGCGGAAAAAAGAAAAGCCGAAGACTTTTCCCCCCGCATCGAAACCATGTCACCGGTGTGAAGGGCCCCATGCCCAAGAAAGGACATGTTGCAAAATGTGTAAAACGAAAGAAGCGAACCATCTGCTAAACGAGGGCTCTGATAACGAATTGTAACGATTTGTCACACGGACCCCGCTCGGGAACGCCTGCCATTGTAGTCAAGGCAGAGTTAGATGGAAAAGAAGCAGCTATGGAAATTGACACTGTCGCAGCTATGTCGGTGATGTCGGAAGACGAATTCGCGATGCATTTTCCAAAAGCTAGTTTCCGGAAAGCTAATGTGAAACTTGTAATCTACAATGGCACGCCAGTACCGATAAAAGGTATCGTAGATAAAACAGTGCAATACCATGACCAAAGCGTGCGACTGCACCTGGTTATCGCTAAAGAAACTGAGGGAGCAAGATCGCCTTCTTTGTTCGGGCGTAATTGGCTTGACAAGATCAAGATAAAATGGCCGGAAGTTGTGCGAGTGAAAGCAGTTGATGCTGAAGTGCCCCTGGCCGAGAAATATCGGGATATGTTTGCACCGGAGTTCGGCTCGATAAAAGGATTCAAGGCTATCATTGTACTCATGGAAGGAGCGTGTCCCGTCTTTCTGTAAGGCGAGACCAGTGCCGTACTCTCTTGCCTAACGGGTTGAAGAGGAAATATCGAAGATGGAAAACGCGGGAATAATCTATAGGGTCCGGCACAGTTCTTGGATCACACCACTTGTGATCGTACCTAAAAGAACGGCATAGGTCTCCGGATTTGTGGCGGCTACAGTTGCACAGTGAATGGGGTTATAGAAATAGACCATTATCCTTTGCCTGTGCCCGAGGATATTTTCGCAGCACTGCAAGCCGGAGCCATTTTCTCGGTCATTGACCTTTCCTAGGCGTACTTGCAGCTCGAGCCAAACGACCGAGCACAGGAATTACTCACTGTCAACATGCATTTGCGCCTTTTCAGGTTCCGGCGATTGCTTTATGGTCTAGTGAGTGCCCCGGATGTTTTCTCGGCGGTGATAATATCAGATCCTGCACGGAGTGCCAGGAACAGCCTGCTATGTAGATGACGTGATAATTGCAGGCAAAACGCTCAAAGAGTGCAAAGAAAGAGGGGAGCAAGTGCTTATGCGCCTCAGTACGCATGGTATAAAGGTGAACGCCGAAAAATGCAGGCCGTTCGAGCAAAAAGTAACGTACTTGGGGCACGAAAATGATAAAAATGGCTTACACCCCACATCAGAAAGAGTGTTGACTGTCAAGAACGCGCCAAAGCCTGCAATGAAGACTCAAGTGAAAGATTTTTTGGGCTTGGTTAACTTCTACGCTAAATGTTTGTCAAATCAAGCCGCTGTGCTAGAACCCTTGCGTCAGTTTCTTCGCAAAAGGACGGCATGGCACTGGTCAAGTCGCTGCGACGACGCATTAAAATGCAAGATGTTGCTGATTGATAAAAGTGTTCTGCAGCTGTACGATGTGAAAAAAGAAATACAGCTTACTTGTGATGCGTAAGAATATGGACTGGGAGCGGTGCTATCGCACAGAGTAGATGGTGAAGGAAAACCAATTGCCTTCGCATCTCGATCCCTTTCGAGAGCGGAACGAAAGTACGGGCAGATTGAGAAAGAAGCGTTAGCATTGTGCTCGCGGTAAATAATTTTTACAAGTACTTGTACGGCAGAACATTTCAAGTATTAACAGACCACCAGCCACTAAATAGCCTGTTCGATCCAAAACGTCAAGCAAGCGCTGTTGCTAAAGGTAGGATACATCGCTGGTTAGCATTCCTGGCGAATCACCAGTACAAAATAAGTCACAAGCCTGGAACAGCAATTACCCATGCTGACGCTTAATCGCTGCGGCCTCTGGCGGACTCTGAAGAGCAAGTGGAAGATATTTTTTTATTTACCTCCACTTGTTGAGCTGCCGTTGACAGCTAAAGACATTGATCGCGAAACAGGTAGAGACAAGCTGTTAAGAGTGGTTCCAGACACGATATGGCATGGTTGACCCAAGGCTGTTTCAGGCGAACTGAAACCATTTTGGGTTCGCCGGTTTCTACTTTCCGTCGATGATGGATGTGTTGTATGGTCACACAGGGTTGTGATTCCTGAGTGTTTGCGTGATGTGGTGCTGGGCCTGTTGCACGAATAACACCTGGGAATAACCAGAATGAAAGCGCTAGCCCGTTCAGTGGTATGGTGGCCAGGGATGGATGAAGCTCCCCAGCAAACAGTGCGCAAGTGCAACATATGCCAGAGTGTGATTCCTGGGGCACAACCATCACCACTTTCGCCTTGGCAGGTGTGTGAGCACCCGTGGGAGAGGGTGCATTTGGATTTTGCAGAGAGGAAAGTTTAGAAGTTGCTGATTGCAATTGACGCCTACTCAACGTGGTTAGAAGTTAAACTCATGACCTCCACAACTGCCACAAAAACTGTCGAAGCGGTACGCTTTTTGTTTGCAGCGCATGGTTTTTCAGTTGCTGTGGTAACTGATAACCGGTCTCAGTTACGCGCGGTAGAATTTGAAACTTTCCTAAAGGCGAATGGCGTCAGACATCTGCTTACGCCTCCCTACCACCCGCAATTGAATGAGGCTGCCGAGCGCGCTGTACAAACAACAAAAAAGGCACTGATCGAAGAGTTACTTGAAGACAAAGAAAAAGCAACCACGAGGTTTTGAAACACAGGATCGATAATTTCATGTTTCGTTATCGAACAACGCCCCATACGTTCACAGGGAAAACGCCCGCAGAAGTGTTCCTGCGCCGGAAACTGCGGACTCGGTTATCATTACTACACCCAAATGTGGCAAGCACTATGTAAAAAAAGGTGGAAAGAGGAAAATGTCGGTCGATGAGCGCAGAGGGGGGCCATGGTCGTTTTCAGTTGGTCATTGAGTACTTGTGTGTTCTGTAAAGGGGGAAGTTGTGAAATGGTTCCCTGGTAAAGTAACGCAAGTGAAGTCTTCTTGCACGTATTTGGTATGTGTTGGCAACAAAGTACGATATGTGCACGTAGACCATTTGCGACGTTCTTGCTTAGATCAGCCACAGGAGCCACAATTCATTCGAGAAACTAACCTGCCACGTGCATCGGAGGTTCTGTTCCCGGCAACCCCAGTTTCCCAGCGGGATGCCCAACCGGAAGGGGACCGACCTACAACCGAAGTTGAGCCCCGAGACCACGCACAAACTGTATGACGGAGGGCCCGGGATAGGCGACCTCCAGAGCGCTGGGGCTATGATTGTTTTTAAATAAGTGGAAGGGAATGTCATGTCGCGCTTGCGCCGCGTTATTATTAATTATATTTTTGCTCGAAGCGCCGACGTACTGGTGCTGATGCGCCTGCGTCACTGATGCCTCATGTGTAGATAAGCTCATGCATTGTATGCGGCTGGGGATTGTTGCGTTCAGGCTTACAGTGTGCGCCGCGGAATAAAGGCTGTTCTTGAAAAAAACCGGCTCGGCTGATGCAACAACAACCACGAAATATTTTCAGTTTGAACGCCGCGAGTTTCAGTTTTGCATTAATATTTTGCGCTAAATATGCGGAAGGTTTTTTGTTTGTCGTACAATGTTTCCCACTTGGGGGAACGGAATGGTTTTCGCTATACAAACTTCTCGTTTAGGAACTTTTTTTACAGATGGGTATTCCCAGAACCGACCGATAAACATACGGATTGAAAGTAGAAGATTAGATCATAAGCAGCCCAATTAAGACTTTGGTCTTTAAAAAAACCAAGCATTTGAATTGCAGCATTCTGGTGTATAGCATTCGCTCCTAGGCGCATGCAATCAAGCTCAAGTGAATAAATAGCTCGTGTCGGTCGTCTAGCCACATACCCCTCACCTGTCACCTTTGCTACTAATCGATGCGTTTTCCTACTTGTGAGTAACTTGTTCTAAGTATCAGTTACCTGGTCTACACACTGGTAGGCTGTACTCTCAAAGACTCCTATAAAACCTTTCGTTTGTGCAGCTCCTTATTCAACCAGGCAAATAGTGCCACATGTATAAAGGCGCTCTGCTTCGTCATCTATGTTTTTTGTATCCCCCTCTACATTCCCACTTCAACAGTAATCATGTTCCTACTGCATAGTCAGAAACTATGGAAACCTTTGCTCATCACAACAAACTTTTCATCCAAACACTGAAAGACCTAAACCTTTTTATAGAACAATATAAGAACCTTGTTGCTATCAACCAACCGCTTACGTGTATGTACTGCCTGGACCTCACCCTTGTCCAAGAAAGAAGTATTTTAAAATACAGGGGTGCTGACTTGAATACTTTTTGATATATACATGCGCGTATTAGGCTATTAATTGCCTTTGGAATTGCTGCTTCCAGCCGCGTAGCCTTTGCTCCTAAGGTAATAACTACTTGAAACTTGTATACACGTGACCTCAACGCAGAAAAGCAGGATTCAATAAATTTCCGATGTATCTAGGCGCGAACAATCAAGAGGTAATCCGAAAAAGAACCTTTGTTGCTAATTTACGTTACACATCCCCAAGTGCAACCCCTTGAAAATGGTAAAGCACTCTTCTCATAAAACACAGCTCAATAACCATGTTTTCTACAGGGCTGGTGTTCACTGAAAGATTGATTTCTAATCTCCTCTTTTCACCCAAACTGAAATATTCTGCCACCGCTCACATCCAATCGCCCTTTCTCTGGCATACCTGTGCCGCACTACTGCATCCAACGGTTTTACATGGCTTCAGCGCGTGCGTACACGTCCCCGCGCGTTCGCGCAGACGAGTGTACTTCGAACACGGTTGAAAGACCGTATTGATCAAGAACCTTTACTCCATAAATTATATACTGGCTTTCAGGATAACTCTCAACCTCATTTGTTAAATCTTTTCTGGACAGATTGCAAGTTCATACATATTTACTATGTCTCCTACAGGTAGTGGTGTACGTCACTAGTGTCTATGCTTGGCAAATCTCGCATGCTTGTCAATAACAAGTAATCAAAGAGCTAAAAATAATCCTGCCTTTTTATTCAAGGTATGAAGTTAGATAAGGGGTTTCGACGTTGTATTTTTGCTCAGAGACACCAAGGCTGCTAGCTAGATGCAGGGCTCAAAATGCAAACGTTCCACGAAAAAAAGTTTGGACAACGCAACGACATCTATGTTCACCATTTCTTATTGTTCATAAACACCGCAGTTCAATGTCTCTGTAAAAACTAAGACCGATTGTTTGACATGACTGGCTATTCAAAAATATTTTAAATTCTTCCCGTAGTCTTTGTTAGAGGTTATGCTCATGTCCAAAAATACTAAACAATTTTAGCGTGCCCCCAAATTTTTGCGCCGGTAAAAAAACGAACACAAATGTCATCCTTCTTGAATAGACGACGATTATGTAGGGTACTCCTAAACTATCTAGTTTGGTATGCAGCATACCTTAATTGTGCATTGTTCTTTACTGTGGGAAAACAGCGTCCAGCAGTGTTTTTTTTACAACGGTATGTAAACAGATGCATAGTTAGGTAAGAATTCTTAGATTCACAATAAAAATCGGCTCTGTGAATTGGGTACACCACCGAAAATAGTGGCAGTGAACCATTTACCTGTACTGTATATGAGTGAATACCTGTCACACTTTAAATGAATAGTTATGCTGGGTGTAAATTTTTTATGCAGACCGAGCCCGTCCATGAATGCTATTATAGAAACTTTCAAGGATGCACCTATATATACCAAAAGAACACGTCCTGCTATGTAAGTTTTTGCCTTCGACGTTATTATGCGTATACCTCCTAAATGGAGTGCATTGTGTGCAACATTGGCCAACAAACTGATAATGTGACCAAACAGCATGCAAGGGTAAAAACTGTAAAACTTCAAAATAGCACGCTGCAAAAAAGCAGAGCCACAAAAACACACGACTAGAAAAGGGTACCTTACTTCGCTGAGCAAGGAAACTTTTGGGTGGTTTTTTGCAATATTCTTTTTTCATCCAGCGATCTGCGCACGATCACCTAACTGCAGCTTACGCAACATAATAGCTAAGGTATCCTGCGCTCTGCGGTAGTTTTTTCGAACAAAAAAGAGATACGCGAACAAGGTAAACACTTCGCGGAATACAGTAGAACCACGTGAACACATCCTTCAGAAAACGCGAGTGAGTAACGTACTCTCCAGAAAAACATACCATCTCGGAAAGATACGTGCTACAGGGAATTAGTAGCGTTCACAGTTGAGAGCATACTAATTGGATATTAGCACAAACCGTGAACGTAACTATGGTGTTATACTGTATTTCCCTTTTCGTCGTATCCTTCTTCTTGTGGGTGGTGCACCTGGTCTTTTTTTAATCTAAACAAACTCGATTGAACAGCCCTTTTTTTGTAAATTTTTAACTTGTGTAAACTTCTTATCCGCTTCAGAAAACAACTTTTTGCGAGCCGCAGCTTGGAATGACCGCATAATTTTCATGCCACAGGTTTGCGCAGCCATGGCAAGGGTCCTACTATACATATTGGGGTAGCTACATTATAGCTCTTCGACAAATCCTGGTCACACGCCCAACACCAAGCGCCATATACTCAGTGAGTTGACGCCTCCGCATCGCCACTCGCTAAACCACGTTAACGCGGCTCCCCAAAATGCAAAAAAAAAGAAATGTATGCCGAAACAAATTGGATGCACACAGACATGCTACTGGCACTTCCAATGTTTTCGGCCACTTCTAATTTGGGATCCAGGTTTTAAAACTCTGAAGCGCCATCCCTTCCCTAAAAATAACAAGTTTTTCTTACAGTTATTGGTTGCTTTGGACAAACTCGACCAAACTACTTGTATTATAACGCCATTAACAAAGAAAGTGGATGCTGACAGTGAGTCCATCATGCTATTACCAATGTATTTGATTGTCGCTACGGAGTTGTATGGACATCCTATGTTTAGTCAAATGGATGGCGATTCCGGCCCATGGTCTTAAACGGCCATGTGGCAGAGCAGTTGGTGCTCTCTTGCACGGCGCCATCGAACGAATGATATTCGTTGACACTACCCGTTCATCCGATTTAGTTGTTGCCTAGAAACTCCCAACTGCAGAATCACCATTGAAGGTTCATCACTTAGTAAGATCGGCTCGTCGTATTGACGTTCCGGTTGAAACACAACACATGAATGCACCACACGGCTATAAGAATGTATGGAGTGTTTGTACCCGCATAATCCACCCCCAGTGGCGTGCCCTCTATACATAACAATTCTAACATTTCCTTTACTGTACCCCATCCTCTTCTCTACCTCCTTTTTGAGCCATCACACTGAGTTGAATGTTCACGATTTCTTAGGTGAGCCTAATAGTGACCGGAGGATGCCTGAATGACACGCTGCGTGAACATGCCAACTTGCTGAAACCCGGGAAGGCAGCATGCCCTCCAACATGTGAAAAATCGCAATTCGCGCGTGCCTGATGTCAGGCCTGCCGTGTACTGAAAAGTTATAGAGGCCAGCGCACACGTGCAATATGCGAGCCATTCCTCATCCACCGCAGAGGATTGTCATGCGTCAGCACACCGTCGGTGGCTTTGCTGGATTAAAAAATTGCATATCTGTCCAGATAAGAGCCGCTCACGTTCCACGAAGTTCATCACGCGCATGTTGGATGCGAGCTTGCCTGCCTGTTTGTCATGCCTTCCCACGTTCTTCAATCCGTTCTATGACAATATGCTAGTTGTTGTACCCTGATAAGTATTCTCGTCTTCTAAAACGAAACAGTTGTTAGTCAACGCCCATGTTCGTCGTCTCTGCACTTAGTCCCGTCCCTGCGCTGTTGAACTTCATGCAATGAACCAACTAGCCCAGTTACAAACCCTCCTAATAGTAACCTCGCTGCCTTTTTCCCTTTGAATTCTGAATCAAATCACTCCCTCTTTTCACACTGCTTATCCAAAATCGCTGTGACGCACATCATTGTTTTTTTTTTCTACAATACCTTGCGTTGAGAACATAGTTAATGGGCGATGCTTTTCCGAGTTTAATTGAGACCGCTTTAATGGGAATGGGGAGAAGATACCGCTAAGATTGGCAATAAATATCAAATATGCAAAATTTCCGGGGTTGCTGTTCCTGTAGGCGATCGAGCATGGTATGCTGCACTCCATACACCGTTTCGGTGCCTTGCATTAGTGCGACATGGAAGGTCTAGCCCTACCTACAGGACTACATGGCGGAGGCGGAAAAGGTATTGAGGCCAGCTCACTCAGCACTAGCAGATTTACAGTATTACGAAGCTTTTTTTCTTTTTCCCAAATTCGGATTAAGGAAAACACCTGTGTTTGATCGGGGAGTGCCAAAGCACTGCTTGCATTCAGAAAGTCTCTTGCTCAAACCCTGACTAAAGATTTTGTGTAAAAAATGAACACCCTGTTCGTTCTCGTTTCCTAATTTCTACCAAGATTACGAAGATAAGCGCGTCTTTTCTGCGTTTCTTTTTATTCCCGCGCAATGTTGTGTTAAAATGTGAATACCATGGTGCCACTTTATTTCATTTTGCGCTGAAACAAACTAAGGACTCTGTATAGAAGTGGCGATCATCATAAAGTTGATTAAATTCTTCTCAGTACCTGAGCTCTGGGAACCAAAATAAACCACGTGTTACTAATTTATTTTTTGCCTGAACTTAATTCAAAGACTGCGTGTATCACGTCGTGCATGCGATGTGTTGATCTGAGTTGTATGTTATGATTACAGGGTTAAAATATAATAGGCCCTACCAAATCAATAGCGTTCTTCCCATTACACGGTTACGTGATGAAGCAAAGCACAGATCTTTCTGCCACCTGGCAGCAGGTGATAAAAGTGCACAAGCAGACGTGCGATTAAATTTATGGCAGTGTAGTTTAAAGTTGCTCCTGTAATACTGCGCTTTGACAACATGCTGTTGCATATACCTACGCGTAGAGTTTAGAAGGGACGGTAACCTGGTTCGTTCAGCCGCATGAACGCGTCTTTTTTGACTGAGCGTGAATGCAAGAAAGGGTATTTCAACGTAATCGAAATTGAGGTAAAGCCAGCTAAGGCCAATTGTTTGGTGTTAGCCAAACTTACGTTTGGCTAACCCCAGTTGTTTGGTGCTAGATAACACTAGGTGCTAGGTAACACCAGGTAAGTTGTTTTGTGTTAGCAACGAGTTGTGTATTTAAAAACAACATGAGTTGCAAAGTTTAGATATTTATTAATTTTACATTTACATTTTCTTTCTCCCTCGGTGTTTGTTCGCAATATGTCGTGTGTGCAACTGCAGGGGTTAAAACTGTGGTGGGAGTCGATACCTTGTTTTGGAATTGTGGCAATTTTGGTGTAATATAAAACTGCTGCTGCGGCGAGCAATCTATTTGTAGTCTCGGAACACTAGCCTATCACTATAGACAAACATAATGTTGCACTTTATTGTGGCTTTAAACGATATGCCCCGTTTTTTGCACACGGGCAACTTTTGGTTACCTTGTAACACAGTAGCAATGTGCGTCATTCAAAGACCTCTGAGGAAAGAATAAGAGGGCGAGCTATGGACACTATCCCACTCTTTGGGCAGGGAAGACGACTAAGTGGAATAAAGGCATTCTGGATGGTGCCATGCTCCTGGTCCAGTTACTCAATATTTGGTGCCATGAAAACCCGGAGAAACGACCCAGTGGGCTGCACGACGGCGCAGCGCACTTTCGATGCACGCGAGGACTGGGAAATTCTTGCTTGATAAGCTTCTCGATCTGCTAATTCTGGAGCCTTGCGCTTTGAGGGTTCCCGCCATGGTCGACGATCGACACCGCGGAGACGAAAACCGGAGGTGACAGATTACGTAGATCAACTGCTACGGCTCAGACAACACCCCCTACGCACAGATTTTTGATCTTGTCAACGTGGCAGACCCCGCATTAGAGCGGCGCCCTGCAAAAATGAGTGCACTGAAAAAGCTTTATGAATGCGGACAAGATCTTAACAGCCTTGTAGAACTTGATAAGCAGATCAGAAACTTGTGGGCTAGGATGACTACACAAACGAATATGAAGAATCGAACGACTTCCTCGTAATGATTCTTTGGGATAAGGTGCTGCTTCATTACCTCTTATCGAAAGACGGCTACGTCTGCCAAAACCGGCACGAGAGTAAAGGGAAGCTTCCGTGGAAGACCCTTGAGAGCACAAGTAAAGTTCAATCTTTTTCAACGTCGAGCAGTTTTCCGCCCCCCTCTCAAATATCCCATAGCAAAATTTTAGTCCCCGCCAATGAATCGCTCACAGTAGCGAACCTGGTGGCAACCGTTGAGGTTTCAGTAGGCGTGGTCTACTCTTACTCTCGTGTGACTCTGCAGGCGCTGTGCGGGTTAATACCGCAGGAAAAGGAAGGACCCGATGAACCAGGAACCGACAGCGTCAAGTGTGTGAATAAAATGAAGCAGCATTCTGTTGTTTCTGTTCTGGTTTTGAAGTGTGCCATTGTGGACAGCAGACGTAGTAGTCGCAAGACAGATACTCAGGCACATGGCTAGAGGACAACCTATGACCACCGAACGTGAAAAGCGACAAATCACCAAACCTTGATCTCAAGAACAAAGACGACGACGAAGGGGAAAGATGCCAACTGCTGTTCACTCCTACCAAGAGAAAAACTACTCAACCACAGGGAAATCCAGCTAGTACTACGTTTTAAAGCACATCGACCCACGATCTCCTTTCGAAGACCTACCCTGGTACGGAGTTTTGTTGGATATTTCTCGCTAGTACTAAATAGACCCGGGACGAGTCAGATACATCACTCCTCAAAAACTGGTTGGAAGTGAAGCAACTCACGACTTGAGACGGACCGCCTGAGTGGATCCAAACCAGCATGCTTAACTGGCTGTAGTTTATTGTTGTCTTCTTTGCGGTGCCGGTCCTGTGCATGGCTGAGTGCTCGTGAATCATGGTCACGGGCAGGAAAATGTTGATGAAAGGAAAAGAGGACACGCGTAGGTCACCACCACCATCACTGGCTAGAGAAAATGACAAAGTAGAATCGAGGCGTTCTCAGTGTTCCCTTGCCCGGGTCCAGATCATCAGCAACGACAACTTGCTACATTCGTCCAGAGAGTGAATATAAAGTGCCGGTGGTTCAATAAACAATTCACTGAAACGTTTTCCTGAAGGCGGTATACTTCGGAGGTGGCGCAAACGCAAAAAGTTTAGTTTGTCTTACTAACTGGACTCAGATACGTGGTCAAAAGTCCTTATCATTTTGTAACTACACGTTTCTGTACGCAAAGCGTTTAAAAACTACTAAATGTAGGCTTCCGAATGAACTAAGCTTGTACACCCCAACATTTTTATACCATAACGGATATAGCTTAACAGGGGATAAAACGAAGTAAGTGAATTTCTTTTTAAATCTGTATGGTGAACCATGCATTTGAATGTAGCGTTAACGAAGAAATCTGTACCTGTCAATAAATACAACGAACCCTTATGGTCTCCTCCTTACCGTAAACACCCACAGTGCGTGAGTGAGTGAGCGAGGGAGTGAGTGAATGAGTGAGTGAGTGAGTGAGTGAGTGAGTGAGTGAATGAGTGAGTGAGTGAGTGAGTGAGTGAGTGAGTGAGTGAGTGAGTGAGTGAGTGAGTGAGTGAGTGAGTGAGTGAGTGAGTGAGTGAGTGAGTGAGTGAGTGAGTGAGTGAGTGAGTGAGTGAGTGAGTGAGTGAGTGAGTGAGTTAGTTAGTGAGTGAGTGAATGAGTGAGTGAGTTAGTGAAAAACTTTATTAGTCGCCTGGAGGCGGCACCCATTACAGAAGTGCCGTGAGGTGGCTCTACGTGTTTCAGGCTGGGCTCTTTACTAGGCTGTTCTTTCGTTACTCGTCTCGAAGTCCTGTGGCGTGACCTCTCTGGGCAGCCAGGCTCTCTCGGGTTTCACTCGCGCGCAGCTGGACAGCTTGAAGCTTTACGTCCCTGTCGTTTCTCCACGTTGTAGTCACGTACCACTGCGGGACCTTCGTCTTTATTGACGGTTCTACAGGTTTTGCCGAGCATTCCCCCGGGATTTCAGCCTCGCATGCTCATTCCGGCTCCCTTTGCACGTATCGTCCTCGTATTTTTCGGGGCACTCATGCTCCAAAATAGATGACCGGGGTCAGTACCTAAGCCGTCTGTAACTGTCTTAGTACTACCGCTTGCGTCCTGACCAGGCCGTCGTGTAGCGGCGCTATTTCTCTCCTTCTCATTCTATAGTATGTTTTGATTTCGTTATACGTTACCATCCTGTCTTTTGTTTCCCCCCACAGTTCTGTAGACGGGTTCGGTGGCGCGGTACAGTTCGCCGTCTCATTGTGGTTCGCACTACGTTCTGACAGCTTGTTGCCTTCGTGTACGGGTAACCACCTCACTGCCACGTGTATGTTCGCGAAGTTCAGCGAGGCGAGCGACCGCACTGCTCCATGACCCACTCTTAATCTGGCGAAGTTCTGCAATGCCCCTTTAGAGTCGCAAAAAATGGTCCTGGTGTTTGGATCAGCGATGGTTATGCTATACCCACCTTTTCGGCGCATTTTCCATGAAGTGCCTGCACACATGAAGCTGTGACGTTTCAGCGGTTCTTAGTGCGAATGACCACCACCGAGTACTTGCCTCGATACTCTACCCTGTCCACGCGCCCCGTGCCCGGCATCTCGGCATGCGACTCGACCATGGCCTTGGCTACAGCCTTTCACCACTCCCCACTACGTTTGGGTTCTATGTTCTTGGAAAGTGGGTAGACCTACATTCACGTCCTTATGTTTTCGGTTATCTCTCCTTGTCGGCATAGCTCCTCCTCTCTTGTTACGGGGTGCAGATTGAGTCTGGCGAGCGTTTTGGTTTCATTGATCCTCTCTATTTGGGCAGCTCGCTTTACTTCTCTTATCTCTTCTAGCGCGTTGCGCACGCCGAGGGCCAGCAATTTCCCGGTGCTCGCGCAGTCGAGACGTCCGCGTGCTGTCTTGTAGGCTTTTCGTACTGTCCCAAAGCCAAAGATGAGTTTGTCTTCAACGAAAACAAGTTTATTGGTCTAAGTTGTGCTGCCCTAACAAGCAACTCAAATATTACAGTCAGAAGCTGCAGTCCTCAAAGTAATGGGCACTGGCGAGCGTCAGTGAATCCAATACCGCAGCTTCTGCCCTGCAGGCTTTTTTATTTCGGCGCGAGTGGTTATCGAACCGTCGATTTACATCCAGAAAGTTCCAGATCAAAGAATATTCTAGGCTAGTTACGTTAGGGTGAAGAGAACTCCTTATCTGAATGAGGTAACCCATGCGATGTAAAAATAAAGAATGGAACATGCTCTTCGTTTGGGACACAGAGACCAGATTTCGGCGCGGCTGGGCGCTAAAACAAACCATAAATAAACAAACCCGATGCATGGCTCTCGGCAGTATCATCGCGTTGATCATGTTTGTTCGTCTAACCCATACGTATGAAAGCCAGCGCCATACGCCACGTGACTCATAGCGGACAGCTGAACTAGCCGTAGCAGGCTGCCCTGTCACAAGCCAGCCGTTCTGTTGCTTACACTCTTCGTAAGGCGTGTGGCCGCGGCGACCCTGACCGGAAAGCGATTGATGGTTTTGCCATTCCTTGGATGGTTTACAATCAACATGCCCATCAATCGGTTCTTCGGACCTCTGGGATTACCTTTCCGTTGCGGGCCCGGACGACGATTTGGTCTTGCGCTGCTGCTTCGTCTTCCACCGTCTTCGTTCTTGCGCCCTTAAATGGCAACTCCAAGAGTTTTCTCACTTCCTCGGGGAGCAAACAAATCACGATCCGTGAAGTTGGCTCTCGATGGCTTCCACCGCTTACTGTGGTGTCGACTTTATGTGCCCGTTGCTGCCACCAGGGACCCACACCGTGATGCCATCGGTATAGATTGTGTTCGCACGTCCGCAGCGCCTACAGGTGCCGACCGACCCCGATCATCAGCAGGTTGACAAGCAGCGGTTGAGATCACCGAGCGCTGTGGGGTCCCATTGCTGCCGAGCATCTTGTCTTAAACCCTCATGCTGCCGATGTGGGTTTCTGCTGTCCGTTCTCACAGGAACTGCACACTAGTTGTACGTCCAGACTCCCATGTTCAGTGCACCGATTTCGGCCAAAATCGCTGCGTGCTTGACTTTGTCGAATGCACCCTGCGTGTCTAGCCCCATGATGATAATGTTGTCACGCGTCTTGGTCTGGTCGTCCACGATTTCAGCCTTGAGCTGTGTAATTGCACCCTGGGTGCTCAACTTGCTGCTGAAGCTGATCATCTACTCCCGGAACAAATTATTCGCTTCTTAATACTTTTGCCAGCGGTTCATCAAGATGTGCAACAGCACCTTCCCGATTGACGATGTCAGGAAGATGAGACGGGGGATTCGGATACTCGGCGTTTTCCCCTGTTTCAGGATGAGGGTGGTTTTCGCTATCCTCCACCTTTGGGGTAACCTGCCCTTCCTCCAGCATTTGTTAAAGAATCCGTCAGGATCACAATGGCTGCCTGCTTGATGATCTCGTGTGCTGTGTTCGTGACCTTGTCCCCGCCTGCAGCGGATCGGCAGTTGAGCTCGTGGAAAGCCACCCGCACCTCCCAAACCTCAATGTACCCTTCTAATTGTTCTTTTGTCGCTCCTCGGAAGCCTGGGTGCGACTCCTCGGGGCGTGCTATTTGGTACTTCTTAATTCGGTTGCGAACTTCTGCTAGCTCGCGCAGTGCTTTGCTTAGAATCTTGGCTAGGCCGTCCCTCTGTGTCATTTTGTTTTCGTTTCGTCGAGCTAGTGCCGGAGCATAGCGTACTTTCTTCCGCTGTGCATTTCACCGTCGGCTGCGTGGCATGTCTCGTACCACTATTACCGGCAAAGCTTGCGGCAGTGCTTTGTGCTAGTGCGATTCAGCTCGGCTACACTTCTGCTGTTGGTGCATCGTTTTCGCCACATTATGGAATTGATCTTTTCGCTAGCAGCAAGTGTGCTAGGTGGCTGTCAATTCTGTTTATCTCTTCACCGTTTTAGATTTTCTTCGTAGCCCCTGCCACTCCCTCTAAGATTTGGTTTGCCAACTCGTCTATGTCCCGGACATCCTTATCCTCGTCCGGTATCAGGCTTCGCTAGAGGTCCACGTCCGTGACCTTGTGGACCCGCTTTTCTTCGGATGTCCCCCTAAGCGGCCCCGTCACTTCCATATTAATGTGATCGCTACCCAGGTCTTGGCTGGTGTAGGTCCATTCGGGCACTCGTGCCCCGTTCGGCGTTGTCACGAAGGCGAGCTCCGGCGTGGTATCCCTGCTGACGAAGTTACCGATTCGCGTAATGTGCGTCGGGTTCATTACACAACCGAGCCCCGCATGCTTGGCGTCGGTCGAGAGATTGCGTCCCTTCGCCGTCGTATTGGCGCAGCCCCACGCTTGTTACAGAGCGTTGAAGTCTCCGCAGATGACTAGGTTGCCTTTGCTTCCGACGATCTTGCAATCTTAAGTATATTTTCTTTTTTTATTGCTGTGCGCTTGGCTTCTGTACACGTTCACGAAGAATGTGCTCTCCTTCCTCTTGTTTCCAGTTATTTTGGTCATCGTGTGTTCGGTCAAAGAGTTCTTGATGTCATCCCTCTCCACGTAGTTGAGTCCCTTGCTTAGCAGGTTCCAGACACCCCGTCCCTTGCAAATTGGGGCTCGGCTGTGTTGGCTTCCCTGCGTCCTGCACGCAGGTTATGGGATCTCTTCTACAAGGTTTTTGAGGAAAATTATGATGTCTGGTTTCCCCGCCAATTGTTTCATACGCTGCTGCAAGACCGCCTTCTTGCTTGCGAACTCGTTACAATTCATGCGCCAGGTCGTCAGGCTCTTCGCTGTTGTTCTCTCTGTCGTATTTTAGTGGCGATCCATGCTTTGATGTTATTCATTTGTCCCATTTGTCGACGGACTGCCCCCGCGGTCTGGTGTACTAATTGCGAGATGCCTTAGCATATACGTCCTGGACTCGTTAAACGTGCTGTCAGCTATGTCCCGTTGTTTTCTAGCTTGTCTATTCGGTCAGCGAGCTTACGTTCGCGGAGGTTTTAGACCACTCTTTTCTTCAGTGCCGGCTCCTACGCCCTCGTTGATTGCCTTGCGGTCACCTTGACCTCTACTTCTGGCTTTCTTGCGGCTTTTGCGGCACGTGTAGCTGCTGCGCTTGCTGCAAATGCTGCTCCCGAGCGTTAGCCTTCATGAGTTCTTAGAGTTCTGCCACCTCTCTAGTGTTCTTTTTGGTTTGAGCGCGCAGCTGTGCATTCTCCTTGCGGAGCGCTATCATCACCTACCGCATAGTCTTTATTGCCTCGCACTCGGCGCCACTATTGATGCTCCAGCTGCTTGCCGCGATCGATTTGCACGACTGTACCTGTACTTTCCCGCCGCCATTGCCTCCGGCAACAGCCACCCAGCTCACTCTTTCCAGTGACTTTGAACATCCTTTGCTCGCAGAACCGATGTTGATACCACCGATAACCTTTCCGGCCGTGCGGCTTTGCGAGCGTGGCGTCATCTTGACTCATTGCCCTATCGCCATGACCTAGCGAAAGGAAACTGCGCTGTGCCAGGTTCTCTTCTTCTTGAATCATTTTGTCGTGTTTGCTTTTTTCCTGTCCGGTCACCTTTGGAACAATGTAGGACACCTTAAATTTATTTTTACACTCCTTACTGCCCGTGGGTTGCATGCCATCACAATATCTGCTGTTGGTTTTCAAACCTCAGCGTGGCCTTCGTCCGGGTTGATTCTCCGCAGCCAAAACACACCCTGGCTTTTGCTGTCGGGGATACATCTGTTTTGTGTCCAACTTTCCCACAATTTTTACAGACATCGAAATGTTCTCGGTAGAGGCTACACTTCATCAGTGGGGGCCCATAGAAAAAAATATCCCAGATTTTTTTTCCCTTCGAACGCCACGATAACTGTGTTCGAGGTCCCAATTCGTTTCGCTCCTACCGCCACAGGGTTTCTCTTGGTTACAACGCTTTTGTCAATTTCCGTTGGCGTCTCCTCCGTTAGCACCTCTCGCAATACTTCCTTCACCGCGCTGTCGTGACCAGTCATGTACATTCTCACCTCGAAAATCTCTTCTCCGATTTTATCTCCTGAATCCTTGCATACTTGTGTGACCCAGTAAGATGGGCGTACTCATGACCGGGATATTCTGCTCGTTGTTTGGCTGAATGTGTTCCCCACTGCTTCTTCTGCTTGGATAGTGGGCGCCGTGGTGACCACCACCACGATGACTGTGATGGGTGTTTTCACAATACCGAAGCCGTAGCACGGCCCCACGACGATATTGGTATTCTATTCTGGAGGCATGCCGGGCATTCTTGCTGCCATCGTTGCCGTAGCTGCTTCCTTCTTGGCGAACGTCTTCGTCCTCGAGTGCGTTTGGTGCGTAGCGACCAGCATGCTCTCTTCCCTGAGCTTTTTTGTAGCGGTGAACGACTTCCGTCGAACCCGATGCCGCCGCGTCATATTCTGATGTCCTTTCCTAGCTGTTAACCTCGACGCACGTCCAGCCCATTTCGTCAGAACTCCGGGCCAGTGATACGTCGGGTGACGTGGCCGTTTCCATTGCATCAACCATGCCTCGGCTGTCTAGGCTTAATGGCCTGTGCTTGCTGTGAATTCTGCGACCGAGCGGTTAGGCTCAGCTCGAGGTGCTGCCGCGGTTACGAGAAAATAAAAAAAATGTCTAAAATACAAGTACGACTTTGTTAAACTTGATATCGCATGTGAGCTGTACCTTCCCGGATGTCGTAACTATACTAGTTGAATCACGCTGCCTTAATTGTCATTTATTCACAAGCCGATGTAAAGCACGTCCACTCACCTTGATGACCGAAGCGCCACCCCAGGGTGGGTGAAGTATTCTGTGGAGGGTGACAGTCATTCTGCGTGTCTGTTTTAAAAATCCTGCGTCCACCTCACCGTCATGCACAACCCCGCTACTTCGGCCGTGTTACCCTTCCTCCTCGCTAAGCCAGCGCGGCCGGGCAAAAGGGTTGGAAGGTCACGTGACTGTATTGAGAAGCAGCTCCAGGTCGTTTCCCTCAACGCGATGCCGACTCGCTTGCTACGTAGGAGCCAACCTGCGATGTAGCCGCAAATATGGTCGCACATGTAACCAGGCAAACCGACGCAAGTCATGACGAAGGCGCTTTGATCTTTCATGCACATTTAATTACCCACACAGGTCGTCGCAGGAGCTCGTGCGGGTGACCTTTTACGTCGCTTCTTCGGCAGCCATGGCGACGGCCAAATGGCGTCAACGCGGTTGGCACTGCTGAACCGATAAGATCAGCAGTCTTGCTCAAGTGGATGTTTTCGCTTGCGGTGTAGAAAGCATAGCAGCATCAGGCGGTTTTCCCAGCAATGTCTAGCGGATATATTTGGGAAAGTTGTATTCAATAGACGCCACATCCATCGTAGCGTAGTGTTCAGCGGACCGGGGGGTGGTTTTCTTTTTTTCAAGCTCATATTTGTGCACCCAACTAAGCATACATTACCATAAACTGTTATAATTGGTATGCCCAAATAATCAATATACATACAAATTACGGCTCCCCTTCATCTTTGCTACAACGACGTTTGAGTGTACTTCAACGTGGTAGCTTTCAAGTAAAAATTTAATTTTTTTTCACATGTAGAAATATAGTAAAACAGTCCCCCACAGGCGCACCTTGTACGTTCAAGGTGACAGTAGTGGCGGAACAGCGGACCCCGAGAACATGTGGGTTGGACCCACGCACGCTTTAGGCTGTGCGTGGCTTAGCCGTGTCCAGGGAAAAGGGGATCCTGGTGGCTGAGCCGACACCGAGGTTGTTGTGGACCTTAGGGCCCCTTGGTGGAGGCAACAAGCCACTTTGGCCCTCGCTTCTTGTAGATGGCACCCCAGGACCGACCCGGCCGAGAGGGAATCAGCCAGTCGCCCTTTCCTGTCCCCCTTTCCACTCTTTCGCTTTCCTGTCTTCTTAATCCATCTTTCCTGTCCTCTATTTTTTCTGCTTTCCGATCTCCTTTTCCAGGTTGCAAGGGTTAACCCTGTGTGAATGGCCACCCTAGGTTTCTTTATGCAGGGTTATAGTGGCCAAGTAAGGCTAACGCAAGTTTGCGTTCCCACGTTGGGCTTCGAGTTGGGTGGCCAGCATGGCTGCTGAATATTTATTTGCTAGATTATGGCTACCACAAAACCTCCTCATGACAGGGCTCGGAAATCAGTTCGCAACGCAGTAAGCTACCCTGTATCAAGGGTCATATTCCAACTAAAAGAACAAAGCTTTATAATATTTCTTGTTATCGAATCCACCTTTCTAATATTCTTGTTATCGAATCAGTACTCGCCAAGTGCGCGAGTACTGATCAGCACGTGAACTCCTGTGGAGCGCAGGAAGCAAAGTGTGTCAATTGTGCTGAGCCACACCCTGCGTACTCACGGAAATTGCGGAAGTTCCAAGATGAAAAAGAAATAATGTCTATCAAGGTAAATAAAGGTCTGTCAATTCAAGAAGCGCGAAGACGCTTCTCGTTTGTGCAAAAAGGCACTTTCGCCGAGGTGGCGTGACGGGGGGCCGGGCGGCCTCGGGCATCGGTAGGGACGAAGTTTAGCTGTTCTGAACTTGCCCTTGCCCAGTCTCCCCCCGTGCAGCAGCCAGCACAGCCACAGCCGAC
This sequence comes from Haemaphysalis longicornis, assembly GCF_048455015.1. Lineage (NCBI taxonomy): Eukaryota > Metazoa > Arthropoda > Arachnida > Ixodida > Ixodidae > Haemaphysalis > Haemaphysalis longicornis. The sequence continues at coordinate 141,287,641 of NW_027526385.1, forward strand.
TGCACACGCTCCGGGCCCGAGGCTGTGCAACCACCGGCCCTCTCTGCTCCGGCTGAGGAGGCCATGGACGTTGTTCCCTCCACCTCGTCACTTTCAGGGCCCCAAAGAGGCACTGGAAGACACTCAACATCTCTCCTACCCGTGCCTTCTAAAGGTACTTGAAAGAACGCATCCAAGACCCCTGCAAGGAGTGAACCTCCTTCAAGGAAAACACCTGACAAAAAGTAAAAAAAAAGTTTATTTGTACCTCATCCAAAAAACTAAAACGCCGGTTCCCTTCATGAACTGGAAATGTAGTGGGGTGATTCACAACATTGACGACATACACAAGTTGATAGATGAATATGAGCCCCAAGTGGGGGCGTTTCAGGAGACAAATTGAACAAAAAGACATGATAAAATTCTCCGCAGTTATCACCTCCTCAGAAAGGACAGAGAAGAGAGCACCCGCGCTTCAGGGTTGTGGCTTTGGTTGTGGCACAGGGACAATTCTAATGTCAATACAACTTGACACTACACTGGAGGCCGTTGCAGCACAAGTTTCTGTCAACAAGCTAGTCACTGTTGTCTCACTTTACCTGCCACCATCTGATAATGTGTCATTACAAGACCTTAAGAACGTTGTTGAGCAACTGCCTGCACCATTTGTTATTATGGGGGACTTTAATGCCCATCACTGTATATGGGGAGGTGATAAAACCGACAGTCGGGGAAAACAAATCAAACATTGATTGACGAATAACATTCTTTTGGTATTCAATAATGGAGACAAGACATATTTTTCTGCGGGTAGGGGAAACTTTTCTGCGCTAGACCTTTGTGTTGGGTCGCCAGAGCTCGAGATGGACTTTGAGTGGAGTGTAGTGAACGATCCACGCGGAAGTGACCACTTTCCCGCCTTGTTGCGAGACGTGCAGCCTCTTCCACACCTCAAAAACTGTCCATCCCGATGGAGGCTCGAGAGAGCAGACTGGGAAAAATTTAAGGATCTTGTCAGTTTTGATGAAGTTGACATGAGCAGTATGTCCAGAGACGAACCAAATGCCTCCATTTGCGAGAAACTTGTCAAAGCTGCTAAAGTAGCCGTCCCACAATGATCTGGCCGAATCCCTAAGCAGCCAAAGCCGTGGTTGAATTATGCCTGTCGCGAAGCCCGGACAAAGCCAAACAAGCCCTGGGGTGTGTTCAGAATGTACCCTACGATGTACAACTGCCTGAGCCTTAAGGCTGCCCGAGCTGCTGCCAGAAACCTCAGAAAAGAAGCAAAAAGAAACTCGTGGCAAAACTTTGTAAGCACAATAAACACTACCACTCCCGCAAAAAAATTTTGGGACCATGTACGCAAAGTTAAAGGAAACTACAGACGGTTTATGGTACCACTTTTTTCTACCGACGGTGGGAACGATTTGTTGCAAACGCAAGCGGATGTTTTAGGTGCCCAGTTTTAAGATGTTTCTAGCGATACAAACTACACACAAGAGTTCATGAGACATAAGGTTAGACTGAAAGCTCAGGATTAAAAATACTAGCAACAACACTGAAGACTATAACCAAGAATTTACATTGTACGAACTCAAAAGAGCCCTTGCTCAGTGCAAGGCTACTTCTGTTGGCCTTGACCTTATTCACTACGCTTTTCTACAACACCTAAATGATAGCTGCTTAGAAGTGCTTCTGAAGTCCTTTAATAAAATCTGGAAAACGGGTAGGCTGCCCAAAGCATAGAAAAAAGCTGTCGTAAGTCCGCTACTAAAAGATGGCAAGCCACCCGACTGTTCATCAAGCTACCGACCCATACGTTGACCAGTTGTCTGTGCAAGACATTTGAGCGGATAGTCAATTTTAGATTGGTCTTTGTTCTCGAACGCTCAGGTTGCTAAGATAGGCTTCAATGTGGTTTTCGGCACTTTCGGTCGACAACTGACCACCTTGTTCGGCTTGAAATAATGATACGAGATGCTTTCGTATACAACCAGTTTTGTCTTGCTGCTTTTTTGATATGGCTAAGGCTTATGATACCACTTGGCTGTATGCAATTCTGCAGGATATGGCAGCAATGGGAATCAGATGGCGAATGTTTTCATGTGTACAAAATTTTCTTCAAGAACGAACCTTTACTGTGAGACTGGGCAATGCAGTCTCCCGTTCTTTCAGCAAGAAAAATGGAGTACCTCAGGGCCGTGTGCTAAGTGTGACACTCTTCGCCATTAAAATAAATTCCTTGGCAAAGGCTATTCCTCGACAGGTTATGTACTCCCTTTACGTCGATGACCTGCAGATTGGCTTTTCGTCATGTAACCAATCAGTCTGTGAAAGGCAAATCAGACTACGGTCAATCGGTTTCAACTATGGGCAGATGAAAATGGTTTTCGCTTTTCTCCTGAGAAGTGGGCATGTGTGTGTTTCACGCGGAAACAAGGTACTCATGCCAAGCCTGAAATAAAAATCAGGGATATGCTCGTTCCAATACACAGGGAGCAAAAATTCTTGGGCATCATTTATAACTCCAAATTAACGTTTGGGGCTCACATAAAGACATTCAAAATGACCTGCATGAGGAACTTATTATATTGAAAATTTTGTCGCACAAGTCTTGAGGGGCCGACGGTGCATGTTTGCTCCGAATTTACGGCTCGCTTGTATGGTCTCATCTTGATTATTGCTGTATTGTTTATGGGTCAGCTCGCCAATCTGTTCTCACCTCACCAGACCCAGTGCACAGCTTGCGCATCAGACTTGCCTCAGGTGCATATCGTACCTCCCCTGTTGATAGTCTTTACGTTGAGTGCAATGAGTGGCCGCTGCCAGTGGAGCGTACCTAAGTGGAGTATATGCAGCCAAAATAGCATGCATAAATGACCATCCTTGTGCAGGTGAATTGTTTGGAAATAAGTACAAGAAGCTCTATGAGAACAGACCAAGAGTGGTCCGCCCTCTTGCCCTCCGTTTGGAGGAGCACATGACTCTGTACTCTTTCAAGATAAGCCCGCCAACTCTTCTAAGTTTCTCGGACGCTTTAGCCCCTTGGGACTATAGTGCTTTCAAATGTGCCCTGTCGCTGTTAAAATACGACAAGAAAGCATTTCCACACCAGCTTTTGCGCCAAGAATTTCTTGCATTTAGCTATAAATACAGTAGCTATTGCCACTACTTTACTGATGGTTCAACAACTGCTGGTCACACTGTTTATGCTTTTGTAAACTCGTCGGCAGTTACTGTAGCTGAGAGGATAGCTGATGAGGGCAGTGTCTTCACTGCAGAGGTTTTTGGTATAACCTCAGCTATTGAAGACCTAATGGCAAATGGACCAAAAAAGTGGCAATTTTTACAGATTCTTCAAGCGCCATACGTGCTTTGACCTCCCTTGTCCTTTCGAAGAATGCGGCGGTAGGTATGCTAAAAAATCGACTGTGCTGCCTCACATTGGCAGGGGTTAGTGTCGTCTTTTGTTGGGTACCAAGCCACATTGGCATTCCAGAAAATAAAACTGTCGATAGATCAGCATACCATACTAAGCATTGTGCAATAGCAAAGTCCAAGGTTTCTTACCAGGATCTTCGACACACCATACGAAAGTCCATTACAATGTACTGGCAAACTGAATAGGACAGACAGACTGAAAATAAGTTACACCTAGTGAAACCATACCTATCTGAATGGAAAAGTTGCAGACACAGAAATCGTTTTTATGAGGTTATTTTATGCCGACTGCGAATAGGTCACACTGTGCTCACACACGGCTTCGTGATCCAGAAAGAACAGAAACCCTTGTGTGACCACTGTGCAGATCCTCTTGCTGTAGTTCATGTTTTAATAGGCTGCCCACACGTTGAAGCGGCACGAATCAGATATTTCAAAGCATTATACACCTTTTGCATCCCTTTCCACCCTGCGCTTTTACTTAGTGATGAACTGTTGGTGGATTTTAATAACGTTTTCAAATTTTTTGAGGACACCGGCCTTCTACAGCGGTTTTAGCTATGTGCCGCTTTGAGTACTTTTAGAATGATTTTAATTTTCACAACACCTTGAATAACATCGTTTAATCGTCGCTTAACTATTCTACCCTGCGTCTAGCGCATTATAACCGAAAGGTTGCTGCGCCAAAACACCACAATTTACTTAGTAACTACAGTCCGCGGACAGGTTCGTTACGGCGGTTATTTGAACAGGAACCGAAATCAAATAAACAAAGACGCTTTGCCGTGAACCGTAGCAGTCCCAACGCTGCGCGTGTGCAAAAGCGTGTGCGTGTGTTCGGGCGCGCGTTTTCATAAGCCCGTGGGTATTCTTTCCCGTGCCTGCGCCCGAGGGACGTTAGGGTCATTTCATGCCGAGTCGTTCGTTCAATCTATTTGATATATCTGTGAGATAGAGACGGGTTATGTCGGTGTTTACACCAGAAGCCTCCGCTCACGACTACACAAGATGGTGAATTTTAAGTGTAACAGTGCACTTGGTGTTGTAGCGCGGCGAAGTATTAAAGTGGTGCATTTGATTATTCCCTACCGCCATTCCCCAAACCAGTTTTTCAGTGATCTCCCTGGGTAAGCATGCTATGCCGAGTTTAGTATTGACGTAACCGGGTAATGATGGCGGTAATGATAGTCGCCGACAGCACACAGCATTCATGAAAACTGAGTCGTGCGCGTGATGGCCGGGTCTCATGGGGTTTAAATTGTTATTTGGTGTTGAGTGTAAAAACATTAGACGTCACTGGCAATTAGGGAGCATGCTTACGTTTAGAACATTATATTTTTGTTATGTTCAATACGCACGTTCAAAGAATTCTTAAGCAGGCGAGCAGAAATTGAACAGCATGTAAACCCGCTAAAAACAACACCCAACTTTCTATTCTTCCGACTGTCACAACGGACAACCACAATCTCAAAAACTTTTGTTGAATGGTACACGTTGTGGCAATAAATTATCAACAAATTTGTACCCACTACACTGCGCAATAAATATAAAACAAGCAATGCCACGTAAAACGAGTATGCACAAGCATCAATCATGGAGGATCTGCGCTTTTGAGAAAACGTCCGACAATCTTTTTGTTCTCTCAAATAGCCTACATATAACATAAACTATAGAACCCTGAGCATATTAGGCTTGTCTCATAGCTTGTACCCTGCGCGCTTCAGTATTCTAAAGCATGAGATGCATCCTCGAACGTCCCAAAATCGGAACGATTTTTGTCCAAACAGCAGTGACGCAACATAAATAGAACATATTACACCGCATTTCCCACAATCCATAATGTATGTATCCATGGTAACATGTAACTAATTGGTCATGTACACTTTTAATAAAAGAGCGTTGTGTTGTCGTGGCACTGTTTTGACGCGCTGCTTTTTTTATCGCATGTTAATTTCTCGCGGTGCTCTTCTGTGCCACAATTTTGCGCTTTAATTTTTTGTCGCCATGAAACTTTGTTGTGTGCTCATTTATCACGTGCTGTTGAGACCGCGCCTCAAGAACCACACGGAGGATCAGAACGTTTCAGGGGAGCTAACGCTATCGTCTAGTTGGAGCTCTTGTATAGTTTATATCTTTCTAAACAAGTAGTCCGCCATGAGCTTCAGCTCTTCCATAGAGCCTGGACACCATGTTTTGCAGCTCATTCTGTACGCCCGATACTGACAGCAGGCACATGTTTTCTCCATTTGTGCCTTCAGGTATCAAGGCCGTCCATATTGCACGTACGGCAACAGACTTCTCTCGTTGGGCGTTGCCATTTCCCCATCCCGACAACGTGTCGCCCCTTTGTCAGAGCCCTCCTCCGACTCTCCTCTACGCTTGCAGATTCCGTTTCTTGTTGCATGGCCTCTAACTCGCGCGTCCAGCTCTGATTTCTTGCGGAAGAGTCTGTAGCTCAGCGTAATTTTTGTACATTAAGTGTTATTTAATTTATAAGTGTCTCTATTTTTTGTTGAAAACTTGCCGACGCGATCTACATAAGACACCAACATTGTTAAGTGCACACCCTGGAACGCGCATTTTGAATGAACATGCTTCCCGAAAAAAAAATTCAACGGCCCAACCGTGGCAATTCTGACGGAATACCCATCGAACGTGCTTTATTTTCATTCAGTGGTACACACTCTGACGAGATAAAATACCATGAGAGTAATTACTGCTTGTTGGTTGTGAATTCAAAGTTATAATGTCCCGTTGCATTCCCGAAAGGAATTGTTTCTGCAGTATGTGTTTGAAGGGATGTTTAAACTAGCTTGAAGGGCTTTATTTTGCCATCTCCTATAAGGCTTTGAAAGTGCTTTTACTTTTCTAGTATACTGTCCGTCGATACCTATTCTTCAAGTAGGGTAATTGAGGGGCTCCCAAAGATAGTGAATTTCGCTGCTTCTGTTTGGCTTGTTTAGCTGAATTCCTCCACTCCGTTCACCTGCCATATAGAGGCGCTAGGACCACCTTTCAATCCTGCTGTGCCAAAATTCGCGCTATTGAACAGCCCAGTCTAATAAACACCTCGAGCAAGAAATTTTCTTGCGGAGCTATGCTACATTCCCAAATTTTCGCTCCGAAAAAGTTTACTGGCTACGGCACTCAAATGTCAACACTTCCATCTAGAAACCTTCCCGCCACGCCCGCTTTCCTTATTGCAATTTCTGGAAAAGAAAAGTTCCTAGCTCGGCACTTCACCTGAGGATGCATGACGGCTGTGCGCTTAGGGGTTCTACTTAGCAGTTTATATGTTGCGTTAGATAAAAAACAAAATAGGGCGGAATCACTCTGAAACAACGAACGTGCGCTCCTGGCACCTCCACAGGCCGCCACTTGACTCCGTTATTCTGGCTGTATTTATACTTTGACAAAGAATCACGCTTGGCTTAAGCGCTTGGCAAGCGTTTTGACATCAGGTGTTCCACTAGTTGGCGGGTCGAATAACCACGGTTCAATAATCGATTACACCAACAGGGTCACATATAGGGTCGTATAATACCAGGGAAACAACGCCGCACAGCGCTCCTTTGTTGTTCTCACCCGTCCGTGTTTTTTCTTTCAAGCTCAATAATAAATTTCAGGTAGCCGCGTTCTTTTTGCATTCCAACCGCCTGGACAAACCTAAGTGTTTAAGGAATCACTTGATATAATTGCCAGACATATTCGGAAGCCGGCGTTTTGTGTGTGTGTGTGTGCGATTACCCGGTAGCAACTTTAATGACTTTTTTAGATGTCGCTTTTTTGTAGTACTAAAACAGTACCTAAAAAATGTTTACGTTGTTGGTGAAGACTAAATTTGTTCCAGATATTCAAATATACAGTTAAAAACATCTTTACGACTTTTTGCAGATGTACCCACCAGGCAACACTGGTTTCTGCTGCGGAGAAAAAGAGAACTGCCGAAAAAAGTGCTACTAAAAAAACAAGGATAACCCTGTTTCGACAAATAAAATAATTGGAGAAAACACCAATTTTCTGTTCTTCATTAGAAAAATGTACAGCCTCATCTATTTATCAAATCAAAATAATAGGGCTTTTATAACAGGAACCATCAAAGACAATAGTGTTTGTGGAAGTAACGTTTTACTTTATTTGCACAACCTCTAAAATAAACTTGCATTAGCGTAACCTCACCTTGAAATAGCTTAAAGTAAAAAAAATAAACGATCAATGTTTTCTTCAAACATTTTAGCAACAAAGAACGATGGTACTCCTCTTCGACATAATAAAAAATGTATTCTTAGCCTGGTTCAACGGCATTTATGGCTTATTGGTGTAAATGCCTTTACACTTTCCAGGCTTTGGCGTCTCAAAATACTTGTCCTACTCGTTCGTTTGTTTTTATGTCGAAAGAGAGATGTCGTTAAGTTGATGAGACCATGGTCCACCTTGGTATTCATTAAATGCGTCCCTGAAAACGGTGCTTTGAAATTATAGTCACTAGCACATGTTTAGTAGCATGCGCAAGAAATCGCAAACGCAGAAGCAGGAGAAAAAAATGAGGTCATTAAACATTTCTCAGCACTTTTGTAGAGAGAGAGAGAGGGAGATACTTTATTGAGCATGCGGTGGTCTAAGAATCTGTAGTGGCCCCAGCTTGAGCCGATTGGTTACTTCGGTAGCTCTGTGGAACACAGCAGTTTACACCATCTCCCACTGCTCGTCGCAAGTTATATAAGGAAACGGGTCTTTAGGACATCCCCACATGATGTGAGGAAGGTTTGCGAGGGCACCGCATGCAGGGCATCCTGGGGACGAGTATAAAGTAGGATGAATAAGGTTCAGATTTGTGGGATTAGGAAAGGTGTTTGGCTGCAGAAGACGCCACGCGTGTTTTTGGGAAAGGTCGAGTTGGGTATTGGCGGGAGAGTATCTACGGCGGGAGAGGCGGTAACGGGTAGTATTTTATAGTATGTGACTAGTCGGTCCCAGGCAGACCTGTCACCGTGGTAGGGAACGTCGCTGGTCCCGGCTCACATCGTAAGCCCACGAGCCGAATTGTGGGCTACCTCATTTCCAGCGAGACCAGCATGTACCGGAGTCCAAATAGGCTCTACTGTGGAATTGCGCTGAATTTGTTGCATAATTTTGCAGGCCAGTGTTGATATTAGGCAGCTAGCCAAATTTTGAACGGCCGTTTTAAAATCAGAGATTACGATTGATCTGATCGGTCTCACTGAGAGTGGTAACGCAATGGCCGCCTCCTCCCCCGTGGTTGTTTGGGGAGAGGTAATGGTCAGGGAGGTGAACGGGGAGTTATTGGCGCCATTAATTACAGCGATGGCGTAGGACTTGTAGTGCCTATATTCGGCAGAATCCACATATACTGGATCGGGTCGACCCGGGAGACGTTTGCGTAGAGTTCATACGCTTTGTTCTCTACGGCCCGCATTGTGAATATGATGCATAAGGCGAGGCATTGGTCTGCTCATAAGATTGGAGTGAATTTCGGTAGAGTGGGGTGATTTTGCTTCAAGGTCTTCCAGAGTGGTTATTCCTGATTGTTTGAGAATGTGATGCCCAGTGGGAGTTTTCAAAAGGCGGACCACCTGATTGGATAAATGGGCTTCGATTACCTCCTCGGCCGTGTTATGTAACCCTAGACCCTCGAGTCTGGCAGTAGACCTATTAAGAGGGAGGTAAAGGGTAGCTTTGTATGCCCGGCGGATGAGGCGATTGACTTTCTCCAATTCACTTTTACTGGGGTTCAAGTAGGGGAGCGAGTAAGTGATCATACTTATAACAAATGCCTGGATCAGTCGGATCCTCTCCGCCTGGTTTAGCCCCTTGCGACGGTTACAGATTCGCCTAATGAGTGCAATAGTTTGGTTGACATGCTGTTTTAGTTTATTCAGAAATTCTGTATTGGCTCGATACCGCTGAACTGTAATCCCAAATATTTTCAGTTCTGGGACCTCTGGGATCGGCTTGTTCGCTATCTGAATTCTATTATGCGGCGAAAACTTACCATTTCTTTTTGGGGTAATAGGAGCAGTTCTGACTTATTAGGGAAGCAGGATTGCCCTGAACGTCCAGATTTCTTCTACTACGACCTGAGTACCTGCCTGCAGATTCACGGCTTTGTGCGAATCACTGCCCGCAGGGGCACCTTGTCCTTTAGAGTGACGGTAGTGGTGACACCGCGGACCTCGAGCCCATGTGGGTTGGACCCACCCACGCCCCGGCTGTGCGTGGCTTAGCCGTGTCCAGGGAAAAGGGCATCCTGGTGGCTGAGCCAGAGCCAGGGTTGTTTTGAACCTTTACGGCCCCCTGGTGGCGGGAACACGCCACTTTGGCCCTTGCTTCCTGCAGACGGTACCCCAGGATTGACCCGCCCTGGCGAAAGCAGCCAGTCGCCTTTTCCTATCTCCCTCACTCTCTCTCTTTTTCTGTCCTGTCATCTTTCCATGCCTGTCCTGTCACCTACTTCTTCCTGTTTTTTCCCTTTTACCCTCAGGCGGCAAAGGTTAACTTTGGGTAAAATGGCCTACCTAGACCACTTTTCATTAAGTTATAGTGGCCACGTTTGGCTAGCATGACTACCTGCACGCTCCCCTGGTTGGGCTCCGTGGTGGGCGGCCAGCGTGGCCACCGAATCAGCAGCTAAATTCATGGCTAAAAGTAAAACACCTCTTGATCGGTCCCTGAAAAGGGCCACGATGGAAGTCACTTCTCAGTACCTGCCGCAAAAAAACAGCGACAACTTCTCACGAGTTTTTGTCATTCAAGGAGTAGAGAAACCAATACAGACAACGTCTCCCTTTGCAATTTCCGAGGCCCTCAATCAAACTAGTGGGGTCAAACTACAACGCCAGGAAACTCCAGAATGGAGATGTACTGGTAGAAGTGCACACCAAAGAACAGAGCGAAAAAATCATGGAACTCACCAAAATCAACGACACGAACGTCACAGTGACTACGCACCGCTCACTAAATTTCTCCAAAGGCGTGGTCTCCGAGTCGGAGCTGTTTCACTGCTCCGACGTGGAGATAGAAAGCGAACTTGCAGAACAAGGGGTGGTTGCAGCGCGCAGAATACTGAACAGGAAAAATGGAGACGAAATTAAGACCAAACATGTTGTGTTAACCTTCAACTGTACTACGCCACCAGACTCGGTAAATGCCGCGTATCTGCGTTGCAAAGTGCGGCCCTACATTCCAAACCCAAGGCGCTGCTTTCAGTGCCAACGGTTTGGGCACGGGTCTGGATCTTGTCGCGGCAAACCCACATGCGCTAGGTGCGGAGGAAAAGCACACGAGAACGAAAGATGCGAAAAAAAAGCCCACTGCGTTAACTGTTCTGGCAACCACAGTGCGTACTCCAGATCCTGTCCGGTCTGGAAGAATGAGAAAGAAGTAATGACCATCAAGACAACACAGAATCTATCTTACCCTGAGGCTAAGAGAAGGCTAAGTTTCCAGCAAAAAGGAACTTTTGCGGAGGTGGTGCGGCGGGCGCCGGCGCCATCTCTGGTGTCTGTAGGGACACAGGTCGAGCTGAGGGACCTGGTGTCAGCGGTACGGCCCCCTCCTGTCCCAGAGGCTGGGCTGCCCCAATGCCCGGCACTGACTCAGTCCACGCAAGTGGACCGAGTAAACCGCTCAGCGGACTGCTCACTCCCGCAGCCCTCAACACAAGTTTGGCCAGATGCCATTGTACCGGCTACCGATGGGGTGAAGGAGGCTTCGGGGCTAACACGCAGCTCAACGGGTTCTGCCCCGGCTGCACGGTCGGCTCCCCCTTCTCGGGGGACGGTCGACACGCCCCAGAAGAAGGCACCGCCGGGAAGTGGCACTGCTGCAGGTGCGGCTCCTGCACGGCAACGGCCTGGAGAACCCCCCGATCCTCGAATGGTACCGAAGGGCCGCGGGAAGCCTGGGCGTCCTGCAGGTGACAGTAGGAAAGAGGAGAGGAGGAGATGGACGTGAACTCACTTATACCTTCTTGAATACAAAAGAGCAAACCCAAAAAGACTGGTATGGTGCGAATAATACAGTGGAACTGTCGTGGGCTATTGTGTAAGATAGATGACATTCACGAATTGTTGGAGAAGTCCCAACCATCTATTGTCTGTCTTCAGGAAACTCATTTATCTCCTCTGTACAATAATCCTTTCAGAAAATACAATCTCCACCGCAAAGACAGGACAAATTTACTTGTATCTGCTGGAGGAGTGGCAATCGTCACTCCCCAGTCGATCCCAACAAATGAACTGAAGCTTCAAACCACTTTGGAGGCAGTAGCCATAAGAACACACATTGGAATAGCCCTAACAATTTGCTCCCTGTATATTCCACCAACCGTTCCACTCACCCAGAACAATCTGTTCAGACTCATAGATGAGTTGCCTGAGCCTTTCCTATTGCTGGGCGATCTCAATGCGCACAATGTACTGTGGGGAAGTGCAAGAAGTGACACAGGGGGCCGACTCATCGAGGCTGCAGTGTCCGCAACTCCTCTGCATTTATTCAATAATGGGAGTCCCACTTGCATATGCTCATCAACCCGCACCGAATTATGCATTGACATCTCTCTTGCAACGCCATCCCTAAGCGCCTTTTCACTTCGTCAACACTTCAAAATCCTCTCGGCAGTGACGACTATCCAGTTTTTCTGGACCCCACACCGGCAGTACCCATGCTACCAGAGTACACCAAAAGGTGGAAGTGGGAGGATGCCAACTGGTCTCTGTTTGAACAAGCATGTGAAATAGAATCGCACGAAATACAGGACTTGAGTGCAGATGAAGCTTGCAGCCTAATAACTTCGCAGCTCTTGGAAGCTGCAAAAGCGTCTATTCCCGAATCCTCCGGGACACTCCCCAGGAGGTCAAAGCCGTGGTGGAACTCTGAATGCAGGGACGCCCGTAGGAAGCAAAACTGCGCATGGTCCCGTTTCAGACGCCACCCCACTGCCGAATGTCTAATAAACTTCAAACGACTAAGAGCAGAAGCACACAAGATAAGACGGCAGTCGAGAAAGGCTTCATGGCAGGACTTTGTAAGATCCACAAGTAGCAACGTAAGCTCAAAAACGGTCTGGGATAGGGTCAGGAAAGTGAGTGGAACTTACAGTGCATTTACCATGCCACTTTTTGATGGTAACGCCTTGCCGAACAGGCAAACATTCTAGCCGAATATTTTGCCAAAGTGTCCAGTTCAGCCCACTACACCGAATCATTCCTTAGGTATAAGGAACGGGCTGAAAGAGGAATAATTAGGATAAACTTAAGTAATGAAGAGGCATATAATGCACCTTTTTTCATGGCTCAACTACACCTGGCGATTGCTCAGGCAAAAAGTAGGGCTGCAGGACCAGACCGAATTTATTATGAAATGTTAAGACATCTGACCCTAGGAACTTTAAAAACCATACTGCATATCTTTAATAAAATATGGTTTGAAGCCTACTTTCCAGTAGCGTGGCAGGAAACCCTTATGCTCCCACTACTGAAGCCAGGTAAAGACCGTAGTGAGCCACAAGCTACAGGCCGATTGCCTTGACAAGCTGCCTTGGGAAATGTTTTGAACGGATGATTAACAAGCGGCTCACACACTTTCTGGAAGAAAATCACATTATTGATGCCCTTCAGTTTGGTTTTCGTGCAAGGCACTCAACATCTGACCGCCTTCTCCGTTTAGAAACTAAAATTAGGGAATCCTTTGTTCAACGACAACACTGCGTCTCTGTATTTTTTGACTTGTCGGAGGCTTATGACACCACATGGAAACATGGTATAATGCTAGATCTACAGGGATATTGTGTAAAAGGCAGAATGCTGAAAAGTTACCTTTCCAATCGTTCCTTTCGAGTGAAATTCGGAACAGTATTATCGAATGTGTACACTCAGGAAAATGGCGTACCTCAGGGAGGTGTTCTCAGTGTTACGTTGTTCCTAATGAAACTAAACTGAAATGCGCATGTAATACCGAAATCTTTGATGTATTCACTTTAGGCGGACGATATTCAGATCAGCTTTTCCTTGTGCAACTTAGCATCTTGCGAAAGGCAACTGCAACTTGGCATAAACTGTCTGGTGCAGTGGGCCGAGGAAAATGGATAAAACTTTTGTGCAGAAAAAACAGTCTGTGTGCCTTTTAGTCTTCACCGAGGAATTGTGTTAGATCCTGAGCTGTACATTAAATCAGCCCAAATCCATGTAAGACCTGAGCACAAATTTCTTGGTTTAATATTTGACGAAAAGCTAACATTTAAAAGCCATGTTAATTATCTAAAAAAAAATGTCTGAAATCAATGAATGTTTTAAAACATTTATCTTACAGAACCTGGGGCTGAGATCGTACCTGTCTTTTGCGGCTGTACAACAGTCTAATTCGTTCCCAGTTGGATTATGGCTGCTTTATTTATGGGTCTGCTCGCGAATCTGTACTCAATGCTCTCGACCCCATTCACCACTCAGGATTGAGAATTAGCACCGGAGCTTTCCGGACATCTCCGGTACGAAGCCTGTATGCAGAAACCAATCAATGGTCACTTAACAAACGGAGATTACTCCTCGGAAACATGTACATAATGAGAATTCTTTCCTGCACCACTCACCCTTGTCGACAGCTATTTTCGAAACCTCGCTTTGAAACTCTCCTTACCAACAAGCCTCGGACTATTCCAGCCATTTTTTTCAGGTACCGCATTCTTAATGAAGCCATTGAGTTTTATGTAGATGATACCATGTTGGTCACCCACACAACCGGTTATGCTCCATGGGAATACCGCAAGCCACAATGTGACTTTTCCTTGCTGAAGTACAATAAGCACAACACTCCAAAGGAACTACTGCCACAAGAGTTCTTGGACATCCAGTTCAGGTATGCCGGATGGGCTACTTACTTCACAGATGGTTCTAAAGGAGAAAGGCATGCGGGAGCAGCTGCAATTGGACCTAATTATAAAGAATGCCAGCGGCTCAGACCGGACGCTAGTATCTTCACTGCCGAACTGCATGCCATACAGTTCGTTTTAAACAAAGTATGCACTGAAAGGACACCACAGTCAATCATCTTCTCTGACTCTCTCAGCGCACTAGCAGCCCTGTGTTCAGGAAACAAAACCAAAAATCCGCTGGTCCAACAAGTGCTTAACCAACTGATGGATCACTTAGACGTGAGCTTCTGTTGGGTACCGAGTCATGTAGAAATTGACGGCAATGAAAAGGCAGATGCCCTCGCAGCCCAGACAAAACAGCTCGACGTGACGGAAACTCGTTTACCCTACCAGAATTACAGACGGAGACTAAAATTATCAATAACGAAAAAGTGGCAGTCTGAATGGACAGAACTCAATGAAAACAAGCTCCACCTTGTGAAGCCGCACCTGAGAGAGTGGCAGAGCTGCAGACATAAAGAAAGATTTGTAGAGGTAGTGTTATGTCGCCTAAGAATTGGGCACACGCGCTTGACCCACAACTTCCTATTGCTGGGAGAAGACCCTCCATAATGTGAGCAATGTGGGAAGCGCCTTACGGTAATACACATACTAATCGAGTGTCCTAGTTATGAAAACAAGCGTCGTGAATTTTTTTCCCACTTTTTACAAATTTCAAATTACATTAAACCCTGCTTTACTGCTTGGCGATGAACCCCTGGTTCCCTTGGAAAAGGTTTTTAAATTTTTGAGTGCCATCAAGCTTTTAGAGAAACTTTGATTTTACCATGTTACGTCATTTTTACTTCAGCGGTTTTTAAATCTTTGTGTGCACTCAAGCTTTTACAGAAACTTTGAATTAACCTCTTTACATCAGTTTTACATGAGTCTCTTACCGTAGTGTGTTCAAAATATTTACCTTGTGTCTGGCGCATTATAGCCAAATTTGGCTGCTGCGCCAATAAAATTCAAATTCATTCATTCATTGTGTGAATCACTGCCACCCGTGACCCCTAAGCTGATGTCATCGGCATATAGTCTGAACCTGAGGTCGGAAATTTGTTCTAATTCATTGTGAATGTTTAATAAGCCCAGGTGGAGTACTACAGGTGAGAGCACTGCTCCTTTACATGTTTCTTCATATGGAAGTTCAACCGTGTTAGAGTTAATCCCCCCAATTTGGAAAAGTGCTGTTCGACCGGACAGAAAGCTACGTATGTAGTTATA
Organism: Haemaphysalis longicornis; assembly: GCF_048455015.1. Taxonomy (NCBI): domain Eukaryota; kingdom Metazoa; phylum Arthropoda; class Arachnida; order Ixodida; family Ixodidae; genus Haemaphysalis; species Haemaphysalis longicornis. The sequence goes on from NW_027526385.1 coordinate 141,303,215, forward strand.
GGTGCGGGCTCCCGGATTAATATACTGCAGTGCGTTCATTATGGCTTCGTGGGATACATTGTCAAATGCCTTAGTTAGATCTAAGGCAAGAATAGCGGCCGTGTCCAGCTTATTTCGTCGTGTTATTATTTCTCCTGAAATTTGGAGGAGGTCGTCTTGTGTAGACAGCCCAGCACGGAACCCTACCATGGAATAAGGTAGAGATTGGGAGCCTCGTAGGTATTAGTCTAGCCACGTGAGGATCATGTGTTCAAAGAGCTTCCCCAAACAGAGTGTTATGAAAATTGGTCGAAGATGTTGTAATACCAAAGGTTTTCTGGGTTTGGGGACAAAATTAATTTTAACGTATTTCCACGACTACGGTAGGGAGCCTTGTTTTCAATAATCATTAAAGAATCCTGTGAGAAAGATGATGGAGCAGTTATAGAGATTCCTGAGCATTTTATTGGTTACGTGGTCTGGGCCTGGGGCTTACCGTGGCCGAAGCTTGAGTAGGGCTCTTCTCACCTCTGCCTCGGTTATATCGCCGTCCATAGTAACGTTAGCTAATCTTGCGTATTGGGGAATGGGAATGCGAGCCCCTTGAAGCAGGTAAATATCTTTGACTTTGCGAGTAAGGTCTCAGTTAGACCATGGAAAATTTTGGATGATGCCATTGAGGCGATGCACCTGTTTCGTTTTTTATTGGTTCGGGTTCAAAAGATGCTTCAAAAGCTGCCAGGTGCGTCTCATGGCCAGGATACCACGCATATGGGAAAGTCGGAGAGTGTAATTTTCAATTCCATTCTTTATATCTAAGAGTTTACGCTGTAGTGTGTGGTTTCGGTTAGCCCTCCATCGTTTTTGAATTCTTTTGTATGCCCCCCACAGATGTTGTGGGTGCGGGTCTATAACGTCCGAAGGAATCCCTGGGTATATTGTTTTGGTTGCGTCTCGTGTGTCTGCAAGCAGCTGTTGAGCCCATGCATCGAGATTGGATGATGTTGGCTTACCTAATCTGTCATCATGCATTTCTGGAAAACTCCGGAACTTATCCCAATTTATGAGATGCTTTTGTCGAGGATGTGCGTTGATGTAGTACGTGAGGGTAATATCTGTTTGGATAATGAAGTGATCACTCCAAAGGGAAGTGTTTGGGACCGCCCATTTGGTGTACTTGACGTGAAGCGTAAATATGACATCCAGGGTGGAGTCTTTTTGAACATTGTTTCCGATCCTAGTAGTGGTGTTGGGGTCTAATTCTAACGTGAAATGATGAATTTGCACCTCCTCCTAGACGTCTCGTCCCTTTTTTTGTGCAGCTGGGGTAGCCACAGGCTGTATGAGATGAAATAAAATCCCCTACAACTAGAGCATGTGGGCCATCCTCTTTCCGAGCACGCGATAATAAAAGGTTATATTTATGGTTTTGTGCTTTGGGGTTACTATATACGTTTAAAACAAAAGGCTTGGAGGTTCCTTCTTTCATGGGCAAAATCGTGATTAGGTCATGTGAAATTTCTACGTTTCCGAATTGGGTTTTTGTGATGGGATGCCGGTGGATTAGTAGGGCCGTTTTGGGCTCAGTATCTCCCTGCAGGCTTTTGTACCCGGGAAGCTTAACGATTGTGCCCGTTTTCTGTAAGGCTATGACATCTGGGGGAGAGACAACCGACGGAATGTGTAGCTGCTGGTTGCTACCCTTTTCTCGAAAGCCCCTGCAGTTCCACAGCCAGACCCTGATGGGCTTGATACTTTTATTGTTCGGCAGCCTCATATTGAGTAGTTATTGAGAGGTTGTACCACAGTAGGTTATTCATGCGGCTGACGACGTCTCTCATTAACGTTTGCATTTCGGTGCGGAGTTTCCTAATGTAGATGTCAAGCTCAATTGAAGGGTGGAAAATTTAACTGTTGCGCTTGATAGAGTCCTAGGTATTCGTTCTTTTGTTATACTAAAGTCTGCCTGTAGGATACCGCATTCTGCTGGAGGGCGGCGAACTGTTTGTCCATCTGCTCGTCCCGTATGCTTTTCTCAGCTGCCGTGTCAGGAGTGTCAGGGGTTGCTCTGTGTTTGGGAGGAGGACGATTCGAAGAGGGGTCTTCCCGAGTACGGTTCTCGATCTGAAGTTTGAGAGACCTATTCTGTTGCCTCAAGGATGCATTTGCTTTCCTGAGCAGGGTGATTTGAGTCCTAATATTAGCTTTTTTCTTAAGTATATCCTGGGACATAGATAGAGGGATTTGTTGGCTTTGAGGCGAGCAGTGTGAGTTGGTGGTGGGGCCGCTCACCTTGTTTCCACAGCCGGGAGTAGTATTCTTCGGTGGTTGCATAGGTTGCTGCTTGTTTGAATTCTGCAACCCGGGTGGGGGCTTTTTCGTAGCGCCTTCAATCTGGGTGGGTTTTTCTGAGATGGTGCCTGGATGAGCCTCCTGACTGGCGCCCACAGTTTAGAGAGCCTGGGTGTCCTTTTGGTCTTGTCCAGAAGCAGCTACCTCGGCGTAGGTCTCAAGATGTTTACGGGTTTGGAAGCGGCGTAGACAGTCTCACAAGCCCGTGAGGTGCGGGCCATCGCACACAATGCACTCGGGAGCGCAGCTGTGTGGTTCTTCGGTATTAGGGGTCCCGCATTTGGAGCATCTTGGGGTCGCATTTACGGTAGGGCAAACGTCCTGCCGATGTCCGGGTTGGCAGCATGACGTGCAGGCATCGGTCTTGCGGTGAAAGGGCTTGCAACGGCACGCTGCTGCCCTATATCGGATCCAGTGGGCGACCCGTAGGCCATCGAACAGGATTTGGGCCATGTTCGAGGTGCCAAGTCGTTTCGCCGAAAGGATCCGTACATCTGCAAAGAAGCTTTGCAGGTGCTACGCAATGCATGTCTAGAAGGCCCAAGAACTGTTCGAGTGAAGTGGATCTCGGAGCATGCGGGCAAGCACGTGTCGAGTAAGAACGCAAACCACAACGAGACGGCACACGCGGAGGCGCGAGCACTCACCAACCGCGCCCCCGCAACTCACCGTCCAACGTGGTTCGGTGCTATGGACCGAATAACCGACTACGGCGAAATAACCAAAGCCTACCGCCTGGCTCGGAGGACCTTCCCAACTTCGGACCCGGGGTTGAGCCGGGCGGAGGCAGGGCTACTAAGACAGCTTCAAACCGAGTCCCTACCCACACCGGCTCTGACGCACCGAATGTATCCGGAAGCATACCCTACTGCCAAGTGCCAGCTCTGCTGCAGGGAGACTGCAGACCAGAAGCACATCTTATGGAACTGTGTCACGAGCCCAATAGAAGCGAGGTCAAGAACCATCCCGGCCCGGCTTGCAGAACCCGCAAGGAGCTACACTTGCGAAAATCAACACTGGGCCGTCCAGCAGGTCCTGCGGGCCCTCGCAAGGCATGAGACTCGCGAGTCGGCAACTGCGAGCTCACATCTCGGATGAGTAGCCACCAGGACGATGCCGAGTCCCGCGTCGCGGTGCGTGAAAACGTCGTACTGCCGGCCTAAATAAAGTTTAATCAATCCAATCCAATCAATCCGTACATGAGGATTGTAGTCAATAGTGCTGCGGTATATTTCATCGGGTGTGTAAAAGATGACTCCTGCAGCCGTGTTAGCTGGAGCGGAGACGTGTGCGACGACTTTGTACAGGCGACCTTCCAGAGACAGGGACTGGATGGCTTAGCAATTTTGAGCCCGTTCGTCGGAGGGGGTGCTGATGAGCACGAAGTTGGCCACATGCTAGACCAACATTTCATCAGCCTGGTTTTGTTGGATGCTGGCTTGTTGAAAAACAGCGTCCGCAAGGGAGGCCTGAGACACTGACCTGACATCGAGTCCTCCGCGTGGCCAGAGGACGACATTGATATCAGTTTCAGGGAGTGGCGTAGCAGGTGGGCCCCGCCGAGTGTAATGTCTGCCCTTGATTCGCTGCCCTTGGTTGCTCGTGGCTGGCGATGCTGAGATATTATTTGCACCATCGGGGAGTGTACCTCGGTGGTGGCATATAGTTTCCCATTCCGGTTTGTTAAGTTCAGCGGTATCGATGCTTTCTCCGGATAAGATCTCCATAGCTGGGAGGCTCAGTTTATCTCGCCCATTGGCAGCGCTCATATGCACGCGCCCATAGTGCAGCGTACCCAAGGCTGCAGCGCTAGGCATGTTCAGGTTTAGCGAAGGGACCAAAATGGAGCAGACTTCAGGTGGCGATTACTGACTGCAGGCTAGGCCAATCCCTTCGATGTTGGTGTCGGGTTGATCCGCTTGACATAGCGAATCCTACGGTGCTGGTGTGATCAGTCTGAAGTTGATATAACTGGCCAACTTCGCTTCAGATTTGGAAGCCAGTTTGTAGTGCTTTGCATACCGTGGCCCCCTGGCGGGAGTTCCACTTTTGTAGAACTCTGGAACACAAAAACAAATTACTTCACACGTGAGGTCAAGAAAAATGACATGACTACTGTCTTTGTGTCATGATGTAAAACCGAAGAAGATGACAACAGACGATACACGCTCTGCAGGTGGGTTTCAAAACCCCAGAACATCATTATAATGAACGTCTTACAGGGTTATTCACCCCCCCAGACACGTAACGGCCAATGAGAAGCTGCCAGCGTCAGCGGCTGATGGGAGTAGCAATCCCCAGAAGAAAGGCGAAGGATACAGAGTGTGGAGCGTGACGGAGATGCCCGGCGGTCGGGCGACCGGTTCTGTGCCATCACCGAACAGGTGCTCCACCACCACAGCCTCCACAACTTCTCCGCAAGAAAGAACAGGTGGCCCTGCATCGGTCAAAGTCAGCGACGCCCGAAGGCAGCTGCGTTCGCCACAACCGTGCTTCGGGAGCTGGGAGTGCGCTCTATCACCGCGGCCTCGACACGTTACCTCAAACTTTTAACGCCATACCACCACGACGGTGCCTCTGGGACGTGAGGTAGGACACGCCCGCGGACCCTCACTTTGTCCCCCCTCTATTCTTGGGTTCCTCATTGCTCTTTAGTATCTTTGTGAGTAGTGCACGTATTTATTTCAGTTTTGGTAAACCATAAACATAGTATCATTTACAGTTTATACTTGTACTTTTTTATTATTGTATTTTTTATTATTGTTTATTATATATTTTTATGTATTTTTTATTATTGGCTGACACTGTGATTAGTTTGACAGCGTTTATATTGTCCCGATGGCGAAGATGACACAGTCTTCTTGAAGGAAAGCAAGTTTATTGAAGCGAACTTCTGTTCCCCTAACAACTCAAAAAGTACACATGCGGAGGAGCAGCATTCAAAAAAGTGACGTGCGTAGGCGAACATTGGCGGTCTAATGACGCGGCGTCTGCTCTTCGGGCATTTATCTATGGGAGCGAGCGTATCGCGAACAGTCGATTTTATCCATACCCTGTAGATCATAGCAAAATATTCTAGGCTGTTGACCTTTGTTTGAAACGCTATCACCATCAAAAGACATGACACGTGCGGAAAATTTAAAGAATGAAAGACGCGCTCTCACTTGGCACACGGGTAAGACAGGTAACACAGCCCGGCGCAGCGAATAGGCACAAACAAAGCATAAACAAACCCATTGCATGGTTCGCGGCATTACTCCCCTCTAATAGTGCATCGACCAGAAGCTACAATAAAAGACTGTCCAAACAAACCAGAAAAAAGTGCGCCATCTTGCGCAGTAAGGTTTGAGGTGAACCACGTGGACGACATAAGGTCGCGTGCGTTGTGGTGATGTGCCGTAATCACCATTGGGGATCACTCCGTGAGTAAGTTGGCCAAGACGTTGTAGAATGTGGTAGGGCCCATAATGCCGTCTCAGAAGCGTCTCACTCAGTCCGCGTTGTCGGATGGGAGTCGAATCTCACGCACGATCCCCTAGGTGGTAATCGGTGACTCGGCGTTGGAGGTTGTATCGCCCGGCACCCACCAGCTGCTGCTCCGTTATACAAACTCAAACTAGCTGGCTGCCATCCTCCACATGCTGAAGGTATCCTTGGACTTCGGTGTTGGGGTCGTCGTGTTCTACATGCGGAAGCATGGTGTCAAGCATCGTAGGCACACGTATTTCGCAGTCAAGCTCGTACGGCGTAATGTGCGTAGTTTCCTGGATAACCGCGTTGTACGAATACGTGATATACAAGAGCACTTCCTGCCGAAGTGTTGTGCTCAACGTCGACATACATTTTGAGCATATAGGCGATTGTCTTTGTCAGATGTTCGGTTAGTCCATTCATTAGGAGTAGGTACATTGTCGTTCTTAGGTTATCTGTGTTGCTGTAGTGGAAGATTCCTTGCATAAACAACGCAGTAAACGCCGTTCTGCGTTCCGTGATTATGATTTTGTGGGCTCCATGCCGCAGCACAACTGTGTTCATGAAGAATTTCACTACTTCTTGTCCAGTCCCCCTCGGAAGAGCGGCGGTCTCTGCGTAGCGCGTCGTGTAGTCTATCGCTACGACAATCCATTTGTTCGCAGATCGAGACGTAGAGAACGGGTCCAGAAAGTCCATTAGAATCGGTTGGAAGGGCCTGGATGGGACGGCGATTGTCGGCGAGATGTTGGGCGGGTCTTATCGGTGGCGTTTTTTGTCGCTGGCAGTCACGGCAGCTCCGGACGTAATGGGTGACGTCGTATGTAAGGCGCGGCCTGTAGTGCATTGCCTTGATTTTTCCAATTGCCGGAGCTGTGCCGAGATGTCCGGAAGATGGGTCGTCGTGGCACGCTTCAAATTCTCGTCAAGAATTTCGTCACTAAGGACTGCGGTGATGACAAGAAGATAATTTGTTCTCGTTCGGGGGCTGAAATTTTTCACGAGAACGGCGTTTTTCAGTCTGAATGCTGGTAGATTTCGTTTGAAGGTCCCAGGCACGGTGACGTTGCATTCTTCGAGGTAGTCAATTTTGCTGCATAAGTCCCGTTTGAAACACTGTTGGGCGGCTAGGTTGCTCTCCGTCATGATCAGAGTCTTGTGGTGGTGGGTCGACAAGAACGCGGGACAGCAGCCGGCGTCGAAATGTTTCCTGGCGGATTTCTAGACAATTGTAATGTCGGACAAGCTGCAGCGCCCAAGACGGCGATAGGGGTCCTTCAAAATTGCGAACCAACACAGCGCTTGGTGGTCTGTCAAAACTTTCAATGGTTTACCATACACCTACGGGGAAAATTTCGAAATCTCTCATATAAGAGCAAGGCCCTCTTTATCAGAGGTTGAATAGTTTTTCTTCTTCTTCGACTAACCACGGTTGGCAAAGACGATTATTTCTTCTCAACCGTTTTTTTTTCGAACGAGGGCAGCACCCAAACCTATATCACTGGCAACCGTGTGTGTTTTCGTTTCCGCGTCTTCGTCGAAATGAGCGAGAACGGACGGGCTTCGGAGGCGTTTTTGAACTCGCAGAATGTTTTTCTTTGTCGTTTTTCAGCTAAAAGGAGTTCTATCTTTTGTGAAGCGTGTGAGTGGCACTCCTATGCGAGCAAAGTTTGTGAATAAGCGCTGGTAGTGTGTGCAGGGTCCGCGAAATCTTCGAACGCCCCCCTTTTGTCTTCTGGCCTTCGGAAAATCGCAAGGGATGAAGTTTTTGCCGGGTCAGGAAGGGCGGGCGGGGCGTTGACGACGTGGCCCAAAAACCTACGCTCCTCGTACGCGAAACGGCACTTTTCAGGCTTCAGCATAACCCCACCATATGAATTCCCTTGAGTATAGACTCCAACCTTGCAAGGTGTTCGTCGAAAATCTCGGTGAATACCACAACGTCATCGAGGAATATGAGGCAGGTGTGTCACTTCAGGCCAGCTAGAACAGTGTTGATGACTCTTTGAAACGTTTCTGGCGCCATGCAGAGCCCAAAAACATCACCCTGAACTCGTATAGGCCGTCCGGGGTTATAAACGCAGTCTTCTCTCGGTCTCTGTCATTCTCTTCAATTTGCCAGTATCTGGTCTTTAGATACATCAATGAGGAGTACTCTGCATGGCAGAAGTGGTCGATGGCGTCGTCGATTCGGTGGAGGGTGTACACGTCCTTTTTGGTGATTTTGTTCAGTCACCTGTACTCAATGCAGAACCTTAACGTGCCTTCTATTTTCTTCACGACTACAACCGACGCAGCACAGGGGCTTTTTCATAGCTGTATAATGTCGTCACTGAGCATGTCGTCGACTTGAGTCCGGTTGGATTCCCGCTCGTGCGAAGAGACGTGTCACCGTGACTGTCGGGTAGGTCGGGATCCATCTCCGCCTAATATTCGGTGCTTCGCCAGAGGTGTCTGACGTAATGTTGAGTTCGACAAAAAACAGTCGCTGTAGCGACGCAGCAAAGTCAATAATGTGTACCATTCTTCTTGCGGTAACACCGGATTCATGTCCAAGGGATGCAGAAGCATGAAGGTCTTCGGGTGAGCATTCAAAGTCTCCGATCGCGATAACGTCACTTGCTTCTTCCGTTTCTTCGAGGAGCGCGATTGCAGCACTTTTGTTCAAATGCTGGAACTAATCGGTGAAATCAGTGAACAAAACGTGGCATTGGTGTTGCCGAAAGAGCGCAATGCCTCTTGTGACAGAAAGACCGCGGTTGAGGAGCAACCTTTGGTCACCGTCTACGACCGCGTCGACGTCAGGAGCAGCATCTTCACTGTATACTTTGATCATCAAGCATACGTGGAGTGGCAGGGTAGCGACATCATCGCTGATCTTTACAGCGGCCTGGTGTTCGGGATTCGGTTGCGGTGTCTAGAGTGATGGGAGAAAAAATTATCCACTTGGTTTGTAGATCAGGTATTGCACCGTTGTCCGTCGAAATGTTCATTCCAAGAATTATGTAGCGGGATCAGTGAGGCCAAATGGCGAAAGAGGCAGTGTACGTGGCGCCGCCAATGGTGACACGTGATTTGCACGGTCCACTTGGCCTTACGAGATGGGCTTCTTCTTTTCGGAGAGTTACGTCTGGTCGTAACTTTCGTCAGCTTAGGCGTTAATGATCCGCTCATAACTGAGTAGTCGGCTCCCGTGTTTATGAGGGCGACTACATGACAGCCGTCGATGGACAACTCGACATTTCAACCGCCTTCCTCGAGTTCTGGGTTGGTCGGGGCGTCATACCTCGGCTTGTCCGTGTTGATAATTGGGAACTAGGCATCGTCATTGTCATTTTCTTCTCAATGGAAGAAATAATAATGTCGGGTACACGTCGCTCAGTGTTGCTGTTGTCGTTTTCGTAGTCACGTGAGGTTTAGATCGGGTCGTCCGGCTTAGGATACGTCGTTGACTGTTGTCTTCAGCTAATGGTTGTGTCATTGGAGGGTTTTCGTTTTTTCGCCGTTGTGCAACTTTATCTCGAGAAGTTGCTGCCTTTATTTTCCACTGTGATGGCTTGGAGACGTTCCTCGTGCGCAGTCAGCATTACTACGATAGTTGGGCATCTGGTATCGGTCGGGCAAGCGAACGGTTGAAACGGGCTCTTCCATGGCTGGTGTTTGACAAGTATTCTTCGATCTCAGTTGAACGCTGCCCAGATGGGGGCGTGGTGCGTCGACTGAGAGCGCTCGCACACCGAACCTCTTCTATGGGCAGTAACGGTAGATGTGGGGGGCCTCTTCACCGTGGTAGCACAGCGGACGATTATCCGGCGTTAGCCATACGTCCGTCTTCCTCAGCGTCTCGTTTGCTGACAATGGGGCCTCGGGTGGGCGACAAAACGATGTGGTACGGTGGTGCTCCTTGACGGCGTATTGGTGCAGGAAGGGGTCGACAGACAGCTGCCGAGTAGGGCACTAGTTCTGTCTCAGGGGGTGCTCCGGATGGCGTAGAAGTCCCCAAAGCCTTTTCTCGGATCACATCAGTCAACGAAGCAACTTGTGGTTGGGGTGCCATCGGGAAAAGCTGCCACAGCTCCTCCCTCACCACTGCGCGGATGGTCTCGCGCAGTGGACGAACCTAATAGCTCCAGTACCCATTGTCTCCAAAGCGAGCGCATTGACTGGGCGGTCGTACTCCGCCATTAAAAATGCAAGTATCTTCTCAGTTGCTGTCACCTCAGACAAGAATTCGGCTGCCGTCTTAGCAGGGTTATCGACAAGGAAAGCAAAGAGCTCTTGCTTTACCCCCAGTTCAGAAACCCTAATTTATTTCCTTCGGCCATTTCCAGTTCTGCACGGCGAAACAATCCTTTATTGTCCTCAAGAAAGACCACTACCCCTTCGTTGGGGTGCTGCGTTTTCGTTTCTAGCAAACGTTTGGCTCGCTACTTCCGCACGGTGGTGGAGAATGTTTTCAGGAACTCGCTCTTAAGAGTGTCCGGTAAGTCAAGGAGCTTTCGTTGTTCTCGATCCAAGTTCGAATTGCATCCTTCAAATAGAAGAGCACATTCCGAAAGGTTTCTTTGTCATTCCACCTGTAAAAGATCCGGACGTGCTTCAGATCCTCCAGCGAGTCCTCAGGGTCTTCACCGGGAGATCAGCGGAACGATGGTGGTTCTGGGGTCTCTTGCAGGACGATGGGGGGAGATGCTTCATGCACCATCTTCTCGGGTGCGGCTGTCCAAACTATGCCGGGAAATCTTGAAGTCAGCGGCTTGCTCGGCTAGGGCTGGCTTGTCAGTTTACGGAAGGAGCTTGGAGCATAAGAGGGTGCGTACCCGGCACATCAACCAGATGTTGCGAAGCCAATGATGACACAGTCGTTTAAAATGAGAAACAAGTTTATTGGAGAGAACTTGTGCTCCCCTAACAGCACAATAAATACACAGGCGGCGAAGTAGCCGTCAACAAATTGACGTGCGTAGGATATCGTCGGCCAGTCGAATGCCATGGCGTCTATGCTGCGGGCATTTATCTTTGGAGCGAGCATTTCTCGAGCCGTCTATTTTATCAAAAACACTGTAGTTCAATGAAGATTCTTCTAGGCTGTTGGCGTTACTTCAAAACGCTGTCTCTATCAAAATGGATAACACGTGTGGCATGAAAATATAAATAAAACACGGGCTTTCAAGTGGCACACGGATAACACAGACTACAAAGCCCAGTGAAGCAGGTCGTTGCAAACAAAGCATAAACAAAGCCAATACAAGGTTCTCCGCAATTTGAAATACAACACAACACTTCTCCACACGTGTAGCAGCTGCTTAACATTAGTGCTTTTATACAAAAGGCTCAGTTTGTAGTCTGAATGAATATGTTCACAGCAAAATTGGTGATCCTGCAGAATGTAAACCTCCAGTACCTATCAACTTTGCGTCTTGGCGTTGACATCTGCAAGACACCCAATATCACGCCCAGCCAAAACAGACGATTTTGTATTCGGTACGAACAAATATTCTGGACGAAGTGTAAGTATGAGTCAAACGCATTTTTTATTGCAAAATGGAAGCCACTACCTTCAGAGCCTGAGTCTCAAATGTGGAGAGTTGACATTATCCACTTCATATTTTTTCAAGCCACGCATACACTGTAGTTGATGGTTGATGGTGTCACTCCAAAACCTGTGACTCCAAAACATCTGTCAGTTTGTCAGATGGTAGACCGCGTACTGCTCTCGCCTTTACACAGTCCTTTCCATCGTCTATTCTGTCACTCCAGCACCTTTATAGAAATGTCAGGTGCACACACACATGGTGGAAACGCGGTTAATGAGAGCCCAGCAAAACAAATATCAGTGAAGAGCACACAAAAGACAAGGGTTACAAACGAAAAGACAGTACGAAATCAATACGACACAAGGTCATACAAAAGGGTTGATTTATGAAAGAATTGCGGACAATTCTTACTCGGTATTCTTTTTTCTTAATAGAACGCCGAATGTTTTCATAATAGAACACCGAACACTATTTACCTCAGCGCCACAAGCCGAATGAACCGGGCAACACAAATAATCATTAGCAATCCGACCGCTGTTATCTATTTCTTGAATTTCGCTCAACGTGGCTTACCACAGCTGATACGTCGCAGCGGTTTTATAAAGAAAGACACCTTAATTTCGAGCGCAACTATGTCGCCGTGATTTCCCGAAATCAATGTACACTCCAGTGATGTCTTGGATCTCTGTCATAAAAAAAAAACGTTGCATGGTACCTACTTGTATGGGATTACCTATAATTTTTTTCACTTCCTGACGCTGGTGAAAGATATTTCCAGATACTAATGAGAAGTTTTTTACTCTCTGAAAAACAGTGCACTGCTTGCGCAAGTGCATCAGACTTTAACACGACATATCCTTGCTAGCTGATTAACGGCGTGCGCTGGAGGTAATAAGCTAAAAGGAAAAGTTGATGTACAAACTCATGTGTTCACCTCAGAGGTTATGCAACTTATATTGTTTACCAGAGCTTGAAATGGGGCTAGTTGGTTTCTTACTCGGAACATTGCTGGCGCTAGGCGGGACAAGGACGACGAATTACACACAACTGGAGCGCACACTACCAACTGATTTATTAATCACAACAAACACAACTTATAAAGGGAAAATTCAGATGACGTGAAAGGTGCAGTTAATCAATCTCGCTGAATTGAATACAATATTTGTCATGCGCATGCGCTTGCCTACGAACTGTCAAGTAGTGCCATCTCAGTTGTCGACAGTGCAATCGATGGCGAACTGATACAGTCTTTTTCTTTTCGGATGGCGTAAGCTTCCCATATCTCGCGGGTGATCGTTTCTGAAGATTCAAAGAGGATCGTGGTGCTTTCGAATTTCGCAGAGCACCCATGTCTGGCGCAGTGGGCAGCCAAGTGCCCTGGGGCTGAGACTTGCTTGCACATATTGTTGTGTTCTCTGAGTCGTTCTTTAACGCAGCGTCCAGTTTGGCCAATGTATGCCTTCTTGCATGGCAAAAGTATCCTATAGACAACCCCCGAGCAGCATGCGACAAACTTACTCGTGTGCTTAATGCCACATCCTATTTGTTTAGCATGTCTGGTTTTGTTAGTCATCTTGCACAGCATTTTTAGTTTTTTGGAAGCAGAAAAAACAACCGGGACATCATGCCTCGTGCCAACCTTCTTTAACCTGTGGGAAAATTTGTGGATGTACTGCAGAACGATCGGCCGCTTCTTTGGGTTTTTGCTGTCTTTCTCTTTGTTAATCTTCTTTACCACTGTTTTTAACACTTTTTCTGCAACAGAGACAAGTACTTGATTAATGAACCCACTTTTTGTTAGACGGTCAATTTGAAAAGATAGACTTTCAGTGACTCTGTGTTCGCAGGATTTTTTGATGGCTTGCGACATGCAAGAAGTGGCTTAGGCGCTCTTAATCAACTTTGAGTGTGCCGAATCGTATGGCAGCAGCGCCTTCTCTACTCTCATGCGATAGCACCAACACGTGTGTGACAGTCCCGTCTTGAAGTAATGTCAAGGAATTGAATGGCGTCATTGACAGGTTTTTCATATGTGAAATCAAGTCCCTGGTGCGCAGACTCAAATGCTGCAATGATTGGAGGGATGCTACTTTCAATGTCAGTACCTGGGTTTAAGCAAACCAAAAAATCTTCCACATACCGGAAGCATTTCTGCACATGCAAATCTGGTAATACACTTTCCAAAATGCGGTTGCATTGTGCCAAAAATATGTCAGAAAGCACCGGCGCTATACACGAACCTATTCCAATTCCGTCGGACTGGACATACACATCATCGTCGTGGTTGATGAGCAAGGACTCCAGGTAGAACTTGATTAAGTGCACAAAACTGTTGCTCGCAGTGCCTGCCTCATTCTGAAATTTCACAGGTCCGTAAGAGTCAATAGCCTCCTCAACAGCGACCAGAAGGCGTTCTCGAGGGATGCTGTAAAAAAGGTCATTTGCGTCCACGGAGAAGCATGGGATCGCTGGCGAGTTGCTCAAAAAAAGCGTCACATCACAAGATCCCTTATCAGGAATGGGTCGCTCACGTAAAGCCTTCGCAGGTGCATTTGGAGGTACCTTGCGACTGGTACATAGCAGTGGACGCTGCGTTAAAGAACGACTCAGAGAACTCAACAATATGTGCAAGCAAGTCTCAGCCCCAGGGCACTTGGCTGCCCACTGCGCCAGACATGGGTACTCTGCGAAATTTGAAAGCACCACGATCCTCTTTGAATCTTCAGAAACGATCACCCGCCAGATATGGGAAGCTTACGCCATCCGAAAAGAAAAAGACTGTATCAGTTCGCCATCGATTGCACTGTCGACAACTGAGATGGCACTACTTGGCAGTTCGTAGGCAAGCGCATGCGCATGACAAATATTGTATTCAATTAAGCGAGATTGATTAACTTCACCTTCACGTCATCTGAATTTTTCCTTTATAAGTTGTGTTTGTTGTGATTAATAAATCAGTTGGTAGTGTGCACTCCAGTTGTGTGTAATTCGTCGTCCTTGTCCCGCCTAGCGCCAGCAATGTTCCGAGTTATATTGTTTACAGGCAATAACTGTGCGGGCGACTTAGAAAGAAGAGTCCACGGTGTTGGCGCCTCTAATGTTGCCTCTTAAGCAAGTAAACAAATTAACAATATGCCAACTAGCCACTCAGGAGAAGTTACTGAGCAGTGGGCTCATTCACTCATAAGACGCACAGGAGGTAAGGTCAACTGTATAAAAGGACACTGAATTCAAAAGACAAATTGGTCTAGATCATGTGATTAGCTCACCAAAAACGACTCTATGACTCTTATCCGTAGCTTTTACAAAAATAAGGCAGAAAATACTGAATACGTTAAAACAGGCGCCACCACAACTGGCGATACCGAGCAAATTGCACCATATTGCTTAAATCATACGACGTCCGCAACCCCTTCCTGGATGTCCCCGGATGGTGCCATGGTTTGTAGCTGTAGGGTTTTCGATTCTCGAACAAGCGCGTTAGCTGCGTAGCAGTGGTTTGTTCGACGATAATATTTGTGGAGCCTAAGAAAAAAAAATCGCGCCAATCCGCCCCGCGAATGTGGTTGGAAATCAAAGCTGTAAATGGCACCTATATCGATTACCCATGCGACGTCACAAAATTCACTCACATCACTCTACAAATAAGAAAACCAGAGAGAAGTGAAATGCCCTTACCCCACCATTTATTACTTCAAAGAGATATTCTTGGTAAGGTGAAATCAAGGCATGATGCATGAATGGTGTTTGGTTAAGTTGTATTGGTGTAGCACAAGAGTGGAAACTTTTTTCATAAAATAAAGTGAGCTCCAACCCGGTGTTAGACGATCTGACTTCTCCATTTCTGCGCCACGGATGAAGGCAACGAGATTTGCGGCAGAGAAGGAGCAGGAGGAGGAAGAAATACTTCTGTTCAGCTTTCTGAACGGCCCATTTCGCAGCCCTGGTGAGTGATTCCTTCTTCTGTGGGGCCCATATGCAGTCCGCGCGGCCTGTGTTCTGTCCACCCACTGAAGCTGGGTAGGTAGAGAGGGCCTGCATGGCAGCATCTCCAATTGCTCTTGTTGGGTAGTTGACAGAAAGAGGGGAGGGTGCTCAGGGCTAAAGTCGCACACCAAGATTACAGGGCGGAGTGTTCCTACTTCCGAGCAAAATTTACATTCAGCGTCGTAGCGATTCGTATACATTAGGTGAAGACGCGTAGGCAGTGGGAAGAAGCCCGGATTGTATGAGCCGTAGGGTAGTTTGTTGTTCTCTGGAAAGGTCAGGGTATGGCGAAGGTACGGTCTGTCTCAGTAGGCGATAATGCTGGGTTATCTCCCTGAGCGTGACAAAGGGGTGACTGTCCTCGTGCAGCTCCCTAGCACACGAGGTAAAAGCGCGGGCTTGTTGGGTGGGTGTACTTGCTGCCCTCCATTGAAGCGTCAGGGTGTGTCCAGATGAGATGAATGGAACCGTTTGGAGAGTGTTTTTTTAGCACGCGCAGTGCAGGTCAGGACACCCAACCCAACTTGTATTTCCAGTAGGCTTGCTGGGAATCGGTGACTACCCTCCGAACCCCTGGTTGAGTGAGAGCCAAAATGGTGGCTCTCTTCTGCTGCCGTCATTTATTGGGTCCTAAACGAGATACACGCAAGGAGGTTGGTTCTTGAGGTAGCCACGATAATGGCATATAGCTACCCTCGATGTTTGGAGGCGTCTGTGGAGATAATTGCATGATCCCCATCGAGGGTGGTGTTTAGCGCTTGAGCCCATGTTTTTCCGTGACGTTCGTCATGTGAGGGGTTCACATTTCTAAGCAAAGGGAGCATCTTTAGATTTAGTCGCCAAGAGTCTGGGAGTACGTAAAGCGGAGTGATATTCTGGGCTGCCCAGCCAATCTGGTGAAGCATGCGGTTACCCGCCACTGTTCTGAGTCTGACCTTCTGGTTAGAAAGATGGCCTTATATCAGCTCTTCCACCTTGTTGTGGAGCCCCGTGCTACGCAGCCTTTGTGTGAACGCACTCATGAGAAGACCAATGGCCTGCTCGACCACCTTTCTAATCATTATATATAGCATCTCTATGTCTTCCTTGTCGAGAAGAAGACAGGGGGTTTACGTAAGTGACTCTCGAGAGGACAAAAGCTTCAATTAATTGAAAGATCTCGGATTTCTTTAAGCCTCACTTCTTGGTGGCAACTCGTCTGATCATGTGTATGATTTATTTAATGGTGTTTTTGAGGCACTGCAAAGAGACGTCACTCTTGGTGTTGGCCTCGAGATGTAGGGCCAGGATATTGATTATGGGGCTCGGAGTAATGGCCTGGCCATCAAGGAGTATTTGAATGTATTCCTTCGTTTGGCGTGAGGGCGAACGACAAGGAGCTGTGATTTTCACGTGAACACGGGAGGTTACAGACTTCAGCACATTGGCATACTAGAAGTGAGATGCCATGGATTGGTGTGAGCTTCCTTTATTTCTTGTAACTTTTAGCACATGAGCATGGTGTGCACAGGGCCGCTAGATGGGCGTGAGTGGTCGCGTGGCGCTTTCACGTGGCATTCAGCGAGAACGCGGGGGGTGAACCCAAAGATGTGCTTGATGAGTACACCACCTGTCTTTCCTATCTTCGTGTTGGCTCGTTGCTAAATCGGTAAGACAATGGGCTCTCGCTTTGTTAGTCTATTAGTTCCGGGTTCGATTCCCGGCGGTGCCAGTAAATTCTTTTATTTGTTGGCTGGAGTTTTCTGGTGATACCAACGGTCACAAAAGAACCTTTTTGGGGTAGAGGTAAAAAGCTTTGATTTAAAACTGTAGCTGCTGCTGCGGTACAACTTCTGTTTACTGCCCCCAACAAACTCGGCGGGCTCAGCAAGAGAGTGAATATAGAGCAAGCAGTGGAGAAAGGATGCCAGGTATATTACACCAAGTCCTTCGTCGAATGCCAGGAAGCGGTGGTCTACGAGATCCCCTTGGTGCCTTCTGACACGTCGTACGTGGGACAGACCGGTCGATGCATCAACGACCGGTTAAGGGAGCATGCCAACACACTGAAGACCGGCACGGGCAGCATCCTTGTTGAACACGTCAAGGCTTGCCGATGTACACCACAGTTCGACAGATGTAGTATCTTACGAAGATACAAGGGCCAACGCACGCGTGAGATCTGTGAAGCGTTTGTGATGCACAAAAGAGGAACCTTGTGTGTTAGCAACCCTTCAGTAGCGCTCCTGAAAAAAGAAATGTACTTGTCAAGATAGCGTCTTCCATTATTTGTGACTTTCCCACTGTTCGAAAATAACTTTATTTGTTCACTGATCATGCGTGCGGCTACTCTTTGATAGCATTACGCCTATATAATTCGTTCTTTGCTTTCAAATAAACAGTTGTTATTCAGCGCTTGTGTAGTATTCGTCTTCCCTTTGTCCCGTGCTTCGCGCTGTTTTGTTAGTACCAACTTGCCCAACTACAAACGCTGCTGCAATATTTTAGAAGTCAAAAGATTAAACGGGCGTGGAAGTTTAGGAAAGCACGATTCCAGTGACGCACACTCATCGAACTGCTTGGCACGGAAAAAATTGCATTAGGTTAGATTTATACCGCTCGTCATAACCGCTGCCTCATTTGCTTCCGGTTTAACACCACTAGATTAGCGATTGCATAGCAATTACAGCACCTTTCGGGGTCTAATGATCGCCAAAATTGCAATTTGACGGTCAGGCTCTTTGCTGACAGCAACGTGCTGGTAGCATTCTCTGTGCCTTTAAATTGCGTAAGTACGTAACTAATTGGTATCGCAACAAACATCGTATTCCTGTTTGAACTTGCGCCTTGTACTGACACTGACGTCAGGCATCCGCAAACAGCTGGTCGGCTAAGAAAAGGCGAGGCGCGGTACGGGTGCAAAAGTAAGAAGTCGATGGTCCAACTTTGAGTTTACGAGCAGCGCATGATCTCTGGGCACAAGTTCGTTTTGTAAATAAACCTTAAACAGTCCTCATTGATTACCATCGTGAGACAAGTAGTGGAGGTGATGGTTACGTGATATCTGGTCTTACGGAGGTGCCTAGCACCCGTCAAGACATTCCGATAATTGTTGCGTCATTGGCCGCCTACTGGAACTTTTGCAGAGTGCGAGTCATTGCTATGTCTGACACCCCAAATGATCGGTCGGGATGCCAGTACAACACCTACACCTCCAAATCAAGTGATTCTTCAGTACGTCGTCCAGCAACCTTACGCACTGAAGCCTTTCCAGAGGAAACACTTTGAAGATGCGGAGGAGGGGATCAAGCAGTTTTAGCGTGCCGCCACCCTAAACGGCTAGAATGAACAGCGCGAGCTGAACAACGTTTATTTCCGCTTTTAGGAATCGGCTAGAACGTAGCTGGAGAACCACGAAGCCGCAGTGAATACCGGGGAGTAGTTTCGCCCGCTGCTACTTGCAACCTAGGTAAGTGTCGATCACGAAGATGCTGCCGAAGCTGCACTACACGCGAGAATCTAATATCCCAAGGAGTCCATCGCTATGTACGCTGAATACATGGTGCAGTTTTTTCTAGGCGCACATTTATCCACGACGGACGACAAGAAGGAGCAGTGCCTAATGCGCGATGTGAAGCAGGACGAATTCGGGGACTCGTGAGGAACCGTCTGCACACGAATGTATTACCTAAACCAGAGCTATAAAAAGCGCACTTCAGCAAAGATCACGGCAGCGCTACCTAGCTGACGCAACCATCTCCAGGCAAATCGCATGGCAGGACTGGGGAGCAACTTGGGCGAGCTCCGCAAACTTGTCAGGCAAATCGTGTGAGAAGAGCTCCAGGTGCTCTGGGCTAAGCAATCTTCACCTCACACAGTATCCATCGCGCAAACGTAAAGGAAGAAGTTAAGTAAGCTGTGTGGATTTCTCCGCCAACGGAAGCACCGCTGCCTGAAGAACCGCGGTGCCCGCACTCTGCCTCCGTATGGCAACCCCACTACTGCTCACATCCGACCACCGCCAGCATTTCGCCTATGCCGCTATTCAACCCGAGGCCTCGTACCAACCTGCCCTACTCGCGGGAAATGCGCACACGCAAAAGTGATATCTCGCACACTCCCGACAACAGGCCACTTTGTTCCACTGCGGAGAAGAAAGGGATATTAATCGCGCACGTTCCTGCCGTAGCGCCCGGTTGCGGGGATTCCCACCGAATGTGCCATGTCCGAGAAATGGTGAGCGCCCGCCGGAGACAGAAAACTACCTCGCCGAATGCCACGATGCCTTCGCGCAATGACCCTCTCGGTCCTCTTCACCATCCCCTACAACGCCGATCTCTGAGCCCACGCTTTGCCCTGAATATCACCGACCGTGCATGTAGGAGCCGCGGAAGCCGGAGAAAGGGAGGTTAGTGACCTCGGGAGGTGAGGCTGCAGGCGTCGACATGTATCAAGATCCTCCATTGCGGCGACAAGGACAACTGCGAGATTAAGGTGGCCAGACGGATACCGGAAGCTGGACCGCTAAATATGTGACATTAGACGTATTTGTAAAAATCGACGACTGCGAGATAACTGTGTTGGCCGACAATAGTGCGGACCATTCCATTATGAGTCAGACGTCGGCGACGGAGCTAAAGAGCGTACTCATGCCCTGGGCTGGATTGCGGACTTGTGTGGCCGGAGGCCATTTTATCACTCCTCTTGGTAGGTGCATGGCGCGGATCACAATCCATGGATTCACATACATCGGCCCTTTCATCGTGCTGCCCGATTGCTCAAAACGTTTAATTGTCGGTATGGTCTTCTTGCAAGGAAACGGTGTGGATAATAATTTCGAAAAATTTATGATCACCTTCTCCACAAAACAAGCCATCGGAAGTAGCTGATGATGATGATGGTTTGATTTTATTGGCGCAAGGCCGACACGGGCAAAGAGCGCCAAACAGAAAGTTATTTGATGAGGAGACAACACGAAATAAACTCAGTTAAATACTATGAGTACGGCTGGTGTAAAGGGCAAGGGTGAAGAACAAGAGTGGTTAAAAAATAAATAAGGTGGCTGGTGTATAGAACCAGGGGTAAAGCTATGGGTGGTATGAGATGAGTTGTAAAAAGTGAACTTCTGATAGGAACTTAAACTTGCGCTGAACAGAAAACATGGCATCATCTCCTAAGAAGTATGATGGGTGTGGTGGAATATGTCATGTGTGTAGTTGAGGGAAGTGTTTGCGTCATGTAGTGTCGAGTGCCTTACATTCTATGAGGATCTGGATCACGGATAGGGCCTCTCCGCACCTGCTGCACAGAGGTCTTGGAGATATCCGTCGGAAGTAGCATCCAAAGACAACAGACAGGGCTTCGCGTAACGCTGACGACGTTGTGACGCTTCCTGCTCTCACAGGCGTGTTCGACAAGGTTAAGAATGACGCATTTCCTGACTGTCAAAGAATCGCACAAGGAAACATGAGGTTACTACTGTATAAGAGTATCTGCATATTGAGGGGACATGTCTCGCTGAAAAATGGGTGCAAGGCGGTTTTTCTCACTAATTTCTGCAATGGGCGTTGACATCTCGGGAAAGAGACCACTATCGCGTACATCGAACAGGCCGCCGACGTGACGCATCTAGCTACACTGTGAACCGCGCCATGGAATCAGTGACAGTTGACGTCGGGTGACCTGTCGAAATTAACCAAAACCCATCAGCCACCCAAAAAGATGCTTTGATGTGTATGCTGTGTTACTTTTATGGTTGCTTAGCCATGACGTGAGCTTAGCGAGAGTCGTGTAGTGAAGCACCGCATCCTACCGAACGAATAAGATCGGCCTGTTCGTCAGGACTCATATAGAGTGTACCCAACGGAGCGCGAAGTAATTCAAAAACAACGGAAGGAGATGTTGAATGATGACGTTATCGAGCTTTCTAAAAGTAGACTTGCTTCACTCTTCTCTTCGTACACCTCTAACAGGGCAACACGATCCCTTCTGCGTCGATTACCGCAGATTGAACAGCTTGACAGAATGCAGCGTATTTCCGCTCCTAAAAATTGAAAACAAATGACGACCTTCGCTCTTGCAAATTTTTCACCTCCTTGGACTTGAAATCTGCAGACTTAAGTTGATGAACGGGATCGTGAGAAGTGTGAATGTGTGGCACCGGATGGCCTCTATTATTTCAGGGTATCTTTTTCGGCCTATGATCTGCGCCAGCTACACCCCAGGGTCTGATGGATAACGTTCTCGCTGGGCTAAAATGGCAGGTGTATCTGGTATACCTCGACAACATGGTTGTCTTCTTTAGCACGTTTGAAGAACACCTGTCACCTCCAAGAAGTGTTCTAGAGGCCATCCGTTCTTCAGATTTAACCATCCAGCCTGAGATGCGTCACCTCGACTTAGGGAAGGTTAAACTCCTAAGCCATGTTGTAAGTGCGGCCGCTGTTTTTCTGTACCGCGAGAAGGCTGCTGACGCCCTTTCCTTTCCTCGACCTACCAATAAGAACGTCATGCCACGCTTCTTGGGACTCTGTGCCGACTACAGATGGTTTGTAGAAGGCTTCTCAAGAATTGCAGAACACATCAGACGCCTTACCTAAGATGACGTTCCGTTCCTCGGGAGAAAAGACCGGCACCAAAACTTTGACACGCGCTATAGCCAGCTTGAAACTGCACAATTTCTAGCCCATTTCCATGACGCCGACTATATGAAAATTTGCACAAATGCGAGCAACGTGGGAGTCGGTACTGTCCTTGTGCAGTGGCAGGCTGACATGGAAAACGTTTAAGCTTATGCTAGCTGTACGCTTTGCAAAGCGGAAACAAATTGTTCAGTGACCAAAAAGGAAGGCCTCGCCGTCAACTTGAAACTTATAAATTTTGTTCATACTTGTGTGGTCGGCCACTCGAAGTAGTCATTGACCACCATGCCCTCTCCTGGCTCGCGAACCCGAATGACCCATCAAGGCTACTGGCTTATTGGAATTTAAGTTTACAAGATCACGACGTTACGGTCCTGTATAAGTCCTGATGCAAGCACAGCAATGCTGACTGTTTGTGACGGGGACCAGATTCCGCGGGTCCCTCCGACGGGGAGGAGGACTTTCCATTCATCGGGATCATCCACAACGTGGAGCTGCGACCGCTTATGGAATACCTGGCAGATGACAACGCGGCGCCACCCGGTGTTTTCTCTTCTGGCACAGCTTCGTACTGTCTACGCGAGAGAATTACGATGACGGAAACGATAAACTCCTGCTGGTTGTGGCTTCAGAACTCAGAACTACGTATGAAAATTTTTCAATTATGTCATTACAAACCTACGGCCCGGCACTATTCATTACCCGCACGTTTGCATGAATTCACAAGAAGTACTACTTGCCAAAACTGCTTGACTTGGTCAAACAGTACGTGTAAACAAGCCGTGATTGCCAGCAGCGGACGTTACCGCCCGTAAAACCAGCAGGCCTACTCCATCTGCTATTCCCCACCCCATCCCCCTCTTCATAACTCGCCGTTTTGGCAAATTGGAATGGATATACTGGTTGCATTTTCGCCTTCGCAAAGAACAGGAATTGGACGCTCGACAATATGGCTTGCGATACGAAACTGTGGAGTACCGACCCGACGATCTCGTTTCCCTATGGACGCCTTTTCTAGCTGCGGGCTTTCAGAGAAACTACTTCGGCGCTACTTCGACCGGCACAAAATTATCCGCCCTGTGTCATACGTGAACTACGAGGTCAATTCATAGAGCGGGCTACCCATGTTTCTTCGGTGCTGGCCATGCGATGAAGTCGTTCACGTGGTGCGCCTTAAACCGTACCCTACCGGGTAATGTGGCACTCCCACTTCACCTGCTGTTTATGCACTATTTCTCTTGTTCCCACCCCCGTCTGGCGACCCTACGTTTTTACCGTCGTCAGTCGGCTCAGTGAATTTGATATTTTACCGGTTGCCCTTCGTGTGAAGGCATCGGGTCGATGCCTATCTGGAGGACGAGTAATGCAACAACCCTGGTATTCCTCTCTGAACTTTCGCCTAGCGTTGACACTGGCGTCAGGCATCAGCAAAAAACTGCCCGCAGGGGCACCTTGTGAGTTGAAGGTGACGGTAGTGGCGAAACCGCGGACCCCGAGCCCATGTGGGTTGGACCCACCGACGCCCCAGCTGTGCGTGGCATAGCCGTGTCCAAAGAAAAGGGAATCCTGGTTGCTGAGTTGATGCTGAGGTTGTTTATGGACCTTTACGGCCCCTCAGCTGAAACAACACGCAACTTCGGCCCCTGCTTCTTGCAGACGGCACCCCAGGACCGACCCCCCCTGGGTAAATCAGCTAGTCGCCTTTTCCTATCCTTCCTCTCTCTCCTTTCTCTTTTCTGTCACCTTTCCATCCCTGTCCTGTCACCTATTCTTTTCCTGAACTTCCTTTTTCCCCTCTCAGGCGGCAAGGGTTAACCCTGTGGTTATAATCAGCCTTGATTAGATGTCATGGGGTTATAGTAGCGCTGTGTGGTTAGCGTGACAAAGTCACGTTCTCTTGTTGGGCTCCGTGGTGGGCGACCAGCACCGCTGCCGAGCATTTCACTTCTCATGGATAAGAAGAAAAAGCTTGACCCTGATCGCCCTCCTAAACGGGGGCGCACCGAAGTTAATGCCTTGCAAAGTACGAACAGCAATCGTTCACTGACTGAGACGACCTTCCCGAAATTTCTGCTGATGCAATCTGACGAGCCTCAGAAGCCCTTGAGGAATGTGTCGCCGTTTGCCGTAGCAAGAGAGCTGAGAAATCTACTTGGACCGAGTTACAGTTTTAAAAAGCTGCCAACCGGGGATCTCCTTGTGGAGGTCCTAGCAAAATTTCAGTCAGATGCCCGGCTGTCAATAAAAGAACTAGCAACACAAGGTTCACGTAACTGCCCACCGCACCTTAAATACTAAGTTGGGGGTAGTGTCGGATGAAGGCTTGATTGATGTTTCTGAAGATGAGATTCTGGAGGGGTTTCTGGATTCTGGAGAGATTCTGGAGATTCTGAAGAACAGACAAATGTTATTGCAGTGCGAAGAATAAAGATCCGTAGGAAAGATGAGGAAATTGCCACAAAATATTTGGTTCTAACCTTCAACTCCACCACCTTACCCAACAAAGTACACCTAGGCTACCTGAATCTACATGTGAGACCGTACGTACCAAACCCCAGGCGCTGCTTCCGCTGCCAGAGGTACGGGCACACACAGCAGTCATGCCGTGGAAAACAGACCTGTGCACTGTGCGCTAGCACCGAACATGGAGATGACGCCTGTGATGTAGAAGTCAAATGTGTGAATTGCAGTGGTGAACACCCCGCGTACTCCAGGAAGTGCCCACGCTTCCGACAGGAGAAAGAGCTGCTAGTAATCAAGGTGAAAGAGAATGTGTCTTTCCAGGAGGCCAACCGACGCCTACCCTTCACTCAGAAAGGGTCCTTTGCTGAGGTAGTCCTCTCAGGGGGCGGGGCTGCCTCAATTTCCGGCACTGGCGCAGTCCACTCAGGGGAACTGCGCAGAGCCACAGCCCCCTAAACGAGTCAAGCCGGCAGCCAAGCTCCCGGCCACCAAAGAAACTGGGGTGGCTTCTAAGCCACCAAAAGACTGTGCAGGCCTCACCCCTGCCACACCATCGACCTCCTCTCCTCGGGTGACGGTTGACGTACCTCAGAGGAAGGCGCCTTCAGGAAGTGGCACTGCTACAGGTGCTGCTCCTGGGCGGCAACGACCGGGGGACACCCCCGACCCTCGGCAGAAGCCAAAGGGCCGGGGAAAACCACCTGGTCCCCCTAATGGTATTCACGGAACTGAAGGCAGTGCAAGAGAGGAAAAGGAGGAGATGGAGGTGTGCCCTTGTGCCTCTCCGAGCATGTATTCATCCACACCTACTTGACTTCGAAAGCGAAAACTCTAGAAGACACCCATATGGTGCAAATAGTCCAACGGAACTGTCGTGGATTATTGCACAATATAGATGATATTCATGCAATTATACACAAATATGAACCCACAATAATAGCGTTGCAGGAGACAAATCTAACGAAAAGACATGACAACATCTTTCGCAACTTTCACCTCCTTCGAAATGACAGAGAAGACTGCACCCGTGCCTCGGGTGGTTTGGCCTTGGCTGTGGCACCACGCACAATTCTCAAGTCGATACAACTTAACACTACACTGGAGGCTGTTGCAGCACAAGTCTATATAACCAAGCTTGTCACTGTTGTGTGATTGTACCTGCCACCATCAGATCATGTATCCTTACAAGAACTTAATGACCTCGTTGAACAACTTCCAGCTCCAATAGTTATTATGGGAGATTTCAATGTTTATCACTACTTGTGGGGAGGTGAAAGAATAGATAGCCGGGAAAAACTTATTGAGCAGTGGGTAACTACCAACAGCTTAGTTGTTTTCAATAACGGAGATAAGACGCATTTTTCTGCAGGTAATGGAAGCTTCTCTGCTCTAGACCTTTGTGTTGGGTCGCCGGACATCCAGATGGTATATGAGTGGAGTGCTGTGA
The DNA here is from genome assembly GCF_048455015.1 of Haemaphysalis longicornis. NCBI lineage: Eukaryota > Metazoa > Arthropoda > Arachnida > Ixodida > Ixodidae > Haemaphysalis > Haemaphysalis longicornis. The sequence continues at coordinate 141,329,071 of NW_027526385.1, forward strand.
ATGATCCATATGGAAGTGATCACTTTCCTGCCTTGCTGCGCGAAGTGCAGACCCTTCCTTTCCTCAAGAGCTGTTCACCCTGATGGAAGCTCGAGAGGGCAGATTGGGAAAGATTTAAGGAGTTAGTTTCCTTTGATCGATTTGACAGCAGCATGTCCATTCATGAGGCAAATACCTACATCTGCGAGGAACTTCTTACAGCTGCAAAAGTTGCCATCCGCCAAACATCTGGACGGATTCCCAAGCAACCAAAGCCGTGGTGGAACGATGCGTGTCGCGAATCCCGCAAAAAGCAGAACAAGGCATGGGGTGTATTTAGACGGCACCCCACCTTAGAGAACTGTGTAAGCTTTAAAGAAGCCCGTGCTGCCGCCCGGAAAATCAGAAAAGTGTCCAAAAGGAATTCATGGCAAAGCTTTGTAAGTAAAATAAATACTGCCACTCCCACAAAAAAGGTCTGGGACCATTTGCGTAAAATTAAAGGCAACTACAGACGGTTCAGTATACCGCTTTTCTCTACAGACGGTGCGTGCAACTTACTGGAAGCACAAGCAGATGTTTTAGGTGCCCATTTTGCAGAAGTCTCTAGTGATAAAAATAATACAAAAGAATTCCTGGCACACAAAAATATAGCTGAAAAGTTCAAGATTAAAAACTATAGCAATGACACAGAGGAATATAATAAAGAATTCACATTTTATGAACTGAAACGAGCATTAGCTCAGCGCAAGGCTACCTCCGTCGGCCCCGACCTTATTCACCATGCCTTTCTGCCGCACTTAAGTGATGGGTGTTTAGAAGTGGTTTTGGAGTTCTTTAACAAAATCTGGAAAACAGGTAGGCTGCCTAAAGCATGGAAAAAGGCTATCGTAATACCATTACTGAAGGACGGCAAGCCCCCAGATTGCCCATCAAGCTACCCACCCATAACTTTGACCAGCTGTTTGTGCAAGACCTTTGAGAGGATGTTGAATTTTAGGTTGGTTTTCATTCTTGAAACTTCTGGTTATCTAGATAGGTTTCAATGCGGGTTTCGGCAGTTTCGGTCTACGACTGACCACCTGGTGAGGCTTGAAACAACGATACGAGATGCCTTTGTTAATATTCAGTTCTGCCTTGCCATATTTTTTGATATGGCAAAGGCTTATGATACAACCTGGAGTTATGGAATTCTGAAGGATTTAGCAGCAATGGGAATCAGAGGGCGAACGTTTTCATGTATTGAAGATTTTCTCCAGGAACGAACCTTCAATGTAAGACTTGGCAATACACTATCCCGTACATTCCCTCAGGAAAATGGAGTTCCTCAGGGCAGTGTACTGAGCGTGACCCTTTTTGCCATCAAGATAAATTCTTTGGCAAAGGTTATCCCCCGGCCAGTCATGTACTTCCTTTATGTGAATGACTTGAAGATCGCTTTTCGCTCCTGTAACCTCTCGATCTGTGAAAGGCAGGTCCAAACTGCAGTAAATCGGTTACAACGATGGGCGGATAAAAATGGTTTTCGTTTTTCTCCCGAGAAGTGTGCATGTGTGGACTTTACACGAAAACGAGGTATGCATCCCAACCCTGATATAAAAATTAAGTATGTACCCGTTCCAGTACACCGCGAGCACAAATTCTTAGATGTCGCATTTGACTCGAAATTGACATTTGGAGCTCATATAAAGAAGCTCAAAATGACCTGCATTAAAACGTTGAACATACTGAAAATTCTGTCGCACAAGTCATGGGGGGCAGACCGCACATGTATGCTAAGAATTGATAGCTCGGTAATTCGGTCTCGTCTTGATTATGGCTGTATCGTGTATGGGTCAGCCCGCCAGTCTGTCCTGACCTCACTCGACCCAGTACACAATCTGGGCCTCAGACTTGCCACAGGTGCATATCGCACCTCCCCCATCAACAGTCTCTACGTTGAGTGCAATGAATGGCCCCTGCAGTACCGTCGAGTATACTTAAGTGGAGTATATGCAGCCAAAACAGCATGTATTAGGGACCATCCCTGTGCTGGTGAAGTGTTTGAGAATAGGTACAAGAAACTGTATGCAAACAAGCCCAGAGTGGTCCGCCCTCTTGCCCTTCGTTTGGAGGAATACATGTCTCGGTATTCGTTCAAGATGTTCTCGTCAAACCTTCTGAATTTTTCGGACGCTGTGGCCCCCTGGGACCACAGGGCCGTCGAATGTGATCTATCGTTGTTAAAATACGAAAAAAAGATGTTTCCACACAAAATTTTGCGCCAAGAATTTCACGAACTTAAAGACAAGTACAGTAACTATTGTCACTACTTTACTGATGGCTCAAAAACCTCCTGTCATGCAGGTTTTGCTGTTTTCAATCCACCGGTGACAGTAGCAAAGAGGATTGCTGATGAGAGTAGCGTTTTTACTGCGGAAATTCTTGGCATAACCTCAGCTGTTGAAGATGTAATAGCAAAGGGAGTACAAAAAGTGGCCATTTTTACAGATTATTTGAGTGCCATACATGCTGTAACCTCCCTTGTCCCTTCAAAGAACGCAGCTGTGGGTGAGCTAAAAAACCGACTGTGCTGCCTTACATTAGCAGGGGTCAGAGTTGTCCTTTGTTGGGTACCAAGCCATATCGGTATCCCAGAAAATTAAACCGCTGATAAAGCAGCATACGAGACAAAGCATCTTGAAGTAACAGAGTTAAAGCTTCCCTACCAGGACATTCAAAACAGCATACGAAAGTCAATAAAGTTGTGCTGGCAGTCTGAATGGGATAAAAAAACCAGAAATAAATTACATCTAGTCAAAACTTACGTGTCTGAATGGAAAAGTTGTAGACATCGAGATCGTTTCTTCGAGGTTAATTTGTGCCGGCTGCGTATAGGTCACACCGTGCTGACACATGGCTTCCTGTTGAAAAAGGAGCAGGAACCTATTTGCGAGCACTGTGGAGAACCTCTTACTGTACTGCATATCCTAATTAGTTGTCCATACCTAGAAGCGGCCCGCATTAGACATTTTAGAGCTTTATACACCTTTTGTATACCCATACACACAATGCTTTTACTGGGTGATGAACCAATGGTACCTTTCACTAATGTTTTTGAATTCTTTAGAGACACTGGCTTTTTACACGAGTTTTAGCTACTTCATCTCACGGAACTGTTTTTAAAAATAATCTTTTCTATATTTATGATACCTTGAGCAAAACTTTTAACTTACACTGATACCTTCTTACCTTGTGTTTGGCGCACTATAACCGAAAGGTTGCTGCGCCATTAAACCTCAACTTCATCATCATCAGCAAACAACTAGTAGGCAATATTCCGAAGGCCAGACGTGCCACGGGTGAAAAAAAAAGAAGACAACCGTACAGGTTTGAGTCTATGGGCAGTTCATCATCTCTGGGCACATGTTTGCCTCGTAAATAAACCTTAATTTGTCGTCCTTCGTAACCATCGGTACAGAATCCTGCTCATAGTGAGCAGAATCCTGCTCACAGAACCCTGCTCATAGATAGGTACAGAACCATCGGTACAGAATCCTGCTCATAGAGTGCACACAGAACGCCATAGCGATCAGTAATTAGTCCCGCCTTCATGTTTATCGGCGTGACCCGCAAGCGTACAACTGATTCAACTTCGGACGTTTTATGTGGGGAAAAACTTGTGGGAGCAGAAAGTTTCGCTCAACACCGCGTACAGGGATGTCCCTAATGAATGTTTCAAAAATATCTGCCATTCTTATTTCTGCAGAATTGCTTTGAGGTTACTTTCGTGAAGTTTGTTAGTTTGGTTTACAGTTTAAGTTAGGTGTGCGGCACAATGGTCAAAATGCCATGCAATCTTTGTTCTTGATCACAGCTGTACGTGTCGACCCTAACTTTTTACTCAGACCATCACAACTATGTCTCTATTTTTCAATAATGCATACGTATCAATTCTACTCCCAGCCGATTATACCCAAGCAGCAAAATTCTGTTTCTTTTTTGCTGCAACACGTTTTGCGTGCATAAAATTCGAGTGAGCCGGTTATTACAAAAACGAAGAAATTTGTTAGGAAGATTTGAGTGCGCATCAGCAATTTTTTGTGAAATATTTGGATTGAGCTTTGCTTACTCTGTGTCCAGCTGTCAAATATGATAGGCCTTTTTTGATATGGGAACATGAAAAAATTCCAAATACTGTTATTCGCTTTATTTAAAGCTTTCCACTAAACATCTTTCTTCAATCATTGCGACCGTCTTTTCATTCAATGCATAATAAGCTCGCAAAAACGAAGGCTTTTCACCATCACGGCCCATTTTACAAGTGCACATCCTTATAAACTTGACTGCCCGAATACCTAACGGGTGTGTGGGACGGAGCATTGGAACCCACAGAATAGCAGCCCCCAAAACAGTCTACCTATTGAGAAAGTGTGCTCTCAGACTAAGCGACTCCACTTCAAATGTTTAATTCAGGGGTGGCGCTTTATTTAAATTTATGGCACCCCGAACTCATGTGCGATATTTGTTCTGGTGCGTTCTTCTCTGTTTAAGCAAGGGCGTCGGCCGGGTTGTGGGGGGCGTGTGCAACGCCGGACCTACCGATAGCAAAAGCAACGCGGTGTATTCAGGTTTCTGCTTCTGCATGATCACTAGGCCAAGCTTTTTCAAAAACACGTCACTGGCAATACCATGCATGAATCAGTGAAAAAGTGGTGGAAAGAGGATCAAATCAAATAAATTCAATCATTTTTATTTTAGTGTCTAATCTACACTGAAGAAACACAGACAAAAAACTAAAGCTTTGCAAGGACTGTGCCCCTTTACAAATAACAAACTCTCAATATATTCGACTTATAGCAGAATGTACTAAAAGAAATATTTGTAAAGGTACAAATTACGCACAGTCTTCAATGTTCATCTGTGCACAAAAATCAAACAAGCAAAAGAAAATAAACACCGAAAGTCACAAGTTCACCAAAGCAGAACGCGATAACGCTGGAGCACAACAAAACACAGAGAAAACAGAGCTCCCGAAAAACGCGTTCTTATGTCAAAGTAAAATACAGAGAAATGCAAAAGAAGCAACACCGTAGGCGCAAGGGCGCAACAATTGGCTTTGACATCAAGAAACATTTCAGAGCGACACTGGAGGCAGTAAATTCATCTGCCATATCATTTTAGCGCTAACAAATCTACGTGGTGTCCAGTACAACAGGCAATTGATAAGACAGCATCTGTCGACCTTAGTTGCCCGTGCTCGTGAAATTTGCTCAAGCTTATTACACGCATTTTTACATGTTTTCTTTAAATGTAAGATCGGACAAATCAGGCGATGAGGAGGGTTTAACGCTCCGACGCAACGCAGGCGATGAGGCGCGCCGTAGTGGAGGGCTCCGGATTAATTTTGACCACCTGGGGATCTTTAACGTGCGCTGAAATCTCGTACACACGGGTGTTTTTGCTTTTCGCCTCCATCAGAAAAGCGGCCGCCGCGGCCGGGAAAGGATCGGACAAATCAAAATCACACATCAATGTATTTTTACACCATTCTGATACCATTTCAGAAGGACCACCATTGAAAATTCCTGTACCGGTTGCATTTTTAAATGCGGGAAAATAAGCTCTGTGTGAGCGTCATTGAAAATATTTGCTATCATGCGCAGTGCTTTCTTTTGAAGCATGTGGAATTTTACAATGTTTGTTTTTATCGTTGTTCCCCACACGAAGTAACACAAGCTAGGTTTTGACGAAAAAGGTATTTGTATATTACACTCCCTATGTTTTGTTGGAGAAAAAATGGTAGCCTATATAAAATGCCGACTATTCCGGCAAGCTTATTTAGGATGCCTCCCACATTATCGTTACAGGGCATGTGTTCTTCAAAGAATACACCAAGGGTTTTATTAACCGGCACAAGTTCTATAGCTCTTGATTAGAATTTTAGACTAACTTCATCCTGAAACCCTTTCTGTGTCGGCCAAAACAAAACTGCTTTCGTTTTAGAAGCGTTTATTGTAAGAACGTTTACCGCGGTTCAGGTATTTAGTTCGCTGAGGAAGTGGTTCGCTTTGTCTATATTTTTTAAATGTTTTTGTCGCTCAAAGATGCCGTTGTCATCTGCATAAATTAAGATTTATCTGCACAAATCAATAATTAGGATATTGTTATAGCACAGATTGAATAATAATGGCCCGAGTATACTGCCTTGTTTTACTCTAGCATTTATAGGCTTCATTTCAGATGTGAACTTTGTAATTTTTACTTGTTGACGACATAATTTTAAATAAGATTGAGCGAGAGCCAGATAAGTGCCCCGAAGCCATGCCACTCACGTTTTGTCAATAAGGTCATATGAATAATGCAGTAAAAAACCTTATAATAATGGCCAAATACCCCCAACATTTAAAACTCCTGTTCAAAAGATGCTAGTATGTGTCCTTTCTCAGAAACCACAGCCGTTTGTTTAGAGCATCCTTTCCTGAAGCCGAAGTGGCATAGCATGGTAAGTTTTTTTTAAACTTATTCATGCACTCATGTCTCAGTTTATCTTTACATTTCCTGAATATTGCGGGTGTTGATATGGTCGATCATTCGAAATAGAATTGCTGTCACCGCCTTTAAAATAATTTCGACTTTCACTACCTGAAGGATTCAAGATAGGGTGCTCCGGAAAAAATAAACTTATGAGATGTTCTAACACGGGGGCAATATTGTTTGTAATGTATTTTACAGGCTTTATTTGGAGGTGGTCCAGGCCTTTGAAAGCTCTGGTTTTTATCGATAAAGTTCACGATACATCGTCTTGCGTTGTAGTAGGTCTAAGAAAAGCACTGTCAGGCAACGCTTCGTGTAAATAGTCTGTGCATTGTGGGTCATAGCTACTACTGACCAGATGAAAAAAATAGTCGTCATAACCCTCTACCAAACCTTTCCCAGTAAGCATGGCATTGTTTAGTAATCGATGCCATCGGTACGTTCTCTGATTTCTACGTAAGATCAAATTTATCCTTTTCCACAGAAGGTCTGCTCTTTTCATTACGTCGGCATAAAAAGGTTATTTAGATATTCCCTTTTCGCTTCCAGAATAAAACGATTTGTTTTATTTCATTTCCACTTGAATGGGCGTAAACCTCTTTGGGTCTCGTCCCCTAATAAATTTATCATATAATTTGATTTTTTTTTCGTATTGCACTGAGGGGTTCTTGAGTGACCTATATTTTCTTTTCCTTTTTGGCCCTCCTTCCTAACTTCAACTGAAAGTATTGTTCACGGATGTTTATAAAAGAGTGGATAAATTTATTGTAAGGTTTATTCGCATCTGCACATTGAAGGACCAGCGTACAGTCAACGTGGTGCAGTTCACTAATAAAGTGTTGCAGTGTACGAGACGACATGGTGCGGATGAATACTTCTGGAGGGTCTGCTTGAGTAAATTCAGAGGTTCTTTTGGAACATTGTAGTAGAAATATTGGAAGGTACTCGCCTATCGGCACGGTAATAACTCTAGCAGTCACACTACCACTGCGAACGTTTGTTATAAAAATATCGATGACTGTAGCTGTGGTAACCTGAACACGTGTTGGTTTGCGTATCACATTTGCACAAGGGTTGGCTTCGAAAAGCTTCAGAAACCGGCCTGTGTTGAGGACGTACGCGAAAAATCAATGTATAAATCTCCCCGTAACACTAACGAGTAAGCGTGCTCATTAATCCAGCTTAGATAGGTTCCGCAAAATGCCAGAAAGGAAAAGATTATGCCGGTTGGTGGGCGATACATCACATAATTGACGTCACCACCATTTTACGCAGTTATATATTTTGTATTGAGCGGTTGATTTCAAAAAATGTCCACGACAGCATAGGTTTGCTTGTTGTTTTACCATTATTATGACACCGCCCCCTTTTTTTAGGTTCCGATTCAAACAGTACGAAGGGTATTTTGAGAGCTGGATAACACGAGAATCGTTGGGACACCATGTCGCCGTTATTAGTATCATGTGGTATTTAAGTTCTCTGTTAGTTGTTGGCATACCGTGTCTTCGTTAATACTATCATGTGGTATGCAAGTTCAATGTTAGTTTTCATCGCATGTACTTCGTTTTCCTTATTTTTTGCCGACTGCGCATTCATAAGAATGACAGAAGTGGACCTTTTGCACCCTCGTGAAAGAAAACTACCCATCTCGTTCATTGCGGTGGTCGATCGTCGGACCAGATTCCTCTCTAGTTTTTACTGTATGAACCTCTATGCACATGTACCTGTAGACTCGGAACGTGTGGGTTTCATATCTATCTTTACCTAATATACCCCACCTCATTTTTGTTTCCGTATTACTCCTTCTTCCTCCGGCGTTCCTGCTTTCTTCTCTCCTCGCATCTTTAAACCTCTCATCAGCGGCAAGGCAAAATTCGAAGCAAAAGAAACTACAACTCAAGTACCCTATGGCAGACGGGCAGCTGCAGAAACTCTCATTGTGGCCGCATCAAATGTGACCCTCTTAGCGCTCCTGTTGCATTTGGCGGTGGTGGGGGCCACTAAGAGAAGCTGCAAGGCTTCACACCTAAAGGCGCGCAACCTGTACACGATTTCCAAGGCATCTGAAGATTACCTAATCATGCACGTTCTAGCCGCCTTGAAGCAACAGGCACACGTAAGCAAATTCTCCTGCCGTCATAGTTAATGTCACAGACACCACGTCAACACACACAGACATTCGCGTCGCTAGTAATAGACTGTCGGGAATCGCGTCGAAGCAGGGTGGTGCTCGATGTAAAGTAGCAGCGTGTAGGCTTTCCAAAATTGCAGTGCTCATGCTGGGCTGGCGCACCAAGCACTTGCCTCTCGATCTTTACTTTCCTCATCTTTATTTGCTGGCCTCAAGAAGGGTCCTCCCAATCCTTATGTCTGGTCAGCCGTTGGAGCTGAGGTGTGCCATGCGTACAGACCAGACGTATCAGATTCGAGAAAAATGGGACACCTGTAGTATTCAAGAAGTCTGTAGCTGCTGCAAGCTGCAGCAAGTGCGTTGTGGAAACAGGTTCTCGTACGTGTGGAGTAGAGTGGTTTTGAAAAGCACCCTGATCTTTAGCATTGGGTAAAGGCACGACGGTTTTGCACCTGGTGGCGGAAGGGAAGTGTGCACTTCGGTCCATCTCTGCGGCAGACGCCGCACTCTTCAGTGCTAAGTTCCGATGTGGTTTCAAGTCCCTGAAGTGCAAAGTACCGCAGTTGCGCTGAAAGCCGCAGCGAGGGCACTCGTTTCCTGGACATTCTAGGCTAAAAGTAACGGCGTAGTGGTTGCCACATGTGCCGTTGATAGGCCTTTTTCAGACGAAAATAGCGTCGGTACAGTCGTGAGTGTCGCTGTCATATTGAAGATGCTGTCCCAGACGTTACAGTGCTCGAGCACAGCCTTTTCTTAATTCAGCCGTAGATTTTTGGTCAGATGGCTATCGCCGGTGCTGTGCAAAGAGCCTGTCAGGTAGCCGCTTGCCTGCGATGTAGTAGCGCAGCTGCTGGCTCTTTACGTTGCTGGTGAAGAAGTAGCTCTTGAGCTTAAGAAACCAGATGTCGCAGCGAGGTGTACAGAATTCTGGAAGACCGTGCAGGTCTGGGAGCGCTGGGTGTCCGCTGCGTACCACAGTTCCATCGCCTTTTGAGGGTTCTTGCCCAAAGAATAATGGTGTTATCGGAGGAGGAGAGGTAATGGTAATACCATGCCTTCTGTTGCCATTGTCGTCGGCCGGTTTTTACAACGTAGTCGTTGAGAACGGAGTTTGAGGTTGTCATACCCACTGGGGCCATGGGCCTGCATCTGAGCCAGTAGATTGAGGCCCTCAGGTAGCTTCTGCAGGGTAACATGGTACCTAATGTTCTTGGAAAGGGTGGTGTTGTTGTACAAATGGCTCTCCAGGTTGACTAATTACGCGATGTGGCTAGCGATTGAGTTCCACGCGATCAGCCCGGGTAGGTATCAAAGGGAGGGTGATGATCGTAGCGTGCCGCCATACGCGTAGCGGCTGGGGGAGCAGCGCTGCGTTCCCAAGGTGAAACCGGTTCGCCCGGTCGCAAATTGTCGGTGATCACGGGGTCATAGCGGAACGCCCGAAACAGAGTGCCTGTGTGTGCAGGCGTCCAGGAATCGTACTGCCCGCGGTTCGCTGGCCCCCATGCACGTGCCACCCGAGTCTTTATTCCCTCGTCTTTAGGGCTGGCGCCGAAGCACTGGATGAGAGCACCTACAAACGGGCGCTACAACACAAAATTATATGACCTAAATCAACTCAGTCGAACCAAAAAGTCATAAAACTCATATATGCAGTATATGAGCTCGTGCGTTTGGTTCAGCCAAACGTTTCGCGTCGTCAAAGAAAAGAAACAATTTATTCGGAAAGCTTCTATAATACTTGCATGCATTTTGACATGACCGAAACAGTGGCAGGTGCCTTTCAGGCAGTGTAGCCATCATTCGCCGAATATCCGCAGCTGGTCACCCATCAAACTACAGATAACGCCGTAAGATCTTGTAAAACGAGCAAGTTATATTAGGCACAATTTTTCACCTCGGTTTTCTTCTCAGATCTTCTTTAAAAGTTCATAGCGATCATCATAAAGATACAACGAGATCGTTCCTGAACGTGGGCTACCTGACTTCAAATATAGTGTCCTGTGTGTTCTTACACTGATTCTAGGGACACAGATATACAAAACTTTATTTTATCCAGAGCACTGTATTCAATAAAACCATTTCATACTGTAACAAACGCCCAAAATGTGCTCCCAAGTACACCTAGTGAGTAGATCTGCAGCTCGCTGTCTTTGTCTACAGGCAGGCATTGACTGAATCCTCCAGGGTGGTGGTAGGTTTTGAACTCCGAAACATACATTCACGAAGGTCTTAGTAGTTTGGTATTAGTGAAAGACAGCACGTAGATGAAGTCCCCCGGTCATGGCGGACATTCTTTGAGCTGTGGTAAAGACTGTTTTGACGCCTCTAGTGTACCCAGGAGGCACAGAAAATGTGCCTCAACACCGGCCGGTTTATGGCCGCTTTCTGGCATGTCCGGCTAGCATCCAGGTTCTGGAAACCACTGATCATGCGTTGAACGGCCAACATTCAATAACCAGCGCTTCGGTATTTTCCCGTCCGCCCTTGCCCGGACGCACAACGGCAGCTAACCGGCTGTCTAATATTCAGTTATCTTACGGCTGCCGATGTTGAGAAAGAGAACGGCCGAAGTACGGCCTTAGGGCATCCGTTTTTGCTTCGGGAAGTGGTAATCGGCCGAAGCACGGCAAGCGACCGGCCACAGAATATGCGTATTCTTGCGGAAGTTGGTGTTCGAAAGGAGACCGGCCGGAGCGAGGCGGCCGTGCATTCGTTGTTTCAACGATGAACCGCGCGTCCGGCGGTACAATATCCGTTTTCTTCGGGCAACCAGTGGTATGAAGGATACCGGCCGACGTACGAACCCAGAATATACGTTTTTCTTAAGGTTAGCTGTCCTGGGCCGAATTACGGCAAGCGAAGGGCCACAGAATATTTGGCAACCGGTGTTCAAGAGGAGACCGGCCTAGGTAGGTTATCTAGTTATATGTCATTTTCTCGGCAAACGGCATACAGCCGAACAACGGCACGCACCTGGGCGCCGAGAATTCTCGCACCGACGTGTTTGGAAGGAGACCGACCGGTTTCTTCCTGGGGGGGGGGGGGGGGGGGGAAAGCCGATAGGGAGCCGAACGACGGGAACGCGCTTTTTATCCGCTCCGTGTTTCTACGTTTTAAATGAACGAACATCGTTGCTAAAACAGTAATGAGTGTTCTCGGTGAACGGGCAAGGTTCAAAGACTCACTGGACATTAGAAGGGAACATTTTAGGCCATCGAAATGTCATTTATTGCCACAAGAAGACTGTGCCACACCGACGGGTGAGCTAAGCCTCGTCAGTCATCGCCGCTGCCACGCCTCTGCAACCGTCTTCGTCGACGCATCAGCTCGAGGCTATTCGCCCCCTCAAGATATGGAGAGCATTGGAGACATCGACCCGGCAGAGATGTCCGATCCGAGATGGAGATGGTTCACTAAAATAACTTGCCTTCAAGGACGTCGAGCAAGCGGCCACCACGCGGGAGCTAAACCGCCACCATGTCAAGGACTCCCCACAAAAGAAAAGCAAGTGAGAGCAAAAGTGAAAGTTCTTCTGCTTACAATAAACTGCGACAAGCAATGTTGCACTATGTTGTTGGTGATAAACGTTTAAGAGACTCGCTCGTACATTGGTAGGATCAACTTCAAGCCCTGCACTATGTTACTTCATGGGATTTTACGACTGCCTATTTAAAAAAAAAATATTTTAAATTTGCGATAACAACAGAGCCTTGTCACTGACGAAGCCTAGGTGTTAATTTAGTTCCGATGTTTGGAGGTGAGCTTAGCTACTCCTCGGATATGACTCATTTGGTTAAACATAATCGCCAACATCCTAGCAAACACGAATTTTGTCAGGATTTTCTTGCTCAACGCAGATTGTTGAGTTCACGCACGATTTGGCTCTTGCAATAGATAAGCTTAAAGTGGTTGACTGTGTAGTCTTGTACTGCAAAAAAATCAAATGATGGTGTTCCATATCACCTTCTGCGTAGTACATTTCATTCTATGAACTGAATGAATCGGTTTTTGCATTGTTATTATTACTGGCCCTATAGCTTTGTTCAAATGTTCTGTGTAGTTTACCGGACTATAGCGAATGAACGTGATTTCGTATACCTGCACCTTTATTCGAATTTAATACCATCGTGCTGTGCTGAATCAGGAAAGTTTTTGGATGTTAAACAGTTTGTTAATGGCACCTTTACAAGAAAACCTTCATTCCAATTGAATACGTATACCGTAAATTATGCTGCTGTGACAACGGCCGAGGCATATAAATACCTAGGAGTTTATTTAGAGAGTGGCTAGAGGTTAAATAGGCAGGTTCACACCATAAAAGTTATGGCTGCATATGTTTTTGGCTTTCTGAGGCGAAATTTCAGTGAACCTCCATCTAACTGAAAAGAACAACCGTATTTCACTCATGTGCGCTCAATCTTGGAGTACAAATGTGTTTTCGTGGATCCCTACACCAAAGAGCTGGTTGATGCGCTCGAAAACATACAGAATATGTCAGTGCGATTTGTATTAGGTAATTGGCACGCTCAACTTAGCATGAGAGAAAGTAAAAGTAAACTGAAATGGCAGGACGTGAAAGATTACGGACAAAACCACAGGTTGAACTTTTTTCGTAATATCTATCATTTGAAAACTGGAGTAGAAGGGGAGAAGTATGTCCAAGCGCCATTCTGCATATCGCAAAGTGGGACCGCTAGCTTAAAGCAAATCATTAACTTTTTCTTTGAAGGTGACGCCTTGCGCGATTCATTTTATTTTACATCAATACTGCAGTGTAATTATCTTCCACGCATGATTGCATTAACGGTTTATATTGACGATTTTCAGCGCGCTTTGTAGAATTATTTTGTTATTTTGTCTCATATTTAATGCTTAGTGTTATGTATCTCCCATCTGTAATGCATGCAAATGCAAGCAGGCACCAAATCATTAAATAAATGAATAAAACAATGAATAAATAAATGAATAAACGTAAATAAATAAACAATTACGGTCAAAAGGTATACGGCCAAAAGGCCCACATTTGGACATGGGCCGAACATGGCTGCCGTAAAACGGCCTGACAGAAAATCACCGGCCAAAGTACACCGGCCTGTTTTAGGCCGAACAGTCCTGATCTGCCTGGGTAACTTGTGACCCAATAAACCCGGGGGACCTGAACCAACTTGGGAAATTTTTTTCCCATGCCAAGATCAGCGATATCCATAGGCTTTTGTGCACAACAGCGAACAAGGGTTATTTTGCGGCAGGACTTTCTAGTGTGAAAACTACAAACACGGATACACGGACTGTATATACATCCATACGGAATTTTAACACAGAGAATACACACCACCAGGACCTATTTCGCCAGCATAGGATATTCATTCAAGACAACGCTCATGCAATTGCACTACATTTTCAAGACGTTTCAATTTCAGTATATTACACGAACACTGTTATAAAACACATTGTATTTGCCGCAAAGCAGCACTCATTTCTTGAACTAAGTCTAATGCTTGTTTTTATCATAGTAATTTGGCACTCAGTAAGTTGTGAAGGTTCCGTGTATACGTAATCCTCTAGCTGTGGGTAGAGACAATATAATATGTACTTACACGTACCGACTTCGCTAATACTCATTGCTTATAATATCTTATTGTTTACAAGGTATCCTCCAATGTATTGGAGACAGGACGTATTGGCGCATCTGAAAGAAGTGACAAAGTCATTATCGACTGCAAGTTTTTCTCCACGTGCTCCAACAATCCACCTCGGAAACCATGCTGCCAGAATGATCAACTAAATACTTCTGTACTTTTGAGAGTACGATCATTTTGGCCTGCTCACTTAAGAGCTGTTCGAAAAAGTTGGAGTTTCACTCAGAAAGCAGCCGTTAGTGCACAGCATTAATTGTTCCCCTAGAGGGGCTCTGGTGCCGTTATCCGCTCATTGCTACCGCCCCTCACACTCTTGCTCTCCCTGTCTCACTCCTCATTTTGAAGAATTAAACAGAGGTTTTGTAAAACGCAATTCAAATTTTCCGCTTTCGCTGAGATTGTTCGGTCTCTACGTGGAAGCGCGCGAGTGGGAGATTTGCTCAATTCGCGCTTCCTTTCATCTCCCGCCAGCCGTAGCATTACTGCGCAGTTTGAACAGCGTCGTTCTTGGCGGCCACTTTTTATGTGCAGAGCCCGTATTGGGCTCCTCATGTCATCGTAGCTCGGTAACGGCAGATACCAAGTGACTGCAGGAATCAGGCGCCGCAGAGATATAACGAACCCCGGTAAAGCCTGGTGTACCGTCTTCAGGACTGCACGCTGCGCCCTCGAAAACCTGGCGGTTTAAATTGGCACAACCGTTCAAACCTCGTGAACCACTGGCGCCTGTCGTACATCTTCCCCTTGCTTAGCGCAAAGAAAACTGCAGGTACTTTTCAGGCAAAATTTGTGTATATAACCGGTACACCCAGCGTAATTTATTTAGGAGACCTTTTTGCGTTAAGTCTTTATGATAGTAAGCGAAAAAGGTGCAGCGCAAGAAACAAATTTTGTGCTCGAAATCACGCAGGACAGTTCCAGCTCCGCAAAAATACCTGGCGCGTTGAAAACAACACGTGAACAGCTTCAGCATACAAAATTAAAGCAACCAGAACAAGAAGAGAACTTACGTTGGGTCAATTTCAGGCAGGGGGAGGGGAGAGGGCGAGCGCTGTGAAGGGGGGAAATTTGAATCGCATATTGATCAAGAAAGGAGTGAGATTTAGCGGGTAAGAGCGTCATGGGTGGTAGCAGTGAGCAAACAACAGCGCCATCACCAATTAGGTTGAATCACTGCTTTGCACTTCCGATAACTTTCGCATTGAGTTCAAGGGCTCTAATTTTTTGCGTACTATCGCAAAAGTCAACCAACTGGGTCTCCCTCACTGAATGGACACGGAGGCTGACCGTTATGTACACAGATTTTACCTGAAATGTACCAGCAGTTTTCTTTCCACTAGACAACGGGGAGAGGTGTGAAAAGCGCCAGCGTTTCAGGACTTTGGAACGGTTATGACTATATAAGCCGCTTTCGTTTCGAAGCCTAGGGGCTTTGCTTGGGTCCGTTGCGCCTGTGCGCCACCTGATTTTGGCGGTGGCATGAGACCGTGACAGCAAATGGCTACAACGACAAGGCGGGACCTTTAAGTGCCCACCTTTTAAATATTAAACTCGTCGTTTCCCAAGGATATTTATAGAATGGTTTACTCATAAGCAGCCAGTACCCCACAGAGGTTTATTTCACCTTTGGCAGACTTGACACGGCAATTTAGAATTAGGAATTCAAAGCAACCTAAATCTTTGGCCTGCAAGAAAGCATTTTAAATACACCTGCAAGCATCCTGTCCGAAACTGCAATGCAGGTGAAATGTTGTTCAGAACCTGAAATGATTATCTAAAAAAACCAAGCCCCTATTTTGATTTCAGCCTGTAAACTGTTTTCAGGTGAGATGGACTTTCGTTGAAAGGCATTGCCATTTTCAATTTTATGTTGTATAAATGTTGATTGATTGTACGGTTTACCGCGCAGACGCAGCGCAGGCGATAAGGCGCGCCTTAGTGAACGGCTCAGGATTATTTTGACCACCTGGGGATCTCTAACTTGCACCGAAATGGTAAACAAGCTGACTAGCAATTCGGGAAAGCAATTGAACTTAGTCCTTTAAAATGTACAAGGTGTGTGCTGTCGCATCATTGTGTACATTGAAAAAACATTGCCGTAAACATTACAGTCTCTCGTATTAAAAACACAGGTGCTTGGGTGCGGTGCACAGAAACAACGATAACTTTATGCGTCTGATAAATGTAATAAACTACAAGCACCCAAAAAGAGAGACTTGTTTCAAGTATTTTTAGCATGACACCGACGAGGCGGATAAGCCCCTTGTGTGCTCTTACCAGCCTGGTAGGGTAACGGCTGCGATGAGCAAGCGGTTTCATCAGGTAAGCAAGAAAAACAATGTTTTAAAGTACTCGACGGTATGCTGCTATCGGTGCTTCGTGCTTTCTCTATAGTTGTCGGGACTATAACGGTCCAAACCAAGAAAATAAACCTTAGAATGGTTTGGGCCCCATAAAACTTTTGCAGCCAATGTTTTACGAAAATGACGAGCCATTTTTGAAAACCTGTTTTTACTCTTAAATACACACCGGTACTTTTCAGTATCATTTCATGGATCTGCCCCCGGCATTTAAAGTGAAAGAGGCCGCATTTGGTCTTTATAAAAACGCACAAGAGTTTTTGACCTTTTTGATACCCATCAAAGTCTCTGAACTGCTTTGTATGAAAATAACTTAAATGCGGATAATTGAAACTTGAATGCGTAGAAACGGTTTTTAAATGCAACGCATCTCTTTCACCCGCCTTGTCCTTCCGGCGTAGTCCGGCGGCGTCCGCATCCCTCCCCCATTCTCCTCGCAGTGGCAGCAGCGCGCTAGCGCCGCTCTCACCGCAGCGCCATCTGCGTGTTAGCGCTCGGCTGCGCTCGCTGCGGCGCCGTGCCAGCTGTGCGTGGGTGCGGGTTAACACATGTGCATGCGCTGCTATGCGCTGCTCTCTCTCATTCCCCTCACCATACAAATAAACGCGGTAACTGCGCAGCTCCGGTCAGTCGTTCCGCCAGCGCTCCTCCGATGACATCCTCCGGTGACCGCGGATGATTTGAAATGGAGCATAACAGGCCTGATATCGCGATGGTCGGCGCAACCGTAAACTTTACACCATGTTCCCGCCATGGGAACCATGGGGTAGATGCGACGCATCGGGGGTGAACATGCTGCGTAAATAGGACACACAACAACAGCAATCCACACGCTAACATAACAGAAACGCAACGGTAACCCCCGATGCGTTGCAACTACCTCATTTTTTCCCTCGCGGGAAGATTGTGTAAATTTTTATCATACTCTGTCTCTGTGGGAGTACACTGCGGGGCCGCAAAAACCTTTCCAGGAATGTAAAGGCGATAACCTTTTTCGACGTCCAGTTCCTTAGAACTTTTCTCGGCACTTTGCTGCCCCGCCCACCATTAATTGACGAGACCGTTTTATAGCACCTCAACTCGCTCGTTCGTCTCGGCTGGCATAATCAGAAGCCTTTTTTTCGGACCTGCCTCTGCAAAAGCAAACCTTCCTTCCGCGCTGCTGTTTCCCTATAAGCATTTCGTATCAGTTCTGTGTAACTTTGAAGAATTTATTGCAGCTCAGATGTTCTGTGAAACACAAAAATCTAGCACTAAAACACCAATAAACAACATTATTGAAAAATCAAGGCCTTCGCCTTAAAACCTATTAAACTGAATTCGGCAACAGGGCTACGAAACCGCATCCACAGCACATTGCGCTGCGCATGGCCACAAATTTGGCGTATGGTGAACTGTGACCTAAAATACCTTTTTTTATTCAAATGCGTGTCGTATCGTTCTTCCATTTAAATCGTCCACACATGAATCAGCAAGTTCATTATCAGCGTAGTTTCTTTGATTACTGCTCACAAATAATGGTCCAACCAACGTATAAAAAGAGTCTTTAATACTGTTTTCATACGCTGATATGTGCGTATGCTTCAAAGGTCTAAATACCTCTTTGATGGTTTTCTGGCCGATCGGCAATATGAATAAAGACGCTACAAACTTTGGCGGAGAGCACAACTACAGGCGGCGCTGCGAAGCGCGCCTCCGTGACGTCAGCTTAGGGATTTTCGCATTTGTCGTCTGCTTCACTGGCGATCACTCTCCCCGCTGTTTCTTTTTGCGCGGTTGTGTTTCGATGCTTGTTCACACTAGATTTGCGTATGCGCGACATTTTATTATATTAAAAGAGTTAATATCGCATAAAATAGCTGAAGGCGTGATTTAAAGTATGGTTTTTGATACCCCTCCAGAAGAAACATTGCCGACGTCGCCCAATTCCTGTGAAGCCAGTCCTATGCGGAGCGCAAAAGTTGGAGCTAGGCGACAGCTTCTGTATTTAGCAATTTTCCGAGCAAAGCGAACAGCCAGTGTCAAATAACCAATAACAGCTAAAACGCAAGGCCAAAACAACTTGCACGCTTTCGAGGCTGCCCGCTTTTGGCAGAAGGCATTTGGATTCCCGGTAGTCATACGCACGGTAAAACCGTTTTTGAAACCTTGCCAAACGCTTCGAAAGTATTGCCAATCACATCGCTTTATGCTTTCATGGCATCAAAGTATGCCGGCATTTACTATGGGGCACGAAAATATAGGTTAAGTTCTAAATACCCTCCAGTGCGTATAGGCGCGTTCTGGTTTTATACCAGGCTTTTGACCAGTATGGAAGCGTAACGAGCAAAGCGAGGTATGCTATAGCAAAATACAGTAACACTATGCTTCTTTAGAACTGGAGGGATATTTGTGTACATTTCCCACACTCATATCACCCCAATAATCAGATATGCGTTCACTAAAACTGCACTCAAGAGGAGCAGAAGAAAGGAAGGGGGAGGAGAAAACTTTAACAGTAAAATCGAGGTGATTAGTGGGCGAACTCCTCATTAGTCCAGGACAACGGAGTAAGAATAATTTTCTTCAATTCATCGGATGTCATTCCGGGACGCCAGGATTTGTTCTTTACGCCGGAAAAAGTTGGGAAACAATAAATAGCTGCTTGGGCATATTCATCGGTGTCGATTCTTGTTATACTGAAAACTGGCCCAAATATGCTACAGTGGGGTGGTTACCGAGTATATCAAGCCTTCAACACCGAAGTCATGTTGTGAGGAAGTACCACTTGTATCTATGCGGCAAGGACTTTGTTTTGCAAACCGATCACCAACCTTTAGAGTATTTGCAAAGCGCGAAACAATTGAACAACCGTGTCCTTCGCTGGAGCCTATTCCTCCAAGAATACTCATTCATTGTGCAGTACATTAAGGGCAGTGACAATGTTGGTGCCGATTTCCTCAGTAGAGTGTGAACATCCGCGCGTGTTATTTCCTCACCAGTGCGTTTTTATTCTTGCTGGAGTAGTGAGGGTGTGAAAGTGTGTGTCTACGCCAACAACTTTCTAAAGTGGGGAGACATGTGAGGAAGTAGCGGTAACATTGCGTTTATGAAGACCAATTCGTCAGAGAAGAAAGCCAATCCCTATGGTGGGGCTATGTGCCACGAAGAGGAAGAAGTGGTGCGAGGGGATCCCGACGAAGGGGACGGTGTGTTCCGGATTGCTGGGTGGTGACCTTGAGCGAGAGGACAGCCTTCGGACCGGACGCCGCTGTTCCAGTACCGGGTGCGCGACCGTGGTTCCTCTGCGACGGCCTGGAAGGCGACGGCCAGGGAACGACAGCACGGACCAGCGCCCCACGGCCTGCCCACGTTCGAGGAAGTTCCGCCGGCGCGCCGAAGACGCTCCAGCCAATCTGCACACTCCCGAACAGCTCATCCAACACGTGAGACTGTTGCAGTTGGCCAACTTGACTTCCGTTCAAACGAACTCTTGTTTTTTTTAGTTAGCAGCCCTGTTTAGTTTTTTTTCCCGTCGCTTCTTACTCCGCGTGTTTCTGCTACTACCCAACCCCATAAAGCGTGCCATCTTCTGTTCTTCGCCATGTTCCTGTGCCCTGTCTTGTTATTCTCTCGTCCGTAACGCTTGGGATCGTTAGAAGAGCCTGTACTACATCACACATGTCATAACTGTTCTGGTCAAGATTTCATTCGTTACGATAACAATAGTCACGATACAAATTCTGGTCACAAAAGCCACCTTTAGGCACTCGACAACGTTGTCTCGGCCGTTTTGCGATGGCCTAGCAGAAACCTTCTCATTGCATTTTCATGTGAATATAAAACGTACGCTGCGGATATGCTGCTACTTGTAGGCGGCCATAACAATATCCAATTTCTGAAGAATGTATTGTATGCCTTGCAGCTCGAATAAAACATCTACACGAACTTTGTGAGCCTACCAAACATCCCCTAACCTCTTAATAGGACGTGTGTTACGGTTCTGAAAAATAATGCGTTGGGCACTGAAAAAACAAATATCTAATACAAGTCAACAACAGCAACGAAAGAGAAGACCGCCGTTTTTCTCCTGCTGTGCGACGTGCCTGTGCGACACAATGCTTGGAGTGTGGGATTAGACTGTTGAGTTTTTATAATAGCATGTCAAAAATACTTTAGGGAAGCCTACACAATTTGAATACTTATTGAGGAGTTTTAAGCACTGATCCTCGCAAATAAGCTAGAAAGGACGAGTTACACACGATCTTCTGAACAATGTCCTAGAAAGTTGTTCTCTGGTTTCTCGTGTTTGCAAACTTGTGTGGGATAAAGCTTGAAATTATTCAGAGAATTCAGAAGCTGGCACAATAACTCAATTATTGTAAATATGCTTTTCGATGCACTCAGGCATCAAAGCGAACGCTTTCTAGCACAGGCACTGCTGCCCCTCGCAAGCGGACAATAGCGGCGGGAGGATAGCGGCGCGAGTGGCTAAGCTGACGTCATAGGCATGGGGTGCCACTCAAGCATCTCACCGCCAATAAAGCCACGGCAGCTGCACCTACAGTTCCGCACAGTTACAGAGTGGAATGTACGTCATTAAGGTACGCTAACCTCAAGGCGCCGATGAGGAAAGAACTGCGAATATATAAAGTGGCAAATGAAGTAAAACGAATGACAGCACTCGAAAAGAAACAGAAATTCAACGATTCCTAAACTTGGTTTTTGGGCGTCACACGAGATCGCATTATTATATCTGCGATCAGCAAGACTAGCCCTGGTATTCTGAGTTCTTCGCAAAGAAGAAAGAACGATGTATATTTCTCCAGGAGTTGCGCCAGATTCCTTTCGCTAGTGGGTTTTTCCGCGTGTGAATGTATCTAACGGTGTTTACAAAAATGTTAATGAGCCATGGGGTCATCTCTTTCTTCATCCTCCTTCGCGGGTCTCATGCGCACCTGTTCACATGTATAAGCACTGCATAAGCACTGCATGCATAAGCACTGCGGAATCCTCCTCTTAGCCGAGTTGAGGGAGAAAATGGAGTGGAGGAAGGACTCGCAATATGTTTCTAGGTTACCCACGCAAATAAACGGCACCACGGCCGTTAAAAAGTATAATGAGCTAGAGAGAAGCGTGGCGTACGAGAAACAGATTGATTGATTGATTGATTGTAGGGTTTAACGCGCCGACGCAACGCGGGTGATGAGGCGCGCCGTAGTGGAGGGCTCCGGATTATTTTGACCACCTGGGGATCTTTATCACGCGCCGAAATCTCGTACACACGGGCGTTTTTGCTTTTTGCCTCCATCAGAAAAGCGGCCGCCGCGGCCGGAAATCGAACCCGCGACCTTGTGCTCAGCAGCGCAACGCCTTAGCCACTGAGCCACCGTGGGGGGTCGTATGAGAAACAATGTACTGTATTGTGCAAATGGCCCGCCTTCCACGTGCTGTCGAGTATAACAATGCTATAATAGTCACATCATGAAGGCAAACAATGTGACTATATTACACTTCAATGCGTCCAATCTAGCGCACCTTGCATGCTATGTGGGCGTATGTCCAAATTGAGTATTCTCTATGAAAACAAAGTCCAGGCCAGCTGCAGCTTGCAGCATCCTCATTCCGTATGCGCGGACGCGGCGCGTCTCACACGACGATGCTGACGCTTGTGCCTGATGACGAAAAATAATCGATCTCGTGCCTGTTCGCACCTGGACGCGTGGAAGGGCGCTGCTACGCCTGTCAACCCTAAGCACCAAAATTAACAGCGGTTATCTTTGGCTGGCGCAAGATTGCCGTGCCGCGAACGCTTGCCAGCGTCGACATGCATTGTGCTGTGAATCTTTCTTTATATCCTAGCGCTGACATAATGGACGCCTTTTCTGCCACCCGAAAGTGGTTGAAACCTTCTGCTCAAGCTTGCAGGACGTTTTGCGGACCGCCCAGATAATTGGGCGATTTTAGCACTTGTATGGAAGTGGAAACTGTGGTATCTTGTTCACCATAAACACCGCTGACGCCGCTGGTATTATTCTGCCAGGGGACCCTCAGAGGATCGCATTAGAACTGAGCTGAGGACAATGCACAACTCACCCACCAAAATGATTCACGGAAGATTTAATACAGGGATTCGGTGAGAAGCAAGACACAATTCAATCGCACATGCTATAATATTACCAACTGCGTACAATGTTATTAGTGATTCCCGTCACCTGATACGCCTCGTCGATTCCTAACGGAGACAAGCTACCATTCTGAATGCAGATTTCTCTTGAGCGTGCATTGAGCGTGTTGAATCGTTTACGGCTTCTATGAGGAATGGGGTGTCGGAATAGGGGTCACTCCCAACTAATTGACGAAAGAAGCCTACCGTCGAATATTCGTCGGATATAAGAAAGCGCAGACAAAGAGTTCTAACGATCACACGGTGTGCACGTGCGCCCACAGCTTTTGCCGTTGTAAACACCGTCATGATTGCCACTAGCCTCACCCTCAACACTGATGTTTATCGGGCGTTCACTTCAAAGACGATAGTCTTTCTTGGGCTACTTGGACAGGTAATTTGTGCGTATATCTGTAAATAAAATCCTATTACACCAGTCGCAATACACAGGCACATACAAAGGTCTATGGTTTTAAGCTCCTGCCAGGCAGCCGTACGTACCCCGTCTAGCACATTTGCAGAACGGCATCAACTAAAAGAGCAATGATAAAATAACACGCCGTTCCTAAGCATAAATCCACCCTAGGCAGTTGCGGCGAAAAATACAAGCAGCATACGCCAATGGACAGAGACACTTAGCACTAGTGGTGTGAGCGATAACGGAGAAGCAGGGACGGCTTCCCCCGACTCCAGGTAGGCGTGCCCTTAAAAGATGAACCCAAACAAAAGTATTGGCTGGGCTGCTGGACGTTTCGTTTTCCGTGTAGGCAGGCATTCCTAGCTAAGTCGTTTTCAGCTGCTGAAGTGCCTGTCCGTGTATGCACATCAAGACGATGAGAACTGGCTTCCGGTCTAGTTGGTGCATTGCTGCTTATAAAACACTGCGTTCGTTGACATTGACGAATACGAGTGTTGTGTGATTTTTAGTGTGGTCTTTTTATGTTAACTTTCAAATGTGTTCTAACAGGGTCGAAAAATAAAGCCAGTTGATAGTGGCGCTTTTGTATGTGTTGTAAAGGGGAATAGCAGTCACTACGGTAGTTGATCGTGAGGGTTTATTCTAGGCGTCGCGTAAGGTAACGGGCCGAGCGCACGTCCAGCCGGTACGAGCTCGTGAGCATGAACGTGCGAGTCGGGACTTCGTCGTCTTCCCGATAATCCTCGGAGCATACCCGATTGGGCAAATGGCACTTCGGTATCTAATATTGTTGTGCAGCGTTAACTCTTTTTGTTACAATTGCCCCCGGTGCAAAAGGAGCCATCCTGGCTACTCAATGGCACGACGAAACGAGAGGGTCCTAGTATGGCTTTAACCGATCCACGTGAACAATTTCACGCCCTCGGCGGCGATGATCTTTAGTTCGTTCAACTGGCTCCACAAGGTAATTGACGGGCGAAGTCCGCTCAATGACTGTACGGGCGGTGGTACTTGGTGGTCAGTTTTGGGGAGAGACCGGGTGTTGAGCAGGGCAACCAAAGCCACACAAGGGAGCCGGGATCAAAACTTCGATCTTTGACGCATTCGTCGTGACGATGCTTTTGGCGCTGCTGATCGGTCGATGTAAACGAACGGGCCAATCGACGGCATTCCTCGGCGCGACGAGCAAGGTCTGAAGTCGGCGTAAATTCGCTTGCGTCGGGCTTGTAGGGGAGTATCGTATCGATTGTGCAGGACGGCTCTCGCCCATACAACAAGAAAAACGGCGAGAATCCCGTGGTAGTCTGCGTTGCCGTATTGTAAGCAAATGTTACAAACGGGAGTGCGAGGTCCCACTTCGACTGGTTGGAAGACACGTACATTGAGACCATGTCACCAAGGGTGCAATTGAAGCGTTCCGTGATCCCGTTCGTTTGTGGATGGTATGATGGGTAGTCCGATGAACAACGTGGCACTCAGAGAGCAGTGCTCCAATAACCTCAGACAAGAAAACCCGCCCTCGGTCGCTGAGTAGCTCCTGAGGTGCCCCGTTTCGAAGAACAAAGCGGCGAAGCAGGAAGGAGGCTACGTCGCGAGACGTGGCGGCCGGAAGAGCATCGGTTTCGGCGTACCGAGTAAGGTGATCCACGGCGACAATGATCGATCGGTTTCTGGCGGCAGTAGACGGACGTGGGCCATACAAGTCGATTCGCACACGTTCGAATGGCATGGTAGTGGCTGCAACGGACCGGCAAGGCGGGGCGGCGGCGATTTTCGGCGTTGACATTCAGGGCAAGAGCGCACATACTTGCGCACGAAGGTATACATACCACGCCAGTAGTATCGCAGGCGAAGACGCTCATAGGTCTTTAGTACGCCAGCAAGACCGCAACTTGGATCTGCGTGACAGGAGGTGCATATGTCGCTGCGCAAATGACGGGGTATGACCAGCAGCCACCTTCGGCCGTCGGAGCAGTAGTTGCGGCGGTAGAGTAGCTTGTCACGGAGCGCAAAGTGAGAAACCTGCCGGCGTAGGGCCCGATATCCCCCGGCAGGCGATGTACCGGAGAGCATCCCAATAAGAGAAGCAATCCACGGGTCCTTGCATTGCTCGGTTGACATGTTGCTGACTGCAAGAGGCGACAGACGTAAGTCACTATCACTTGAGGCAAGGCAGGAAACTTCAGCAGGCCCGGGTGAGCGTGAAAGTGCATCAGCGTCGGAGTGCTTGCGACCTGAACGGTAAATGACCCCGATGTCGTATTCTTTCATTCGGAGAGCCCACCGACCAAGACGACCTGATGGATCCTTGAGGGAGGAGAGCCAACAGAGTGCATGATGATCGGTGACGACATCGAATGGGCGAGAATACAAGTACGGGTGGAACTTGCTCAGTACCCAAATTATCGCCAAGCACTCTTTCTCTGTTACAGAGTAGTTCGACTCGGTTTTCGTCAGTACACGGCTCGCGTATGCTACGACGTACTCGTCAAAACCGTGCTTTCGTTGGGCAAGCACAGCACCGAGGCCGATCCCACTAGCATCAGTGTGGACCTCAGTTGGTGCGGACGGGTCGAAGTGCCCCAGTATCGGCGGGGATGTGAGCAGACGCCGTAGCGTCACAAAGACTTCGTCGCAGGAGGGTGACCAGGCAGATATGTCGCTGGCACCACCGAGGAGTTGAGGTAAAGGCGCAATTATGCTGGCGAAGTTGCGTGCGAAGCGTCTAAAATACGAGCAAAGACCGATAAAGCTCCGAAGCGCCTTTATAGTGGTCGGCTTCGGAAATTCGGCTACGGCTCTCAGCTTCGTATCATCTGGGAGGATCCCGTCCTTCGAAACGACATGGCCGAGGATCGTCAGTTTGCGCGCAGCAAAACGACACTTTTTGAGATTCAGCTGCAGCCCAGCTCTTGCAAGGCACGTCAAAACTTGCTGCAGGCGGGAGCGGTGCGTTTTGAAATCCGAAGAGAAAACAACGACGTCGTCCAAATAGCAAAGACACGTCTTCCACTTTAGTCCGCTCAAAATACTGTCCATCATTCGCTCGAAGGTGGCAGGAGCGTTGCAAAGCCCGAACGGCAATACATTAAATTCATAAAGACCGTCAGGGGTAACAAAACCAGTTTTCTCTTGATCTGCTGCCGCCATCGGGACCTGCCAGTACCCGGATCGAAGGTCTAACGACGAGAAGTATTCTGCTCCCTGCAAACAGTCGAAGGCGTCGTCGATGCGGGGGAGGGGATACACGTCCTTGCGGGTTATGGTGTTCAAACAGCGGTAGTCGACGCAAAACCGAATGGACCCATCCTTCTTTTTCACAAGAACCACGGGTGACGCCCAGGGGCTCTTGGAGGGACGAATAATGTCACGCTGAAGCATGTCATTCACGTGGTCTTCAATGGTGCGTCGCTCTGCCGGTGACACACGATACGGTCGTTGTCGAAGCGGGGAATGCGAGCCAGTATCGATGGCGTGGCTCACAACGGACGTGCGACCGAGAGAACTTTGCCCACTATCGAAAGACGAAGAAAACTGGCTCAGAAGTGCAGTAACCTGGGCTCGTTGAGGGGCGTTCAAACTTTCGTCAATTGAGCGAGAGAAAAACTCGGGACATGTTTCGTCCCGTGTGCATGGCGTAGTAGTGCTCAGCTCGTCGACTAGGAGATGGGGCGCATCATCAAGAAGCTCCGTAAGAAGACGGGGATCGACCGGCTCTACAAAGCCGAGTGTTTCGCCGTGTAAAATGGCGCACGAAGTCGTCGACTGGTTCATAATCATCATTGCACTAGCGCCATTGCGAATTGTCAAAAGGGGAGGGGTAGCGGAAGACATCTGCGGCGGAAAAAAATGTCGGACGGCGTCAAAAGCACCGTAGCCTCAGGAATAGATGTGCAGGAAAGAGGAACAAGAGCGGAAGAACGGGGTTGGACGACAGTGCGGAAGGGAGACCAGGTAGCAATGTCTGGCTCATTATTCGCGTACTACCGGGCGAGCTTGATGCGCCTTGACTTTGCTAAAGATTTTGCACCCTTCCAAGTGGCTTGTAAAATCATGGATGTGTTGTAGGGGATAGCTATCTTGGACAGACTGGGCGTTGAGCGCCCGGTAATCGCCGCACGGACGCCAGTCTCCACTTTTCTTGGGAACCATACGCAGTGGAAACGCGTGATTGCTGGACGATGGGCGGATAATACCAAAATCCAGCATATGTTCGAATTCCCTTTTAACAGTCACCAGACGCTCACCAAAGAGGCGGTGCGGTCGAGCTGCGCCTGGTGGACCACGCGTGACGATGTGGTGGGTAATGTTGTGCTTGGGCGGCTGCTTTACGTTGCAGGGTCTCGTATCCTCGAGGAAGTCTTCGAGGATTCTTGTGTACGGGCATGAGGAAATCAGCGTGCGGATGCCAGTTTGACCGACAGTGGGCAGTACGCCCAGGATGAAAAGGTGCGTCTTGCTGTAAATCGGGCGATCATAACGCATGCTGACGTCTAGGTCAAAATGGGTCAGGAAATTGGAGCCGAGGATGGGCTGATTTACCTCGGCTACTATCAAGACCCAGCGGAATGCGCACCGCAAAACAAGGTCGAGGGTGAGGGACCGCAGACCACACGTGGCGATAGAGGCAGAGTTCGCGGCACGCAGGGTAAGTCCTGGCGACTTAGAATTACGCACATCTTTGGTGGCCGGTAATACACTGACCACACCACCAGTGTCTCCAAAAAATGGAAAACCAGAATTGCGTTCTATGACCAGGAAAAGGCGGCCAGGTTTTAAGGCGAGGTCACTTGCCGCCATCAGTGATGTGGCGTCGTGTTTCCTGACCAACTGCATGGGGAAGTGCAGTGACGGGCACGGTGCTGGAAAGTGCGATGGTCCAAGCAGATAGACGAGCTTAGAGGGCTGTGCGAGCAAGAACCGCCCTGAGAAGGTGTACGGCGGCTAGGACGTGGGGAGGAGCCGCATTGGCGAACAGAGGGCTTCCGAGGCGCTTCAGTGGAAGCGGCGAGTTGATAGATTCGAGTCTCTAAGCGGAACACGGCCGATCACTCTGTTGTCGAAGCGAGGGTAGCGACTGAGGGAAATGTCGCGTCGTTTACTTTCTCAGCAAGCTCGGTGGCGCAGGCGAGGGTTAAGTCCTCTGCAGCTGCTAAAACGACGCGAGTGGACTGTGGTAATCGCTGAAGAATAGCTCCTTTAAAAGCGCACAGTTCGAATCCACGTTGAAGGTGTGAAGGTGTCTTGATACAAGCTGACCCGGCGCGTATCGTGGTCGAAGGTATGTTTCTGGTATTCTCACCGTCTTCTATTCTTCAAATTTGTCCCGATATAAACATATGTTTATTTATGTAGATTTATTATTGATTGTCGGCGAGAAACGCTAGTCTCTACGAGCCGGTTTGGTACAAAAGCTAAGTGGGCGCTCCAGATCGCCTCCGGATGCAAAAAATAACAGATATTGCTTAAAATACGGTGTTTATGTAACCGCTTCTATCACGTATGGAGTTCACGTGGTGGCAATCTAAGAAACTGCGAAAGGTACTGTACCGGTTATTAAAGAAAATAATTTCTCTGAAGTTTGGCTCGCTCGTCAGAATATAGAGGTACTTTACAGTTGTGAAGACAACCTTGGCCCAGGGATTTGTTTTCTGTAAATAAATTTGTATGCCGGTGTACTATAACTACAGAAAATAAACTGAGTGTGGAATAATGGCTTTTACAACACTCTAATGGCAGTGGACACCTAATGACTTTTGCATTGTGTCCCCTTTCTTTAAGTTCTTGTCCGCAATCAGCGGGAATGCTGATTGGTTTCTTTGGGCAATACACTTTGAAAAGTTGGGGTTTTAAAAACATATAAACCCTAAAGCACACAATCATTCCCCAGTGTACGTCTTAGCTCAGCCCAGTCGCGACGCAAATACAGGTCGTACTAACGGTTTTGTTATATTTACAAGTCATCGTAGGTGATACACTGCAAAAGAAGTTATGAACAGACTGAATGTCGTGGTAATATTTCGACTAAGCTTGAGTAAATTCTTCCCTGTAATATTCAAATATTTTCTATCGCAGAATGACAAAGTACCAGCAAAAAATTAAAATTTGAGCAAAGTTACGGGCATACCTTGCAATTCGAGAAAACGTGGGCAGTACATAATTTTGGTGAAGCAATACCAAACTTATTACGCACGTTTTTGATAATGTTCAATATTATTAACCAGGCAGAGAAAACGCAGGTTTTTTAAAGAAAAAAACAACAGTTTATTGCAGCGAACTTGTCTTCTGGCTAGACATCACTGAATTTACACGCGGCACAGCATCAGTAAACAAAAGTCAGCAGCCTACACAGTCTAGTGTAGACTAATCGATGCCGCTGCGTCTCCGCTGCGAAAATTTGTTTCTGCGAAATTCTTTGGGAAAAGGCATGGTTTATGATATTACCCCCAGTAACCTGACGGTAAAATGAGATGATACTTCAAACAATATTAGTTTTGTCTTTGAGAATCGTAATATCTGGCGCGCACCGCGACGACGACTTCGAGCCGCATCCATTTTCCTGATGTGCAGAAGTGAACTTCCGTGAAAACATGTAAATAAATTGGCCAAAATGACGTTGAATTCTGTACGGTCAGAAACCCAATGGAAGGCGCTTATCACTGAGTCGGAGTCGACGAGTGTGCGTGTAAACCCACAAAAGATTTCCTGGTTGATACTCGACGGCAAAGGGTGAAGCGTCTGGCGTTCACGAGCTGGTGATTGTTAACGCACTGGAGAAAGTTGCCGGGCATCTTCTGGTACGTTTCACGCTCCCTCGAACGTTGTTGCTGAGGTGGTCGTCTTATCTCTGCGCACGTTTGGCGTCGAGCAAAGTAGTGGGCTGTTTTGCATAGACAACCTCAAACGGAATCATCTGCGTAATTTTCTGGATAGGCATGCAGTACACAAACGTGAAACAAGGAAAAACTTTTTGCCGAGTCTTATGTTGAATGTCTAGGCACATAAAAAGCGTATCCGCAATCATCTTATTCAGAGTTTGCTTATGGCGCGTTTGATTATGCGAATCAAGGCGCCACGCACATGCACTTTTCAAAGTCCCAAAGCGATAAGCAGGCTGCCACCTTTCGACGCGTTGCGAAGGCGCAGCTGGTCAAGCACGGACCCAACTTCCTTGTCGCGCGACGACACCGCAAACTTGGTAGCCAATCAGCGCCGCAGGCTCCTCTAGCATGACTGGAAGCCGAACGTTTGTTATATTGTGGAATTGAAATGGCGGGGAAGCACCCGCGGGCAGCGGCTTGCCTTACGATTGGCTTCTTGGATCAGCGGGTTCAGTGTAGGCATTTACAAACCAACCAATTGCGTACGATTTGTGGGGTGAAAACTGATTGAGTTTGAAAAGTAATGTTCTCAGATGCTAGGTGCATGGGGACACAGGCCGGATATGCAGACTTCTTTAGGTGCGAAACACATTAGAGGCTGGGGCGGCTGGCGTCGCATCGAGTCACGCTACTAAAACGCCGGGATACTTGTTTTCCAACGCCTTGCGCTAGATTGTAAGGCGTAATAAAACACGCACCATGACAGTTATCAAATTCCTCGCACTAGAATGTTTTTTTTGCGTAAGCAAAAACGCATAATAAAAGAATACACCGGGACACCCCTTTTCCAACGCCGGGTGCTATAAGACTTCGTGCTTCAAAGGCACCAGATTTTCCGACGAAAACTGTATACCTCTACCCCCGAACGGTTTTATCTCCGTGAGCATGTCCGCCAAGGCGCCATGCCCTAACTCACCGACCACTCAGGCTCGAAACCACATTATACACTTCAGCTTAAATTAGCAACATCACCATACTTTGAAACCGCATCGTCGAAACCGCATCATACAGTTGTACACTGTGTTCTTCGCCGCTCTCCATGTTTCACTTTAGTTGAAAGTGGCCCATTTTTTTGCCTCTCCTTCCGCGTATAAACACATTACACTTGAAGGCGTCATAGATATTGCGCCTTTGAAAAAAAACGAGCTTTTCGATCCGTGATGCGGGTTTCCACACATGAAACAAGCGTATGCATTTGTGTCTACGCTACCTTGTTGAGACATGTTTGCTTAGTGCCGTTATTTTCAGGCGCTTCACAAACCTGATATGCTTAAGGCACTTTTCTTGTTAGTAACGTGTGTATGAATGATTTTTACATCTTCGCGCAATAATGTAAAGTATTTTTAATTCAGGACAACTTCGGGTGCAGAAAGGCGACAGGGAACAGCTCCGCTTAACGTGGTCGCATTATCGCGCGATGCGAATTTCAACACCGCCTCGTCGTGTGACCCGCGCGGCATCTCGGCGTGCGACGTGCCCGAGTCACAAGTGTGGACGTACATTGGACCTGTTTGGCGGTGGTACGCCACTATTATTAATCGATCAATGTCGAGGTAGCATAGGACGTCTCACGTGCTCTCAGCAGTGTAAGCCGTTGCGCGGTTGCTTATTAGGACTCCAACGACTAGATGTAGTAGCGCAACTTGGTAAATAAAATTTGGCGAGTTCTTCTCCTGTCACCCCAGAAAAAACGGCGGTCTAGGCGTAGGTCGTCATGTTGCCTTTGGCTACAACAATCAACTTTTATCTGCTCGTGCCTGGGGAAATTGGCGTCGGTGTATGGTCCATACGGGCAAGGGACCGGGAAGATGAACAAACTGCTCCGAAAATCCGCACTCGCACCTTTGCTTTTATGGGTCTCCACATTTCAGTGCACAGCCTTCTGTTGGTTTTGTCCTATTTGCTGCGATGGTTTCAACATTTTGGTGTTTTGAGTGGATATGCCCGGTAAACCTAAGCCAAGGCAGATGGGTTGCGCTTCTGGATTTGCTAACAGCTACGTGAACTCGCCGGACGTTTCGAAGGTGTGGTACACAGACGTCAATGGTATGGGGAGATCTGCTTTTTGCGGACCTGTAAACCTGGTGGCACCGGGGTTGAGTACCAATGAAACTATTAGCGTTCACTTCCGACCCGTGTACTCAATATAAACCGGTTTCTCTCATGCCGGGGAGGTGGCGCTGCGATCGCCGGAGAGAGCGGACGTGCCTCGTTGCAGCTCCTGCAATTGTGACGAATAATGCAGCGTAATTGCCAGCTACGAAAGTTTATTTGGTACCAAAGTGAGCGGTATGGTACGGGAAACGGACCGATACTACCATCGACCAAGTGGTACGTGAACTTTCACCGTTTTGTGGACTTTGAAAGTTCGCCATGTGCACGCCGAGCTAAGCCTTAGGCCTAGCTCACTAGTACGGCCCCCAGGGGCACTCTCCCTGGAGCCAGGCCTAACGACGCGTACGACCAAGATGGCGTCGTCACCGGCAATGGAGGTGTGCGAGGCCAAGGAACACGAGACCATGCCGGCAACTACGGTCGGCAACTTAGAAGGAAGAACGTGCGTTCAAGTAGGAGGCCGCCACGCGACGCCCGGCGAGTCGAGCGGATGGATCGCGGTGAGCAGAAGAATGCGTAAAACCAAGGACAAGCAAGATGAGCGACCAACTCTCACCTCGGAACGACAATCGAGACCCAAGGAGAGGGCTAACTTCACCAAGCGCGTCACGGAAAACATTAGGAGAGCTGCCCTTATGCCGTCAACGATACCCAGGGAAGACCACAAGATTGTAATTAGACCGAGGGGAGGCCTAAACATGGCCAAGATCAAGACCTTGGGTGTCACGGGCGCGATCATGGCGGCCGCAGTTACGGGGAGGGAACACGAACGGGAAGCAACGGTGTGCGTCAACGCGGCGCAGAACATTCTAGTAGTTAGCACCCCAAGCGAGGAAAGAGCCGAAGTGTACGCCAGAGTCAAGACCATAGAATTCGGAAACATGAAGTACGAAGTCTATGCATACCGAACCGCGCCCGAAGGGACGGTCAAAGGAGTAATTAGAGGCATTGCGATCGACGAAACACCAGAGGACATTAACGAAGCAATAGTGCCGAAGTACAATCCGCTAGCGCTTGAAGCACACAGAATCGGAAACTCTACAGCCGTCATCGTCCTCTTCGAAGGACATAGGGTACCCAGATACGTGAAATATAGAGCGGCGTTGATAAAATGCGGACTCTACAGAAAACACCACGAAGTATACCGATGCTGCGCCAAAGTTGGACATCGAATTGATGTTTGCCCGACCCCGGGGCCCAGACTATGTTTCGCGTGTGGAATAGCTAACCCTAACGCGGAACACGAAGGAGGCTGTAAGCCCCGATGCAAATTGTGTGGGGGTGCGTACACGACGGGAGACAGGGTGTGCAAAATCAAGTTCAAGGTGCTCTTCGTTGTTACAAAACGGCGATGAGAGCGAAGGACAGGGTTAGAACAACAGCTGCAAAAGGCAAAGCCACCAAAAACGTCAGACTTCCCGCAGCTTAAGGCAATCGAGCAGAGCAGCGTGAGTAGACGGCGCAGTACCAGTTGCGCAAGAAATGCTAGCCGACAGGAGCCCCCGCCCCCACCGCAGCGCGAAGAAAAGCTGACGTGGTCAGGCGTACTGAAGAGAGCCAAAGCAGAGCAAGTGCCTAGGGGCAAACAGGAAGAACAACGAAGCCAAGAAAACCCACGAGAAAGGAAGTGTACGATATGATCAGCGAAAGCAGTGAACGGATGCCCAAAATGATAGACGATAAGATTGACAAGCTAATAGGGGCACTGAGGTCCAACATCCAACCGATGGGTCAGACCCAAACACAAAAGGAAGAGCAAGCCACCCCAGAGATACCAGCACCGATGAGGAAGGAGGAAACAGCCGTCACCGAAGAAGAAGCCACGAAGAGCAACATCGAGAACGACGAAGAAGATTTTACGGAGCCCAGCAACAAGAAAAGCATCATCGAAAACACCAAGGAAAGAAGACTCATGACACGTCTCGACCGCATGGACAGGGAGCGCGAACAGCCAGCAAAAACGACGAAGGAAAAGTTTAGCAAGATGGAGAAAACGCTGCAGGATCTGCAGAGCGGAATGAAACAGATGCAAACCCAATTGCAAACATTCATGCAGAGTATGGAGTGCCAAACGCAAGCGTTCATGCAAAACATGGAGACCCAGATCAACACTAAATTACAACAATTATGGACCAAACAACACCAAGAACAAGGACCAAGCCAGACCGAAAGATAGTAAAAGTCCAGACGCCGGACAGGGACCTCCTAATCTGGCAATGAAACTGTATGGTTACCAAAGTAAAAGAGCAACCACAATACAACACCTAGAAGGGATAGACAGGAAAACAGACATCTTCATGCTTCAAGAAACGCACTGCATAGAAACACCAAAACTACCAGGGAACAGAGCACACGCCAAAGCTGCAAAAACACTGAACGAAAACAAATGGGAGCACACAGGCCTATCGGCGGGGTGTGCACGTTCGTCCGCAAGGGCATCGTCTTCGTCGAGCACGAGCTGAACACCGGCAACAGGACCGACAGCTGCGCGGTGGAGGTGATCATTGGGAGGAGGACAAGAAGACAAGCACACTCGCCGTAAACGTGTACAGCAGTCCGAGGCACAGGAAACAGGAGTTTCGCACACTCA
The DNA here is from genome assembly GCF_048455015.1 of Haemaphysalis longicornis. Taxonomy (NCBI): domain Eukaryota; kingdom Metazoa; phylum Arthropoda; class Arachnida; order Ixodida; family Ixodidae; genus Haemaphysalis; species Haemaphysalis longicornis. Next base: position 141,363,848 of record NW_027526385.1, read on the forward strand.
TGCAGAAAGCAGTAAGAACGATAAAGAAAGGAACAGTAGTAATTGGCGGCGACTTTATTGCACCGCACTACGATTGGGGCTACGACAAGACTACCGAAACAGGAAGAGACCTAATGCAAGACGCGACGAACGCAGGGTTAATACTGATCACGAACCCTGAGACCCCAACGAGAACGGGCACATCGGTCGCCAGAGACACCTACCCGGACATGACGTTAGTAAGGATCGAAGACAGCGGGGACGCGACATGTAAGAACACCAAGCCCGATCTCGGCAGCGACCGCATGATCATAGAGATACGAGCCCCTCTCTTAAACGACACAAGCAAAGAGAAAAAAAAACCCAAATATACGAACTGGGAAGAGTTTCGCCGCCAGCTCCCACCTCAGTACGAGAAAACAGAGGACATAGACTCGTGGGCAAAAGAGATCCTGGAAGGAACCGAGGAAGCAACGATTGAGATAGAGACAGACGGAAACGTACACACGATAAATAGCCGACTGGCCACCTCATCGAAGCAATGGAAGCCCTAAGAAGAAAATGGAACCAACAACGTACGAACACAAAGCTCAGAAAAAAGATCGCCGAAATTAACAGAGATAGAAAAACACAGCAGTAAGCTCGGCAAACAACAGTGGGAACAGACATGCATGGAGGCGGACGGAGAACTCCACATGGGTAGAACGTGGAGACTGCTCCGGCACCTCCTGGACGAAACCCAAACCAAGGGCGAACAGCAGCATAAATTCGGCAAAATCATCCACAAGGCGATCGCGAAGGACGGGCAGGACGAGGTGAAGAGAAAACTCAACGCTAAATACCTCCCGGTTTCGCAGAAAAAAAAAACACCCAGAATATCAGGGAATGGAAAACGCCGAAATAGACCGGGACATAGAAGAATGGGAGGTACAAGACGTCATGCAAGACCTCAATAGAAGATCGGCGGCGGGACCCGACCGAGTAAGCAACAAGGCACTACGAAACCTCAACTACGCAACGGTCGTGGCACTGACGGAATAGTTCAACAAATGTTAGAAGGGCGGAAAGCTACCGCGCCGATGGAAGGAAGCGAAAACGATTCTAATACCGAAGCCGGGCAAACCATCCGGCGTCGAGAAGACCGATATCGTCGAGAAGACCGACATCGCTGACGTCGTGCGTAAGCAAACTGCTCGAACACGTACTCATGAACAGGTGGCAGCACTACCTTGAAGAAGCAGAACTATACCTTGACTCGCTCATCGGGTTGGCGAGTAAGCTAGGGACCCAAGACTCTATGCTACAGCTCAATAGAGAGATCGTAGACTACGACATAAACACCAACGACAACAGAGCAATACTGGGCTTGGACCTGCAGAGTGCCTTCGATAAAGTTCGGCACTCGGCGACCCTTGCCCAGGTATCGCGCCTGAATCTGGAAGAAGATCGTAGAACTACGTCAGAGACTTCCTTACCGACCGCACAACCCGAATCTTCGCGGGAGCCCTACAACTACCAGAGAAGACACTAGGCAGCGAAGGAACGCCGCAGGGAGCGGTAATCTCACAACTGATCTTTAACGCAGTAAGGATCGGGGTCGCCAACCGACTGCAGAGCGTCGAAGGGGTATGACATACAGTCTATGCCGACGACGTACCGCTATGGGTTACCGGCGGCAGCGATGGCCACAACGAGAGCAAACTGCAACAAGCACTGGAAGCAGTAGAAGACCAAATAGGGGGCCTCGGGACGGGTATGCTACCCCGCAAAGTCGGAGCTCCTAGTGATCCCGCCCAAGGGAGCGAGGCGCAACAAGCAGCCCACCAGAGACGGCGACAGTATAACAGTAAGAACACAGGGGGAACACACCATTCCCCTAGTAAGCAGGATCAGAGTCCTAGGAACGCTCATCGAACGCAGCAGGGTCAACGGAGAGACGGTCTCCAAACTCGACGCCAAGACCGGCGCCGCGATGCGACTCATAAGAAGAGTGTCGAGCAGAATAAATGGGATGAAGGATGAACGACTCGTAAGACTAGTTCAATCCTTCGTGGTCAGCCACGTCGCATACGTCGCCGCCTTTCACAACTGGCGGCAGTGCGAGCGGAAGAAAGTCGACGCGATACTGCGCAAGGTATACAAGTCGGCGTTGGGTCTGCTAGGAGGCACGAGCACGCAGAAGCTCGAAGTCCTCGGACTCCACAACAGCCTGGAAGAAATAGTGGAAGCCCAGCAGACGGCGCCGTTCACAAGACTATCGGGAATCAAGACTGGAAGAGAAATACTACTACAACTAGGAGGAAGCGTCAGTGAAGATCTGAAGACGGGGGGCAGATACCTGGGGAGACGAGCAATCGCATCGTCGTAAGCCCGATCCCACGGAACATAAACCCAACGTACAACAAGGAAAGAAGACAAGCACGGGCTAAAGCGCTGATAGCACTTCACTCAAACGACGAAGGGGCGGTATTCGTGGACGCGGCCAGCTACAAAAACATCAACGGCGTCTTCAGCGTCAGCGTGGTCGATGCCAAGACCGGCGAGGCCTGGCTGGCGGCAAGTGTGAAGAGCAAGTCGCCGAACCAAGCCGAGGAATTGGCGGTGGCACTTGTCATCGCGGACCCAAGAAAAAAGACGGTGCTGTGTGATTCGCGAACGGCAGTGCGCAATTTTGCGAAGAACCGGGTGAGTTGTGCGGCCGCGCGTATTCTACGCAAGGCCAAAACCAACAGCGACAACGACAGTCTGGTAATTAAGTGGTTCCCCGCCCATGCGGGCGAAGGGGTGGCGAGCTCGCTGGGGCTCGCCAACCACAACGAGACGCCCAACGCCGTGCAGCGAGGATTAGCCGGCGTGCCACGGAAACGACGGTGGCGACGAAGTGGATCGCCCCGACTAGAACTCCATGACCAGTTACAGCGAGGTGATCTCATGGTATACACTAGGAAGACGAACGATGGCCCTGCCTCACACCGGGGTGACTAGGGAAGCGGATGCGGTTGTGCTTCGTCAACAACAGACAAACTTAGTGACTGCCCCAGTGCTACCCAAGCACCTGTGGCCGGAGGTTTACGTTACTGATGTAGGCAGACTGTGCGGGAAAGAGCGTGCCACGCTGGCCCACATCCTAAAAGATTGCGTAAGCGCGAACAATGCCGACAATGCCGACGTTGTCCCGCCCCACGTAGAGGAGGCGAAGAGATCCAACGAAAACGACGTGCAGCGCAAGGCCGTCCAGCAGATTCTAGTGGCGGTCGAGAGGCAGCTTCCAGATGGGCAGGAGGCAGAAAGGGGGACCCCGAGTACGCCGAAGACCACCGGGAGCGACTCTCGCCGCTAAGAAGACGTCTAGTCTCGTCGACCCAAGACTCCATCCGAAGAGGGTGGGGTAGGGGTGACTGAAGGAATCTTAATAAAGTTCTCTCTCTCTCTCTCTCTCGCATACCGATTTTGGTAATATGCACTTCCATACGAATTTGATCACCGAGTAGTCGTCGACATTTTGTGGCAGTTTACAAGTTGTTCCTGCAACCGTACGCTTTGTGCCTTCTACTTCCGAAAGCTCTCCACCTGATAGTTTGTGAGTATTTGTAGTGGTGATTTCATGGCTAGGCTATGTAATACAACCATCGAACAGTTCAAGCTATGAGCTCCGCCCCCCTCTTCTGCACTCACATTTAGCACATGTTTAGAATAAAGGCTGCGATAGGCGGCAAAAGCGTTACAAAATGTGTGAGGGTGTGTAAATTATGGCCAGGTTTTTAAAATGCGTAAGCATTCTGTGAGACTACATTAACACGAAATGTTTAATCCCACGTCAAGATATTTAATAGTTATACTAGGGTATAATAGTGGATGGGGAGAGCAGATAACATTTATTTAAGGGGGGGGTGTACGGGGAGAGAAAACCAAAATATAACCAAGCGAAACAAAATCAACTAATCTGAACACTGATACCCAAAGTTGGTAACCAACGAATCTAGAAATGACATCAACTATGCAAAACTATATACTCAAAATGAAGCAACGAAGCCATAGTTGTGGGAAATCTGTGCAATGTACAGTACCAAACAATGCACAATTCAAATACAATGTAGTGTGCAATGTACAGCACAATACAATGTACAATATACAGTACTCTACAATGTACAATCAGTAAAATACAGCGAACTCCCATCGTACCTGGAATTCGCTATATATAAATATTATTACATAGGATAAGGGTTGGCAGTCAAGAAAACCTCGGAAAGCAAATGGGGGAATGTGGTAGGTCATCGAAACAGATGAAGACTTTTTATGAGACTGAACGAAAGTGGAGAACAAATGCCCGCCGGGTGGGATCCGAACCCACGACCTTCAGGAAACCGGTCTGGTGCGATGACCACTACGCTACCGGCGGGTCTGTTTTCCTACCACTTTCTCGGGTATTTATCTTAAGTTCTTTTTTTTGTTTCCTGCACTTGGAGGTGGTGGCCTGCGCCACTCGGGCTACTCGGGGTGAAGGGGACGTCCTTTTTAACCCCCGAGCACTGACTCGAGCGTCTACGACATGTCGAGAGTGGTCGACCAGCGTTGAACTCTCTTAAGCTACCTTGGCACCAAGACTGCCAGAACAGAGACCCTCGCTAACCATGTAGCGAATCAGAACATGGGAAATAAGAAAAGAAGGGTCTCGGTGAAATAAGAAAAGAAGCGTTGGCAGACATGAAAAGCTCGGAAAGCAGAGGGGAGGTTGTGGTGGGGCATAAAAACAGAAAGAAAGTGGTGAAAAAATGCCCGCCAGCTGCGATCCGAACCCACGCCCTCCGGAATACCGGTCTGGTGCGATGACCCCTACGCTACAGGCGGGGCTGTTTCCCCGCCGGTACATATGTTACAAGCATGTGCATACACCTATATACATATATACAAGCGTATACAAGCATGCATACATATATATATATATATAAATATATATATATATATATATATATATATATATATATATATATCATCATCATCACCATCATCACCAGCCTGTCTACGCCCACTGCAGGGCAAAGGCCTCTCCCATTATTCTCCAATTACCTCGGTCCTGTGCCAACTGTGACCAATTTATCCCCGCAAACTTCTTGATCTCATCTGCCCATCTAACTTTCTGCCGCCCCCTGCAGCGCTTGTCTTCTCTAGGGATCCACTCTGTTACCCTTAATGACCAGCGGTTATCTTGCCTTCGCATTACATGCCCTGCCCAAGTCCATTTCTTCTTCTTAATTTCTACTAATATGTCTTTAACACCAGTTTGCCCCCTGACCCACTCCGCTCTCTTCTTGTCCCTTAATGTTACACCTATCATTTTCCGTTCCATTGCCCGCTGAGTCGTTCTCAATTTAAGTTGAACCCTCTTAGTGAGCCTCCAAGTTTCTGCCCCGTAGGTGAGTACCGGTAAGATGCAGCTGTCATACACTTTCTTCTTCAACGACAATGGTAGGCTGCTATTCATTATCTGATAATGTCTGCCATATGCACCCCACCCCATTCTGATCCTTTTAATTATCTCTGCCTCATGGTTGGGATCTGGGGTCACAACTTGGCCTAAGTATATATATTCGCTTACCACTTCCACTGCCTCGCCATTTATCTCAAACTGCTGTACTGTCCCGAGGTTATTGATCATTACTTTAGTTTTCTGCATATTAATTTTCAGGCCCACGGTTCTACTCTGTTCGCCCAGTGCGGAAAGCATGCTTTGCAATTCGTCCCCCGAGTTACTTAGCAAGGCAACGTCATCAGCAAATCTGAGGTTACTGAGGTATTCTCCATTAACCCTTACTCCCACCTGTTCCCAATCCAACGTTCTGAGTACTTCTTGTAAGCATGCTGTGAATAACATTGGAGAGATTGTGTCTCCTTGTCTGACACCCTTCCTTATAGGTATTTTACTGCTCTCCTTATGGAGGATGATAGTAGCTGTAGACCCATTATAGATATCCTCTAGTATTCTTACATAATGCTCATCTACCCCCTGGTTCCGTAATGCCTGAATGACTGCTAGGGTTTCGACCGAGTCAAATGCTTTCTCATAATCTATGAAGGCTATATATAGGGGTTGAGTATACTCAGCGCACTTCTCTATCACCTGATTGATCATGTGAATATGGTCCATTGTTGAATAACCTTTACGGAACCCTGCTTGTTCTTTAGGTTGACTGAAATCTAAGGTTGCAGAGATTCGGTTAGCGATTACCTTGGTAAATACCTTGTAGACGACTGACAGTAAGCTGATCGGCTGTAGTTTTTCAAGTCCTTCATGTCGCCTTTCTTATGGATTAGGATGATGTTCGCGTTCTTCCAAGATTCCGGTACCATTGCGGTCATTAGGCATTGCGTATACAGGTTTGCCAGTTTTTCAAGTACAATTTCTCCGCCATCCTTCAAGAGGTCTGCTGTTATCTGATCCTCACCAGGTGCTTTGCCCCCTTTCATTTCTTTCAAAGCCTTCCTTACTTCTTCGGTCGTTACTGGTGGGATGTCTATCTCCTCTGAACTACTGTCTCATTCGGCATTATCCTGTATGTCCCGGCTACTGTACAGATCCCTATAGAACTCCTCGGCCACTGTGACTATTTTATCCCTATTTGTGATGACATTGCCTTGCTTATCATTAAGTGCATACATCTGATTTTTCCCCACGCCAAGACGTCTCTTTACTGCTTTCAGGCTACCTCCGTTCTTTACAGCGTATTCGATCCTCTCCATATTATACTTCCGTATGTCAGCTGTCTTGCGCTTATTGATTAAATTCGAGAGCTCTGCTAGTTCTATTCTGTCAGCTGCGGTAGAGATTCTCATGGTTTGCCGTTTCCTGATTAGATCTCTCGTCTCCTGTGAAAGTTTACCAGTATCCTGTCTAGCCATAGTGCCCCCGACTTCTACTGCACATTCCGTGAGAATGCGTGTAAGGTTGTCGCTGGCTTCCTGTGTCGTAAGCTCGGCTTCCTCGTTAAGGGCGGAATATCGGTTCTGCAGCGCGATCCTGAATTCTTCTACTTTACGTCTTACTGTTTGCTCATTTATCGGCTTCTTTCGTACTAGCTTGTTGCGGTCCCTCCTCAACTCTAGCCTAATTCGAGATCTTACCATAGGGTGGTCACTACACCTTACCCTTCCGAGCATTTCCACATCCTGCACGACGCCAGGGTTATCGCATAATATGAAGTCTATTTCATTTTTGTGCTCCCCATTCGGGCTCCTCCAGGACCACTTCCGACTCTCCCGTTTACAGAAGAAGGTATTCATTATGCGTAGGTTATTCCGTTCTGCAAACTCAACTAGTAGGTCCCCCCTGCTATTTCTACAGCCCAGACCATAGTTGCCAACTGCCTTGTCTCCAGCCTGATTCTTGCCTACTTTAGCATTGAAGTCCCCCATAACTACAGTATACTGCGTTTTTACTTTAGCCATTGCCGATTCCACATCTTCATAGAAGCGTTCCACTACTTGGTCGTCGTGGCTGGATGTGGGCGCGTAGTTCTGCACCACCTTGAGCTTGTACCTCTTATTGAGCCTAATTACAAGAGCTGCTACCCTTTCGTTAATGCTGTAGTATTCGTCTATGTTGCCAGCTATGCTTTTATTGACTAGAAATCCCACTCCGAGTTCTCTTCTGTCCTCTAGACCACGGTAACATAAGACGTGTCCATTTTTCACCACCGTGAAGGCTTCGCCTGCCCTCCTAACCTCGCTAAGCCCTATTACATCCCATTTAATGCCCTCTACTTCCTCGAACAACACCTCGAGACTTGTTTCGCTAGATAAGGTTCGCACGTTAAGCGTTGCCAGGTTCAGATTCCATTGGCGGCCTGTCCGGATCCAGTGATTCTTAGCACCCTCTGCTGCGTCACAGGTCTGACCGCCGCCGTGGGCAGTTGCTTCGCAGCCGCTGGGGACTGAGGGCCGAGGGTTAGTTGGCGTATTCATGGGAGGTTGTGGCCGGTACTACACCAGGGTGGCCAATCCTGCTCTGGTGAGGGAGTGCATTACCGGCAATGGTTGCCGGGGTAAGGCCGCACCCCAAGCCCCTTTGTGCAATTCCATCAATACGCGGATTTTTTTTTTAATCCGGTGGGAATTGTCTGGCACCGGGATTCGAACCACGGTCCTTCTGCACGCGAGGCGGGTGTTCTACCTCTACGCCATCGCTGCCCCTATATATATATATATATATATATATATATATATATATATATATATATATATTATATATATATATATATATATATATATATATATATATATATATATATATATATATATATATATATATATATATATATATATATATATTGTGAAAGAAGTCGACTGACACGTTTCCCGTTTTTGTTGCCAACAGTTTCGGTGTTAGAAACTCCTTCTTCAGGGCTGTATTTTAATTTCTCACATTGCGCCTTTATACAAAAACTTCTGTGAGGGAGGGTTACTTCCCTCATCCCTGCAGGAGAGGTCGCGGGTGAGGGGTGTTTCAAACAGTTTGAGGAAGTGAGGCATTCCAATTGGCTAAAAAGGTGGAAGGTGAGGGAAGGGGAAAGAACACGGACGAAAAGGCAGCACGAAAAACGTAACAAGAGGCACACAAGGAAATACAAGATCAAAAACAAGAGTGAGTCCTGCGCGCTCCGCAAATGGTGTAACAGTAGTCAGCAGGAAAGGAAAAGGAGCTGAAAAAAAAGGGGGGGCGGGGATGAAGGGAGACGGACATAAGATGGCGGCACAGGCATAGATCTTCGATTCGGTCTAACTGCAAGGTCGCATGCATGCACGGCCCGCCAAGTCGACACATTGTCCCCGTGCCATACTCGGAATTTCCTGTCCCATTTTCGGTTTTGTTTTATTACTGGTTAAACCTACAGCAGCTCTGGTGTTGGATCCACTTCGAGGAAACCGGGTGGTGCGGCAAAGCCTTGCTACGCGGCCAGCGACCCGCGGAACAAGTAACACTTGGATTTGGTTTCGTTTGCGGCGCATTCGTTGGCCGTTTGTCTTTCAGTGGTGCGGCGGTCATAATTCAGGCCGCCGTGCGTCGGGGGTTGGGCGTTCTACCCGTTTGTTTTGCTTGACTTGGTCCCTAAAGCGGGGTTTCCTTTTTTCCTTCTTGCTTTCTTTTTAAGTTGTATGCACGGTCCCGGTTCTGCGCTCACCCCCTTCAATGCCCGAAAGGTCCCGCTATTTCCGTCTAAGGCGCAGCTTTTTGTCGCAAGAATGAGAGGCGGCCCGGGTCCTCATTGATGCCATGGGTGAATGCCTGGAATTTATGTATAAAGTAGGACTCCCTCTGCTCGCGTTCGAGAGAAGAGCGGAAGCCGGACTGCAGGAAAGTGATTCTGATATGCTCAATGGAATGGTCCGGCAGGCGCATATGTTTGGAAAATGGTAGATCCGGCTGTGAGGTGACGTGGGATTTGTGGTTGTTGAATCTGAGTCGGAATGCATTCTCGGTCTGGCCAATATAGTCCTTGCCACACATATCGCAGTTGCGTCTGTACACATGGCTGTCAATGGAATTACATGGCTGTCAATGGAAAAATATTTGCACTACCAGATCCAATTTTTGTATGTGGGTTAAGTTCTTTCCAAAATTTAGGAACACAAGCAAAAATATTTTTTCTTCTCGACTTTAGAATTTTAATTGCCTAATGACCTATTTCGTTTTCATGCCTGTAGATCGCTAATTACATGCATCACAAGCTCAATTTTTTGTTTGTAAGCTAATAGAGTACAAATATTAAAGAAAACGCACAGAAAAAATCTTTTCAGTAGAAAGAAAAAATTCAGGGCTTAAAGGGTTTTTAAGGACCAAGTCAAGCAAAACAAACAAGTAGAACGCCCCACCCCCCGCCCCACTTCCCCGCCCGTTCGGCAACCACCACCATCTCATCAGTGACCTTGAACATCTGTGAGCGCACCCCGCGGGCCCGCCGACGCACGGCGGCCTGAATTATGGCCGCCGCACCACTAATAGAAAAATGACCAAAGAATGCGCCGCAAACGAAACCAAATCCAAGTGTTACTTGTTCCGCGGGTCGCTGGCCGCGTAGCAAGGCTTTGCAGCACCACTCGGTTTCGTCGAAGTGGCGCCAAGACCAGAGCTGCTGTAGGTTTAACCAGTAATAAAACAAAATCGAAAATGGGACAGGAAATTCCGAGTATGGCGCGGGGACCATGTGTCGAATTGGCGGGCCGTGCATGCATGCGACCTTGCAGTTTGACCGAATCGAAGATCTATGCCTGTGCCGCCATCTTATGTCCGTCTCCCCCTCTACTCCCCCCCCCCTTTTTTTTCTGCTCCTTTTTCTTTCCTGCTGACTACTGTTACGCCATTTGCGCAGTGCTCAGGACTCACTCTTGTTTTTGATCTTGTATTTGCTTGTGTGCCTCTTTGTACGTTTTTCGTGCTGCCTTTTCGTCCGTGTTCTTTCCCCTTCCCTCACCTTCCACCTTTCTAGCCAATCGGAATGCCTCACTTGCTCAAACTGTTTGAAACACCCCTCACCCGCGACCTCTCCTGCAGGGATGAGGGAAGTAACCCTCCCTCACAGAAGTTTTTGTATAAAGGCGCAATGTGAGAAATTAAAATACAGCCCTGAAGGAGTTTCTAACTCCGAAACTGTTGGCAACAAAACGGGAAACGTCTCAGTCGGCTTCTTTCACTATTTTTATACTGGCCCATCGAACCTCATGATATCTATATATATATATATATATATATATATATATATATATATATATATATATATATATATAGATTTCGATGAGTTTTGCACCGGGCCAGAAGAAACGGTCAGGTAAAAGGTAAGAACAACTTTGCGGTTAACTTGTTTATTATAAATTAGTCCGACAGTTTCGGAAGTGGAACTTCCTTCCTCAGGGACAATCCCACAATGAACACCGAATCCTTATGCACACTGCATGCGAGGGAGAGTCTCTCCTTCTCTCCCTCATAAGGAGGGGAATACGCCAGAGAACGTAAAAAATCGGATAACAACAGGGCACTTGCTGAGTGGAGAGGATTTAAATTAAAAAAAAAGGAAGAAAAAGAGAAAAGGCGGTGGTTTTAGTGAGAAAACGGCTCTGGTGGGGGTAGGGAGCGGGACCAAAGGTTTCTGTTGGCCCGCTGCGGCTGGGATGAAAGAGAACTGACAAACAAAATACAGACAACGCATGAGCACAGATGGGAAGAGCGGTGCGATGGTGTAGTAACTAAGGGCGCGGTCTTGGCCCGGCATTTGTTTCGTGGGTTCAGAACAGACCGTTAAACGGAGAATCATTGCTTTTACCAAGAAACCGGTGATAAGTCTACTTTGTTTGCCCTTTGAAGGGCCGCGACATGGCGACAGAGAAAGGCACTAACGGCAGCCAGCGGCGAGCCGCATAGCGGTCGGACCGCGCGGAAGACAGGGAGCAAGTTACACAGGGGCGCGGCGAGTTCGGAGAAGGCGACGAGTACCCCGTCCGTCCTTGGCCGCAGCGTAGAGTAATGTAAAGGCACACATACGACTCGACAAGCGTGAAGTTCAATGGAGGGCCGACACAGAAAACCACTGAATTACGACACCGCTATGTCTCAACAGAACACGACAATCTCAAGGTACGGCCAGATTGGCACTGCCGTTCAACGTCACCTCCCTCTCTCTTCTTACTCTTCTTAGTTGTCACAATGTGGACAGCATTTATCGCGCAGCACGTGCAGTGCGGGGCTTAGGCGGCTTTTTTGGGCGGCGCTCCCTCTCGGTATGCGCCCGTTGTCTGCTGAGCTAATGGCGGGTGGTCCTGAATGGAAAAAAAAAACCTTTTATGCTAGGAGAAAGGGATTGGCACAATGTGCATCCACTTCCTGTTGGCAATCAACGTCCGTGGTCCTCCGGAGGCACGACATGCTACCAGCGCTCTCGTTGATACCATGAGTCATTGTTTTGAACTTATAAATAAGGTACGATTCCTTCTGTTCGCGCTCCCGTTTAGTGTGAAAACCGGTCTCTAGCAGAGTGACTTTAATTTGGTCGAATGAATGTCCTGGGAGGCTGACATGTCTTGAAATGGGCAAGTTCGGTTGTGTTTTAGCGTGAGAACGGTGGTTGTTAAAGCGTTTACGGAAGGCGGTTTCTGTTTGTCCGATGTACTGCATGCCACAGATGTCACAGTGAAGCATGTAGACGACATTTTGGCTGTCACAGTTTAGATGCGCATTTATTTTGAATACGTAATCTGAGGAGCTGGCTTTAGCAATAGTGGTGGTAGTCATGTGTGAACAAACCTTACAACGTGTTTTCTTGCATGGCTGGCATCCCCGTTGAGTGCCCTCAATGGCAGTCGTCTTGGCTCTGACTAACATATCTTTCAGGTTTTTTCCGCGGCGATAAACAACTCGGGGGGGCTTTTGGAAAATTGAAGATAGCCGGCTACTTTGTTGCAGTATATTAAAATGTCTCGAAAGAATGTTATTAAGTTTGGGCAACGCAGATGAGTGGGTGAGGACAAGATTTGTCTGGCTTCCTTCATTCCTGGGATTCCCTCCATGTAGAATTTCCTCGCGGTTTAGGTTACGAGCTCTATTGATGGAGTCATCGACCACTGCTGCTGGGTACTTTTGACGAATGAGGGCATTTTTTAGTTGTTGGGAGTTGTGGTCAAAGTCGCCATTGTCAGAGCAAATTCTGCGGTATCTGTGGGCCTGGGAATAGGGAATGCTCATCTTGCAATGCCGTGGATGGTCACTTTCAAAGTGCAGATACTGCTGCCGATCTGTGGGTTTTCTATATAGGGCTGTGATCGTGGTCGTGCCCTCTACCTGAATGGTGACGTCGAGAAAGTTCACCGATGTCCTTGAGATATTATGCGTAAAAGATATAGAAGGGTGGACCAAGTTGAAATCCGAAATGAACTTATGCAAGCCTGCCTCGTCATGCGGCCAGACAAAAAAGATGTCATCCAGGAATCGCTTGTATATGGACGGGCGAACGGGTTGAGCTTCCAAGAAGGGTCCCTCGAGTGCCGCCATGAACAAGTTCGCGTAATTAGGTGCCATTTTTGTGCCCATAGCTGTGCCGCTAATTTGAAGGTAATGTTTGTTTCCTATTCACTTTCTGGGTACCCAGAAAGTGAATGGGAAAATCGCCCCGCCGGTAGCGTAGTGGTTATCGCACCAGACCGGTATTCTGGAGGTCGTGGGTTCGGATCCCACCTGGCGGGCATTTTTTCTTCACTTTCTTTCTTTCTTTCCAAATTCTTAATCTGTTTCAATGATCTACCACATCCTCCCCTTTGCTTTCTGAGGTTTTCTCGACTGCCAACCCTTATTTCTGTGTTATTTTCAACGAGCCCCTCATTTCCTATTCTGATTCGCTACATGCACAGCGAGGGCCTCTGTTGTGGCAGTCTTGTTGCCAAAGGGAGCTTAAGGGGGTTCAAAGCTGGTCGACCACTCTGGACATGTCGTAGACACTCGAGTCACGACCTGGGGGTTAAAAAGAAGGTCCCCTTCACCCCGATTAGTCCGAATGGCGCTGGCTACCACCCCCAAGCACAGGAAACAAACATACCTAACATAAATACCCCAGAAAGTGAATGGGAAAATCGCCCCGCCGGTAGCGTAGTGGTTATCGCACCAGACCGGTATTCTGGAGGTCGTGGGTTCGGATCCCACCTGGCGGGCATTTTTTCTTCACTTTCTTTCTTTCTTTCCAAATTCTTAATCTGTTTCAATGATCTACCACATCCTCCCCTTTGCTTTCTGAGGTTTTCTCGACTGCCAACCCTTATTTCTGTGTTATTTTCAACGAGCCCCTCATTTCCTATTCTGATTCGCTATATATATATATATATATATATATATATATATATATATTTATATAGCTGATCATAATATAAAATGAGGGGCTCTTTGAAAATATGACAGAAATAAGGGTTGGCACGTAAGAAAACTTCGATAGCAAAGGAGAGGATGAGGTAGATCATTGTAACAGATAATTTGGAAAGACATAAAGTGGAGGAAAAATTCCCGCCAGGTGGAATCCAGCCGGGGGTTCGGTCGTGGGTTGGGATGGTGGGCTCGGATCTCACCTGGCGGGAATTTTTTCTCTACTTGCTTGCTTTCCAAGTTATCTGTTTCAATGACCTACCACATCCTCCACCTTGCTTTCCGAGGTTTTCTTGACTGCCAACCCTTCTTTCTGTCTTATATATGTATATATATATATATAGGTATGTTTGTGTGTGTGTGTGTGTGTGTGTGTCGGGGTCTTTAAGTCTGTCGGCGTTGTATTTTCAATATTGTATGTTAACCTGAAGTTTACCAGAAGTCATTACCAAAGACAACATATTCCTTCAGGAGCCTGGCTTGCATATTGGATAGAAAATGCATTTTTTCTATGATATCGAGTATGAGGGAACACAATCCCGCATATAAAAGGTAGCATGTTTTACAATTGATTTCATTTCTTTCCTAAGTAATTTAGGCGCGAACATTAATATTCTTTTTAAGGGTCAGATACAAGACGATCGGCGAAATCTCTGAATGTGAAAGTGAAGAATTATTGCAACAAGACCAAGCATTCTTAGCATTTTTTTTCAGGGCTACCTCCGCGCGTATCTAACACAAGGTGCACTACAAGTTGCCACGGATTCGACTTAAATTGCTTCTCCGTATGTTTTATCTAACATTTGACGCTTTTCCGAATTTTCCTACCCGTATTTGCGGTGCTTTGTTAGTGTCAATAATGGTGAATTTAAATCACTGTGCTATGTTGCCAACAAATTCGACTAGCCATTGGCGATCTACTAAATTTGGCGGTCTTCTTAGTAGTGCTAAGTGACACGTTTTTTATTTTCTTTTGAGCCGCTGCGTGGTGACCATACTGTATAATTTCTTTAAACGCGTAATATTGAGACTTAGCATATCGATTCATATATAAATGTATGTTTATGTGTGTTTTTTTTTCAGTATTACTTGATAAAGTATCATCTTTTTCGCAACTGCCGAAAGAAGATTTTCTCAGGTATGTATCTCGAGGTACTGTAGTACCTAAAAATAAATACTTTGCCGTTTTTGGCATTGTCCACCGGGGTCATTCGTACGACGCCTTCTAATACGCGACAGCGTTATCCGGCACAATGAGCAGTCTGGCTGGGGCTGTTGGACATCTACAGCTGGCTTGGTGATTAAGCATGCTTATCAAGTACTTGCGGAGGGGTGTTATCAGCATCATAGGAAAGAATAAGACAGCAGCGCACAGAAGAAAACTCGTAAGTCAAAATTGGGTTGGGTGCCGTAAGACTTGTCTACATCCATACCGCGGTAACAATAAACCTTTTTTGCAGCAAGCCCTTCATTTCCGCAGCGAAGTTTGTTTATTCAGCGTATGTACACAGCTAGTGCATCGCTGACATGGTCAGAAGTTGAATCCAGTATTTAGGATATCACACAAAAGCGCTTCTCTCATTAGAACTGATGGCGGTGCCGACATCACTTGATGCAACTAGAAAGTTAGCATGATTGAAGATCAGCACGAAAAAAAACAGCACAAAAAACTACTAACAGGCTAGACAGCACTGCACTCACGACTGCTTTTTGTACAACTACGGTTAGTACAATACATTCTTAGGTCCCCCACTTCTGATGGAGGCAAAAAGCCGAAACACCCGTGTGTTCAATATTTGGGCGCACGGTAAAGATCCCCAAGTGGTCGAAATTATTTGGAGTTCTTCTCTACGGCGCACCTCATCGCCTGTGTAGCGTGGGCGCCGTAAACCCAATCAATCAATCAATCAATCAATCAATCAATCAATCAATCAATTAGTACCCCACATGGTGCTAAATCATAACAACAAACAAGAAGACAAAACACAATAACTTCAACGACTATTTCCTTACCTGGCTATACAAGCTTTCTTTTTAGATACGGAATTCTCTTTCGTGCAGCACTACGTAGGACATAGAAGTACACCGGTCGGCAGACTGTAATATTAGGTATGGCTAAATTATTTCCGCAGTGATATCGCCTCCGTGTTTTTACCTGGCTTCGCCAGATGCCAGCCTCGTGAGCTCGGCATCTGCATACATAACAAGGTTCTTCCACCGGCTTTACTGTCAATGTTTGGAGGCCTTCCTAAATCCCGGAAGCGTAGTTTCACTTTCTGCAACCGCCAGAGCGGAGTGGCAAGAGCGAAGTCACTTCTTCAAAGAGTGCCTCTTTCAGCGCCTCCACAGAGGAGTGGAGGCTCACCGCGCCTTGGCTCGGAGACGTGAATGTGTGCGTATCTTGGTAAAAACGGCTGAGTGCTGGTGGCCACACAAGTTTCCTCGTCTACGAGCTATCATTCCCAAGAAGACCCCGTCTACGACTAACCCTATCCACACCCTCGAAGATCTGCATCTTCCAAGCGACGTGGTATGAGTCAGCGAAGAAGGTCGAAATTTTGCCGGTGAGCCTAAGAGAGCAGGTGAACTTGTGGCCCTGCTGCGCAACGTTGGGGACGCCGCCACCCTAGAGTGCGAAAAAGAATGGTGCATCTCGGAAAGTGTGGATGATGGTGATTAGAAAACTTTATTTTTCCCAAACTGGGGTAGGGAACGGGACGAAAGGGAGCGTTCGACGGTCCTTCTCCGTCAGATGACGGCCTGGAGCCCGTGAGCTGTAGCGGCATCTTCGCACAGTGGGATAAGGCTGCGTTGAGTCTCTTGGTCGGAGCTGAGCAACACGGCCTAACATTGCTCCTGAGTCCAGATTACTATTGTGATGTTTGTTGTAGTTTCTCGGGACAGGCCCATACCATGTACTGAAGGTCGGCGCTTCGGAGTACCATCTACATTGCTCTTTGTAATGTCTGTAAGGTCTGTAAGGTCTGGGCATAGGCGGGTGTAGGCGACGGGCTTCAGAAAGGTGTTGGACTGCAAGAGACGCCAGGCCACAGACTGACACCGACCGAGGGAGGGATGCGCCGCCGGGTATTTCAGGCGGCCTAAGCGATTATAAACGGTGATGTCCCTATATGTCACAAGCCTATTCCTGCCCTCCGTATGTAGCGATTGCTCATCAAGATCGAGGCGGTCCCGGTAGCTGAAACCCCGGGCCAATTCGTGCGCATGCCCATTACCTGGCGAGGACAAATGTACTAGCATCCCTACAAGAAGTACCTCGCGGAATTTAGACCCAGTAAAATATTGACGAAGGCGCTGCGCTTTGGGTGAAAGTCTACCCTTCTCAAAGTTTGTAATGGCTGTTTTCGAATCAGTCCCAATTATTTTTGCGGGTGTGGAGGATATGGCAAGTTCAATGGCTGCTTCCTCCCCGTTCTCGCGGGGAATTGTAAAGACTGAACCAGAGGCAGCTGAATTACCCTGCTCATTCACTGCCACTATGCTCATGGCCGGTCTGCTGGGTATTCCGTGGTGTTGACGTAGAACACTTGTTTCTCCTCTCGAAGGTGGTGGTGGCGAGCAGACGCCCTGGCCAGGCGTCGATCAACGTTGTATACCGGGTGCATATTTCGAGGAAGTTGAGATATACGGATATGCTGCCGCTGTGAGTCAATAGGCATCATCTTTTCTCCACGATGGGAGGCGTAAGTAATGTGGAGCTGTTGAATTATTGTGCGCCCCATTTCGCTAGTGGAGAGCTGTTGAAGTTGTGCTATTCTTTGCGCCTCAAGAAGCTCTTCAAGGTTAATATGGAAGCCCATTGCTTGGAAATGTTCTGTAGATGCGGTGATATGAATTCCAACCACCTGTTTGTAAGCGTTCCTAATATTCCAATTAAGTTTATCTTGTTCAGCTTTTTGGAGAGCCAGAAGTGGCGCGAAATAAGTATTTCGGCTTCAAATAAATGCCGGTACAAGGAGTACGAGGTGTAATTCTTTGATTGCATGATACCTATTTGCCTTCCGTAAGATTAGGTGACCTAATTGTGTCGCGCTCGAGTGTAGCGCTCGAAAGCGTTCTCAGTTTCAGCCATCTGCTTGTATTCTGAGGTCTAGTAGCCTGTGTCACGGGACTCGAAGAATAGTGTCCCCTTCTACTTGCAGGTGGATATCTAGGGTAGCTTGAGGGCGTATGCGGCCGCAAATTGAAGGTTGGTAGAGAAGGAGCTCGGACCTTTGCGGAGAACACGCAAGACCTTGAGGGGTAACGTAATCATGACGATGTCAACAGCTTGTTGGAGCGTCACTTGAATATCGCCATCCGTGCCTCCACACATGCATAACGTGATATCGCCTGCATATAAACTATGTTGAAGGCCTGGCAAGGAATTGAGTAGCTGAGGAAGTTTAATTATGGCCACGTTGAGCGAGAAAGGGGACAAAACAGAGCCATGTGGTGTCCCCCTACTGACCATCGTAATATTGTCGGATTCCAATCCGCCAATGACGATTCGGGCGGTGCGTTCGGAAAGAAAGTCTTTGATGTAATTATAATCTCGTTGACCCACGTCGAGGTCAGCAAGACTGGCCAGAATAGCGTCGTGGCGGACGTTGCCAAAGGCCTTTGATATAGAGTACTAACGGCCCTAGTGTCCAGCGGAGAGCAGCCGTAGCCATCGATTATTTCGTGTTTGAAGAGCAACATGACGCCTTGCGTGGAAAGTCCGGCACAAAAGCCAACCATGGTTTGTGGATAGAGGGTCTTGTTTTCCATTAAGTGATTAAGGCGAGCGAGCACAACGTGGTGAAATAATTTTCCTACACATGATGTTAGCGAGATTGGCCTGAGGTTGCCATGCTGAAGAGATTTTCCGCGACAAAAAACGGTAGTGCGGGAGTAGTGGAGGAATGAAGGCCAAACCGAAACACATTAGTAGTGTCTATCGCGTACCTTTGATTGCGTTCACAATATTTGCAGTGAACACATTTACACCGAACTCGCACATACCTTAAAAACGAGTGGCTTGAAGATATTGCGGACATTTTCTCCGTCTTACTTAAAGAGAGTAATGTAAAGATTGCGCAGGGTGGTTTTCGCTGTATTTCACAGCAATATTCTGCATAAAAGGTGTCGGTACGATAATATAATATATAATACGATAATATATTGATAAAGATATCCGTTTTTGTGTTGCGACTGCACTTGAGTGTAACAAAAAAGCAAATTTGTTTTTTTTTTGTTTTCCAAAGAACGTCTGAAGATTTTTCATACCTTCAAGTTTCTTTGGTTTAGACGAGAAACCAACAGTCAGAATTTAATTTTAATTGTCTTTTAAACAAGGTGGGAGAGAGGTAGACCGAACATTTCAGTTCGGTTAGCGCTGGTTCTTCACTTGTGTCACGGACGTAGTCAGAGATACGTGATTAAGGCTTCCTCTGAAAATGATTTTTCAGACAAAGTTTATCCCCCATTACACTCTCTGAGATGTTTGTACTGTCAGCATAAGGGCATGGCAGTACGACAATATTTTTATCACATTGTAGAGTAATTTCAACGTCACTGCTTTTTTGACGTTTGAAATTCATGTAATACTCAGCGCCTTCGGCCGACCGTGTCACCCCGGACACCGCACCTTAGGGACGTGGAGGCTTACGCTCATTGTCACGTAGCGATGCTAATTTTCATAAAATTTTGAGGGACATGAACGAAACAAGTTTCCGTCATATTTTTTCTTCGAAAAATAGTGAACAAAAAAACGAAGACATTCTAATCCTGCATTCGAAGACGAAGATGATCCTGCATTCTTGCGGTAGTAAGTATGAGTTCTGTACGGCGTATGATTCAAAAACGAATTGGCTCAATGATCGCCCTAATGTTACCATTACAAACATGATAGTCATGCATGTTTCTCCGCACCCTCACGACTTGGACATAACGTTACCATATGTGACGTTTGCTTACAACTCGTCACGACATGGGACCACCACATATACCGCAGTTTTACTTTTGTACAAAATGGAACCTACCTTGCCGCTGGATACCTCACTTCCTTGTCCTAAGGTTTCTGTGACAAAATACGTGAGCGACGCCATTGGCCGCCCCGGCTACCCACGATATTTACTCCAAACCCGAATCAACCAGTCGCACGCCAACAAAGAGGCTACTTACAACAAGAGCCCACGTCCCTCAGAGTATGCCCAAGGCTCCCTAGTCCCTCTGTGGTCTAGAAAGTAGTTCATGTTGAAAAGATTGCAGTGAGTGAAGATTCGGTGCCATGACGTATACGTCGTGCTTAATGGTCGTGACATTGTAATCAAGCTGTTTTTTTTCTGTATTATGATATCTGCCATTGTAAAAACAAAGGTGACTTATCTTCGGTATTCTGAGGAACAAACGACGCCAAACGGCAATAAGTCCGACAGATAATCAGTTTTAAAATATTGCTAATGAAAAACTTAGTTTTTTTTCATCTGTTTTATTGGGTATTCTTGCTTTTGGGGGGATGCCAAAAGAAAAGACTACTCCATCTTCAGTCAACCACAGCAATTATTGCTACAAAATTGGCAGGTGTCGGATATTTCAGTTTTCTTTAAAAACCGTACATTACGTATTGCACATCCTTTTATATTACAAATTCCTGTAGAACAATTTTGTAACATTTGGTTTACTAAACGTATGCGAGGATTTGCACACTAACTTACCAATTCCTTGGTGTCAAAATTATGTCTATTGGAGTCATTTACCTTTAAAATCTTATCTGTGCTTCTGTTTGTCTAACCGCAAATTTTGCAATGTTATTTCGCCTTGTGTCTGGTAACAACAAAATTACTCTGCGTGGGCGGTGTTTGTAGAATTGCTAGAACGATGACTAGCTCGTTTTTATGTTCTTGCTTAAAATATATAGTTACCCCCCTCTAAACAACTTGAATACCGAGGAAATCAGGTTTATTTAGGTAGTTGGGAGCACTATTATATTGAATACTCTAGAAATATTTTATATAATGACATTCAACTATACAGCGTTAATTTTATTCACGATATTTCACGATATTTAGAACACTGTGAAAATATAGATTTGGCAATAACGAGTACTCAATGATTTATTCCGTATGTCCCTGGACACCTAAAAACGTAGAATCAATACCGAATAACAATGATACCTACGGCCGATTGTTGAAACAAGAAAAAACAAAGAAATACATCATATCTGCATGAATAATGACAGATATATGCCTGTTGCCATGTTGACGAGAACAAACAGCAGCAATATACAAAAATATTTCCACAGCAAATAAGAAATTTTGAGATGCTTTTGAAAATCGTACAAGGCGTGACAGGCTTACGTGAACTGAAAAGTATTTTTCCAATGAGGTGACAGCTGAAGCTACGAACATATTCACCATATATTTTATCATTGTTGCTAAAATCCCCAGTTATAGTTTCGCATTCGCGAAAAATTCTTCAGAAGTAGCAACAACACCCAATCTCCACTTATTTTCGTACCACAACAGATAGCTAAACTTTGCATATGTGTACGGGATTCCGAATTGAAAAATTAATCTGCCATATTAGCATCTACTCGAAGGCTCCAGCAACCAAAATTATGTGTTTTTCACTTTATTGTGCCACATTTTCAAACATGGCTTGTAATCTCACTTTTATCCGATAAACGGAATCACGCCAAGGTCCTCCTTGTGCGAAATCGTAGCATCTACATGATTCTTTTAGTCACAGCCGTTTTTAATACTAAGCATATTCACGGTCTTTATTTAAAAAACGTACCTCGGAATATAAGCTCATTCCTTCCCACAATACAGAGATACTGCCCGTGACAGCATATTTGGCAAAATATAGGCCGCAGGCACGGTCTTTTTATTTCTATCCCAAACCCTTCACTCCGGGCTTTATAAAAACGATATGGCAATAGCAATTTTTTCTCAGTTTTCAAGAAAACATTTGATACGGTTTGCCTTGCACTTTTGTAGAAAAAACTGTAAATATACAAAATTTAAAGGCACAAGTAAGTTATCAAAGCAAAGTATCACCTAGACAACCGAAAGTAGTAATGGATAACTAATTCTATGTCTAGACTGAACAATAGTTTGCATCTTACGCCTCGGTACTGAAGCCAACCTATTTCCTAGTTTTCGGAGGCGATAATCACCGTCAGTTGCTTTATTTCCACTATTGACCACGGCGTTTTTCTTGCTCTGAATGTTACCTTCGGACATTTTGTCTTAAATTTCTGTATAGCATGATATTTTCATAAAGTATTTAACATGTGTATCAGATAAGGTGCATATAGTTTTGTTTCCTCGTGCGATTATACCATCGTCGACAAGTGTCTCAGTGGATCGACAATACCTCAACACAATTAGGGACCACAAAACCCCGGCGAACAGTCCTACAGAAGGGTGCCGCAGTGGGCAAATTTTACTTCTCTTCTACCAATTTAATATAAGAGAACTAATAACGACATCGGGGATTGAACAACCAAACTTGGAGACATCGTTCCAGCCAAACAAAAACAAGATTCAGAAATCGCAGACTTAAGACACATGTGCTAGACACTGCAAAAGATGCCCCTCTTGGGATAAGACCCGACGCGGAGACAAAGACAACCAAGAAATAGGTTAGCATGTTTTTACAAAGTGGACAAAACATCTTGGTGAAACAAGAATAATACAAACGTTTAAAATACTGCTCAAATTGTAAAAAAATATACCAATCCATAAGGGCAAAAGTATGCATGTTGCGCAGAGTCATAAGTACAAAATGATGGGTGCTATCCAAGGGCCCTATTCTCGATAGCACAAATTACCGGCAATTCAGGCAATTTTCCGGAAGTCTTTTCTGATTGGCTTTCAATTTTGGTCACGTGCTTCCGGTTGACAAAGCGGTTGTGTGTGCTGTCGCCATTTTGACGTTTCATGTCGTTTACGGACACCCTTTCTAAAGTTTGCCTTATTTCTCGTTACTAAAGGCGCATAATTCTTGGCCGGCAATAAAAAACGAGGGTAAATACAGCGGACATGACAACGTAAGCCTGTCTTTGTCATTCAACAACAATACTGCTTGTAACACACACCCCCTCTGTGATTGGCTGAAAAGGAGTGACGTAATTTAAACAGTTGGCGGGAACAATTACGTCACGCAATGGCAACTTCAGCCTGCGTAAAAGTGACGTATTTCTACGTAACAGCTTAAACATGGCGGCTGTTTTTGTCGCAAACTACAAGCAAAATAGGGCAAAAAATTGCCCCGGCTTACGGCGCCGCGAAATGTGCCGCAATTTGCAGCAGGCGCAGTTTCGCATGCGCGCTGTTTAAAGCATGTTTCCTACCGAAACAAATTATAGTTTCCACTGCTTCCAACTCAGCGATCATGGAACATACAAATACCAAGCAGCATTTTGCTTTTATGTTTGGCAATAAAATAAAAATTATTTTTTTGGCGTAACCGCAACATAAGAGGGCAGTACAAGCCTCTGCATGACAAAGAGAACCCAATGCATGGTATTTGTTCATACTTGTCCTAAGCTGTTGGGTCACATAATCGTACTCAAGAGAAAAATAACAATGAAAAGTGAGTATTTGTTTCATTACAGCGCTGATTGCAGTCGAGCTTGACGAATGAGTGAATCGGCGCCATCGGTCGCTCCGCGGTTATCAGTCGTAGCGCTTCGCTGCTCTGGTGTGTCATAGAAGCGATGGTCGCGGCCGTCTTTTTCTGTGATTACGCAATGAACTTGTCATAGCATCCTCGATTAACCGCACCGGTGCACACCGGGGAACACCGGTGTGCCTTTTCATCCTCGATAAACCGCACCGCTGTGCACCGTCCGTTCTCGATAAACCGGGGCGCACCGTCGCGAGGCAATTTTTGGTTGCACCGCCGCGCACCAAGAGAGTCGACGGTGCGCCGGGGTGCAATCCCGAGATACATCGCGGACAACGCCGGCGAAGGGGCTTCCTTCGCCGTCTGCTGCAGCGACGGCGCATCGCCGCACTCGTGTCAAGGAGGGAGGAGCTGTGTATTGTTGCTGACAAGGATGGCGTGCTTGTGAATTCATCGGGCAACGATGCGACAGGCTCTTAACGGGCGGTAACAACGGCCAGAGATTGTAAATGAGGACGCGAACTTCGTGTACTTCAAAGACGGCTGCATGCATTGGCAGACAGTTGGGGATTGACATTCGTTTCGTTCGATCGAATTATAAACTGTTACCGGAGTGCCTAGGCGATGAAGACCTACTTGTTTTGCTGTAACGGAAGGGCGGAACAAAATAAGCACTCGCATTATGGCTCAAACGAATATACGAATAAGCTTGTATGTAGCTGTGGAAGCGGTGGCGGTGGTGGCGGTACGTTGTTCCGCATGTGTGACGGATTTAAGTTGTGCGTACATATAATCATTGGCCTTCAATTAATACCACTTTCTAATAGCGCTGTGTCTCATTAAAGTGTTTTAATGCTACTTGTGAACGTTTTTATGAGTTGATTTCTTAGTTTAAGAGATGGCGCCTGAGTAGAACCGCCCCGTTTGTCCTCGGTCAACGCTCCGTGCCGGTACGCACCGTCTTGAGGCACTGTGCACCGCGCCGGTTTTGGGGGCAATACCGGTGCGTGTTTATCGGAGACGCTATAAGATAGCAGCAGACGATGGCGTGGCGGCGGTGGCGGCAAGGAAGGTGATAACGCAACAAAGCTTGCTTTGAAGCAGATAGCCCGGCTATGTTAATAAAAGCGATGGAAATAAATACATACATACGCTAAAAAAATTGTGTGATGTTCTTTAGCTCGACATCCGCCTTTCGCTCGCTTTTGGATCAAGGTTACTCGATCGCCTTGTGGTGTTGGCGCCAAATTTGACCTCTAGAAATGTGTTTTTCTTGTCAGCCTCAGCTACCGTCCTAATTTTTATAGTGCATGCCAAGTGTTTTTATATCTTTCTTGCACAATATTTTATACCTTGGTAGCGATCTTTATGAGTGACTCGTCAAATTACACTGCATGTCGTCATAGCTATAGGTGCAGCAAGACACTGTTTGCCTACGTCGCGCTTACGTAAAAAAACATGGGCGAAATGCCGGCAATTTGTGCAGTCAAGAATAGGGCCCCAAATGCGACTTAGTTGTAACGCAACGAGGAATAGAGCCTGTGCATCTTACAAATAGGATCGGCGCATCTTTTCGTGTAGTTGCGTAGTCAAAAAAAATTTAAACCATTTGATGTCAGACTATATTGGTTTTCCTTTGATGGTAATAGCAAAAAATGTTGTAGTGTTTTAGTTATTGTGCTTGATTCCATAGTCCTATATCCTCAGAAACAGCATGCAACATTTCTTGGGAAAATATTCATCAAAAGGTAAGTTATCACTGCTCGCGCAACGGTACGATAGAAAAAATCTAGGTTTAAGCAAAATGATTTTAAATGCTTAGACTATCTGTACATTTAAAAAACAGACTATCAGCCTAAAATCCGCCCAGCTCATATCTTGTGGGTTCCTTGGAAGCGGCGCGATTTCCTTTGGCGCGGCTTAGTGCACAATTTTTCTTCCCTGTTTTGTTTGTCCAGCTGACTCACGGGTGCCCTTTTTCATGCAGCGACATTAGGTGGTCAGGCTGCCCGTTTTATAAATATAACTGCAGACGACAAAGTACTATGACTTTCTTCCTCAAAGGTTGGTAATAAGCCCGCGAAGTCAACATGGCGTACAAGAAAGCGCAGAGAACCACACGCAAACGCAACGGTACGCAAACGCGCGTAATGTAAGCAACAGAGTGCCACTGCACTCCACGGCCCTTTAGTGGAAATTTTTAAATAATATGAAAATATATAGTCTACTGAAATCCGTACAAAAGGTTTGGAACGTACCTGAACAAGTTAGTATTGCGTAAAATATATACCACCTTTATAGCGAGGCGGAAGATCCTATTGAATCCTAAACATTTACTTTCGGTTTCGGGTGCGTCCAGGAGGGGTTGGAAAAAGAATCATTACTTGTTAATCAACCATAATAGCAGCATATTCCTGCTAGCTAAATAATTTTGAATAAGCAGGGATCGGGGAAATGCTATAATGTAAAGCTTTTTTTTTTAAGAATTGCGTTTTTAGGCGGTGATCTATCGTAAATTGTGTTTACCTACTTCCTGTCTCCAGCAAAACCACAGCTGGTGGGCACAATCTACAGATGCGAAGAACAATCAACACAGACAGATCAATACATAAAAGTGAGTAACATCGAAGTTCTGTTTCACAAAAAAACGATCACGGCACGTAAAATGTACACCAAGCACAACAATCCGCAGATTTCAAATGAAAAGTAATAAAAGTTTCAAACCCACAGTTCATGCATGATAAAAAATATATTCGCAATATAAAGAGGCTAGGAGATGTTGCAATCTTTGTTTAAAATTGGGCACTCATTAGCCATTGGTGGTGAAAGGTGTTAACAAAATCTATTCATTTACGGGAATTGGAAAAAAGACAGCATTGAAGCGCTTTAGCGCTACATATATACGCTATAAATATTCCTCATCTTGTACCACTAGCTCGTGTTTCTGAAGAAGAGACGTAGTTGGAAACGTTTATTTTATAAGCTTTGTATGGAGTTATTCTAACAATTTTCTGAACTGCAATATCGCTTTTACGCCTCTGTTTTCGCTTCTATCTCAGTCCTTTGTCGGGTATGGTCCGACAGACAGGATGGTTACAGTTTTTGCGGTACTTCCCCCAACAAGCACTAACCTCTTCTCAGTGCTCCGGTTCTATTCAACGGCCGTCACATTCTTCTTTCCGCCGTGCGCACTAGCGCTGCTTTCGTGTTCTTCTGAGGTAGAATGCCAACTAACAGCGAAAATTTATATTAAAAGCAGAATTCTCCCACTTTAAACGTCCATGGCTCCTGCTTGGAAAATATGGCTCATAAACCACTTTAGGCAAAAGTGTTTACATTTTCGTTTGCTCTTTAAAGCGGCAGCCATTTGGTACCACTCGTGTTCAGAACGAACACAGTCAAACTTAGCATTTTATAAGGGCTACTGGGCTTTCCCACAAAATGTGCTTGATTTAAAACGCCCAAAAATCTGAACGCTTGTTGCCACTCAAAATAAAACTAAACTTTTTTGGGAGATCTGGCAGGGCTTGAGCCTTTTAACTTTTAAATGTCTTGCAAAGATATTATTGAAGCGATGAAGTTGTAAATTAAAATAATGGCTAAAGCACAAATGCTACCGATTACTATATTACATCAAAATAGGAACCAAGCGTTGCTTTTGTGGCTGCCAATCAATGCAGTAGGGAAAGAAACCTAACCAATAATAAGCAAAAATATCAAAGTAAATAACATGTTTCCTAAAACTTAGTTTTAATACATGTAAGACAAACATTCTGATGTCGTAAGGGTGTAGAAGTCAATGCACAAAAATAAAGTGCTATAACAGCGAGGGACTCGTTGAATAATTACATAAAATTTGTTATCATAAAATTGTTACTTTTTTCTGAAGAAGAATCGCAGCTTGCACATTAGTAATACTTTGTACTTGTATATTATAAAAACTCTGAACGAAGGGCACAATTTAAAATTTGGAATAACGCAAACTTGTTTTCGACAGACTGAGGGTTACAAACAAAGTTTTGGACATTTCGGGTCGTGACAATGTGAAACGTTTTAAAATGAGTGTCCGTTTAGAGAGCTATGAATCTACCTTCTTAAGAGCCATTTTATGCAGAAACGTTGGACAGGCAAGTGAATAAATGCGCTATTTTCGTTGTGTCTGTAATAATAGAGAGCCTTTTATTTTATTTTGTTTAAAGAAACGTGCTGAATAACTACATAAAATCAGAAGGGATAACAAAACGAATCAAGCAAAACACCAAATCAGGGTATAATATTTACCTACTAATCGATATTTTACAACATGAATACCCTTATTTGCAAATGCTTACTTTTATTCCTAATTGTATGCAAAAATGGATTAATGCTGTGGTGTGGGTACTTCCCTACGCTGGATATGAGTAATTCGCAGCTTGCGACAAAAAAATCTTTAGCGTTTGTTTTATGATAGCCCAAGGTATGGGCCTACCCGGTTCATTGCCTTTGTAGGCTGGTTAAGAACTTTTTGGTTGGAAAGCGCACCTGCTTGCCCTTCCGGAGTACGACATTGGTCTGCGGGAAGCGAAACATACATTCTAAATTATTCGTGCTTTTTATAAAGTCAATACACTTATAGTGCTAACCTGAGAACTAATAATATAGGAATCATTCTCAGTCACCCGATTCAACCCCACGGCCATAACAAATTTCAACGAACCATTGGAGTTTTAGTTTCAGAAATTTGGAAAACGTTTGCGAAAAGACGAGAATTTGAACTCGTCGAGTAAATGTGTAATGATTTTATATTTGCACAAAGAAAAGGTAGTAGTTGGAGAACACAGATGAATTACGAAAAATTTTAGTGAATGCGGGGTGGGGTTGCGACATAAAAACGGGATACCGGGAGCGGTAGAGGAATAAATGGCCAAACAGAAAAACTTTAGTAGTGTCTATTGCGTATCGTCTATCACATTGACGATGTTTGCAATAATCATTTAAAACGAACTGGCCACATAGCTAACCAACAACTTGCTTGGAGTTATTGCAGACATTTCCTATTTTCTATTTAAAAAGGTGATGTAAAGGTTTTACAGGATGGTTTTCGCAATCTTTTACTGCAATATTCTGTATAACAGTCCTCGCAAATGATAATATATCGATAGGAATATTGCATGTTTCTGGTTGCCGCTGCAACTGAATATAAGAAAAAAAAATCGCCTTTTTTTGTTTTCAGAATAACGTCTGTACGACCTTCAGGTTGCTTTTGCTTAGGATAGAAACAAACATGCAGAATTTATTTTATTGTCTTTTAAACACAAGGGGAGAGAGGTAGACCAAACATTTCAGTTCGTTTTTCTCTAGTTTTTTACTTGCTACATGAACGTAGTCAGAGATGAGCGATTTAGGCTTCCTCTGGAAATGACTTTTTCAGATAAAGTTTATCCGCCATTAGACTCTCTGGGATGTCTTTTCTGTCACCAGAAGGGCATGTCTGTTCGACAATATTTATATCGCATTTTAGAGTAATTTTAACGTCACTGTTTCTCTGACGTTTGAAAGTCATCTATTACTCAGCGCCATCGTCCGACTCTGTCACCCCGAACACCTTACCGGAGCGACGTCGAGGCTTGCGCTCGGTGTCACGTAGCGATGCAATTTTTCATACATTTTAAGCGGCGTGAATGAAAGAAGACCCGCCGCGGTGGCTTAGTGGCTCAGGCGTTTCGCTGCTGAGCACGAAGTCGTGGGTTCGATTCCCGGCCGCGGCGGTCGCTTTTCTGATGGAGGCGAAAAGCAAAAATGTCCGTGTGTACGAGGTGGTCAAAATTAATGCGGAGCCTTCCACTACAGCGCCCGTCATCGCCTGTGTTGCGTCGGCACGTTAAACCCTACAATGAATCAATAAACCATGAAAGAAGTTTATTCATATTTATTTTTCGAAAAATATTGAAAACTTGAAAGAATACGATTCCGATCCTGCATTCTACCCGTACTAAGCACAAGTCCTGTACGGCGCACCATTCACAAACGAATGGTCTCAATAAATGTCTTAATATTTCCTTCACCAACATGATAGCCATGCATGTTTCCCCACCCCATCGTGACTGGGACGTAACGTTACCGTATGTTACATTTGCTTACGACTCGTCAGGGCATGACACCACCACATATACCCCATGTTTTCTTTTGTACTGAACGGAATCTACCTTGCTGCTGGATACCTCACTTCCTTCTCTCAAGGTTTCTGGGAAAAAATGCGCGAGCTACGCCATTGGCCGCACTGGCTACGCACGAAAGATTGCCCAGACTAGCATCAACCTGCCCCACGCGAACCAAGAAGCTGCTTACTACCAGAGCCACCCTCCCGCAGAGTATGCCCCAGGCTCCCTAATCCCTCTCTGGTCTCCTCGCCATATCGTGTGCCTTTTATCAAAACTACTTGGCCACTACAGGGGCCTTTACGAACGTTTCCCTAAAGTGAGCAATGTGACGTAGTTGATCACCCCATTTCAGCCATCCTCTTCAAGGTGGATATCAAACTTGCTTGGTAACAGCGCAAATAAAACAGGACTCAAAAGGAAGAAGGAACGGACACAGTAGATATCAAACATGAAAGTTTGATATCTACATGAATGCAGCAGTACGTCTAAAAATGAAAGCTATTCAGCTTCCTCAGGAACTTCGCAGTTGAAAAAAAATTCGTCCTCGACCAGGACAAATTTTTCTTCAACTGCAAAGTTGCTGAGGAAGCTGTATAGCTTCCTTTTGTAGCCGTACGGCTGCATTAGGGTGAATGTCAAACATTCCTGTACTCCACCTTACTTACTCCACCTTGTGGATTGCACCTAAATCTGGTCGATTGAGATATTGTTCAAGTCGGTCGGCTCAAACCGAACACCTTTACTGTGTCGCCGCCTCAAAGGAAAACGCCGATACGGCGCCTTCGACGACGGGGTTATGTTACGGAGCAGCCTTCCCTGGCGAAGTGGCGAAGCTGCTCTTAAGAAGAGAATTCCAAGGCATGGCATGTGGCAATCTGTGTAGGAAGAGAAAGGCGGGCGACGATCGGTGTGGCACCCGGCAGAAGCTGAAACGGCCATATCCAGTGTTACCGATTTCCCGGCTTTGTAACTACTGTAAATACATATATTTTTAAACGTGTGTTCCTCGTTTCCATATTAAGAATTACATAATGTGTCACTTTCTAACCCGGTCCTTTTGTCGACCCAGAGACTACATAAAGCTACCCCGAATATCTGTGATTACACAATTTATGGGTACGTTTGGGTTTGTTTGTTTTGTACCGCTGGAATTCCAAAAAGTTTCAACACGCGGCCGATTCCCCTTGAGTCATACCCTCGCTACGTCCTTCCCGAAGTTGCATAGCAGAATAATTTGAACGTTTTCCTAAGCTTTTTCATTTTCTTCTAAAAACAACGAATATGGAGCTATAATTTGGTGGAGCAAGTTAAGAAAGGCTTGGTTTGTAAATAAATGTCAGGTAGAGCTTCGTGATCAAGATTGTTCAGCGTCCCAAGCCAAGCGTGTAATGAGACGCAGCAAAGAAATAATGCGGACCATGGCTTTGCGGCACAATTCTTATCACAAAAACAAAAAGGGCATGCTGCCTACATCCGTTTTATAGTGTGAGTGCTCGCGCCAGAGGTTTGAAAGGCCGATATTGCGCATTCGCGCGAGACCAACAAAAGCCTCAGTATTCGGCGATACCGCCCTGCATGTGGCGCATTATGGCGCTGTCCGGCTACGAGACACGGCACCAGCCACGACGCCGCCTGATGACGGCGCTCTGACATTCGCTTTATTTCCTTACACGAGTACAAAACCCATGTGGTGTCCTCTGTTTTCGCTTTGTGATTTGGTGCTCAAAACTATACAGTGCTTCCGCATGTATATGAACGGTACAGGGGGCTTTTATTGAGATGAACGGTTGTGCGGCATGCCACACCGCACCCGGCTTTTCAAAAACAATGCCCGAAATTATTCCGTCCCTAAAACTGTGCTGCTTTAGCTTCCATATTTTTATGCGCGTTCTTTGTCGTGCTCATTTCTAACGGCGATAATTTAGTTTTTGTGGCGCAGGTCACTTATGTAAGCACGCCTTCGGATGCAAAAAAGCGGGAAAAGTAATTGCCCACTAAATGTTCCTTTGAAGCGAAGCAACATAAAACGGCTCGTTTTTCTCACTGTTTATGTGCTCGCCTTCCGGATTTTTGAGGTATCCGCGTTATCGACGATCATCGTGGCATGTTTCGGGGCTGTTCTGGGGTAAGGTGCAATTCCTTTGTTTTGTGTGGAGGCGTCTATCAAGTTCGTCTCTCCTTTCCGTTACTCAACTCACTGGCATTGCGCGGCCGTTCCTTTGAAAAAAGGTTCTTGTACGGCTTCATGGGATTACGCCTCGCATAAAATTGGGTACTACATTTGAATTTTCTTCTAACGTGAGCGTATGCGCGAGGTTCTTTTGAGCCGTTTAAAATAATGATCATTAGCGCTTGTGCAAGAGTCGCGCCTTGTATGAAATTGTACGAGAACTGGCACCCTTGCCCTCATCTTTACCATTTCGAGCCTTGAGCAGTTAACGATTCTTTTTTTTAAAGATTTCCTGACCATTTCGCTGTAATAAGACCGTGTTTTATAAACGGCGAGCGTCCATTTTAGTTCAAACGCGTGCGGAGTTGCAGAACACTCAGGCGGGCGGGGTGAAAAGCGTAGGTGCGCACTCTGGAGGCATGGCGCACCTGTTGTCGATACGGACGCAGCGCACGTGAGTCCTTCCTTATTCGCACGAAAGCTAGTTTTCTCGGTTTCCCCGCACGAGGCGCCTTCAGTAAATTTGGTGACGAAATTGGGGACACCACGGGCCCCGAGACCTCAAGCATAAGTCAAATCAGCCATGACGATGTGTTTCAAGGTGAAGGGTACAAGCCACAAAGGGTGGCCGTTAAAACCCAGATAAATCTCAAGCTTTGGGGTCAATGTATGTTTACCAGACAGTGAGCTCCTGCACGTCTCAAGCTATCACGGTAAGGTTTGGCAAGAATCTACCCCCCTACCCTGCTTTATATCATATCAGCAGGCCTTTTCTAAAGCCCGCTCAAGTGTGATCGGTCTCCTAAAGAGGGCCGCTCCTAAGTATCTTTTCTTCAGGTGCAAACCTTAAGTTTTTCTTAACCGGATAATTACTCTTGATTTTTTGCTAAGGAATCTGGTTATTCCAAAATATCTTGAAAGTATAATTTCAGCACCTTACCAGGCTAAAATACAAAGGACTGGAGAGGTCCTTGTCAAAGTAAACCACAAGCAGCAGGACAAAAAGCTTCTTGCTCAAAATCGAATGGTTGATCATGACTTTAAGGTCACACCTCACCGGAGCCTCCACAGCTCGCAGGGTGTGATCTTTGAACCAGATCTGCTGAACGAAACAGATGCGGATCACCTTGCGGACTTGAAGGATGAGGGCGTCACGGCCGTTAGGGGGATCACTATCCGCGGAGACAGGAATATTTACACCCAGCCCATCATTCTCTCATTTGAGCGTTCGGCGGCACTTCCAATATATATAAATGCACTGCTTCGTGCACGGTACAATCTTCTGTCGCGGCATAAAGACCACCCCACTGACAACTGCAACTCTGACACCCTTACTTGTGCTAACACCCGAGGCCGACACGTGGCTTACTCCAGAAAATGTGAGAATTTTCAACTTGACGAGAAAATGTTCAACTATATAGTAACAGACATCTCCTTACAAGATGCAAAAGCGCTTCACCTCTTTCCCTGTAAGGAAGTACGCCGACGCCGGTCGCCGTGGGCCGGAGCCGGGTCGGGTTTCAGCAGGGACTCAGTACCAAGAATCTGACTTTGTCCCAGCGTCACCACCCCTCCCTGGGTTGCCTTAGGCAGCCCAACTCAACACCACATCCTTTGCTCAGGCAGAAGGTGTTGTGGAGCCACTGTCTCTAGGGGCCGATGTTGCACCCGCCCATGCCTCGCTATTTTTCTGTGCATTCGAAGGTACAGAGGAGATGGACACCAGAGCCCTATTTCATCTCCCTCCCCCGCCGCACCGCCCGTACCACCTGTGGTGTTCCAGACAGCGTCGGCGGGGGGTGGTCAAATGAAGGGCACCCGAAGGTGTGCCAAGTAATGGCGGTTTCAGTGCGTCGGGCACCACCTTGACATGAGACGAAAAGATGGATGTCGGGCCATTCCTGCCTGCAATAGATCGTAAGGAGCGGGCTCCGACGTACAAGCCAACACAAAGGCTAAAAAACCCCTTTCCGAGAACACCAGCCCCGAAAGAGTAAACATGAACACACACAGACATTCCAGCCATTCTAAATGTGTATAATGGGAACCGAAAACGTCATTCAATGAAACTGCAGCGGCTTCCATGAAAATGTCGATGATGTGTATTAGAAGCTGCTTGCTAATCAGCCAAGTGTCATGTGTCTCCAAGAAGCACACCTGAATTCAAAACCAACAATTTTTTTAAATATGTACATGGTATTCAGAAAGTGCAGGGTTAGATGCACTCTCTTCTGGCGGTGGGGCCGTTGTCGTATGGAAATCTTGAGCATGCCACCCTCTCTTTTTGAACGCTGTCTTGAGGCTGTTGTAATCCGCACTATAGTTACCGGTATGCTCCATGGGCGTTTCTCCACACTTACCTTGGTATTCTGAGTCCTTTATCCACTCGAGCCTCCAGTGGAAGAGAGGTTTGAAATCGATTTCCCCATGCATAAGCATTGGCGGAATCCTTTCCTCAGCTGAGTGGAGGCAACAAATGGAGTTGAGGAGGGACTTAGAATACGGCCCTTACAGCTTTTAAGCCCTGATTTCAAGGGACTTGTATATAAACTACCTCATCCCTTTATTCCCATAGGCAACCTGAATGCGCGAAGCTCTCTTTGCGGCAACTCCTACATGGATGCGTGAGGTCACCTTTTCGAAAAATTCCAAACATCTCCGGCAACATGCCTATTCAACAGGAGACGCCTACATACCCTAATCTAGGGCACACAACTTACTCGCAACTTGACTTGGGAATAATCTTTGTAGTTCTCTTTCCGTCAGCTGAGTGGAACGTGGGCACGCACCATATGGTACCGACCACTTCTCTACCTCACTGACATAATGAGGTAAAAGCGCAAGCAGTCAGTCTTCCCACAACTGGTTTATTGACTCAAAAGCAAACTGAAGTAAATTCACAGATACATCTAAACTACAGCACACAGCCATATTACACTTATACGTAGACAAACCCGCCCAACTCCTCACGGCGCACGTCCTCGATTCTGCGGAAAGTTCATTCCCCATGCCTCCCGTGCCCCGCGCAACGCAAGGAGGCCCTGGTGCCGCGACGACTGTAAGCTAGCCAGACAGGCCCAGAACAAGGCGTGGTGAATGCTTCGAAGATACCCCACATCCAATAACCTTGTATCCTTTAAACGAGCAAAAGCACTCGGGAACCGCGTGCGCAGTGAAGAAAAAAGGGAGAGTTGGCGCACGTTAATAACATCCATAATCTCACCACCGCCACTCACAAAGTCTGAACACACATACAAAAACTCAAAGGCCAACATACACCGACCTGCCCCAACTTAGCAACGTCGGACAAACTGGAAGACCAGGCTAACCACTCCCACAGCCTTTCTGACACATGTCCATCGCCGCACACTGCACAAACACTTTCATACAACAAAGCATCAGCAGAAAAGAAGCCCTTATGTGACTAGTGCAAGTAAAAATTGGGTTACAACTCTGAGTTCAGTCTTAATGAGCAGAAGGTTGCTCTTGCCACTTGTAGGGCTTCAGCTACAGGGGCAGACATCACGTACGCAAAAAAACAACACCTACACGCTGACGCTCTTGAGACACTCCTACAACGATACAACCAGCTATGGTATTCGGGCCACATTCCAGCGTCTTAGGGAGAGGCCATAGCTGTGCATTTTATGAAGGAGGTGAAAACCTCTTTATCTCACCAGAGCTTAAGACTCATTGCCCTGACAAGCTGACTGTGCAAGCTTCTAGAGAATGTGGGTAAACGTAGGCGGCTAAACTTTCTTGAATACAATGATCTTCTCGCAAGCTGCAAGGCAGGCTTCAGAAACTGGCGATCGACCAACGATCACCTGGTTGGTTTAGAATAATATATCAAATTGGCCTTTATATACAAACAATATTGCATGACCGTATGTTTGGTTAGCGACAAAGATTAATACGCGGCATGGTGTTACGGTATTTTAAATGAATTAAAATCCTATGGTGCAACAGGCAACATGTTGAACACTCTTCATAGATACTTGTCAAGACGAACATATTCTGTCAGATTCGAGTCGGCACATTCAAACGTTCACATTCAAAACAATGGCGTGCATAAAGGCGGAGTTTTAGGCTGCGCGTTGTGTATTGTATGGATGAATTCACATAGGAAAGCATTGCATCCATCAATCTCTTATTCGGTGTATGTGGATGATGTCCACATATCTTTCAAATCTTGTAACATGCCCATTTGTGAACGTCAGGTCCAGCTTGGGGTATACAAACTTTCTTGCTGGGCAGACAAAAATGGTTTCCAACTTAATCATGCTAAAAGTACGTGTGTACTTTCTGAAAGAGACGCCGATTAATACCCAATGGTGACATTAATCTCAATGGTGACTGAATTTCTGTAAAAAAAGAACCCAAGTTTTTGGGAGTGTTGTTGGAGGAAAAACTTACATTCACCTCTCACATCAAATAAATCAAACGATAATTTCTAACAAGATAGAGTATTCCGAAAGTGCTGTCTCACCAATCATAAGGTGCAGAAAACAACTCCTGCTTCTTCTTTATACCACTTTGTTAGAGTCTCTTTTTGGCTATAGAAGTGTTGTGTATGGTTCGGCTACGAAAGCAGGGCTTAAAATCTTCGATCCACTGCTGCACTTGGGGGTTCGCCTTTTGCGTGGTGCTTTCCGTACAAGCGCAGTACAATGCCTGCACGTGCAATGCGACAAATACAGCAGCGAACCTACGTTGATCTGTTTTATGCTTCTGGAATCTCATCAATCCACAACAATGTTAAACTTGTCTTTTATGTATCCCCGTCACACCTCTTTTTATATCTGCCATTTATTTCTGCTTCCTTCTCAGAAAGAGTGAGAGAGCATGCAGCTTTGCTTAATATCTTTTTTTTACACTTTCAAATCTTCTTGCATTGATTTTACAGCACCATGACACCTTCGCATTGTGTTGTGTAACTTGCTTTCGTAAAACTAGAGAAAAAGACCGCCAAGAAATGCGATTCTCAAGCACTTTCTTTCACTGCAGAAGAAGTAGCACCGTACAAAATTTTACAGCGACACTTCCATAACTGCCTCCACCATGCCATTAGCTCCGCACGGCCACAATTTTAATGCTTCTAAGACCGTGAATAAAAACTGCAGCATTTTTTACAGCAGACGCATAGTTTTCTTTCGCTGTGAATCAGATTTTTAAATGGGATATTCCCAAATCTACCAGTTTCAGTGATTCACTATGCTTTGTGCGGGCGTCAATATCCCAAAAAAAGTCCAAAACCGACATCATCAACCTTGTTCTTAAGGCGAATATGTCGGCATATGGCTCAAACTTTGAGGGGACTGTTTCTTGGGTCTCGCGCCACTCAGAGATCGCGGGAAACGAGACGGCAGATAAAATGGCCGCCGATGCTGCAGTCACAATCGCCGTGCACATAACAGCAGTACCCCACACAAACCTCAAAGCGCACATAAAACGAGAAATACGTAAAACATGGCAAAAACATTGGCAAAAAAATACACATTGCAAAACCAAACATGGGACGATACACAACTGATTCACATAACCGACAAACAGAAGTTGCCTTAGCGAGGTTACGGATAGGCCACACATACGAAAGACACTCCCCCCAGGTCACTGGATCACTAAGACCCACGTGAAGAAGGGTGTGTAGGGAGCCTATCCGTACTACAAACACTCATTCACTGCAATACACTTGACAAAACACGACTGAAACACTTACCACAAATATACACACAACTGATCCTATACACCCGCCGTACGTTTTAGAAGACGAACCAATGTTTTTTGTGAAATGCGTTTTTGAGTTTCTCACTGATGTCGAATTTTTACATCTAATTTCCTATCATGCATTTTGATTTTTACATGTCATTTCTTATCATGCATCTTGACAACCTGGCCCTTTGTACCAGTCATCTACATAGCCGTTTGTTTTACTTCACGTTGGCTTTCACTGAAAATGTTTTCTTTTACTTTCATTTCACACTCAATAAAAAACTTTCCATTTGCGCTCTTTGCCCTTAGTCGGCCTTGCGCTAATAAAAGCTACACATCATCATCATCTGTTTTTTTAGATTTCGGAAACCGAGCTCCTATTGTCAGTACCGCGCCATGGGGCAATGCTTCTCTGAGGCCCCGCCCCCTCTGATTGCGTATCTGCGGCAATACAAACGAGCCAGTTTCGCTACCCTTTGCTCCTGTGTCTGTCCCTTGTGTGCTGATCTATCTTTATCTGGAATGGTCTGTTTTCTTTTTGCCCGTTTATAACCAAACTGCATTTGGAAAAATGAAGGAAAGTCACACTAACGCGTAAGACTTCAAGGTAGTAAAGCTGTACGCAACCATCACGACCTTCACAAAGTTCTAAGTCCATGATTGAAACCAATTTGCTTTTTCTTTGCTGCTGTACTCCATTTTGTTGCTATAAGTGGGAGTTTCTTTCATTTATGAAAAGTGACAATCATTGGACATCACTTTAAAGGGGCGTACGCTATAACGTGTCGTTCTCGTTACCGGCAAGTGTTTCAAGGATTACAGCAAACGCTGGAGTTTTTTTGCCAATCTTTGCCTATCTCCCTAATTGGGTATGCTTGGTTTGACAGATGTCAGCAGGGGACGCTGGGCGTTCGTCGTGAGGTACGCACACAGGAGCGCTAGGCATTTTCTATGACCTTATAAGTGCCACGCAGTTGCCGCGAGGCCCGCGCTCACTTGCGCCTGCTCAGTAATTTCTTGGTATCTTTAATTGCATACACGAAAAATACCTTTGGCTAAGCAGCTTCGCTGGGATAAACAAACAACGTTTTTTATGGAATGATAATTTAGAACATTAGGAAAACACGCACAAAGCCCGGCGAATTGGTCCGTTCGTCCGGGGACTTGTCGTGCCGAGATGGATGCTACAAATGCGTACCCCCACGGTACCTTACGGACAATCAAAGCAGGGCTGCTGAAAGCGAGAAAAGTTGCGATTCTATGAATAGGCAAGGACGCGCGCGTGCACGAAGCCCGTCTAGACGAGCAGAAGTTGCGCCTCTAGAATTTTCAGCGACAATTTTAGCAACGTGGTCGCCTGGTAGGAATATTGTATTCCCGCCTGTACGTGCACGTTTAATCAGCTGCGACGCGCCCCGTTTGCACGAACAGACAAAGTGAGCATTTCACACTCTATAAACCGCGGGGTCGCATCAGTCGTGTACGTTTGGAGCCGTACCGTCCAGAGGGAGCGAGCACCCAGGAATCACTGACGCGGGGTGCCAATAGACGTTCATGCATTCATACGTCTACTAGAGTATCTGACAGGGCACATGCTCTGCGTGCGCCCCGGTGCCGGCCTGTGTAAAATTCTGTGTTGTTTGCATCCACTCCGGCTGTGTTGTATTGTTCTGCGGGACTCCGGTTTGAACACTTCTGTGTCATGCGTATGCAACGTTTGAGGGGTGGAATTGCAGGAATCATTCTTCTTTTCTTGGGATGGTTCCAGGATGTGTCGGAACCCTTCGGCAATTCTTAAGCCGGCGTCAGACTGTTGTCGCAACTTTCGTAATTTATTTAAATATTGGCGTCATTTGACGTCTCAACCAACCGAACTGCAGAAAACGCTGTTTTTGACGTCCATGCCGCATGATATTGCTGTTACGTCGGTAGTCCGAACCTAACCTTACTTTGCAGATTCTAGTTCTCGTGTTATTGCGGCCGAGTGTGCTGAATCTCATTTTTTAAGGTTCCTCTTTTTCGATGAATGCCTGTGAAATTGGCGCTGCTGCCAAGCCAGTGCCAAATGGATGAAAGATAGGCTGGAATCGTCTGGAGAACTATATATTCATTCCACACAACTCATTCTGAATCACACGAAACCGCAAATCATACATTACAGTGCCTCGAAATGTGTTGCACTTAAATGCGTAAAATGTTTAGAGTGATGGCCTTTTTGTGATTGCGAAGTTTGTATAACGCGCGCATGAGGTGCCTTGGGTTCTATTTTGTCGCACAATGCCCTGTTTTCGTTATTTTATTCGACAATGGCGTGTAAAACGAGAACAAAAATTCTGAGATTGTCGTCTATCAGGCTTTCTAAATGCCCCTGTAGTGAGCCAGAAAAGATATTATTCGTTTCCCAACGACCATGTTTAAACCGGAATTTCGAGTGCATTTACAAGAACGTTTTCGCTAATTCAGCAATACATTCAAAACAAACTTTTCGTGTCCTTTTTATCCCCCTTTTAAACCGAATTTTCCTCATTTATATAAAACCGAATTTAGATCGTCTACGAAAGGTTCTGCCAGCCGGCCCGTAGGAGAGATATAAAAGGTCGTCAAAATGGCGGGCGTCTTTTGCAACTCGTTTTGTGACCTTTTTTTTTTTGTCTTTGATATACTCCCCATATACGTTTTGTAACCCTTTTGTGTTGCCTCGGACAGGCGTTGCTTTTTTGTCACTTAAAATTGGAACTAAAGGTTCGCAGATCGCGCGAGAACGCGCTAAATATTGCAGTTTAACTAAGTTCTTAGCCCACCTGTCGCGTGAGACCGTCGACTAGAACGGCATTGTGCCGTACCCTTACCCCAGTCTTATGACACCCCGGCTATACGACGCTTTCCCGTGGTCCATTTAAACTCGTATTATCGGGGTTCCACTGCTTATCATCGATGCTTGCAGCCGATATGAATATTTGCGTTCTTAACCCTTTCGGCACTGGTGGTGTCAATTGACGCACCACATAAAAGACCCTCTAGCACATAGAGAACAGAACCAAAACTCCTAGTTTTGCGGCGAATTGTTCTTCCTTGATGCTTGTTGCAATTGATATTGTTGTTGTTTCATTTTATTGGAGCTAGTTGCTATGACAAAGAAAAAGCTCCGGTGAAGTCGAAATACGAGACTGAGGCTGAAAAAATGGAGGTTTCAGTTTTATTCCGATGTTTGTAAACCTCTAAATACATGCACTAAGAAGTTGATTTTTTGTTTGTACGTTCATGTAGTCATAGCGTTTAGAAAAATGTGGAAAAGGGATGTAATTGCTCTAAATAAAAATTTTAGATTGCCAGGTGTCTAATTGCCTCATTAATAAATTTGTTATTCCCTTTAGTTACAGCTCTATTTTTCAGTTGTGGCTTTATGAGACCCTAAAATTTAGGAAAACACAGAGAGAACGCTGTTTTGCCTGAAATAAAAAAAAACCGGGCTTAAAAAGGCAATATTTCGCGGCCTCGCCAATGTCACTTCAATGCCGTTTCATTGCGCTGGCCTTAGATGCCGCCATCACTGGCAATTCTTTTGTTATTGCATTATTAGTCCTCCTGCCAAGTGCATGTTGCTTGCAACTGCTCGGCCCAAATTCAAAGCAAACATCTTAATACAGAAAATAAAACTGTAACACAAAATATTAACCAATAAAAATGAGGAACTTTTCAGCATCAGTTTTTCATTGCCGTCAAAATTTTTGTGATATATGCCATTCTCTAGCCGTAGACCTAGTGATTTGTATGCCGATGCGGCTGGAAAATTTCTGACTTTTACACACGCGTGTAACCCTCCAAGATTAGATCGGTTTTAGTAATAAGGTGATCCACGTTGTTGAAACCGGCGTGAGAGACGGATGAAACAGCGTTCTGAAGACCTCCTGACTAAATGCACTCGGGTAACCATTTCCCCCTAAAGAGTGGCAAACGACCTAATAGGGCGCTAAGGATCTACAAAAATATTTCTACTACTTAAGCTCGCTTAACAGACCTATAGCCACAAAATTAAACAGCATGGAATACTTATTTGCTTCTACATCGTGTTTCAGTCACTTTCTCAGCTTTTGTTATTTCAAGTAAATGCGATTTCTCCTGCAGCCAGACAACCCGCAATGACAATGCAGCGTCCAGCCCCGATCACTGCCCCGAATCTTTCTTAGAATTACTACGCATTGCACGATACACGAGTGTTGGCTTTAAAATGATGTGAAATTCGGTTTTTTTGTATCACAAGACTTTTTTGGGCAATTACGTTTTTTTTTTGTACAAGATTGTGTTCTTCAATCTCGTGTTTTTTTTCTCTCTGCAAATCGCACCGATGTATCTCATCGACTCTAGCGACTTTACTGGAAAGTTTCCACTGACCTTTCTCCAACTTGCTACTCACCCACCTTTGCGTTGAAGTCGTCCTTCACAATTGTGAGCCGCGTTGTTGCATTCTTCACTGCTGATTCGGTGTCCTTGTATAAAGTGCCTGGTGGTAGGCGTCCTCGTGTAAACCGCTGGTTGTAGGCGCATACGCCTGCACTATTTTTAACCTGTATCGCTTGTTTAGCGTGACTAGTGTCACTAGATAGGTTACAGAGTATCGGCACTCTTTTCTCCTATTTTTCCTTGCTGCCGCGGTGATCATTGGTCAATTCGCATCACGTGACACTTGTTTACACTGCGAGGGTTGATGGGCACTGCCATTTGTTGTATCTGGGTTTCCTGTCGGTCAACTGTGTTATTCTCAGCTTGCCATCTCTGTTCTGCGGCTGTGCGCGAGTGGCGTCGTTCCGAACGTGAAATAAAGATAACGCGATTCGCAGCATTGGAGCTGTAGAAGTGTGTCCGAAGATGCCGTGTTGCTACGTCTTCGGCAGAGTTGTTTAGAAGCGACCTCGTCAAAGTGAGCGCTGAAGCCGCAGAAGCGGCAATCTGGCAACACTGATAAACACCAAAATGGCTGCCGTTTTTCACTTGCATGCCTCAGTGACCGTACTCTGTAGCTTATCTAGTGGCACTAAGCATTACCACCTCCGCTGTTACTCTATCGCTAATGCTAAAAACTACCCTGTGTTTTTTCCTATTTTCCTGTGGATTAAACCCCGCCCCCCGTTTTCTTTCTCTTTCGGGGTTCACTGTTGCAGAAACTGTGCCCGATAGTAAATTCCATGGAGACTTCGCTTGAACTGCAAACTTCTCTTAACCCTAAAATATCCCACTTAATGTCCGGAGCTCCCGCCGTAAAACACCTAGGCTTATCTCACGAGTCAAACTGCGTGCGTTGAACGTTGCAAGGGTCAATTTTCAAAGGGGGCCTGTCTGGACGCAGAGATTCTGAACACCCTCTGCTGCATCGCTTTTCTGAGCGCCAACGTGGGCAGGTGTTTCACAGCTGATGGGAATTTACAGCAGAGAGTTAAGTTGTTTACACTTCACAAGTGGTCGCAAACTAATACGCCAGGGTCGCCAGATCCTTCTCTGGTGAGGGGGAACTGTTTATGTCCCTAAGAGCCTGTCCAGCATAGTCCTACATTTGTAGTGTTGTCCCTTAGGTATCAGGGATTATGATTGCTTCTGGAGCAGGCAGCTCTCCATACCTGCACGAGTTGGGCACAGAGAGCCAGGCCACAACGACCGGAAGAATAGGAAAAGCTTCCGGCGGACGCCGTTGCAGCGAACACCTACGGTAATACTCAGCCAGCGTTTGTCACTTTTTTTACTCCATCTTCTGGGGGGATTAGTTGAGACGCTGGCTTACTGATGAGAGATCCATTTACGCCTCGCCGTTAGAAAACTTCGCCACTGTTACGCTCAAGAGAACATCTTCATAAAATGGCTAGTTTGATGCCGACCTTGCCAAAAAAAATCCTTTGCCGTCTTCACAAATTGAAAACTCTGGGGGGGGGGGCGAAGCACGCAGTTTATAAGTATATTCTTGACGACTGGGTGTTTTTACCAACGGAGATGAACCTATTGTGTGAGGGGTATACACATTTCTTCTAAAACCCTCTTGGCTTTGAAGAATCAAGTTCTCAAGAGCCAGGCGTAAATGAGTGTACCGGTGTCAGTTTAGTACACGTGAGGAAGCATTCCAGCGCAAGGCGAGGACGAATGTCCCAGTGTTTTTTATTGCACCTTACGTTCCAGCGCGAAGCTGTGAAAGGTTTCCCCGTGTTTTACTACAGTGAATACGTGAGGCGACGATTATGGCGGTGACAGGAGGCGCCAACAGCCCTAGCCTATAGGGGCTTCACCCCTCAAAGGCCGTTGTAGGTGCATGAGTATCGGTCCTTGTCATTTTACCACTCTTCTAAGGCTAAAAATCTTTTGTCGTGCTTTCCGGCAACAACAGCAACAACAGTTAGATTTGACCGGGCTGTGCAAACGTTAGGCAATCGTGCATTTGTGTTACATGCGTTGACACCAGGTGTGACTCAACGCGGTCACCATTCCCTCTGCCCCCACTCCCGCCCCCCACCCGCAGAAAGAAAGAAAACGTTTATATCTGT
The DNA here is from genome assembly GCF_048455015.1 of Haemaphysalis longicornis. NCBI lineage: Eukaryota > Metazoa > Arthropoda > Arachnida > Ixodida > Ixodidae > Haemaphysalis > Haemaphysalis longicornis. The sequence goes on from NW_027526385.1 coordinate 141,407,882, forward strand.
AAAACTATTGCGGCTCGGAGGTTCAAATTTGCTACGAAGTTGCCGTGGAACTTCAAGAAAGAGGAGCGGTAAATTATTAGAACTTACACGTAAGTACCAATTGTTCAAAAATAAGTAAGGAAACATTGTGACTGAGACAACGTTCGGTGGCTACCCTGCCAACCACTGAAAGGGGTATTGTGAAAAAGAGCGACTTTCTTCAAGTCGATGTCTACTGCGCTGTATAAACAACCCACTGGAAGGCACTATGGCGCTTTACCAAAAATTTTCAAGAACTACCCGCCTTGGTGGCTCATTGTCTAAGGCATTCTGCTGCTAAGCCCGGTGACACGGTTTTGTTCCTGGTCGCGGAGGCCTCTTTTCGGACGGAGGCGAAAAGCGAAAACTCCCGTAGGTGTGCTTACTGATTCATATTTTTACAGATGTATACTAAATAGATTCGTAAGTTTGAGAATTGCAAAAAGCTGATGAAACTGTTATAATCGCTATTTACCAGAACCAGTTGCTCTTTTGGTCTTTTGTAATAGCTGTTAAAACACAATCGAATCGGCCTTCAGCAATTTTGAAAACGCAGTACCATTTTTCACAAGCAGTGCGCAAAAGTTGCCGTTTCTCTATCTGCCAGATGTCGGTAAGTGATCTCTACAATTCGTTTTCCCACCCTGAAAACCAATCCTTAACGTATCTTTGTCGAACGAAAACATAATTCCGTCGGGTCCGGGTTACCCAGAAGGTGCTGTCGAACACGTTAATCAAGCCCTTCGACGTAAGGGCGGAATGGACGCAAAGCTGCGCCGAAGCAGGCCCAATACCTTCGCTAAAGCAGACGATGAAGCCGACGGAAGGGTGCCGCCGACGCCGACGCCGGGAGTCGCACGGGGAACCCTGGGTCATTCCGCCCTACCACTGAGAAATCCACACAGTGCTCCCTGAGTGCGCTGTCCTTGAAACGCGCCCTCCGCCTTCCTAGCTGCGTTGGGAATTTCTTGTCCCGCACGCCACGAAAGAACGATTGGCTGGTAGAGGTACAAAACTTTCCATTAAAACACGGTTGAGAGAAACTGGCATTTTAATTTTAACACTCCACTTTCTTACATTACCGCTGTGGCTCTATCAACCAGACATCGCTGACAGGCTTGTAGGACAACATGTTCGCTTTGTTAACCGAGTTTTCCTCCCACGGTTCCGTTGAAGTGTGGTATGCGTCAAACCGTTCCTGTCAATGTGGGAAAACCTGAATTAAAGCTAGGGGCACCAGGAGTCGGGAGTCAATATCACAGTTTGGTGCGCAAAAGGAAGCATAAAAGCAAACAAAAACTTGCACCGGCCGCATATATACTTGATGCCTGTGCTGGAAGACCGGACTTGCACTGTCCTGAATGCTTGAGAAAGCGTTATCCTAAGTAGTAGATGTAGTTTCTAAATATTCTCAATTCAATTTGCGTAACAGTACTAGGTAGAACGTGATCGGAGTAGATAGAAAGCACTGCAGATTAGTTGAGGGCACGAAACCCACATCAACACTTGAATATTTGCGGGTAAAAAATACGAGCAATAAAAAAACACTTAAAAGACAGGCACTCAATTTGTTTTCCTAAGAACAGAAAAGTCACGCTTGGTGCTATAAATGCAAATTTAAAATTAATAATTGTGTGCAGTGCCGTAAAAAACGCAATAAACACATTTATTCATTTATTTGTTTTTTTGACATACTGCCAATCCCATTTAGGATTTTTGCAGGAAGGGCGCTACAGTCGTTTGAAGTACACAAAATTCAACGAGGATTTCGTTCATAAAGAAAAACAAGGATATAAACATGTGAGTCCGATTTTTTACGTCTAAAGTGAAGGTTCGAAAATCAAATAATAAATCTGAAATTCCCGGCATGAAGCGTCACCAAATCATAGAAACAAAGCAACTACACAAATGTAATAATGCATCATGTAAATACAAACAGAAACTGGAGATTGTATTTTACAGGATGGCTCGAAGAACAAACCATACTAAACACTTTTAGCGTGACGTTCTTGTAATAAGACTACTCAGTAATAGTGAACATAAGTGTGAGCTATAGAGACAGAAGAAAAACCGTGTAGACGCACTTGTTTAAGCACTTAGGTTCACTCTGTACAATCTGATAGCAGTTGTTTAGAATAATTTGCCTCATGTAGGTAGTTTTCAACTAGCGTTAGGAAATGTTCAATTGATGCGGTACCAGTAATCGACGAGTGCATGCCGTTTCACTCTCTTACAACTAGTCGGAACAAGGCGTATTTAGGGCAATCGGTGCGATAATTGTACTCATTGAAAGGTAAAGTTTAGTTGCCGCATGGGCCTTGTTTCTATGGGTATGAGAAACCTAAAGTATCAAGGTTTAAATTTTTATCAAACAGTTTATATCAAAATTTGAAACGGGCTAGCTTCGAACGATTCCGTTGGGTGAGGATTCCGGCGTTCCTCCGTAGTTCTGTTGCTGTAGCAGTTGTGTCGTACCAAATATAAATGTACCTTATTTGTTTTTAGTTGAATTTGGTCTAGTTTTTTTATGTCTACTGTAGCATACGGGATCCAGATAATGTTCGAGTATTGGAGAAAAGCGTAAAATATAACTTCTTTGTTTCTGGTGGTCCCGATCGAGGGTATCTTCTGAGGGAAAACAGCCATCCCAGTGCATCCGATGCATCATGATTTATTTGGGCGTCCCATTTGAAGACTTGCGTAATATTCAATACTAATTATTTGTGGTGTTGCATCCCCAATATAAAACTATTATTGATGTTTAAATGTGTTCGTACCTGTTATTCCGTCTCGTAATTGCTAACTGAGCGCAATTTCTACGTTGAGGTGAGGGACAGCCGCCGTGGTGGCTCAATGGATAACGCGTTGTGCTGCTGAGCACGGAGACGCGGGCTATATTCCCAGTCGCGGTGGCCGCTTGTCTAATGGTGGCGAAAAGCGAAAGTGCTCCTTTGTTCGCAATTTCGGCGCACAATAAAGGTCCCCAGGTGGTCAAAACTACTCCGGAGCACTCCACTACGGCGCGCCTCATCGCAAACCTTGGGTCGGTGCGTTAAAAAAATATATGGCGTGACATTTCCAGTCATAACTCCAGTAATAAACAGAGTTTATTGCAGTTTGTAATATGAGATAATTTCCTATCGTGTTAATTGCTCAGTAACTTACACCATCCTCAGCAAATATTAACGTTGGCCGTAATACTGGAAGCCAGGCATTTATATAAATCAGAAATATTATTGGGGTCAGGTCGCAACCCTTAGGAACTCCGGATGTAACCTGGGTAATTTTGAAACTTTGCTTTTGTAGTCCACGGACTAAAGACGGTTGGCTAAGTAGTTATTTATCCAGGAAATCATGTCGTCGTCGTTGATAACTGACTGTGATTTGTTGAAATAACTCTTTCTGTGGTTCCCGATGGAATGCCTTTGAAACATCCAAATAGGTTACGACAACCTCATCTTGGTTGTCTATGCTTAAACATGTACCGTGTGTTATCTGTACAAATCGAGGTTTCATCGATAGTCCCTGACAAAACACGTGTTGGCAAGGTGATAATATATCTTCACGTTCTAGCTGTAAATTTAAGTGCTTCAGGATAATGTCTCTAGCAGCTTTATTACTGTGCAAGTTCAAAACATTTGTGTGAAGCTTTACTCAGTGTCATAGCGGCCCTTTTTAGGTAGGGGAACAAGATTGGCCTTTTTCAAGTCTTTCAGTAACGTAGCTGTTGACAATGATTTGTTGAAAATCAAGAATAGATTTTTGCTATCAGTTCCACTAGCCTTTTTAAGAAAGTGTTTGAAATATTGTCGGGACCGTTCTCCTTTATAGTGTCAATGTTCAGCAAAAGTTGTAACACACCAGCTTCCGTTATAGATAGTGGATTTAAGTGGCATAGATTTTGGATAACTATGAATAGCATGTATTTGTCGTTGACACTAAAGACCGAGAAAAAGTAATCATTCAGCGAGTCAGCAGTGGCAGGATCTTTGCCTGGGGGGGTGTTTACATTTATTTCGGACTTTTGGGGGCTTCAGTAGTTCCTAAACTCTCTAGGGGGGTTTTAGTGACCTGGATTACTTGGAGTAATTGCAATTGGCTACGTTTATTTTCTATATCACGTCTTTAAGTGCTTAAAAAAAATTTTTCCTCCCAATGCTTCGGACTTTGCCTTCAAAGGCTTTCTCAATCGCTTTCCACTTTCCTTAAAACTGCAAAGTTGTATTCTTTAGAAATTACCCTTAAGGAGGTATGGTGGGGTGAATGATACATGTTAAATTTAACGTTATATTTCCGAAACGCTTGCAGATATCAGCATCAAATTTGTTGTGCGCAGACAAGATGCCACTGGGTACAACATGAAGCACTTTGTCTGGGTCTAGATTGTGTATCTTTCTTGTGGCCCACTCCTAAAATTTCAGGTGTGTTTGTTCATTGAATGTACCTTTTCTCTGGAACAAAAAAGAGGAATGTGATGATATTGCGCTGTGTTATTCTAAATAACCATTGGTTTTATCTGAACTAAAGACATTTGATACTTTATTGGGAGTGTAGGCGCAAATAAATAATGTCGCGTCGTGCACACAGCTGTAAGAGGGTGCCTTGAGGTATAACTTTTTTTGCAGTAGAAATATTTATGTTAACGTAATTGTTTTAGTTCAGAATATTTATGCTTAGCTGTAGAACGTGTGTGCAAAGTATCACTGTAATTTAGTCAATACTTTCCGAGAAAAGGTACATTGAAGTTGAAGAAGTTACAAAAAACTCAATTTGAGAAAAACGAAGTTTTATGTTTGCGTATTGCTCAAGTATGCTTAAATTGAACCCGGAGAATACATTTCGCTGCTGGCTTTTTTAGAGGTGTTTCTGAAACCCTTCTTGGTGTTCCTTTTCACCCGTCGTCTTTCTTTGCTTTCGACGGAGCCATAGAATTCAGCCTGTTCAACACGCTCTTTATCCATCCTGTTGAAGGCAGTGTCACAAAACACACCTGGAACAATTCCAAGGGCTTCCAGAACTGCTTTCCGTGCGGAATTGCCATCATTGTAGTATGCTACAGCATCATTAGTAGCTGTTTTCACCGTGTCAGCGCTGACAAATGTTGTCTTGGGACAGCGGCACCAGATGAGTTGGTTCAGTGACTCATTCGTGTTCTGGGTTCTTCTATGGAGACATTTCGTCACAAGAGCCGGATCTGACAACGCCTTGAAATATAGTTAACCAGAGCTTGAAATGGGGCTAGTTGGTTTCTTACTCGGAAGATTTCTGGCGCTAGGCGGGACAAGGACGACGAAGTCAAGCACAATCTTTTAGTCTTGTAAAAAACATAATTTGAAAGTAGTTCATCAGAAAAAGATTGAACTCACTTAAAATTTGCTGCCATTACGTGTACGTCGTGCCTATTGGTCGTCGCACTGTAATAAATATGTGTTTGAATGGCAAAAGTAAGTTGTCAAAACAATGTATCACCTGGCCAACAGAAAGTAGTAATGAATAAATGTAATTCTACGTCCAAACAGAACACTAGTTTGCACCTCACACCTCGGTATTAAGGCCAACCTATTTCCCGGTTTTAGGCAAAGACACTCTGAGTTATGTGCTTTTATTCCACTATTGACTACGACGTTTTAACTTACCCTGGGTGTGACCACTGGAAAGTTTGGCATAAAGTTTAGTATAACTTGATATTTTCATAAGGTACTTTACTTGTATATCGGATTAGGGTGCCTATGGTTTTGCTTCCTAATGCTATTAAACCATCGTCGACTGGTCTCTCAGTGGATCAACAAATTCTAAACGCAATTAGGGGCAATGAAACCATGAAGTGAGCGAATTTCACTTCTCTTCTACCAATTTCCACTCTATACGGAGCAGTAAAGAAGCGGGGGATTGAACAATCTAACTTGAAGACATCGTTCCAGACAAAGAAAAACAACAATCAGAAATCGCAGCTTTAGGAGAGATGTGCTAGGCAATGCAAAAGATCCGATGCCGGGACAAAGACCACTAACAAATATATTAACATGTTTTTTACAAAGGGGACAAAACTTCTTAGAGAAACTACATTGATATAAAAGTTTAACATACTGCACAAATTGAGAATTCAGGGTGCCAGATTGCAAAGGTACGCAAAATAGACGCGTTTATTTGTATGATGGATACCCGAGATGACGTTAAGGCAGGTAACCACCTTCAAAGAATAAATTTACATTTGTAGTCAAATGTTTCAAATTTAATTTTGGCTTGTACAGCTTATGTAATTAAAAACCTTACGTGATAAAATTGCTGAAAATATAAAATAAAAATTTATATCAATCCACGAGGAAAAAATTGTGCATGTTGCGCAAAAGTCATAAATACAAAATGGTGGGTGCTATTCAAAACGACTCGGTTGTAACGTAATAATGAGAATAACCCGTGGATCTAACAAATACGATCGTCGCATCTTTTCGTGAAGTTGCTTAGCAAAAAAATCTAAAACATTTGATATCAGGCTTATTTGGTTTTCATTCGATGGTAATAGCATAAAAAGTTTGTAGTGTTTTTAGTCATTTGGGTTCATTCAATAGTCCTATATGTACAGAAACAGCATGCAACATTTCTTTGAAAAATATTTTTAAAAAGGTAAGTTGACACTGCTCGCGCAACCGTACGATGGAAAAATTAGTTTGAAGAAAAATGAATATAAATGCTTAAACCATCTGTACATGTAAAAACAGTCAATTAGCTTAAAATCATCCTGGAACATATCTCGCGCGTTACTTGAAGCGGCACGATTTCCTTTTGCGTGAGCTGAAGTGCAGATTTGTTCTCGCCTGTTTTGCGTCTCCAGCTGACTCACAGGCGCCCTTTCTGATGCACCGACATTAAATGATCAGCCAAGCTATGCCCCTTTTATAAATATAACTGCAGACTATAAAGTACTATGACTGTTTCCCTTAAAGGTTAGTACTAAGCCCACGAGCTCAAAATGGCGAAGGAAAAGCACAGAGAACCACACGCAAACTCAACGCCACACAAACGCGTGTAATGCTAACAACAGAGTGCGACTGCACACCACGGCCCTTTAGCGGAAATTTTTCAATAAATCAAATTACATTGTCTCACGAACTGCGCCCAAAAATCTTTAGAACGTATCTGAACAAGTTAGTATTGCATAAAATATGTACCACATTTATAGCGAGGTGGATAATCCTATCGAATCCTAAAGATTTATTTTAGGTTTCGGGTGCGTCCAGGAGGGGATGGCAAAAGGATCATAATTTTAAAACCAATAAGACAGCAGCATAAATCTGCTAGGTAAATAATTCTGAATAAACACGGATCGGGGAAATGCTGTATTAATAAAACTTATTTTTGAAGAATTGCGTTTCTGAAGCGGGTGTCCTATCGTGAAATAGTGTGGAACTACTGCCTGTCTCCAGCAAAACCATTGCTGGTGGGCACATTGAACAGATGTGAGGTGCTCTGAACATGGACAGATCGATACATAAAAGTGAATAACAAAGAATTTCTCTTTCGCAAAAAGCCGCTTACTGTACGTAAAATGTAAACACAACAAGCGCTGATTTCAAATGAAAGTAATAGAGGTGGCTACCCAGCCATTCAATACTATATAGACAAGGTACAACTAAAGGAGTACCCGGTGATCATACCTGTCGTCAACCTCTCCTTTTTTCTCAGGTAATAAAATTATCTAGTACACACTTGCGTACACGATAAAAAATAAATTCGCAATGTAAACAGGCTTGGAAATGTTGCAACCTTTTATGCAATACCAGAAACTCGTTGGCCTTTGGTGGTGAAAGGTATTAACAAAATCCAATTATTGAATGGGAATCTGAAATCGAAAGCATTGAAACGAATTAGCTCCACATTTATACTCTATAAAGTATTGTTATGCTTGTACCACCAGCTCCTGTTTGTGAAGAAGAGACGTAGATGAAAGCGTCAATTTAATAATGTACGTGTCGGTGTTATTGTAACAATTTTCTGAACGGCAATATCACTTTGACGCCTCTGTTTTCGTTTCTATCAGAGTCCTTGGTCGCGTATGATAGGACAGACAGGATGGTTATAGTTTTTGCGGCCCCTTCGCCAACAATCACTAATCTACTCTCTGTGCACCGGTTCTTTTCAACGACCGTCATATTCTTCCAGTGAAGCGAACTAGAGCTGCTTTTGTGTTCCTGTGAGGTAGGATGCCAACTAGCAGGGAAATCTATAGAAAAGGCGACGTTATCCCTGTTTCAATGACCGTGGCTCCTGCTGTGAACATTTGGCTCATAAACCACATTAGGAAAAAGTGTTTGCATTTTTGTTTGCTCTCCAATTAAAGTGGCCGCCATTTGGTACCACTCGTCTTTAGAACCAACACAGTCAAACTTAGCATTTCTTTAGGCTTACTGGGCTTTCTCTGAAAAAGCGTTTATTGAATTTGCCAAAAAATTTCAACGTTTGTTGCCACTCCAAATAAACGAAACTTTTTTGGGAGATCTGGCAGGGCTTGAGACTCATAACTTTTAATTACCTTGCAAAGATATGATTGAAGTGATGAAGTTGTAAATTACAATATTCGCTAAAGCACAAATGCCACCGATTACTATACAACTTTAATATACGAACTTTAGGTTGCGTTTCTGGCTTGCAAAAAATTCAGTAAGCTAAGAAACTTAGAAATACCGAGAAAAAAAGCAAAAAAATAATACATGGTTCCCAAAACTCAGTTTTATTACATGTAAGACAAACATTCTGACGCTGTAATGATTTAAAATTCAATAAACAAAATAAAGTGCTATACAGCGAGGGACTCGTTGAAGAATTACATAAAATTTGTTATCATGAAATTGTGATTTTGTGTCAAACAAAGAATCGTGGCATGCAGATTAGGAATACTTGGTACTTGTATATTATCAAAGTTCTGAACGAAGGACACATCTTAAGATTTGGAACAACGCAAAGTAATTTTGCACAGACTGAGGGTTACAAAAAAGGTTTTCTACTTTTGGGGTAGTAACAATGTGAAACGTTTTAAAACTAGTGTCTGTTTAGAGAGTCATGAATCCAGCTTCTTAAAAGCCGTTCATGTAAAAACATTGGAAGAGTACGCAAATAAATTTGCAATTTACGTGGTGTCTCTATCAGTAGAGAGCCTTTTATTTTATTTTGTCTAAAGAGGCGTACTGAATGACTACATAAAATGAGAAAAAATAACAAAACGAATCAAGCAACCCACCAAAGAGGGTACAGTATGAAACTACTATTCTAGATTTTATAATATAAATGCCCTAATTTGCAAATGCTCACTTTTATCCGGAATTGCATGCAAAAAGAGATTAATGCTGTGGTGCGGGTACTTCCCTACGCTGGATATGAGTAATTCGCAGCAGCTTGCGACAAAAATATTTTTAGCCTTTGTTTAATGATAGCCAAATTACGGGCCTACCCGGTTTCCCGCGTTCCTCGTGTGGTCAAGAACTTTTCGGATGAGAAAGCGTGCCCGCTTACCCTTGCGGCGTACGACATTGGCCTGCGGGAAGGGAAACATGCATTCAAAATTTTTTGGGTCTTTTCTGCTAACCTGAGAACTAATAATATCGGAATCATTCTGAGTCATCCGATTCAACCCACCGGCCATGACAGCGGTCAACGATGCATTGGGGTTTTAGTTTCAAAAATTTTCAAAAGGTGTTGGAAAAGACAAGAAGTTGAACGCGTCGGTTAAATTTGTAGTAATTTTCTGTTCGCACAAGAGAAAATTAGTGGTGTAAGAAAAAAGATGAATCAAGAAAAAGTTTAGCGAATTCATGGTGGGAGAAGCGACAACCAAAAAAGGCATAGCGGGAACGGCACAGGAATGAAGGCCAAACATATTAGTATTGTCTATCGCGTATAAACTAACACATTGACGATATTTGCAGTAAACATTTAAACCGAACTGGCCACATAGCTAACCAACGAGTTGCTTGAAGATATTGTTGCGGCTTCGTAGATGGAGGTGTACACAGCTGCAGGCCGTTGATGTACATTTTCTTAGGCGTAGCGCAACATCGGCAGCACGGCGAGTCTCAGCACAGATGGCTGAATCAGTCTGGCCCGCGAGCGGTGCAGCCACACATTTATGTCATCGTCTTCGAACACCTGGCTGGCCAAGAAACACGGAGCGGACCACCCGCTGGGGATTCGACGCTGCACGGCGATCACACACATCGCAAGCAGGTGATCGCTGCTTGATAAATATCCACGTGACATTTTCCCCCCCGTCAAGAGAGCATCGTCCCGGTGCGTGCAAAGTTATTGGGGAAAAAATGAATGCGCTTGCGGCATTGGTCCTCAACGTGTGAGGTAGGGCTTCATACGCACTACATGAACGATGTCAGGGGGGTGGTTACGCCGGCGTTGAGAAACGATTCCGTCGTCTACAATATCGTAGGCTACGTTGCTAAGTTGGCGCAAAACTCTATAAGGACCAAAGTAGCGTTTGAGGAGCTTTTCAGAGAGTGTTCGACGTCTAACAGGAGCCCATACCCAGACTCGCTCGCCGGGTTTGAAAACGGAAGTCCTCTTACGGAGGTTGTAAAATTGCGTGTCGTAGCCCTGTTGCTGCCTTGTTCGTAAGCGCGCCAGTTGACGCGCCTCTTCCGCTGCCTGCATAAACTCATTTACTGCATAGTGTCGTTGCTGGTGTCATGAGGCAGCATTGCGTCCAACATAGTGGTCATGGGTCGGCCATAGAGAAGGAAGAACGGTGTGATCCGGGTCGGGTCTTGTTGAGCCGTATTGTAAGCGAATGTGACGTATGGCAATACGGCGTTCCAGGTATTGTGCTCGGCGTCGGTGCACATACGCCGCATAGGCTCTTCGTAACGCCCTCGGCTTGGAAAGACGGTACAACACCGAGCTGCAGAATCTACGCTCTTCTTACCAGGCCATGGACGCTGTGCCCTGAACCGTCCAGTTAACACTATTGGGCAAGTCTCGTGGATCCTTTTCGAACCTCAATTGCCGTATTTGACCGTTTTTACACTGCAAACCACCTCCCGAAGGCAGAAGTCATGCCCAACGCCCGCTAAGCCTAACAACGGAGTTTCAATCTGGTGCCATGGCAACAGCCAGCCCGATCGCCGCCACCGCCGCCGCCACCACGTGCCGCGAGATGCATCTCCATCCGATGCACGCACTCTCCTCACTGAACAAACCGCTCATGCCATCGGAGAAGACATCGACGCGAGGGAATGGACTACCATTACGAGGAAAGCCAAGCCAAAGACACTACGAAATCCTTCAAGCAATTGCTTCAGCTGCAAACTTTGCACCACAGGAGCTGGAGGCTTTGATCCTCCAAGTTGCGTACCGCCAGAATGTTATCCTCCTCAAGACCTCCAATAAATTCACTGCCCGAAAGGTAGCAGCTATCACCACGTTGTCTATTCAAGCACGCATTCACATCGTGAAAGCCTATCTGACGGCCACCGTGGTTTCGTGCCGTGGCGTCATCCACGGGATTGACAAAGGACTTTCTGACGACCAACTTTTAGAAAGCCTTGAATCGTGGCATGCGATCATCCTGTCTGCCCGCATGGTGGGAGAGACTGAGTCGGTGTTAACAACGTTCTCTTCCGCCGCGTCTTGTATAGATGCAAACCTGAGAGACCCAATGCCCTGAAGTGCAATAGGTGCCGGATGCTGAACTGCCCTCACCCTCCGAAATATCAACGCTGCACCACCTGCTCAAACAACCTCAACGCACAGGATGAACCACATCGTTGCTCCGCCCATTGCTTCCACTGCGGAGGAAACCATCCGACCTTTGACAACACCTGCCCCGTACAAAAGCAGCAAGACCAAAAGAGCCACAAAGTCGCATACAAGCTGAGGAAAAGTCTCCGGATCATGCTGGAAACATCACAACCAGAAGAAAACAGAAAATCATCTAAGTCCCGGCAGTTCGCTCCAAAGCAAACATCGACTTCTTGGCAGACGTAATCTGCTCGCACCTAACAGAAGCATGTGCAGCTCCAACAACCTCCCAACCATGATAACTTCCCCCACTACCCCCTGCCAAACAGGAGGCTGTAATACCTCCTCGACCCAATCCCTGTCATCTGGAAGTTCAGGAGAAGTCAGTTCATCCACGTTCACTTCTCAAGCCGGCTACGCTTCTACCAGCGGGTGAGTCGAGCCCGTCCCTTCCCCCATCCCCGTCCATCCCTATCTCTTACACATCTCGAAATTCCACACCAGTCATCACACATGACAATTATTTGCAGCACATAAAAGACCGGAATGACGCGTTACTTTGGTATCTCGCCGAAGAAATTTCTGCCATTCGCCAAGCATTCAAGCTCATGCACACTCTCTCTAGTAATATTCTACACGATGACGAACGCGCGGAATTCCTCACCAATTCACTCAAACGTCCCCGTCCACCTACATCCACCGAAGAAGCTGCTGCATCGTCTTCCATCCCTCCTGATAAGTGGGCTAACGTAGCTTAACGATGGCAGACAACAATAACACCCACATTGTAGAGTGGAACTGTAGAAACTTTAACACCAATCCAACCCTGCTAATCCAATGGCTTTTGACTTTGCCTTCGCAACCTCACGCAATTCACATACAGGAATCGCGTGATCTTAAAGGTATTCCGTGCTACCTAGTCCTACCTGCGGCTTAAGACAGCGATAGTGCCCCAATAGTTAGCACATACATTCCCCGGGATCTTCGCTTGGAGGTCACTGATGTCCCCTCCCGTCTTGAGTGGTATCTCACTGCGTTTAATATGTACCCAGAATACTCTCGCCCGTTGTCTATCCTAAATTTTTATAATCCCCTTAAAAGAGTACACACTTTTTAAACCACTTATTCACTATAGTTCAAGGTTGTATCGCGACTGCGACTTCATTATACGTGGGGACTTTAATGCTCCGCATGTTATTTGGGGTTACCCGCGCTCCTTACGACCTGGCCGCTTACTCAAAGATACTTTAAATGGAACTCAAATGACAGTTTACAACAACCCCGATTCCATTACCCGCGATGGTAACAAACATCAACAGTCGACCATGCCAGACCTCACGGCAGGCCATGGAGCGCGACATGTAACCTGGAATGTTACAGATGAAAGACTAAGTGATCATTACATTATTCAAATCAATATCCCTACCTGTATCCGATCGCCTAAACGTAAAATTTCGCTCACAAACTGGTAAATCTTTCCCGATATTAGCGAAACCTCTCAGACGAATGGTAATCTCAAGAACTGGAATAAAGCACTCGAACAGGACCACAAACAAGCCACAGAGGAACGTTTCACTTCAGCCCCATTAGACATCCATGACCATTATCTTGTCCGTATCTAGAAGAGGAGAAAACTACTCTTGCGCGCCCTTCGCAACTAACCAAAAAATGGTCGGCTAGCCGAGCGCGTCGCTGAATTAACGGAGCATATTAAATAGCACTCTGCTACGCTAGCCAGGAATCAATGGAATTAAATTTGTCAGGAATCAATGGAATTAAATTTGTAACACCATCAACGGCAGCCTGGATCAGAAAAGAACCTGGCACCTACTTAGAAATCTCCTCGGGCCTCATCTGGCTCTTGTTCCCACTCTTGAGAAGCACTATTTCTTGCTGGGATCGGACGCCTTAGAAACCTAGCTCCGCAACCTTTCTATTCCTCCGCCTTGACCTAGCCTTTATCTAAACTACATGGGCGCTTCCAATGCAGAACTCGATGAGCCTTTCACCCTTTGGGATTTCGAGTGGGCGCTAGAACAACTAAAGCGAAATTCGGTCTCAGGTGAGGATCAGACTACGTATACACTTATACGAAACCTATCCGACAAGGACAAGGAATATTTTCTGGACAATATTAACTCCCACTGGGAAGAAGGCACCCTCCCATCATCTTAGAAGCAATCCCTTATAGCTCTGCTACCTAAGCCAGGCAAAAACTCTGCCCTTGAATATCTCCGCCTATTCTCTCCAACTTCAGGCCTGGGAAAGACAATGGAAAGGGTGGTTCTCAATCGACTTGAGGCCTATTTTGAGTCCACAGATTTCTTTCCTCCTCAACAAATTGATTTCCGCAAGGGTGTGTCTATACCAAGACCTTTTTTCCTCCTAGGTCACGACTTTGACCCTTCTCCTCCTTCCCAGATACAGGCCATTGTGACCCTGGATGTCCGCAAAGCCTTCAATACCCTTGCTCATGATCTTCTCCTAAATATACTTGCTTCTACCGGCTGTGGGCCAAAAATGTACGGTTACATTGCTGCAGTTCTGCGCGATCGAACGGCCAAGTTCTGTCTCCCTGATTCGGTCTCCGATCCTTTTCCCATCACGTGTAGTACTCCAAAGGGTGCTATACTCTCACCCACCCTCTTTAACCTGAGAATGGCGCCCCTGGCTCGTATTTTAGCCTCGATCCCGAACCTCAAACATACATTCTACGCAGACGACCTTACTTTCTGGTGCACATCTGGGTCTCCTGGGTCAGTGCAGGACACCTCGCAGCAAGGTATCGATGCAGTCACTAGATATCTCGACACTGTAGACCTGTCTCCCGCACCTGAAAAGTTCGAATTGCTGCTCATTGCGAAAACTTGCTATCAGCGTAAACACAATCACCTGATCACACTCACAATGGTAGGTCACCCCATCCCTTGCGTAATATCCTGCGGAATTCTGGGACTGCATATCCATGAGTCATCTAATCAGGCTAATCTGGCTACGACAGTTAAAGTTTGCCATCAGCTTACCCATCTAGTGCGCCGCATTGTCAACAAGCACGCGGGGCTACATGAGGGTCAAGTTAGGCAGCTAGTACATGCCTTAGCTCTAAGTAAAATTCTTCATACAATTCTATATCTTTCTCTGACTTGTCACCAAAGACATCAGATTGAAGTTGCACTTCATACACTGTATAAGACCACCCTCAACGTTCGGTTAATACGTCCACTCAGCGCCTATACTCTACGGGGCTGTTCTTACTCCTGGAAGATCTTATACAAAAACATAAAGACCGGCAAATGGCGCGCCTTTCTAGCACAAAACAAGGACACTGGATCCTTCACCAAGTTTCTCTCAAGGCTATTGACTTGCCGGTCATCACCCCTCCTGCACCGCTCCCAGATAACCTCACGATAGTTCCATTCCAAAAAAAAGTTGAAGCTGATACCAATCGAGGTAGACGATGTGCTCGCGTTGTTAATCATGTCCATCCAATTGATTCTACGATAGTCTAGACGGATGCATCACGGACGCATGTTGGACCAGCCGCATATTCAATCGCAAGTGGCAATGAAGTAGTGACACACACCCTTGGTCCTTTCACTAATCCCCACCTACAGCGACTGTAGAGAGCCTCCCATTCTTCAAACGTATTCTTGACCTCTCATTACGACCCTCTAAACCCTCAGGATATACCATATACACTGATTCAATGCAAGCTATTCGCGCCATTCACATGGGTAGGATTCCTGAAGAACTGCAGTGTGATCTACGCAAAGCCTTAACAAAGCTACGTCCCCACACTGTCACACTGAGGTGGATTCCTGGTCACGCTGGAATCCCAGGCAGTGAGGTAGTGCGTAGCCTCGCCCGCGAACTTCTGCCCGGGCGCCTGGGATTCCCTGGCCTTATCCACCGACGTGGGAATTACTCTCCACTACAAACAAGGAATAAAGCTGCACAACAAGAACATCACCGAAACTCTTCCTACACTTCCTATTCTAGAAAAATATCTAACAACCGCGCCACTATGCGATCTTCAACGAATACAGTTAAATACCATCCTTACACCTGCTCGTTCCTTCCTCTACCATATCCGAAACTCAACAGCATGTCCCAATTATCCCGAACCATACGCTAATTTAGAACACTGCATTTTCACCGTCCCCATAGGTATTCAATCCGCACATTTCACCCACCAATCTCCTTCAACGTGGCGGACAGGGCTAGCCTCGGACCAGCTCTCGGACCACTTGGCGTGGGTGAACCACCCCGGACATTGTCGACGCTCATTGCTACGTTGGAATAAAGTTTATTCCTCCTTCCTACTCCGCATATCCGCTATTCTCTTGTTCAGACGTTCAGTCAACCCGTTCGTCTGCGGGTGGTACGCTGTTGAGGTCCGATGTGAAGTAACACTGAGTTGCATCACTGCGTCGACAAGCCCAGCAGAAACGCTTTGCCTCTGTCCGGAATAACAATGGGCGGTGCACCGTGCAGGAGAACAATGTTGTCAACAAAAACTTGTCAACCTCAAATGCAGTTCCTCTTTATAGAGCTCTCGTTTCTGCATACCGAGTGAGGTTGTCGCTGGCGACTGCAATCCCCTTGTTCCCCAAGGACGACGTCGAAAATGATCCCAACAGGTGCATCCCGACCTGTTCAAAATGCTTCTCGAGGATTTCGACATGGTGAAGGAGGCCCGCTGGCCGGAGTGGTGGCGTTTTCCATAGTTGACATTCACGGCAGTGCGCACGTAATGCCACATAATGCTAAAGAAAGATTTGGGCAGTAGTATGACTTCTGAATCCTAGTCAGGGTACGGGTGAAGCCGAGTTGACCCGCCATCGGCTCATCGTGTCAAGCCTGCAGAACCTTGTTACGAAGTACTGAGGGAACAACAAACAGGTATCTTCGGCCACGCAGACAAAAGTTCCCTTTATACAGGACTCCACCGCGGAGACTGAAGAATGACAGCGCTCTTCAAAACACCTGCGGCAGAGTTGGTGGAAGCCCCTCGAAGAAATCCATCAGTGGCGTTGTCGGAGTCCCCCCGTTGCTGCTCCGACACGAAGGATGTGTCCAGCACTCCCACAAAAGTGTCGTCATCGCTATAGTCCTTCGCCGACGCAGGGCAAGCTGCTGCTCGCAAGAGACAATCGGCGGCGTCATGCTCTTGGCCGGACTTGTAAAGGACTACGACGTCGAATTCTTCAAGCCGAAGGTTCCACCGAGCTAATCGACCAAACGGATCTTTTAGGCTCATCAACCAGCAGAGTGGGTGATGGTCACTGACCACTGTAGATGTGGCCATGCAGGTAGAGTTCAAATTTAAATAATGCCCAAACGATGGTGAGGCACTCCTTTTCGATCGCCGAGTAGTTGGCTTCCAAAGAGGACAACGTTCGGCTGGCGTACGCTATCACCCTTTCGAGGCCGTCTTGCAATTGAAAAAGAACCCCTCCGAGTTCAACGTTACTGGCGTCAGTATGGAGCATGGTACTGGCGCTTTCGTCGAAATGGACCAAGACCGGAGGTGTTTGCTACCAATGGCGCAGCTCGTCGAGCGCCCTCTTTGCTCGTCACTCCAAAAGAACGCGACATCATCCCGTCTAAGGTTGGTCGGCGAAGCTGCAATGTGGGTGAAGTTCTGTAAGAATCTTTGGTAATAGGTGCATAGCCCTGAAAAGCGCCTCACGGCTTTCCTGTTGGTTGGCACGGGGAACTGGGAAACCTTTTCAGTCTTAGTAGGATCAGGTTGAACTCTGGCACTGCTAACTACATGGCCGAGGAACGGGAGTTCCTCGACCCCAAAATAACACTTTTCAGGCTTTAGTGTAAGTCCGGCGGATGAAATTGCCTCAAGGACGGACGTGAGGCGTTCGACGTGTTCTTCAAACGTGGTGGAGAACACGATCACGTACTCCAAATACACCAAGAAAATTTGCCAATTTTCGCCGACAGCCCGATGTCAATCAGTCTTTGAAAAGCGGCTGGAGCGGAAAAACCAGAACGGCAACACCTTATAATCATAGACTATATCGGGCGTAACAAAATCGGTGGTTTTCTCGTGGTCCCGTTCATCGATCTCGATCAGCGAACGCGCGCTTTTGAGGCCCTTAGACAAAAAATTGCGGGTGTTTCGTAGTCTGTGGAGGGAGTCTTCAATGCGAGGCAAAGGGTAGACGTCTTTTTTAGTAACCATATTCGGTTTGTGGTATTCCACGCAAAACCGTAAGGTCCCATCTTTCTTTTCCAGTAAAACGACGGCCGACGTGCAAGGACTATTTAACGGTGTGATGACGTCGCCTTCCAGCATTTGCTGTACCTGCCGCCGTATTGCATCGCGCTCCTTGGGGGCCACATGGCACGGGTTCTGACGGATGCGCCTCGTCGTATCTTCGGCAATTATTTTGTGCTTTCTCACATGCGTCTGACGGACACCTGACATGGATGAAAAACAGTCCGCATATTGTTTCAGTAGGTCAAGGAACGGCCGGCGTTTTTTGGACGACAGGTAGGTGCTGACGTCTACTGCGAGTTTGGTACTGGCTAATGCGCTGGCACTAGTTTGGAGCACAAAATAGCCCTCTGTGCCGTCGACACCTTCGAAGAAGGCTACAAGTGTCCCTTTCAGGACGTGCTGGCGTTTATTGGCGAAAGTGGTGGGCAGGAGATTTCCGCGGCCACAGGACAGGGAGCACCAGGGCTCTCACGATGGCAAAGCCGTGGTCGGGGAAGAGCGATGTGCGCACCACGGCAATGCCTTTGGCCATGCAAAGATCATCCCACTCGACTGGGACAAACGCCCAGGATCGTGGCGACACACGTAGGTCGTCAGCGGCGATACGCAGCGGTACATGTCGGTTTTCGGTAGGCTCTACTGGAACCAGGTGCATCGATAGGCTCACCCTGCCCTCGCCTATGTCTCTAACGGCGTCGAATTCACGCAGGACATCTATGCCTAAGATTACGTCTTTGCAGCACGAGGTTGAATCACGAAAGTGTCAACAAAGTCAGTGCTTCCTAGACGAATCCTACCCGTGCATTTACCGACTGGTGTCAACAG
Organism: Haemaphysalis longicornis; assembly: GCF_048455015.1. Lineage (NCBI taxonomy): Eukaryota > Metazoa > Arthropoda > Arachnida > Ixodida > Ixodidae > Haemaphysalis > Haemaphysalis longicornis. The sequence goes on from NW_027526385.1 coordinate 141,426,702, forward strand.
GTTGCCTCCGGCGGACCGAAACTAAGGCCCGTCGCACGGAGTCATTACCTTGCGCAACTGCTGGGAAAATTGCCGGCTCACGATCGAAGAGTCTGCTCCGGTGTCCAGCAAAGCGGCCACCTCATGCCTGTCGAGAGTAACGCTGACCTCAGCACTAGCGCCTCCATCGGCATTAAGGGTCGTCGTCGTCATATGCGTACACAGCGGCACTACCCTATGGGTGCTTTGTTCTCGTCGAGTGGTCGCGGCAAACCCGTTTGTTCACGTCGGTGGCGGTGGCAGATCTTCGGAGCTTCTTCAATCAGCAACCTTGCCTGCCGAGGTCGCTTCATCTAGTTTCCGCGCCGTGGGCTGTAAAACCGGACGTCGCTGCCGTCTCGAGGAGCGCGACGGGTCGGCGGGAGGTGCGGTGCTGGAGAAGGCGAGCGGGATCGACGGTTAGGCGACGTGGGTTTGTGTGCGGAGAGATAGTCGGTGATTTCGGTCGGCCGCTGGCCAAGGTGAGGAGAAGGGGGAGCCAGAGGGAAGCCACGGAGTCCGATCTCGCGGTCGGGGCACAGTCTGTATACATGGCCAAGCTCCCCGCAGTGATAGCACACGGGCTGCCAGTCAGCTGTGCGCCAGAAATCCGGTTTGCGAACCCGGGTCAGTGGAAATTTCGGCTGCCAAGTGGGCCACGAGTGCACAGGCGGGGGTTAAATACGGGGTGGGACAGTCGGCAGGTTTGGTGGCTGCTGACGCAACGCTGCTGCACAGCTTGTGGGGATCTCTTGCATGGGTGGGTCGGGAGGTGAGAATGCTTGGCGCAGCTCCTCGCTCAAAATCCTGGCCATCGAGGATGTCGGATGCGGAGTCGCAATTCCAAGCTTGCCTAGCTCTTCGCGCAACACCGATTTGATCAGTTCCCGCAAGGAGCTTTCGTCGCTCGTCAAGCTGGCAGCGGTTCTGGGAGCGTTGGCGGACCTCCGAGAATACTGCTGACTTCACTTCTGCACAGCCCGCTCGATAGCTGTCGCCTCCCTGACGCCCTGACGAACTCTTTCACAGTGCGTGGCGGGTTTCGGATAAGGCCTGCAAAAAAGCTATTCTTTGACGTCCTGCATAAGGTGGCAAAGTTTCTTCGTGTCCGACGTGGCAGGATTAGCGCGGCGAAAAGGGCGTGCCATGTCCTCTGCAAATATCGTGACACTCTCGTGGGGTTTCTGGATTCTCGACTCCAGCAAGCGCAGCGTGTGGTCACGACGATCCGTGTCGGAAAAGACTTCCTGAAGCTCCTGGTGGAAGTCTGTCCAGGACCTAAAGGTAGCCTCATGGTTTTTGTACCGGATACACGCGCCTTGTTCCAACAAGTAGCAGGCTTGCCGTAGTTTGAGCACGTCGTCCCACTGGTTTTTAAGTGGCAACACGCTCGAAGTGAGCAACCCCGACTTCCATGTCCGCGAATACATCCGCATAGAATTTATTGGTTTCGCGAGGCTGGTGAATTACCACCTGGTGTGTGGCCATCACGAGACCTCGCGGGGCCAGACCGGTTCGCACACTGGGAAGGGCCGGTAATTCAGGATAGAGACCGAGCTGGCGCTGACTGCTCCGATAGTCCGTCTGTCGTTGAGACACGGCCTATCTGGGCGGGCGCCAGACAGGGATCTAGATATCAGAAAACCCGGCTCTTCCACCAGTGTTGCGTCTCAGTAGACGGAGGTGTTGACAGCTGCAATATGGCGATGCACCTATTTATTAGGCGTAGCGCTATATCAAAGAGTACAGGCAGCACGGCGAGTCTCAGCGAAGATGGCTGAATCCATCTGGCCCGCGAGCAGTGGGCCCACACATTTTCGTCGTCGTCTTTGAGCACCTAGTTGGCAAAGAGGAGGGAACTTAACACTCGCTAGGGATTCAACACTACACGGAGATCGCACACACACAACACAAGCCGGAGATCGCTGCTTGATAAACATCCACGTGACAATATGGCGGATATTTCTTCTGTTCTATTTTAGGAGAGTGATGTAAAGATTATACAGCAGAGTTATCGCACTCTTTTACAGCAAAAGTCTGTATAACAATTATCAGAAATGATAATATATCCATAAATATATTGCCGTTATCCGGTTTCACTGCAATTGAGTATCACTAAAAGGAAGATGACATTTTTTTTGTCTTGAAAATAAGAACGCCTGAACGACCTTCAAGTTTCTTTGGTTTACACAAGAAAAAAAACATGCAGAATTTAATTTTTTTGTCTTTTAAACACCCAAGGGGAGGGAGGCAGACTGCACATTTCAATTTGGTTATCGCTGGTTCTTTACTTGCTACACGGACGTAGTCTGGGATATGTGATTTAGGATTACCCTGAAAATGACTTTTTCAGAGAAAGTTTTTCCGCCATTACACTCTCTGAAGTGTTTTTACTGTCCGCAGAACGGCAAGGGCGGTGCGACAATATTTATATTGCATGTTAGATTAATTTTAATGTCACTGCTTTTTTGAAGTTTGAAAGCGATCTGTTACGCAGCGGCCTTGGCCGACTCGGTCACCCGGGACTCCTCACCGGAGCCACGTCGAGGCTTACGCTCGGTGTCACGTAGCGATGCAGTTTTTCATAAAATTTTGAGGGGCCTGAACGAACCAAATTTTATGCATATTTTTTTCCCAAAAATAATGAAGAATTGAAACAAGGCATCCCGATCCTGCATTTGAAGAAAAAAATGGCCTTGCAATCTTGCGGTACTAAGCACGAATTCAGTACAGCGTATGATCCAAAAACGAATGGACTCAATAAACGTGCTAATATTACCATGACCAACATGATAGTCATACATGTTTCTCCGCACTATCGCGACTGGAACATAACACCGTATGTAACGTTTGCTTACAACTTGTCACGGCATGACACCCGCACATATGCCCCATTTTTTCCTTTTCTACGGAATAAAACCTACCTTGCCGCTGGACACATCACTTCGTTCTCCTAATGCTTCTGTGACAAAATACGTGAGCGATGCCATCGGCGGCCGTGGCTACCCACGGAAGATTCCCAAAACCCGCATAAAAAAGTCCCACGCCAACCAAGAAGCTGCTAACGACAAGAGCTCCCGTCCAGCAGGGTCCAGGGCACCCCAGGCTCCTTAGTCCCTCAGTGGTCTCCTCGCCGCAACGTTTCCCTTTTATCGAAACTACTTTTTTACTACACTGGACCTTACGAGCTGTTCCCCCGGGTGGGTAACGTGGCGTTCAAGATCCTGCCGGTTCAGCCGACCTCTTCCGTGGCTAGGACAAATATTGTTCATGCAAAGGAAAGTTTAATATCCACCTGAATGCAGCCGCATGGCTACAAAGGAAAGCTATACAGCTTTCTGAGAAACTTGGCAGCCGAAGAAAATTTCGTCCTGGACCCAGACGACTTTTTCTTCCACTGCGAAGCTCCTGAAGCCATTTCTTGGTCCACCTGTATCGCGAGACCCTCTACTGAGACCGTCTACATGGTATATCATCAATGATTGCAGCCGAGATGACTATGGGCATTCTTGATATTCGCGCCCGCTTAAGTTTAACTCAAATGCCGTGTCATTGCGCTAGAATTAGATGCCGCCATCCATGGCACTTCTTATGGCAGTATTAGGCGTCCTGCAATGTGCATGTGGCATGCAACTGCTCCGCCCCAATTCAAAGCAAAGATGTTTTATACAAAAAAGAACCTGTAACACAAACTAATTAACCAATAAAAATAAGAAACTTTTGCTGCAGCATCAGTTTTTGATTGCCGTCAAAATGTTTTGATATATGCCTTCTCTGGCAGTAGGTGTGGTGATCTATATGCAGAGGCGGCTGGAAAATGTATGACTTTTACAGACGTGTGTAACCCTCCAAGCTTACATTGGTTTTAGTAATACGGCGATCCATGTTATTGAAAGGGTGTGAGAAATGGAAGAAACAGTGTGATGAAGACCTCTTGACTAAATACACACGGCAAACCATTTCCCCTCAAGAGTGGCAAACAACCTAATAGGGCGCAAAGGCTTCACCAAATTCTTCTAGTAGTTAAGTTCGCTTACGTGACCAAAAGCCGCAAAAATAGACAGGATAGAATACTTCTTTACCTCTACATCATGTTTGAGTCGCTTTCTTATCTTTTATTACTTGAATTAGCCGCAATTTCGCTCGCAGCCAGACAAGCCACAATTACATTGCAGCGTCCAGCCAACATCACTGCCCTGACTCTTCCTTATCATTACTACGCCTTCCACGATACCCGGGTTGTGACCTAAAAATGATGTAAATTTCTTTTTTTTGTATCAAAGGACTTTTTTTGTGCATTTACGTTTTTTTGTACCAAATTGAGTTCTTAAACGTCACGTGTTTTTCTCTATGCAAATCCAACCAACCTATCTCATCGACTGTACGATTCTGTAGTCCAAAGTTTCCACAGACCTTTCTGCCACTTGCTTCTCACCGACCTTTGCGTTGAAATCATCCATCACAATTGTAAACCGCGTTGTTCCATTCTTCACTGCTGATTCTGCGTCCTCGTACAAGCAGCCTGCGGCTTCATCATAACAGCTGGTTGCAGGCGCATACGCCCGCACTATCTTTAACCTCTATCGCTCGTTTAGCTTGAACACAACTGCCGTGGCGCCCTCGCTAATGCTAAAAAACTACCCTGCGTTTTCTCCCATTTTTTGTGGATTAAAGCCCGCCCCCTTCATATTCTTTCTTTTCTTTTGGGGTTTACTGTAGCACAAACTGTGCCCGCTAACGAACTCCATGGAGACTTTGCTTAAACTTCAAATATCTTCAAATATCTAAATGACCTAAACTTCAAATATCCTAATGTAAACGATAATTGGCTTGCTGTTCGAAGAAAGCTTACAGAACCTAAAGAAAAGCACGCCCCCAAAATTGAAATCGCCTCATCAACACACAGCACATGGTTTACGTCCCAAGTGAAAAGAGCAATCAATAAAAAGAAACGTCTTTATTCTAAAGCATAGTTGTCGAACTGGGATGGTGATTGGCAACGCTATCCTGAACAATCGCACAAATGCAAAGCAGAGATTAAAGTGTCTAAAGACAAGTTTTTTAATGGTGACATTGCCAGCATGTTAATTAGCAATCCAAAAAAGTTTTGGAAAGTAGTAAATCCCAAACACGCTTCGCAATCCACAGTTCCAATGGTCAATAACGGTGTGCTGCTCTCACCATATGAAGCTGCGACGGAATTAAACTCATTTTTCATCTCTGTATTCACAAAAGAAAACCCATTACCGCATGATCCTGTGTTTCCATCGATTAACTCATCCATGAAGGACGTCATAATCACACCGGAGGGTATAGAACGTCCCATTAATCATCTTTCAAACAACTAAGCACCTGGTCCAAATGGAATCAGTCCAAAAATACTTAAAATGACAAAGCCTGTAATATCTATCATACTAGTCGCACTCTGTGAGCAGTCACTCGATACGGGAATCGTACCGGACGACTGGAAGATAAGTCGCATCACTCCTATACACAAATCAGGTGACCGATCACTGCCCTCAAATTACAGTCCAATTTCCTTGACTAGCATTCCTGGTAAATTTCTTGAACATATAATATGTTCTTCAGTTATGAATTATTTAGATTAGCATATTTTTTTCTTTATTAATCAACATGGATTTCATCGGGGGCGTTCTTGTGAAACACCATTATTTGAACTCGTTACAGACCTTCACCAAGCTGTTCACGAGTGGGTAAAGATTGATGCCATATTTATTGACTTCAAGAAAGCGTTCGATAAAGTTCCTCACACCCGCCTACTGATGACACTGAGTCGGCTCAGCTTACATAGCAAAATTATTAACTGGGTGTTAAGTTTTTTAACCAATCGCTACCAGTTCGTTTTCGTAAATGACCAGTATTCCTCATTAGCACAAGTTAAATCTGGTGTTCCGTAGGGGTCCGTACTCGGATCAATTCTATGCCTTATTTACAATAATGATATCAGCACCAACATACATTCTACAGTCAGATTGTTTGCGAACGATTGCGTTCTCCAAAGACAAATTATTACCCCTCAAGATGCTAACATTTTGCAGGCAGATCTAAACAAAATTTTCCTTTGGCGCGAGCAATGGCAGATGGAAATAAAGCTTTCGAAAATTAAAGATATGTCATTTACTAGGGCTAGCAACGTTCAACTCAGCTCATATTATATGAACAACATGTGCATAGAAACTGTGTCTACATTAAAGTATTTCGGCGTTCACCTATCCTCTAACCTTACATGGAATGATCATATTGACGAGGTAATTTCAAAAGCAAGTCGAACTCTTGGCTTCATTGGACGACATTTGTATTTAGCAGATCAGTCGATGAAACTTTTAGCTTACACAGCCTTAGTTCGTTCGAAGATGCAATATGCTTCTTTAATTTGGAATCCAAATCAGACATACCTAATAAACAAACTGGAATGCTTACAGAACAAAGCAGCACGCTTTGTCACTAAAAATTACTCCACAACATCCAGCATCACTGATATGAAAGCATCCCTGCAATTACCCTCTCTAGAAAAACTACGACTGATGGCACTGCTTTCTCACTTCCACAGACTTTATCACACCCAATCATCCTTTAAAGCATCCCATATCAAGCCCGCGAGTATTATTTTTCCTTGACTCGATCATCCGTTCGAAGTCCGCCCCGTGTTTGCACGCAAAAATCTTCTCCGACAGTCGCCGCTATTTCTTGCCATTTATCATTGGAATGAGCTGCCGAAACAAATTGCATGTATTAAAGATCACGACTCGTTTGTGAACCATTTGAAAGGCAGTAAAACATGCTTGTTTAGGAAAGTAGTGTTGTGCTTTTAACAAGATGAACTATGTGCTTTGTATTGGGTGATTTTTTTATTCTTGTATTCCTTTTGTTAGTGTTTGCTAACCCCTACTCAATGTTCAAAAATACGCTTGCTGTTTATTTTGAGCAACTGTGTTGAGATCTTTGAGCTGTTTTGTAACCCCCCCCCCCTATGTAATGCCTGCAAGGGCCTTTAGGGTATTTGAATAAAAAAATAAAAAAAATCTCTTAATCCTAAAATATCCCACTTCATGACCGGAGTTCCCGTAGTAATACACCCTGGCTTCCCTTACGAGACAAACTGCGTGCTTTGAACGTTGCAAGGGTCAATTTTCCAAGGGGGCCTGTTCGCACCCAGAGAAACTGAGCATCCTCTGCTGTATCGCTTATCTGACCGCCACCGTGGGCAGGTGTTTCACAGCTGCTGAGGATTTACAGCCGAGAGTTGAGTTGGTTAGCCTTGAGAAGTGGTCGCTGAATAATACGCCAGGGTGGGCAGATCCCTCCCTGGTGACAGGGTGCGGTTTATGTCCCTAAGAGCCTGTTCAGCATGGTTCGACCTTTCTATTTTTGCCCCTTAGGTATCAGAGATGATGGTTACTTGTGGATCAGGTAGCACTCCATACCTGCACGAGTTGAGCACAGAGAGCCAGGCAAGAACGACCAGCAGAATGAGAAAAGCTTCCGGAAGACGATGTTGCAGTGCACGCCTGCGGTGATACTGAGCCAGCGTTTGTCGCTTTTTTTACTCCATCTTCTCGAGGGAAAAGTTTAGACGCTGGCCTACTGATGACAGATCCATTTACGTCTCACCGTTGTAAAAATTCACCACTATTACGCTCAAGAGAATATCTACCTCAAATGGCTAGTTTGTTGCCGACATAGCAAAAAATCCCTGGCTATCTCCCAAAATTGAAAACTCGTGGGAGGGGCGGGGTGGAGGGCGGCGAAACACGCAGTGTAGGAATGTATGCTTGACGACTTGGCGTATGTGCCAACGGAGATGAAACCGTTGCGGTAGAGGTATATATAGTGGCTGTAAAACTTTCTTGTCTGAGAAGAATCGAGTTCTCTAGCGCCATGTGTAAACGAGTGTCCCGGTTCAGTTTATCACGCGTTACGAAGCGGTCTAGCGCGAGGGGCAGACCAATGTCCCAGTGTTTGTTTCGTACGAGTTCCTTTCTAGCGTGTTACGTACGCGTTACGTAACTCGGGGTTCGACTTCCAACGCTTGCTTTCCGCACTGGACAAACATAGTAGAACCGTGGGCCTCAAAATAATATTCAGAAAACTAAAGTAATGATCAATAACCTGGGTACAGCGCAGTGGTTCAAGATAGGTGGCGAGACAGTGGAAGGGATACGCGAATTTTACAAGCACGTGATATTATTGGAAAGTAGAAGTGAGCGCCTGAACAAAAAATGTGCACGCAATTTTTTCTTCTCTAAATAGTCCAGAAAGAAAAATATCAGTAAAATAATGGCTGCCCCATCCGAAAATATCGTTTTTCTGTTAGCTATATGTCTACCCGACAATCAGAATGTTCTTAGACTATTTCAGTCCGCCTCCGTCTTTATCTTTGGAAAAATGCAGCAAGTATGAAGCGAGCGACAAGTTGAACGAGATCCCCAGTGCGCCACAGAACTAGCGCCCCTTTACGGCTAAGATGTAAGCGAAACGGCCCTTGAAGCCCAACAGGCAAGCTGACAGACACACGTCGTAGAAGTGGGTGCAGGGTTCGCTACTCGCGAGCAGTGTCGTAAGGCGAGATGTCCGCCGGCACGCGCCACATAGCGGATCAGTGCCTGAACTAAGCGTACCTACCCTTCCCATTGAAAAGCGCGCGACGCGTCAGGCAATGTTAATACAGGCGGCGTTGCCTAGAGAAGGCAAGCATTGCAGGGGCCGGCAGAAAGTTAGACGGGCAGGGGCAGATAAGATCAAGAAGTTTGCGGGGAGAAATTGGTCGCAGTTAGGGAGGCCGTTGCTCTGCAGTGGGCATAGATAGGTTGGTGATGATGATGATGATGACGTTCTAGCGCGAAGATTAAAAGGGTTGCCCGGTGTTTTAGTACCGTGAATACATGAGGCGACGATTATGGCGACGAGAAGAGACGCCAACAGCCCTACCCCACAAGGGTCTGCGCCGCTTAAATGCCGTTGCAATTGCATGAGTATAGTTCCTCGCCATTTTACCACTATTCTAAGGCTAAACATCTGCTTTCGTGCTCTCCGGCAACAACAGCTAGATTTGACAGGACTGCGCAAACGTTAGGCAATCCTGCATTTATTTTACTTGCGTTGACACTAGGTGTGACTCAACGCGAACACCATTCCCTCTGCCCTCCACCCCCCCGCCCCCCACCCGCCGGAAGAAAGAAAACGGTTATATCTGTAAAACTATTGGTGCAACGAAGTTCGAATTTGGTACGAAGTTGCTGTAGACGTTCAAGAAAAAGGAACGCTAAATGATTTCAACTTATACGTAAGTAACAATTGTTCAAAAACCTGTAAGGAAACATTGTGACTATGACCCCCGGCGGGGCGCACCCTGCGAACCACTGAAAGGGGAATTAGAAAAAGAGCGACTTTCTACTACCTGCCTCAGTGGCTGAGTGGCTAAGGCGTTCTGCTGCTGAGCCCGGTGACTCGGGTTCGTTCACGTCCGCGGAGCCCGCTTTTCTACCGGAGCCGAAAAGCGAAAACGCCCGTGTGTGAGCTTACTGATTCACATTTATACAGATTTCTAATAAATAGATTCATTCGTAAGTTTGAGAATTGCGGGAGAGCTGAGAGAACTTTTATAATCGCTATTTACCAGAACCAGTTGCCCCATTCGTCTTTTGTAATACATGTTAAAACACAATCGAATCGGCATTCAGCTATTTAGAAAACGCAGTACCATTTATCACAAGCAGTCCGCCAAAGTTGGCATTTCTGTAGCGGGCATATGTCGGTAAGTGGTCTCTACACTTTGATTTCCCACCCTGGAAAGCAATCCTTAACGTATGTTTCCCGAGCGACAACCTAATTCCGTCGGGTCCGGAATACCCAAGAGATGCTGCTGAACAAGTTAATCAAGGCTTGCGACGTAAGCGTGCAATGGACGCGATACTGCGCCGAAACAGGCCCAATGCCGTCGCTAAAGCAGAAGAAGCCGAAAGAAGGGTGCCGCCGACACCGCCGCCGGGCGTCGCACAGGGAACGCTGGGTCATACCGGCCTACCACCGTGCCATCCACACCGTGCTTCGTAAGTGCGCTCTCCGTGAAATGAGCCCTCCACCTTCCTAGCTGCCTTTGCAATTCCTTGAACCGCACGCCACGAAAGAACGGTTGGCTGGCAGAGGTAGAAAACTTTCTTTAAAAAACGGTTGAGAGAAACTGGCAAGTCTAGTTTCAGAAATGCACTGGCCTACATTACCGCTGTGGCTCGGTCGACCAGCCACCACTGACAGGCTTGTAGCTGAATGAGTTTACTTCGTTCAACAAGTTGTCCTCCCACTGTTCCGTTCACGTGTGGTATCACTCAACCAGTTCCTGGTAGCGCGAGCGAAAACGGAAATAGAGCTGGGGGAACTAGAATCGGCAGTCGATATCACAGTTTGGTACGCAACAGGGAGCACAAAAGTAGACAAGAATTTGCAGCAGGCCGGAGATATACTTGATGCCTGTGCTGGAAGACTGGTCTTGAACTGCCGTGAATGCTTGCCAAAGCGTTATCCTAAGCGGGAGGTGTAGCTTCTAAATAACCTCAAGAACTTGCGTAACAGAACTGGGCAGAAATGATCGGAGTAGATAGAAATCACTGCAGATTAGTTGCGTTGGGCACTGAACCCACAACGACACTCGAATATTTGCGGGTAAAAAATACGCCAAATAATAAAACACATAAAAGGCAGGTACTCACTGTGTTTTCCCAAGAACACAAAAGTCACACTGGGTGCTATGAATAATGGTTGACAGTACCATAAACAACACATTGAACACGTTGATTTATTTGTTCGTTTATTTTGACATACTGCAAATCCCATTTGCAATTTTTGCAAGTGTGGTGCTGCTTCTTTTGAAGTACACCAAATTCAAAGAGGTTTTTGTTCATAAAGAAAACAATGCTATAAACATGTGTCAGATTTTCTACATGTGAATAGGAGGATCAGACATGAAATTTTAAATCAGAAATGGTAGGCATGAAATGTCACCAAGTTCATGGAAACAAAGCAACAAAACGAAGGCAATTTCAATGATCACATAAATAGAAACCGAAACTGGAGATTCTATTTCACAGGATGGGTTCAAGAACAAACCAAACCAAACAATTTTAGCAGAACGTTCTTGTCATAACATTACTCAGTAATAGTAAACATCACGTGTGACCCATAGAGAAAGAAGAAAAACCATGTAGACACACTTGATTAAACACTTAGGTTCACTCTGTACAATCTGCTCGCAGTAGGTTTAATTACTTTTTTATGTAGGTATTTTTCCACTAGTGTTAGGCAATGTTCCATAGATGCGCTACCAGAATTCTTACAGATTGTGGGAAGAAGGTGTATTTAAGGCAATCGTTGCGATAAATCTATTCTTTGTAAGGTAAAGTGCCATTATGCCACATGGGCCTTGTTTCTACAGGAGTGAGATACCCTAAAGTATCATAGTTTCACTTTTTATCAGAGTTTATATAAAAATTTGAAACTGGCTAGCTTCGAACGATTCCGTTGGGTTAGGATTCCGGCGTTCCTCCGTAGTTCTGTTGCTGTGGTAGTTGTGTCGTACCAATTATAAATGTACCTAATTGCTTTTAGTTGTATTCGCTCTAGTTTATTTATGTTTACTGTAGCATACGGGATCCAGATAATGTTAAAGTATTCGAGTAAGGATCTCACAAAAGCGTAAAATGTAACTGCTTTGTTTCGGGTAGTCCAGATCGAGGGTATCTTCTGAGGGAAAACAGCCATCCCAGTGTATCCGATGCGTTATGATTTATTTGGGCGTCCCATTTGAAGACTTGCGTAATATTCAATACCAATTATTTGTGGTGTTGCATCCCGAATATAAAACTATTATTTATGTTTAAATGTGTTGGTACCTGTTATTCAGTCTCGTAATTGCTAACTGAGCGCATTTTCTACGTTGAGGGACAGCCGCAGTGGTGGCTGAGTGGATAAGGCGTAGTGCTGCTGAGCACGGAGACCCGGATTCGATTCCCAGCCGTGGCGGACACTTGTCTGATGGCGACGAAAAGCGAAAGCACTCCTTTGTTTGAGATTTTTGCGCACGATAAGGGTCCCTAGGTGGTCAAAAGTAATCCGGAGTCCTCCACTAGGGCGCGCCTCTTCACCTGCGTTGTGTCGGCGCGTTGAAAAAACACATTGTTGGACATTTTCAGTCATAAGACCAGCAATAAACAGAGTTTAGTGCAGTTTGGAATATAAAATTGTCTTCTCTGGTGATAATACATCGCTAAATTACGCAATAGTCAGCAAATAATCGAATGTTGGCCGTAATACTGGAAGACAGGTCATGTATATAAATCAGAAATAATATTGGGGCCCGTTCGCAACCCCTGGGAACTGCGGATGTAGCTTGGGTTAATTTTGAAAACTTTCCTTTGTATTCTACAGACTAGAAACGGTTGTCTAAGTAGTTTTTTATAACGCGAATCATGTCGTCGTCGTTATTAACTGACTGAAGTTTGTTTTATTATCTTATTCTTTGGTTTCAGATCGAATGCCTTTGAACAGCCAAAAAGGTTACGACAACCTAATTTTGGTTGTCTATGCTTACACATGTATCGTGTGTTAGCTATACAAATTGAGTTATTATCGATAGTCTCTGACAAAACCATTTTTGGCAAGGTGATAATATATGCTCACGTTCTAAGTGTATATTTAAGTACTTTAGGATAACGTGCTCTCGCAGCTTGCTTACTGAGCAAGTTTAAAAATGGGGCATAAGATTGACTCAGTGTCATAGCGGCCTTCTTTGGGTACGGGAAAAATTTTGGCCGTTTTCCATTCTTTCGGTAATGTAGCAGTTGGCAATGATTTGTTGAAAATCAAGACTAGATATTTTGCTACCACTTCGGCGTGCCTTTAAAAAAAGTGCTTGTAATATTATCGGAACTTTTACCCTTTAGTGGGTCAATGTTCAGCAAAACGTGTAACACACCAGCTTCCGTTAGAGATAGTGGATCTAAATGGCACAGATTTTGGGTATCTATGTCTGGCATATGATTGTCCTCGACACTGAAGACGCATATAAAGTAATCATTCAGCGAGCCAGCAGCGATAGAATCTTTGCATTGGGTGGGTTTTTTACTATTTTTCAAACTTTTGGGGTTCAAGTAGTTTCAAAACTTTCTTGGAGAGCTTTTTAAAGCGTGAGACTACTTGGGTGAAATATTATTTATCTTTGGCTACCTTTATTTTCTATTTCAACTCTTTAAATGCTTTAGAAATTTTCTTTCCTTCCAATGTTCCAGACGTTGCTTTTAAATATTTTCTAAATCGTTTTGCACTTTACCTAAAACTGCAAAAATGTAGTCTTCAGTTTTTCCCCTTAAATTTTACTTTGCGGCCTTGGCTAAATGTTGGGTGAAGAAAGATGATTTAATATACGTTGATCGTGTACACTATGGCAAGACGTTTGCGGAGCACAGCAGAGCAAAATGATGTTTTTATTGAAATATCGCATCGGCTATGGTCAGATAATAAAAATACGGCGTTCTATACCTGATATAGGAACGCGAACGTTTCGCCCACAGCGAAAATTTCTTTTATAAGCATAAATCAAGAGGGGCGGTTTTTAGCCTGCAAGAAGAATACCAAACCTGAAACTGACCCAAACGCCTTAAAAAACCTTCAATTTGGCGGCCATGTTGTCTCAATTGCATTTTATACTTCCTTGCGCCAATTCCACTGTTGAAACGTAAGGCCACCTTCGACTTGTATCGAGCCAGTGTGTGCGTACCGTATGGGTTACATAGATGTAACTGGGACCGTTTTGGTAATCACCCTGGTAATCTTACAGTAACAGTCGGTGCATCAGGCCTGAACTTGCCTCTACACACATCAGAGGGGAAAAAAGTTCCTGCGCTAAGTTACGAGACCTAAGTGTACACATATTTCTGACAGTGCCTGTTATCAAACTTACCAGTCGAGAGAAATACCTGCAATCTGCAATCTGAGTTGCTAAAAGTCGAACAATAAAGGAAGATATAAGTTACCCCTGCCTTTTCGTAGGGAGCGCAATTTTTTTCATTGCATGATAGCACGCAACCTAAACTACGTTTAATAGATGCATTCAAAGGGGTTGCACCACAGCGCTTCGCTTCTTTAGAGGCTACTGGCATCACTTGAGATTCGAAACATGTAACCATTGAACTTCCTGTTATTGATAGCAATGCAACTTGACTTGATTCTTATGTCCGGCCCAAGCTGTATTTAGGCAGTACATTACCAAAAAGAAATTAGCGATCATAAAGTTATCTTGGCATTTTTTCAATCATCATTTTAGACAGAACACGCGAGGAGGAAGCAAATTAAAATTTATGCAAAAGGCAACTATGAAAGATTTACAGCTGAACTCGAAAAATTCTATCCTCTTTTCGAGCGCAAGGTTATTGCGACCGCTCAGTAGAACAAAACTGGAGGCTGGTTTCGGATAAAATGGAAGAAATAATTGACAAATGTATTCTAATGGCGACTATTCAAAGCAAACAGTCAGCGCCTTGGTTCTCTAACTCAAATAAAAAGGAAATAAGTAGAAAGAAACGATTGTTAGGAAAGCTTAAGGCAAGAAATGATCGGCCCACGTGGCAAGCATACCAATGTGCGGTAAAAAAAGCTTTTAAGAACCATTCGCACTGCCAAGCAAAACTTCTTTGAGATAACACTAACAAACACTGACAAGGCAGTAAACCCATCTCCTTCAAACACGATAAGGCTCTATGACGACAAGAATGATGAACTAACCGATAGTGACACTGCTATCGCACTGAACAAGGCGTTATCGTCGGTATTCACGACAGAAACCGATATGAACCCCTCCCTCTCGTCACAACCAGTAATTTCAGAACCGATGCCCCCTATTTCAATCATGCCCAGTGAAATTCTTAACATGATTAAAAATATGAAACTGTCGTCCGCCACCAGATAAGACGAAATAAACTCCAAAATTTTGAAAAATGTTAGGGTCCCTGTCAGTGCCATTTTTGCTTTGCTCTTCGCTCAATCCTTGTCATCTAGCTGTGTTCCCATTAAATGGAAACTAGGGAAGTTTGTGCCTACTTTTAAAAGTGGCAACAGATCAATACCTCTGAATTATCGACCCATCTTAATAACATCCGTTCCATCAACAATTATGGAACATATAATTTTCACGCATATCATAAATCACCTGGAGTGCAATAACTTCCTTTCTATCTGACAGCATGGGTTTCGTAAAGGACGATCGTGCGAAACACAACTTGCCGCCTTCACCCATAATTTACACGTTAATCTCCAAAGCAATATCCAAACAGATGTACTTTGCTTGAATTCGAAAAAGCATTCTACAAGGTACCTCATCGCCGTCTACTGTACAAGCTATCGCAGCTACATCGAGATTTATTTGTTTTCAACTTGATAGAAAACTTCTTCAGAACAAGGCGGCAATTCGTCATAGTAAATGCCGCGCAATCTAACACAACCCCTGTTCTTTCCGGCGTGCCACAAGGTACAGTAATTGGCCCGCTGCTGTTTCTTATTTATATTAACGATCGCCTTCCGACATTACTAACAACATTCGTCTCTTTGCAGATAATTGTGTTTTGAATGCCAAAATACTTGCAACCAAGACCAACTTACCTTGCAGTCCAACCTAATTACTTTTGCAAAGTGGTGTAGAAGTTGGCAAATGTCACTAAACGTTTCCAAGTGCAAATTAATGTCTTTTTCACGACGCGCGAGTCGGTTACTATTATTTACACTCTGTCAGGCTCCTCTTTACAATCCATAAAGTCTTATAAGTACTTAGGTGTTCACATCAAGAATGATCTCTCCTGTACCGTCCACACAAACACGTCAATCGCCAGCGCTAGTAGATCTCTTGGGTATCTGCAGCGTACAATGAAACTTGCTCCTTTTCACTTAAAACTGCTAGCCTATAAAACCCAAATCCGCCCTAAATTAGAGTATGCAGCCGCCATATGGTATCCGCATCAGAAGTACCTAACCGATAACATAAAAGCAACTCAAAACGACGCCATTAGATTCCCTTTCTCGGAGTACTCCTCATTTACTAGTGTCACAGACCTGAAATCGCGAGTAGCCCTTCCTCCCCTGAGCCACCGCCGGAAGCTTGCGAGGCTGGCATTATTTCACTGGTTTTATCATTCTTCATCACCCAACAATTACTTAATTCCGAAACCCCATGCATCTAGCCCAAGCAATAATAAACTACAAGTAACATACCCTCGCTCCCGTACTAACACATTTGCGCAGTCATTTTTTATACGCACTACAAAGGCATGGAACAATCTTCCAGCTCACGTGGTCCAATTAGGAAACCTTGACAAGTTCAAGTCGTCGATTACAGCGCCCGGGATTGTGTGATATATTGGTGCCGTTTCTTAGTTTGATGCACTTGCTTTATGATTGCTATTTCCAGCTTATTCTTTTTATTCGTTGTTTTCATCATATTTGTGTTTCAGCCTTAACGCTAATGCATTGCGTATTGATACTATTTCCGTGTCCGCTGAATTTTACATTCTTGTTCAATTTTTCCAACCGACGTTGTGCATTTTTTTTGTTACCATGGAGCTCATGTCACCCTTCTATGGTCGTAACAAGTGTATTTTTTGTACCACGCCGCATTTAATGCCTCCACTGCGGAGGCCCTTGAGGTTAAAAATAAACAAATAAATAAACTTTGGCTGTGTAGTGAATACAACTAAGACACAAAGATGATTTTAAAATCTTATGGCACGGGCTCGTTTTGGTTATATTTTCTAGACATTTTGTCATACTACAACTCTCCGCGAAATCTTCACCTTGAGCAGTCATTTGCGGAATATACTGAAAAAATAGCCATTTCTAAATTTGCTAATGCATTCAAGACTACTTCTGAAAAACATTTTCTCATTAAAAATTTCTCCTCCTCTTTTGCAGTCCTGTGGGCACAGAAGAAAACTACAAATGCCATCGTCCCTTGCAAAACAGCCTCTTCATGTGATTTTTTGTATATTCGTTTACATATGCACCGCACTGCTATTCGAAGTTTGTCAAATACACTTTTGCTTTCTTTTACACGGTTTTATTTTTGTTTTGGTGCACATTGCCATTGAAAACATACGACGCTAAATATACTGATCGTTCTAAAGATCCCAAACATACGTCGTTGCAGATAGTCACACTGGGCGGAAAACAAAATAAGGAAGCAAAGTTCTTTGCTCCGAACAAGGTTTGTAGTGCCACTAACAGTTTATTGAAAGTTTATGAAGAATTTTAAGGACAGCTGTCTTCAAAATTAGCTCTGCAATGCGCCGCAGGAGTGGTCACAAGCTTTTTTGCTAGTGAATATTCAAACCGTCGGCAATTTTTTACGTTGTAATACTTTTTTGAAATTTTTATACCGTATTGTCTGAAAATTTGCAATTCTAGAGTGCTGTAACCTGCCAGAAGGTCAATATAAGCATATAAAACATAAAATATTATCTTTTATCCGTCAAGCTTAGAGTAAATGTTTTCAATAAATATATAGTATTTTATTGGCCATTACAGAACTGTGAAGACATCCAGGCAGGGTACATATAACGTTCTGCTAACGCAAGATATCAGGCGAAACTCATGGGCAGAGCGATGCTAACGTGGCAATCGGTGATGTTTTGTGGACTGACCATTAGTAAGTTGTTAGCATCCTACCGAGAAAAATCTACCACTTTTGAACGTTTTGACCACAAAAAAGCTTCAGTATCTGTAATAGTTTGTTTTCTAAACACTTTCCTTGGTATTTTTTATATGTAATTGAATTCCGTAGCCTCCTGCACTTAATGCCACTTTTTAATCATTCTCAAGTTTTTGATTTGCAACGGTGTCCAAATTACGTCGGCGGCTACATGCGGCATTTTCAGAAGCTCTACTTGTGCTTGTGTGTTTTGCCCTGCTCTACAATAAACGGGCATTTTTGTTGGTAGTTCTTGCTTTGTCGCAGTGTAACTTTCATGTATCGATCATAAATTTGTGATGCAAGCGCTCTGTTATTGGCGGTTATATTGAAGCAAGACTCTGCCTCTTTCCACCCACTCGCGATTGCACACTTCGGAAATCAAAAAGTTTAATAACACCAACTTTTGCATTTTTGCCGGTTTTTTTCTTATTGATATCACGCAGATATATATACTTCGCATTCTCAGATGCAATGGTACGGTCCGACCACAGCGTATATTTGAGGGCTGAATTCGCTGATGTAAACTGACCATGTTTTCAATCAGCGTTTCTTCGCTTTGCTCAACATTACTCATCCGATATGTTTACTCCCGTGGCGTTTCCTGAACTACATAAGCCTCAAATACCTCTACTTATTGTTCCGGAACAAAGATTTGTGCATGACGGTTTGGAGACACCCTAAATGTACAGGCGTACTTCCATTCTTAAAAATTTTCGTGTTTTAGGAATCATCCGTGCGATTTGTAATGATGACGTCTTTTCATTCGTGTGGTTTGCTACCTAATAAGTTACGACTTCACATGAGAACTTTACAATAGCAAAAAAGCGGCAAATTCTGGGTGATTGCGCTAAACAAAAGTGGTTATTTCCCCGTCGCTTTTAACCACGTTACTCTTCAAAATAACAGAATATACACCAACCCATATTCCCGTGAGCTCCCAAATCGTGTAGTTCTTAAACATCATTGTTTACATACATATAGAATATACTTAACTATGCACGCTTCTCTGGTATTACCTGCAACAGCGTTAATGAAAATGGCCACCACTTTTTTCACGAAGAGAGTACTCTGATAGGATATACATTAAAGGTCCTAAAAACAAAAGGCAATAACCGTGTATTCATTTGTTTACGCCGACGTTCCAAACTTCTTCACTAGAATAATGCTAATCGTAGCTTCAGTCTACGTGCGCCTGCATTAGCGACCCCTGAAAGAAACGGCACTTCCTATTAAACCTCAAAAACATTAGTTTTTCGGTGCTTCCAAAAATGAATGTAAAAAAACACACACCGATTGCGGTAATTGCACCATGGTCACTCTAATCCTTTACGGAGAAGGTTCACTTGAAAACAGTTTCACGGCTCATTGTTTTGTTAACGATTAACTGAGATATGTAGCAATGTTTTGCGAGAGCAATTTTGTTTGGTGGCTAATCACATTTAATGTCTCTGCGTTGTTCCAAATAAGCGTTTTTAGTAAACTTTCACCCAACACAAGTAGATTTGTTTCTTTACAATTTCTTGGAAGAGCCACAAAGACAGGAGTCATAGGCATTTCAACGTATTAGTTGGCCCGTAGCTGATATAACTATAGAGAACTCTGCAGCGCAACAGTGCTTCCTTTTTACGGTCATAGGCTTTCGTTCCACAGCCTTTGTTGATGAAAAAAGGAGTTACCCACATTAGCATCAACAAATGTTCAAAAAGAAACACATAAAAATTGGTTCACTACGCCTAAGTAGTCACTTTGTATACCATTTTTGTCTTTCAAAGGGATGAGATAGAAACAATCTGTTTTTAAAACCAATAAAAGAACTGCCATTCTACTCTTTTGTGCAATTCTACTCTCGTGCACATCAGTGAATGGTTGTGCTTCAAACAAGTTAATAGACGCTAAAGATGTGAGTACTTACCTTGTAAATAAACTGAATTTGTGCAGAGTTGTTTCTGTAAGAAGTTAAGGAGGCTGTCATTTCCTTTTAACATTGGCCGAACTTTGCCTAGGACAGATTCAGAATTTTCCTCTGTCCGAAAAGTACAGCCGAGCTAAAATGCCCCGGTTTTACTTGGGGTACAAGGTTCCAAAAACAATTTTGCGGGAAGTTTTTGAAAAAGCATCCTCCTCCTCAAAGGAACGCCGAACTGTTCGTAATAGGGCAGTGCGTAATTGTGAAGCCCTCTACGTTTCTTGTCTATTATTACCTTTTAGAAAAGGAAGAGGTTAACAGAGAGCAGGCAAAATTATAAAGATGGGCATGACATTAGCAGTGTTTTGGTGCTTTGGGGTCTACATATGTAAACCTATACACAGTTCTATGTAGAATGAGTATGAAGGTAGCATGTCTTAAGTTTCACAGTGAACGTTGCCTACCATCAAGTATTGGCCAAATATGTTCGGTGAACATCAATTTTACCTCTAGGCTTAGAAAACTGGTTTCCTTTGCAGAAACGTGTGGCTATCATTGTGCATCAAGGCGCAGGTAACAGAAGCGTCCGTAAGATATCACAGCTAAAATCGCTCGTAAGAATCGCTCTATACCTGCAACTGCTCCGTTTAACAGAAAAAATTGGCACTAACAGCCCGAAGAAGCATTTGCAGCACGTGAATATCAACTCATGTTTAAGAAGTAGTAGTGTATGCTACTGCAGGTCGCATTCTACAGTTGATTTGCTTCGTGTTGTATTCTGGAGTACGGAGTAAGTAGTAAGTGGCCGAATCAACAAATTACTTGCATAAGAAGGACTAGCAGGTTAAACCGCAATAATGGGAGTGGCTTAATCTTGCTGACCCGCTGAATGTTTTTTTGGTCAATCCTGAGACTTCCGAACTCTTTGTGCCCGCAGGCTAGCGCTCATGCTCGGGGGAAGATGAATGACCCTTGATCAGCAGGAATGTACGGTGGTGTCACGCAATATGGTAGTGGCGTGTCGCAGTCGTTGAGGCTCATATTAATCAAGCTGGGCTGTGCAAAGACAATGCCAAACCCTGACGGGATATCCGCGTTCGTCTATCTCTGAATAATTGCCAACGTGTACTCTGCTCACTTTGTAAGCACCTCTCTTCTGACAGCCTTTGCATGTCTTATATGTAAACAGCTGGTAGGCTTATCCCCGACGTGCATTTTTTTGTTTCGCTTGCAAAGAATATTTTTGCTGATGTGAGTGTTGCATCTTGCGTTAAATAACTGCTGAGGTGGAATCTTTAACTGGTGTCCTATCTTGCACAGCCGCAAGAAAGTGATCAATTGAGAAAACTACCCATTGGCTCTCGAGGCAACTTGGGATACTGCCATAGCGGAATGAGACTTTTCACATCTCATTGGGCAATGGTTAATTTGAAAGACAAATCAACTACATGCCCTGTAAGATTAAAATGTGGTTAAAATTTTAAATGGTTACAGTTAATGTATGCCGCTTAGGCACATTTCATTAGCAAGCTGTCATGGCAGAACAAAAATTCGGTTTAAATGGGAACGTACTACTCAGGCAGACTGCTAAGATTTGTTTTCATAGTCGTGTTCTTTATTACATTTAAAAACCCACAACACCGGATAGCGATTCTAACATGTGTAGAAGGACAGAAAATTATGTGCTCTTATATTGTTTGTATATGTTCGAATACCGTACCCAGGCTATCTGTGCAGATTGGTGTTTCGTTTGCTAATGGGGCATATGTTAACACCACGATTAAGGATATATTTCAAATCGTGCTTTGGCTGACATCACAGATGACAACTCTTATGCAGTAAGTCGTAAATATTATTTTCAAACATGCAACCGCGCTTGCACTAGTTTTGCGACTCGCCATTGCGTAAGACCTCACAAGCTCTCTTCTACGCGTTGTATCTAGACAGTTTTCATGCTCATTCGGCATTCAGTTCAGACATGGTTCTTCAGAGTGGAACATAAACCAATGTTTCTCATAAGTAGGTGCGCTGGAAGTGCTGTTCTTGCAAGCAATGTACTATAAAGGCTAATATACTTTGAAATACCCATTAAAAATAACTAAGAAAAATCCAAAACATTCATCAAACCATAGGTAGACTGCTATCCGCTAAATATATCTTGTCTTACATTATAATTAATACACAGATGCTAGACAATATAATTAGCACCCATCCATTTGGGTTGGTGCCTAAGCACCAGTCTGAAGTCTATTCATAGTACACGCCCAAATTTGAAAGTAACCAAAGCTGCCGAATGAGGTCACCCAACCGAAATTAAGTAGGGCATCATGGCAATTTAGCAACGCCAGTAACAGAGACAGCTAAATCCACTGTCAGGCTAAACTCTCTAAATACATGGTAAAACCAGCAGCAGTGCTGCGCGTGGATACCGATCAGAACCATTCGAAAACCTAAGGCGAAAGCGGATAGCGAAGCAATTGATTTGCACCTGCGATTAACCCCTTTGGTTTTTAAGAAATAGACTCGGAATAAATTATTCGTACAGTCCAGTCCATATCAGCCCTGAAAAGTGCTGGTTCAGACAACATACCTATCAATGTTCAAGACACCATATTCCGAAACATAGTGTACACTTTGCTACAATATTTAACTCGTCAGTTTATGAAGCAACGTATCCCGATGCCCTGAAAACGGCTAAGGTTGCCCGATTTACCGAGGCGGAGATCTAAACGATTACTAGAAATACACGCCAATATCCATCCTAAGTGTCATTATTATTTTTTTGTAAAATTGCTAGCGAAGTGTATTATTCGATTTTTAGATAAATAACAGGTACTTCTCGAAAGTCGACGTATATTCCGCAAAACGAAATTCACGGCCACTGCAATTTAAACATTAGGAAAGACCGTAAACAACGCGTTAAACGTTAAGTGTCACGCTATTGTCATTTTTATTGGTATTAAGAAAGCATTTGATACGATTAACCAAGAAATTTTGTTAATGAAGTTGGAGCGGTATGGTTTTAGGGGAATATGTAAACTATTTCTTCGAAGCTATTTAACTGGTAGACCAGAGTACGTCGAAATTGGGTCAACTGCCTCTAGTATTGAATGGATTGCTTGGGTTGTTCCTCAAGGCTCGGTGGTGTGTCCAATCACATTTTCTTTAGATATAAATGAACTAATGCTAGAACTAGAGACTGGCAACGCAATTATGTAGGCAGGATATACTGCTTTCTTGTTTTTTTGTCAGGATGTTTTTGTGAAGGGTAGTACAAAGCCGATCTCACTTAGGCCACATTGGTTCACAAAGAAGAAACTATTCTTGAACGTATTCAAAACAAATTGCTTGGTAATCTCCCGTCCCACTAAAACTGAATCCTATCAAGTAAAATAAAGGCAGATGACAGTTTGATCAAAAGCGTTTGAGTACAATTATTATGCGTGACTCTAAGTCCTGCTCTTAGTGGTAAGCAAGGTATACCATGTATATGAAATACGTTAACCCGATCCAGTTTTGGCGTAGAGTTAGGCGATATTTTCAATTACATACACTCAAAATAATATACAAGAGTATATTTCTTTGCAATATTACTTACTGTGTGGAGACTGTGGAAGGGAGTTTGGAAACACACACTACTCCTATATAAACCGAGCTTTGCTACAAAAGAGAGCACTCCGCATTATAACATTTACAAAGTAAACGGCAGTTCTGGTACACATTTTTCTGCCATAAACTTTGTGCCTCCTTAAAATGCTCGCGACCACAATTTATCTTGCATTCTCAAGATATATTAGAAAACAACATTCTGTTCTATCGTTATATTTTAATGGCCCAATCGAGAAACCAGCACTTAAACCAACCTTCGTTTCAACCTCCTTGTTATCCATCATATTCATGCTAAACGTAATATAGCGTTCTCCGGAGCTATATTCTGGAATGTTCTGCTTTCGGATAATAAAACTAACGCCATTTTTTTAAGTGTAACAGAGTTCTTTGTAATGGAAAGTATGTCTCGCCCATGTAGCCCTGAGGAATTTTTTCGCGTGTTGTTGTGTAATGTGTGTAATGGTATTTTCAACTGAAATGTTTTATGACCCGCATACAATTCCATGAAGCCTTTACCGGATGTACCCGGGCACTATAGGGAAGAAAGGAAGGAACAATAAAGGAAAGGCAGGGAGGTTAAACAGCATTATGTCCGGTTGGCTACCCTACTCAGGGGGGAGTTGATACGCGAGATGAAAGGAAACAAAGGACAGCGGAATAAAATGAAGGGTAAAATGAGAGGAAGAAAACGCAAGACGTGACCAGGTAACTACAAATGCCGTACAAAGGACGCGCACAAAACTAGAAAATGCACAAAACTAAGGCGGTACACTGATAAAAATGGTGAACTAAGGGCACTGCACTGCAGTAATGTCCTTACAATCGTTCAGACAGGCCCGTGCCCTTCAAAAAGCGAAGTAAGGGTTTTGTAGCATTCTCGGCCAGTGACGGACAACACCTATGACACAAAATGTTCTGTGCTGTAAAGGGGTTCGTCGAGTCGGCGAAGTGTGGTGCAGAGCTGTTGCCTCGGTGTTATGAATCGGTCATAATAGCACAGAAGGTGTTCAGTCGTCTTGTCAGTGGCGCACACATCAAGAGCAGGGCTGTTGGTTATTCCAATGGTGCAGGAGTAAGCACCGGGGAAGGCAACACCCAGCCACAGGCGACAAAGTAAGGTGACGTCCGAGCGTGGCATGTTCTACGGTAGGTGGCGCTGGAAATCAAGCGAGAATGACTTCGTGGGTAATGGAGCGCAGTGACCTTGCTGCATCAGTGCTTGATAGAGGCATGCGGGTAAATCTTGCGTTTTTGAAGGCGCCATAAGCCGCGTTGTCCGCCTGTTCGTCTCCAGTAATGCCGCAGTGGCTTGGGAGCCACTGGAAAACACTATCGTTTCCATTCCTGACTGCTGCGTCATATAAGCACAGGATTTCCACCACAAGTTGTTCGTATGTGCCGTGGCGGAGGGCGCACTGGATGCACTCAAGAGCAGGCCTCGAGCAGCATAGCACAACCGATTTTTCTTGCGATTCCCGCTGGATGAATATAACGGCCTCCTGAATAGCTGTCAATTCAGAAGAGGTTGACGTCGTCGAGTTTGAAAGCTTAAAATGAATTTCAGTCCACTTTTGTGGAGTTGTCTAAGGCCCCAGATGGCAAAATGGTAGTGTACGTAAGCAATAAAATAAATTTTCGGTATTTTTCTCTTTCTTCTCTCTTTCTTTCTTTCTCTCCTCTTTCTTCCTTTCCTTTTTACTTTCTTCCTGTTTTTTCTTCTTTGTTTCTCTTCCTATCTTTCTTTCTTTCTTTTTTCCCTTGTTTTCTGCTATCTTTCTTTTTTATTTCCCTTCTTTCTTTATTTCTTTCTTTTTTCTTTCTCTCTTTCATTCTTTCTCTTTTTCTTTCTTTCTTTCTCTTAAAAGCCTGCAAGAAGATGTAGCCATTTAATCGAAGCGGCTATGCGGCTCTATTTACGAAGACCCGAGATAGCTCGCTACCGAGTTCCCAACTGGTCGAGTTAACAGAGAAGTAGTGATAGCAGAGCATCCAATAAACCTCGAGCGACCAAGGCGAAACTACGGGGAGCGTGCTTGGAATTATCAGAGTGCCCAGTTGAGGCCGCTCACGTTGAAAAAGCGCGGCTTGTGTGAACCTCATCGTTCAGCTCCATCAAAAATCGAGTTTGATAGGCTTTCCGTAGCGTAAAGTGCATAACCCCACAATACATTTCAAAATTCCTGCTGGCCCCGGCCTCCTCTAGAAGCCCCCCTTCTCACCCCTCCTCCCTCTAAAAGCGCGGTGGGGCGGCTGTGATTTTCTCAATGTTCTCTTCTTCCACTGCAGCGTGTTTCCTACGTTATTTGAGAATGGCTCCAGTGCAGCTCATCGCAAACCCAAACAAATTAGGCGAAGGATTTTACTATTGCGAAAAGCACGCGCCATTTTCCAGGCCCTCTCAAACACGCCCAGCTCTTTTTATGTTTCTTGGGCACCTGCAGTGTTTGAAATCGCACCAGTCAGCATTTTTTGCGTGTTATCACTGTTCTTAACCATGAAGAGCGCGGTTTAGAAGTTGAAGTCTTTTCATGTGTCGTCGATTGCGTTTTTCCCGTCTATTGAGACGGCTGCGGTGAGAAAATCTTGTCGCCTTCACCGCTGCTATCATTCGTATTACAGCAAACTCTGTTCTGACCAAACAACACTACGAATGTGGCAGCAACTGACTGACGATGGCCTGGGGACTTCTTTCGTACATCGTTTCCTGCTAGGTATTGTTACTGGAGCATCAAATGGAAGTAACTTCGTGGCGGCGACGCTACCCCACCCGCGAAGTGGACGCCATGACTAGGTTAGGCTTGAATCGCTACTCCGAGGCCAAAAATGGGCTAGATGTGTTTGATTGACATGAGAACTCTAAAAAACTCGTCATTGATATTGCACGGATGAGTGCATCTCGTAAATCTCGTGGTGTCCGCTGCTGCGGCATGGTTCTTTGTTCACAGTCGGCGTTCGAAACATGTACCTCACCACACATCCCTTTCATTAGTGTAGGAGGAAATTAGGGCGACTTTTGTTGTCTTTAAAATACTATGAATTGGCTGTGCAGTCCTCTGCCGCCGGACCTTTCTTGGAATGACTTTGAAGGCGCATTCGCTCCATGACCGCCAAAGAGCAATCGGTGTTCACTGGTTTTACGAAACGGGCACCTTCCACGGAAGCGGTTGCAGATTCCGCAACAGTGACCGCAACCAGTCGACAGTGTACCAGTATGGGCGCAATACGAAAAGTGAAGACGTGTTTTTTGCTTTTTAGGGGGTTCTCCGGACATGGCTTCTGCGGGTACTAACATGCGTCTACATGTCTGAAGCCAGAGCGTACCCTTCAGTTATCGTTTTCTCGAAAACTGCTTCGAACGCGGCGTTGGGGACAATGCGTTTTGTTTATCTTCAGACCGGCAGAGAGTTCCGCTTGAGGCTTTGTTTGCACATAGGTTTGCGAAAACGTTATTGGCAGGACAGTACACAATCAACGGCGTGTATCTGTTAACGGAGACAGTCTCTGCGCATTTCAACGGGTTTTGTCGAGCGTCTTTCTCTTCTGGCAGGAAGCAGATTATGCAAAACTTATGAGGCCGAGGGTTCAAAATGAAAGTAATAGCTTGCCGCCAGTAGAAGGGTGAGCGAGAGGAGAAAGCGGTTGAAGAAATAGAGGGAATTCTTGGGATCGGATTCAATAAAAAACCAACGACTGTAAAGCCCTTCTTCGAGGAAGAGCTGTGAAGAGCAAAGAAATATAAAAGAAACAAATTTGAAAAGTTGTGGTTGTTGCCATTCCTTTCTTCGTAGCACTTGCCCATTCGGAAAAGTTCCCCACAATGGGGAGCTCTCAGGAGCTAATGGGACCGGTTTTCACATTTATCAAAACCATGCACTGAAAAAGCAAAAGTTGTAGAATTGTGCGCGTGGCGTGAGACGTGAACGTGAGTGCATGTGAGAATGACGGGTGCACTGCAGCCACGCAAAACCCCTAATATAGGGAGGCTGTGGTGTATGCCAGCCTTTCTGCTAACGTCGATCACTACGAAATGAAGGAAAGAAACTGACGCAAACACGCTATAACAGAAAAGATGCCACACTAAGTGGTTCATCCCTGAAGAGAAGGAAATCATAGCGTGGAAAAAACACAAGTACAATGCATCGGTTGTTAATAAGTATCGCACGTACTATGTATCAGTGGATAGTAAGTATCGCCAACATTTCATTTTCAACTCATGTAAATCTACTTAACGGCCCTTAGGAAATGTTGTATCCAAAAGCCTACGGAGGGTTTCAATAACGTAACACCGACCTGCAATTATTTTTACCGTTGCCCGCTTCCATCACCATCTTTCTATTTTTTCTAGTCAGCCTTATCCACGTGATTGCATGCTCTTCCACCGAAACCAGAAGTGTTGAGAAACGGCTTCTTAAGACGGCACATTTCAAACAAAAAGGTCATTTGAACTCATGTAGGGAAACACAGGTTAATAAAATAACAGCCCGATCGAGGGACGTAGTTGGATTTGCTTGCCCCAGTAGCCACCGGTGCAGCAGTGGAGCGACAGAACGCGTTGAAAAGAGGTTACTTGGTTGGTTACGTGGTCTTGGTTGCTCTTTTTTGTACAGTGTTTTTGCGCTTCCGTATTTCTTATTGGCTAATTTGCTGCTTTCGCCGTCTTCATTTACTATGCTAATCCTTTTATAGCTCTTCATACATTTCAAGAAGGCCACATCGTGGATACGTCTGTGTCGCACCTCCTTGGAGCGCAGTGCCCTGTACCTGTTGCGTCGCCTCAGTAACCCGAAAACCGCTCGCATTTTGAAGCGTTTGAACTTCGCCTCGAACTTTTCTAGTCACGTTATGTGTGCCTCGTTAGGACTCATGTCTTCCGAGTTTCGCTCATTCTGAGGCATTCTGTAATGGCACCCCTGGGTTTGAATTGGTTAAAAACATATTTTAAGGTCCACTGTTTGATATTTCGGAACGTGTTGGCATGCCGTTCGTCATCCCTTCCGACTTGCGGCTGGAAGCAAGCACGTGTATTCCTACCGATCAGTGGTGAACAACGCGACCGTTCTGGTATATCTTGCGCTAATGGTGCCACACTTGCATGCTGCTCCGAAAGCCTCACTAATCGAGCTCACTTGCTTTGCAAGTCGAATTATTATCCCGACGCTTTTCTTATTGGCCACGATTCTCATTCTTTTTTTTTTCTCCGTCATTGTGTCTACGCCTTTTCCTGCCGCGTAGACTGCAGACTCGATTTTAAACGCCCACAAGCGCCCGCAGGCGTAGCAACAACCGTGTGGGTAGTTGCGGCGCCGTTTGGCACCGTATATTTTTCTTATCTGTATTTTTCACCGGTTACAGAGTGACGCAGCAGTCAAAAGTGTACCACGAAACTTTTTCTCTCGTGCACATGTATTGCTCACGCAGGAAAATATTTTCGCAATTATAACTCGTTAGAAACTGTTGTCACTGCCCTAAGACTTTTATTAGAAATACGTAAGAAGTAATGACAAATTGTACTGCTATATGCTGGCGCTATGCAGAGATGATTGTGCTGAATGAGGATATGAATAGAAGACCAAGCGACATCAAGCGGGATGATTGAAATAAATTAACATTTTATAGGAAAGTAGACAAGCTATAGCTTAGGTTTTGCCAATACATAAAATGGAGTGAACAATAATCAGGCCAGGCACTTATGTAGTGTGAGGCGCTAGTGGCTACACTTCTCTAATTCAACGTGATTGACATTGTATTATAGTCAGAGTTTAAAAAATAACCTTGTTCATGACTTCGATAATTCAAAACTATGGTACACAACAGCGTCAATTGTTGAAAGCAAGAATATCTTTGTTCGAAATAAACCGTTATGGATTGTGCCGTATAATTAAATCTGCGGTTTTGAATTGCCCCATAATGCGTTGCAACAGATGCGTTGCTACTAAATAGCATTGATTGAAATTTCGGGACAGCTTCCCAAGAAAATGTTTGAAGTGGGAAATGTTCTTTTGCGACAGGGGTTGAATATTTGTCAAAAAAGGATTCGTAAAATTACTTTCTAATCGGCACCACCAATAAAGCTTGTTATTGCTCAGACCAGCTTCAGGGTAGATCGAAAATTTTGTGTAACACGTAACTTGCGTAAATATACACTGATCGTTAATGAAGATAATAAAGGTAGCATGGATGTTGCTTTTTTGAACGTATATCGTTATGACGTGTGATTTAGGCTGGCCTTTGCAGTGTATACAAAATGACTCACGTTTTATGCTGCTTTTTTTATTGTGCCATGACTCTTGTGCTTTCGTACTCCTGTAAATTAACTTTGAGTGCATTCTGTCGGTTATTTCAAGAATACAACGCTGGTACACCAATGCTGGATAAAAGTTCCTATAAACTGTGACTATGTCTACAAGAATGGCACAAGATGCACAGTGAGTGTTCTTTCTAATGTTGCAATAAATATTTTGTTTGTGAAGTTGGCACACAATGCTGAAGAAAAGGTGGCACTAGGATTACTGTTATTTTGTGTCATGTTTGCGAATATTTTCTATCGAATGTCTCTTTGTGAACTAGAGACAGAATTTTGAGAGGCCGCTAACCGCAGTCTCCGTCAAGCATTCGGCGTGGCACTTGAAGCATATTTTTAAGACCCTTGTGGAACTGAACTGCAGGCGATTGAATACAGTTGTGCTCTCTCTCTGTGGCTGCTGTTTAATATCAACTTAATTTTTTTCAGAGACATGCAGGGGAAACTGGTGTCTGCTGTGGAAAGAAAGAAAGCTGTCAAGAAACGTGCAAGCGTAAACAATAAACAATTCTGCGGACATATACCACTTGATTTCAGCGCATGTGCCTTCAAAAATTACTAATGTTCGTTTTCTAGTAATGACAAATGCCAGAATTTTAAGCACACAATAGGGCAGGATGGGGTCATTAACATTTTTTTGAAAAGGTATTCAAATATAGTACATAAAACACTGCAGAACGCTTACTCTTATCCACCTATTATTCTCGAATCAAAATATTAGAAGTGCTATTTTGCTCATTTCAATTGTAATATCCTATCCAACTTTGACAACTAAACGAAATTTGTTTAATTGTGGTTTACTCGACGACAACATTTGGCGTTTTTATTATGCTGGCGTTGATTTTAATAGTATCGGTTACTCTTTTTTGTAAAACCTTTTTGCGCTTCCGTATTTTTTACTGGCTAATTTACTGCTTTCACAGTCTTCACTTAGTATGCTAATCCTTTTATAGCTCTTCATACATTTCAAGAAAGCCACATATGCTCGTGGATAACAGCAGAGATGTAAAATCTCCAACAGCCGCTGAATCTTTGTCTTACATATGACACACATTTTTCTAATGACGGAAGCCGGTTTTCTTTTTACGTCAAATATGCGTAATTTCGCGCACGACGGCTTCTCCCAGAGACTCGCAAAAGGAGTACTTAACTTAAGCCATAGGCCACCATTACTACTCATTTTGAGAACCAGCTATGCTAAATGTTCTAAAAAAGCATAAAATAATCAGCCAAAGTGACTAAAACGCCGTGTCGACGTTTTGCTAATAAGGTCCCACCGGTTCAGTTTGAGAAGCAGGTTTGTGTTGGCGAACTGTTTTTCTCTGACTCCTGTACTGTTCGACTTTAGGCCTGCTCTCTCATCCTCGCCCATTTTAGTTTTCCCAGTCGATCTTACAAATCTACTAAATCTCTGCCGAAATTTTATTGTTCCTTCCCCTTTCATCCCTCTTCTGTCTACGCTGCTGTAAACTACCCGTAATTTTCCGCCATGCACCTAAGTTTTTAGGTAAAATATACACTGCGGGTTCACAAGATATAAAGCCAAATTCCAACCCTCCGAAAACTCTCCATTTTTTCTAACTCATCACATTGTGCTTCCTTTTTATTTACACTTTTTCAATTTTTTTGTGCGCCATTTAGGCTCGTGTTCGAACGTCGCTGTTTAGTAAAGACCGCTCTTTATACACTCAAAGATTCGCATCGTGGCCAAATGCCCAAGTGTGCATGTGCCAAAATCACACCCCTCGCGCAAAATTTATAATCTGCCCACTGCATCAAGACGGCGAGTACCACGTTTCTCTTGCCCGGCGTAGTTCTCCAAATTTTGGGGGAATGTCATCGTGGGCTTTAGCAGTCGCTCGACCTCCTCTTGTTCCAATTGACGTCGTAGCTTACCTTTTTTTTACTTTTTTCGTTCATGTATCTCTGCCGCTTTTTAAACTGTATCTCTATCTCGATCAAATTTGCTTGCTCGTGCTATCGCAGACTCACCCATTTTATAGGGTTTCTACATTTTTCTTCTTCCTTAGACGCCCATTCCGCAGTTCCGGTCCTGAGAAATGCAATTGGTTTCCCCAAACTATAAATTGAACACCAGAGCTGTTTGACTTGTTGCTTGTGCCCTCCATTTACAGAACATATACACACAAAATGCGGTGACCGCGTACCCACGTGGGGGATTGGCCAGAAATTGGGTGTAAGGACCGATCCGCCCACTACACAAAACTGTAGAAAAGAAATTTAAGCATTTGATTGAAAGTAATAAAAGCTAACAGGGACAGCACCTATTCCCAGAAACGTTTCTAGGCTTGCGCGTGGGTTTGCGCCACGTGACAAACAGGAAAGAAAAATACCGGGTGCGCGCGCTATTCAGCAGCAAGCGCCACCTACAAAAGGACGGTCGCCTGCTCCAGACGCCAATGCTCGCGTGGCCATGGTCAACCTCATCCGCGCATGAATGTCGGAGCTGCCATGGCGGCGGCGGCAGCGCTCTCTTCGATACTGCTCTGCGCACATGGGTGATGGAGCGACTAAAGGGGATCCGGTGGAAGCCAGAAAAGCTGGCTTATAAGGTAGAACGCCGTACTTTCAGGTAAAAATTCAATCGCCCAGAAGAACAAGAGGAAGAAGTAGGCAGGTATTCAATGGAGAGGGAGTGCTGGATGAAGACTACGCGGCAGGGGACGATAAAGTATACGAAGACTGGTGAAGGCATTATAACAAAAAAGCACGTATACACTGTCCTTCCGCCTTCCGCTGACAAGCGAAACATATGAAAGAGTGACCACTTTGGGACGCTTACACGCCTTCTTCTTCGCAACCCAGGTTTTCGACGCCTTGGGTGGATCTTGGGGTGGTCTTGGTGTTCCTGCTGTCATCCCGAACGAGTTCACAGCCCAGGTAGTGACTTCACTTCTAGCCCAAAGGACAACGTTCAGCGTTCCCGTGGAGCCCGTTTTAAACGACAGCAGTGCGCATCTTCCCCGTGTTTTCGACTGCATCGCGTCCCATCATCACTAAGCAGCCGCAACTTGATCGCTGATGCCTGCGGCGAGTTTCTTAAAGCTTGGGACGGCGCATACCTTGATCAGTGGGCACGGAAGCGCGACCGCGATGAGACGTTTACACGCATTCTTCTTCGTAATCCCGGTTAGTGGTTCTTACCAACTGAAATGCACTTGTTTTAAGTTTGACGATGTCTTTGTAGTCGTGCTTCCATGCCCCGAAACCTTGTTAGAACTGTTTTGTTCTCTGTTATTGCTTTTGTGTCCCGATACCGATGATATGCTCCGGTCCCGATGATATACTTCATGAGGTCCTAAAAACCGTTCAAGTTATGAATGAGCCTTCTATCAGAATGGAAAGTGTCAAAAGCACAATGGCGGATTCTATTGCCGAATAAAAGAACAACACAGTACGTTTTTCGAGGCGCTATCCGACATCAAAATAAGAGTAGAGAATGCGAAAGCTCAGACAGCTATACTAGAAAAGTGGCAATCCGATCTTAGTGAAGTTCGCGAAAGTGTCAACCGCATCGAAAAAGACACGCACAACCTCAGGACACGGCTAGATGACGCAGAAGACTGCTCTCGCCGCGACAACCTCAATTTTCATGGCCGGCCGGATGTTGCCATGGAATCCGCCAAATATTCAGCAGAAAAAAATCTTATCACTGTCTAAAAACACCCTAAAACTAAACATACCAGGAGACAGAATATCAGGCTCCCACAGAATCGGCCGATTCACATGGGAAAAATGTCTACCAATCATTGTAACATTTTCCTCTTCAATGATGAAGGAAGTTGTTCTGTCTAAGCGTGCACTTCTTAAGGATAGTGAGGTGGCCATGAACGGAGATTTTTGCTTGGCAACCCGAAATGCGAGGAAAAAAATTGAATGAATATGGCCAAGGGCAAAATGTTTCATTTAAACTTCGGCTTAATAACCTTTTCATGAACGGCAAATGATACGGGTACAGTCCAGATATTGACTCAGTTTATGAAATATGCCCTGCTGGTCCAACATTAAGCGCGGAAGTAACCAATCCCCGAACCCTTCGCTGTGGCCGCGTACTCGAGGCAAGTAACTCGGGAAACGCGATGGGGTTTGTGCTCTAGTTTTCAAACCACAGTTTTTTTTTTCAATCCTTTACACTAATATTCGTAGTTTATTCCGCAATATAAACGACTTCAGTGCAGTAACTAATGACTGTAGCGCCGATATAATCGTTTTAACGGAGACTCGGTTAACGAGCAAAATATTTTATGCAGAGTTATTTAGCTGTAAGGATGAGTATTTGATTTATCGCAGTGACCGAGGCAATAGAACTGGGGGTGGTGTGTTGTTAGCTGTTAAATAAGGTTATGAATGTTTCTGTATCCCCATCTCTTCTGAACTCGAAGCAATATGGTGCTGTGTGAAAGTGAATTTTAAGCAAATAAATATAGGTGTTATTTATCGGTCGCCCTCAACTTATTCATCATTTATTAATGCTTCGCAGGACTTATTACACCTTATCACGGTTCGATACCCCTGGATAGGAATTCATTTGATGGGTGAATTCAACTTTCTTAACATTGTGTGGTAAGCATCATGTTCGTTTTCTGATCCTTTTTCATCCGAGTCTAGCAACTTCATCACTGTTTGGTCTGACTTCAGCTTGTCGCAGCTTGTTATCAACCCTACAAGTGTTGCACAGAATTCGTTTTCCCTTCTAGACCTAATACATACGTCATCACCTGATATCGTTTCAACCATAACGCACTTGCCTGGTTTAAGTGACCTCGATGTACAGCAATTTCCGCTTACTTTAACCCGTTCGGTATCACAAAAACGTTTCAAAAAGATTAGAGATTATAGCAACGCTTACTAGTCAGCCATAAAGAGTGAGCTGGTCGATTTTCTTGACGTTTTTTTGCCTGATCACATTGAACGTTCAATTGAAGTTGACTGGAACATGTTTAAAAACAAAGCAAATGAGCTAATTATTTGGCACGTTAATGTCAGACGCGTATTTATAACAAAAAGGCACCCTGATTCAACCGAAATTTATTACGTCTCTCTAACAAAAAGAAATGGCTTTTCCGGAAGACAAAGCCTTCATGCAATGCTTCACACCGGCTAGCCTACAAGGCAGGTGGGGCAGCCTATTCACTTGCCTGAAGAGTAGCTAAATCGACCTCTTTTTAAAACGACATTACTGAACATTCTTAAAACTGACAATGAGCGTTTTTGGACAATTGTTAAAGGCGAAGAGACTAACGGAATTTCTTTGGCGACACCTTCAGGTGAAATTATTCCTAGCAGCTTACCTTCTGAAGTGCTCAATAACCCGTTTGCACATTCATTCTCGTCTTCCATAAACACCGATTTTCGTCCTGAGCTGGAGCTTAGAAATCAGTTTCAAATCTATCCAATAGTTTTAAGTGCGAATGCACTTCTTAAGCGAGCCTGAAGCGTCCGCCGCCGTCCGCATAGCAACAGCTGCGGGTGCGCGCGCTCCTCGTCTTCCTTGGCAACGGGGGGAGATGGGCGCGCGCTGCCTGGCCGCTGACATGGCACATACCCACGTGGGGGATTGGCCAGGAATCGGGCGTGAGAAGGGCTAATGCACCCGCTTAAAGGAGTACTGACACGAAATTTCAAAGCTGAGATCCGCTATAGCAATCAAGTAGAACGACAACACAAATAGGTGTCTGTGAATAAATGCATCTTTCTTTCTTTGTAGTTGTGTGTGTGTGATCTCTCTTTCGCGAACATTACCGAACCGCGCAAATTCAACTCGTGCATTCGCACTTTCACATTCTTCCCCTCGGGGAAATGCGAGGAATTTTTTGCCTATGCTGCCCTTAAAGCAATAATTGATAATTTAAAGCTAACTTCGTATTTCGGAATTGACGGAATTAATACCAAGTTTTTGAAAAATACGAGTGCAAATTGTTCCATAATTTTACAGTGCTTATTTTCTCAATCCTATACCTCTGGTACTTTGCCCAAAGACTGGAAAACTCAAAAAATTGTACCTCCTAAAACTTACAGCTCCTGAAACTTAATAATAACTTACATGTTAGCCTCGACTCGGGTTATTCGGTGGATTGTACATTTCTCAATTTTGCCAAGTTTTTTGATAAAGTTAACCACTCACTCCTTCTGTACAAAATGAGCGCGCTAAATATTGACCAACACTGCCTAATTGAGTACGCCACTTTGTCACATCGTCCGTCTAATTTGTTACTTCAAAGGAGAATGACTCACCTCTGATTTCAGTTGATTCCGGCGTTCTCCAAGGATCTGTCTTGGGTCCCTTATTGTTTTTAATATACTTGAATGACCTGTCTAACAACATATTCACTCAAATATGCCTTTTTAGGGGCGACTGCATGATATACCGTAAAGTTTCAAAAGATACCGACACCTTATCCATCCAAGCAGACCTCAAAAAAATTTCCCAGTGCTGTCGCATACGGAAAATGGACTTCAATACTAATGGTGGTGGTGGTGGTCATGTTTATTAACGGGTGGACCTAGCCTTCCCTGATATGCCGGCAATTGCTCACCCGATCAGCACCTTTTTACCGCTAAGCGCGGGAATTCACCATGTCTCGCTGAGGCTTGTGACATATAACAATTTCAGGATCAAACGAAAGATGTCCCTCCTCGTGATCCAATGGCCTTCCGGGAAAATTAAATCGTTCAAAGAGGCATGCGGATCGGCTATCCTGCGCAGTTTTTTAAACAAAGCTAACCGCTCCTCCGCATGGTCTCGGCAGTCCATAATAAAATGACCGATGCCACCTGTAGCACCACCCGTTCCAGACAGAGGTGAAGAGATAATGTTCACAAGTGTAAATCCATGCGTGTTTCCCGTACTAACTTAGAGTGCGTCAACCACAATTGCCTAGAATCAGTCAGTTCTTACCGTTACCTGGACGTCCACATTACTGACACCCTTTCATGGAAACCACATGTAGAATACATAACAGCCAAGGCTAATCGCACTTTAGGTTACCTAAAAAAATTTCTACTTAGTTCCGTCATTATTAAAATTACAGCTGTACACCACGTACGCTCGCCCACAGTTAGAATACGCATCTGCAATATTGGATCCACGCCATGCTACACTAACACACGCAGTCGAAGCCAAACGAAAACGTTCTGCACGCTTTATCTTGGCTAACTATCATCGTACAGCTAGCGCAAAGGTCTTGAAAACAAAGTTGCATCTTCCATTGCTTGCTACCCGCCAGAAGCAGTCTCTAATTCTCCTCTTCCACAAAATACTCTATCACAATCCTTCTTTGCGTTCGCTTTGGATAGAACCTGCGTGATTGAAATCATCTCAACGCGATCATTCACAAAAGTCAACGGGCGTCGCTGTAACACATCAGATATCAACAGTCCTTTTTTTACCAGAACCAGCAATTAGTAGAATTGTCTACCAGCCGCCCTAACAAGGATAGCCGAACCCATACTATTCAAAAATACTTTGTCAAACCTGGTTTAGTAGTTTCATCTATCATGCACTTCTCTATTTCCTATTTATTTTCTTTTTTGCTGTCGATTTTTTTAATGTCGCATCTGCTTCCTGGTATACCTTTTTTTGTACATTTATTGTATCATGCCGCTCCCCTCTGCAATGTACTGCAATGTAGACTGAGGGTATTATCAATAAATAAATAAATAAATAAATAAATATACACAAGGTACATTATTCTCAACAAACTAAATGTCGCTATTGGAGTTCAACTTAGTCATGCGAGCTCAACGCGGCTGCCATATCCGGCTTGAATTGCTGTGCAATTGTGTTGTGCTGCCATATCAGGCTTGAATTGTCGCAACAAAATGTCGAACATGAAGAACGCCACACCCGTGTTATGTGCAAGTTATATCTACTACGTTGGTAATACTACCAAGAACGCCGCCTGAAACTGGCCCAGATAAAACTTAGACGAATTGCCCCGGTCATTGATGGGGGAAGGGGGTCTCTGATAAGCGGTTTGTCTGGGAGCTGTGGCAAAAAAGAGACAAGACTCGCCTTCAAAAATAGAAAATAGATATTTATATTTTACAAGTCAAGGTATTGTACAAGAACTAAAACTGGAACTTACGCATAGAGGCATATCCATAGAATACACCCACGAGCGTGAATAACCAAAAAGAAATATATTAAGTGGCTGAATTTAGAAAAAAATGGGTATTAAGTACTAGACGGAAATCACAAAACGTATTATTTGGTTAGCATACAAGACAAAAAAGTTCATCAAAGATAACAATCCATGCCGGTGGCCCACAGTTGTATCGCCGATAGTAAAACCCATGACAAAGTTGGAATCTTCACCGAACGCACTCTTTAATGCAGAAGAACGACCTGGCACTCGTACGACAGAAACCACCCTTGTCATCATCATATTGAGCAAATCAACTCGTCTAGGCTTTATACGAGCTTTTATACTGCCCTGGAAAAGAAAAGTAATTTATCGTAGACTCCGCTCCTCAAGGTGGTGAATCGTGAAGTTGTATTGACGACACTTGCTATGATTGTACGTCTGCATATGCATCACTTTGTATACGTAATTTTTTAGCTGAGGCGTCGTCGCTGTCTCGACGCCGCCTCTTGCGTACGTCGTCGCTGACCTGCTCTTACTTTCATAGGTCAGGTCTGGACGAGATTGACGCAAGTGGCCTGATTTGTAGCCTTGTTCTGGTTCCGTAGCTGCCAGATCGGCCCTACGTGCAGGGTTGGATGCGGTGACAGTAGCGCGTTCTCGTTAGCTCATCTGCACTTCGGCTCCTGAAAAGCAATCGTAGCATTCGCGAAGGTTCTCGTGGTATGGTTTCCTACAAACGGGCGATCCGTTCCAAAGTGCTGCCGCCTTTTATGGTTCGCCAATAAATCAGAAACACGTGGCAGTGGAGCGTTTTGGCGCGACAGACACCGACTTTCGTTTCTCTTTGCGGTTTAGCGCCCACCGCACACTATTTCTCTTGCATAATACTACTGCATGGTATAAAACCTCTTCTGTTCGAAAACCGATGTTTTGCCCTAGCGTTACAGGCATTTAGTGTAAAATTATAACCCTACTATAAAACAGTTTTCTGCTCCCGTGCCCCCGGGAGGGCGGTATAAGAAAAGCTTCCTTTTTTTGCAAAACCTTGCAAGGACGCACAAAAAAAAACAGTCCTTTCTTAAGCCTTCTTTTAACCTTAGATACCGTGATTGTCCAGAAAGCTAATGAAAACCTTTAAATGTCCAATAGTGGAAAGACGGCGCCAAGAGAGATAACACGATGTTAATGGAGTTTTCCGAGTTTGTCTGGCTCCGCTTTTGAGTTCTCCATAAGCCGCACCATCAAAATGGGAGTTCGCAATTCTGCGAAACTACGATTTGAACAGTTATTGGTTCCTGCGGCCTGCTACACTAGATCATACACATCTGTATGGTAAGAGCTTGCCGTATCTTCCACAATTGAGGAACCAGTGCTCCAGGTACGACCTGTCTATTCGAAGGGCATTAAACAAGGGCGTCTGCATGTCATACATATTTTTTTGTTAGTGTAGAATAATGGTTGGGGCAAGGCTGCCCCAAAAACAGAGTGCCTACTCCACAGCTTTGCAATAAAGCTATTCTGATATCAGGGAAGTTGGTTGTTGTTTTACGGCAAAGCCGTATATGTCAAACTCTCCCAGGTTTTATTCTCGTGATGCCGATTTACTCGGCGCCGCTCCGGGGCTCCTCCTAGCCCCGCCGACCGCTCTATCACAAGTGCTATTCCCTGCGCCACCACGGATGCCTCTTTCACAAGTTGCGCTATTATCTGACAACGGCGGTAGCGCCCTTATCACATAATTGTGAAGAACACACAGGGGCACTAATGGGCGTAAAAATGACCGAAAGCCGCCTCCGCCACCATGGCCACCTCAGATTCCACCTCGCCGCGTAGGTGTGAATTGAAGAACCACTTACCGGTTGGGAAGATCGCCGCAAAGTGCGAACGTGTACACATCGGCTCTGTTATTAATGTCCAAATAGGCAGTACTGATTTGTTCGGATCACGAAGGTTTTTTACCCATGTACGCGTGAAGGTGCCGGGCATTGACTGATACCGAATTTTTGGCAAAAAGTGCCTTTTTCACCAATTCGTCCGACTCCTAACTTTCGTCGCTGAAGTCGTGCCGCTAAGCTTGAAGCGTAAATAGCATGGAGAATTTTCTGCTCGCGAAAATGCGCCGCCCACACCACAAGGCACGCTGACGCTGCCGCGAAACCACCCGCACGGTGCGCGCGGCACGGCCGGCGGCAGAAACATGGCGGCAGCTTCGGCCGCGAAGTGGTAGCGGGAGCTCGAGGGACCGCTTCTAAGCACTCTCTAAAATGCCGTCTCCCCATTGGCGCAAGCCACCAGGCTCATCCCACTGCCTCGTGCGAGGCGTGTCAATTTCTAGCCAGGGTATATGCTGCTGCGGGTGCAGAATCGTCGAAGCGGGCGTCGCAAAACGCACGCGCAACGCCGACGCGCGCGAATCGCGTGAAAAAAAAAAAAAAAACGCGACATGCGGTTCGTCCTAACCGTGTTGAGCGTTTTCTAAAGCTGACCGCCGGCACTTCGCCGAGGGAGATGGCCGAAGACTCGACTGCCAAGTCAGCATTGGAGATGTTAACGACCCAGATGTGCGTGCAAATAGAAGGTGCAGAAATTACAGCCGAAGACTTTCAGAGATCGACTTGATGGCTTCCCATCTTAGGCACGGAAAGAATAATAACATCATTCTTTATTTCACACCATAAATACATATGCGGGCGAGCCAAAGCGAAAACAGTCTTGTGGGGCCGTGGCCGGAAGTTGCTGCCCATTGCGGACGCAGCGATATAAATATTGTGGTCTCTTCAAAAAAAAAAAAAGGAAAAAAAATTAAGGCATAAAAGTGAAAAGAATGTACAAATAAGAGATGAGGAATAAAACAAGCACCAGAAAATACATTGCGCAGTTTAAACCATTCAATGGTCAACCACGTAATACAAAAACAGCGTCTCTAACTTGATCACGGGAGCTGGCAGAAAAAAGATCCGAGGGAAGGGTGTTGAGAATAGAAGAAACATAGAAAGTACGCAGCCGCTCACCATACTTTGTGCGAACCCTCGGCACGACAAAGCGAACTCGAAAGCGGAGGTCACGTTGCTGCAAGTAAAGTATGCAGTGTTCATGGGACGAAATATACTTCAACACCTCTGGTTGCTTAAACAACACAAAAAATTAGGCACTCTTTACAACTGAAAAAAGCTGAAGTGACATGTACGTATTGGTCCTAAAGGCGACATGAAGTCAAACAACAGGGTATGTTTATTAGAAAGGCTGCTTAGTCCTGATAACAATGATACCAATATCATCGCAATCTTCGAACAAATAATGGAGATAATAAAAAAAACGCGTGAAGCAGTCGCGACCCCCTAGCCAATTTCCCGCAAGTTTTTTATGACGTCACGGAACCTTGTTTGTGCGATTGGCGGCCGCCTAAGCGACCTGTCGCGATGACATGAGACTTTACGTCTGTAATGGGGCCTCTAGTTCTGTTTGACCGCATCACTTGAATGCTAACGTGCAAGCGCACTGAAAATTATATTTTGTTGTAGGTCCGTATGACGTCATTCTTGCTCATAACACGTCACTGTGGCGCAAAATTTAACAGTTTTTAAATACTGCTTGCTTTTTTCCGTTAAAAAACATCTTTTGTGGCTCGAATGAAACTGAGAGAGATACTGAATCCAATTCTTTCAAATTTAACGAAGTTGTATTTTCTCTTCATAGCTCCTTTAAGATGTACGACGCAATTTGGGTTACTTCGACTCCCAGAGAGCATTTTAGAACGCAGTTACTGTGCCATACGAGAATTGAAGGTCAGCGAGGAGTGAGAGACTAGCAGCGAGGGGTTTTAATCGCCGATGCACAGGGGAGGCAAATTCTCTCTGCATTTCTGTTGCTTAAGATACAAGCGCAAACGGTTGCGGCTGCTTGTTGGTTGTTGGTCGTTTTGAGCAAGAAGGTGACAGTGTCAGTCTTTCAAAGTATTTATTCGCTGATGCTTAAGCCGGACGGAACGTTGTTGCTTTTTGGGAAGAGCGGGATAGTGTGAGAGAGAGAGAATGTGTACACGAATATATTTAATACTGAAGAAATAGTAGAGCTTTTGTAAAACGGGCCGAAGAGATGGTACGGAGCTCATTGGTGAAACCTAATATCTATGGCGCCGGCTGCAGCCGCTCCTTCTCTTGCCCTTTCATCAGCTCGCGCTGATCTTGAGGCAACGAGTAGGACAGCGCTGCCGCACATGTGTTGATAGAAATGGAATATGTAATGTTTGAGTTGTTCTTCTCTGAACATACCCTTTCACTTAGCTAGGTTTCGTGGAAGAGGATGAACTTGTCTCTGATTTTAGCAAAGTTAAGGTAATGCTTGATTTTTCCACCAAACATGTTCGCCCACATAAATTTCTAGATACTTGTGTTGGTTTATTTTCCACAGAAGTTTGATTCTACAGAA
Source organism: Haemaphysalis longicornis (assembly GCF_048455015.1). Taxonomy (NCBI): domain Eukaryota; kingdom Metazoa; phylum Arthropoda; class Arachnida; order Ixodida; family Ixodidae; genus Haemaphysalis; species Haemaphysalis longicornis. The sequence continues at coordinate 141,468,818 of NW_027526385.1, forward strand.
TTACGACCTCCTTGTAGCAACTAAAAATTTCAGTTCCTAAGGGTATGTTGAGGGAACATTTTTGGCGTTTTTCTTGGAAGGGGGCGCGGTAATCGTCGTCGCAAGGAGCACGGTATGCGAGTCCCCGTTCCTCTTGCATGGTGCCTTGTTCTCATCCAGACTGTTGCGCCTAGATGTCAATTCTCAATTCTCTAGGTGTCAATTTTCTCAATTCGAAGGAGAGTATCTGACAGAAGCGTGAAGGTATTCTGTCTGCATGAAAATCTAATAGCTTTGAGTGCCTGTAACAATGCTTACGCCTCTATTCGATATTTCTGCTTGTATAATTGCCAAGCGGATGTCTCCAACTTCCAGTTATTTGTTTCTCTACGTATAAAAATCATGCAATCACAAAGATTGCCGAAGTAGTCAACTATGACAACTGCTGCCTCTTACGTTCGTACATGCCGGAGTCGGTGCATACGGTGGTCTCATGAGTTTGAAACATTGCACAAATGAACCTGATCCTTACACATGCTTTTACTTGTGCTGTTTTCGAACCATGTTCTTGATAGAGGATAGCTTTTATTTTTATGCGGCGTCACGGAATCGGTGACCTGTCTGTCAAGGCGCACAGGCGTTACTTTTCAGAGGGGTAACCTGTGTTTTATACAATGACACTGTTATGAATGGTCCAAGGACCACGCAAGTAGAGATGAACACTGTTTAACACGTCGAAGACAGGGTGGACGACAAGCGCAGAATGTGAGCACAGTAGCGGACGGGACGTTACAGCACCGATGGGTTTGGTTCACAAGGAACGCAATATAATTTGCCAGTTCGTATGGTCCAAGAGCAATGCCTGAAAAGCAAGTCAGCTCTCGTTCCGTCGAATGTCATTCTAGCGGCTCCAACGCCGGGAACAGCGCCACCCAACAGCACAAACGGGGCGTCAGCAGTCGGCGCACCAGCGCCACAATGACGGCGCCCAGACGGGCTCTCGAGCTTTGTGGGATGGTAGCGACGTTCTTCTTCAAGGTGGCCCGTGGACCAGGCGTCCCCCGGGGTCGCTTCCACGGAACCGCGCCCGGTTCCGCCGCTTGGTTTCCAGCTGTCCTTGTTCAAGCGATCACCTGTTGTTGTGGTTGTTCCTAAACAATATTGGACGCATACCCAATCCGGGGATGGGCCAAACAGCAGTCGTTAATTCCAATGAAATTACTGCCTTGGTAGATGATTCGAGGAAAACTAGAAAAAATTTGAAGCTTTTTTCTTCTTGTGTTGGAGGAATCGAGTTTGCTAATTAGTCAATAGTGAAACAAAATAAATAAATAAATAAATAAAGATGAGGAAGAGAAAGAAAGAGGAGAAGAAGGAGGGGGAGAATAATATTAAAAATAATAATAATAATAATAAATATTCAGAAATGGATGCTTTTGGAGGGCTCTGGTGAGGTTCCAGAATAAGATACGAATTAGGTTGTGAATCTTTTGGAATTTTCTATGAAGCGCAGAAGAGCAGAACAAACAGCCCGGCGGCCATATCCAGTTTCTGAAAGAAATGATAAAATAGCCGGCACTGATAGTGCCAACCTCAGGCGATGAAGTGGCACCTCAAGGAGCTGACGTCTGAGGCTTGAAAATCGTCGACAGGACAAACGAAAATGGTCGACAGACTCTTCTTCATTACAGTAACTGCACATGGCGGACTGCGCCAGACGAGACCTGTGTAGGTATCCATTCAACTGGGGCACACGACATCGAAGGCTCGTTACAATCACCTCCAGGTCGCATGAGGGGCACCAATTCGGTTTCCAGGAGAATTTTAGATGACAAAAATCTCACACGATAATAGGACTGACTCGTGCTGCCCTTGCAGTTTCAACAATCTACGGAACCTTGCAGCGGCTAACAAAGGCGTAGGCTCAATGACATCGACAACAGGCCAGGAGAGTGCTACCCTTGCCAGAGAATCTGCGGTTTCATTAAAGGTGATTCTCGCATGCCCTGGGACCCAAAGAAGGTTAATTTGAGTAATATGAGGTGGTGGTGGTGGTTCCAGTAAAATTGCGCGTACCCACTTAGGGGGATTGGCCAGGAATTGGGCGCCTGAACGAAAGAAAGTACGTAATTTTTGAAGGGAAAGAAAAATATTTAATTATTAGGATGGATTATCAGTATACCAGTAGAGAAATAAAAGTAAGGAGATTAGAGAAAGAAAGAAAAAAGGTAAAAACAAACCCCATTTATTAAACATGGGAAGTAAGAAACACGACGGAAGTGGTACAGACGAAGCAGTGAGCTTGGCGCGCATATTCTTGGCAAGAAAATCCAGTTAAGCTAAATGCTGTCTAGCACGGCAGACGGCCTGATTCCAGGATGAATGAGTGCAACGCACTGCAAAGATCCCCATTGCAGAATCCCAGTTACTTCGCCCCGAATAACAAAATAACTGTAGCAGACAGCGGGAGGTTTAGCCGGCTGCATGTACTTTCTAGGTATCTTCGTCTTATCGAGGAGAACCGTCCGCAGGAGAAGAAGAAATGGTCGATTGTTTCTGGTTCTTTAGAAAAGGTGCATAATGGCGTAAGGGCCAGATTAGAGCGGGGCAAGTAATAATTTAAATTTGGCACGCGACAGCGAAAGCTGGTGAGGGTTACTTCACAAGCTGGCAGAAGTAACTCCCGCGCGCTCCTCTTCCTTGTCATCGTCGCTGCCGATCTGGCTGTCTAACTTGCATGGCCAATCACTCACGTGGCCATTCATCACAGGCCAGTCCCAATTTTGTTTCACCAGCCACTCACTAGGTGCTGAGGGAGTGGTCTCCCGAATTTCTTCAAAAGAGTTAGGACGACAGAATTTGAGGGCCTATTCGTCGTCATCTTCATCAACGTCCTTCTATTCTTTTGTGTGTTACTTGTCTGATTATGTGACTTAAAGTTACGCTGCAGACGACCTTGCTTCACCAGTTCTTTTTTTAAATACCTCAATTTAGGCCTGGGTATTTTTGTCTCACCATATCCTTATTTTTAGGCAGTTTCTGGAACGTATACACGGTATTGGGATGCGCTATTCTTTCCGGATGGAACCTTGTGGAGACCTAGTTGTTGGTAAATGTCCAAAATTTATAACACTTCAATTGTGCAGCCTCTTGTTCTTCCGCAATATAGTGTTCGACACTCCTTTATGGTACGCGAGAAAGTAGAGCGATAACCTTGAGTTGATTCGATAGCAGCCGCAACATCGTGACGGAATTTTGTGCTGCGACATCTACGTCAAACGAACAGCGCAGATCACGTTGGTATCGCGCCTCCATGGCCGGATCAAATTTTTGACGCTCTTGCAGTCTTGTGATACCAGCTGCACGTCAGTGAGTGGCGATTGGTTTTCTTACTACGTTCGGAGAAGCATTGTAATCGTTCCTCCAAAACAGGAACGAAAGCTTGTTCCTTCTTTTTTCCCTATTTTGAAACCAGCTTCCTGAGAAGTTCTTGTAATGCGAAATGACTTTGTTGCAGTTACACAAAGAACATTGCGACCGGTCGTTGCATGAACGTCGCATTTGATTGTCTAGTTAAAATATTGTCTCGAATACTCCTGTGGTAAAATGAAGTGAGCAATTTAAAACTCACGTCGACCTACGCATATTACACGAATATGAATACCGCCGCCAACATATTGTCTACAGATGAAAAGAATACAAAGGAACGCTCCCAGACACTTTTCTTTATGGAGCACCGGGAATACTGCAGGCATCACTGACTGCAACTTTGGTGGTCTTCAATTAATGTTGCCATAGAAGATACATCCCTCTCCACATCGTTGTCATATACCCAGTCATGCTACGGCGCTTCAGATGTGCTAATAGGAAGTTGTTAGCATGCACGAACGTAGTCAAATTTTTTGCACAAGAAACCACATCGAAGGCAACAATATATCAGCTTTATTGAATGCTGATTCAGTGCTGTATACAGTTTGAATGGTAAACAACCACCCAAAATACCTATTCACCGCCTTAAAGAGTTTCTTATTTGAACTCAGCACGAGTTACATCTCCTCTTTGGAGTCGGAAAACAAACCCGTTTTTTCGTCAACTCTTAGTCGCCAATGTTGAACAGTTATTCTACCGTAGCGCTTGAGGGTACTGGCGTGTTGTACGTGAGGAAAACTTGGCTCAGCCTCTCGATGTTCTTCATCTGCGACCGCGGGTAGTCATCTGGCACTACCAGAATCGCGACAGCAGATCCTGTCTCTCGGCTTGAAGGGTTGGTCGCCTGAACGCCACGAAATTTTTGGGGCGTGCACATGACCGTGAACTTTGACCGCTGTGGTTTTCTCCTCTCGCGCCAGCGTGCATCGAATCCAGTGCGTGAACAGTTGACCTGTGACATCCACCGTGCCAGTCTTCCCGATAGATAGCTTATGTTCGCCTTTTTATAGCAGCCTTACCGGCTGTATTTTATGCTCTTGACGTATTCATGCAATAAACAGATTTTAAGTTGGGGCCCTGGGTTTTCGTCGTAACGGATAAACTCTACGCACGGCAGCAGACCGCTGCCATGCTACCACAACTCGGCTTGCCGTCGGTGCCCGGCTGCAGTTGTTGTCAGTGCGGGTACTTATTAATACACTATAGTCACCGCACATGTATGATGCGAAAGGAAGGTGCGGAATTACTCTCGCAAACTGCGAAAAGCAATCATCGCAGCAAAACCATGGAAACATCACGAAACCGTACTCGGTGCGTGAAAACGTTTACGGCGGCGCACTCGAGCACCATGTCCGTGCAATTCGTACATAGAACGTAGGAGGCCAGACTCTTCTTGCAGCTCTTGGAGATGGATGGTGTTGCGCATGAGATCATGCTGTCACATCGCTTTGGGAGGCAGCGGCGATATTTCAGGAATTTGAAGCTGGGAAGCTCTTGGTTTGTTTTTCGGCGCAGTGCGGGCAACGCTGGTGACCCAGACGCCTAATGGGAGACAACAGAGCAGTATCGTACAGCTCCTGAGGCTGACTTGGCAGCCCGTAAAGAATACGTCTGAGATTGATAAGGTGCAGTTCACTTGTGCGTCATTCCACGCCAAGCTTCCCAGGTCTGTAGCTCGACCATCTTGAATTTTTCTGAAAAAATATGTTTATTATCGCGTTGCTGAAAATCTCTGGTTGGGACAGTCCGCGAGAAAACATATTTAACCCACGATGCAATACCGTGCTTGTCAAAACTGCGTCAATTTTGAAAATTTATTTTATACATCCTGGACCAGATGGAAAAAGGAAACTCTGGTCATGGCACATGTTTTCTTTTGTATCTTCGGGCAATTCAAATGCAATGTCATTAAAAATATTTTCGCCTTGTTTTCGCAAAGAGAGTGCTGCTGAAATGACGTGATTTCAAGTCTTTGAAAGGGTCTATTGCTGCGTTGAGCGCAACAAAAAATGTTTAAAGTGCGACTACTTGGGGGCTTCTCGTAAAATATTTCTAGGGCAGCTAAGTAAACCTTTCTTTAAAGAATAAACTCCAAATTTGTCAAAAAAGCAGTGTTGACACAGATACAGACGTAAATGTCGGAATGTGGCAATCCTAGGAAAAATGCAGGCAATAGTTTGTTAAGTAGACCGTATGTTGGACTTTATATTCACAAGAAATTACATGGGTGAATGCCCTATTAGGAAGAATTTTTTTTATTTTTTTTAACTTGTCCGTTGTATGCCGCTTCCTACGTGTGCTTGGCTGCCAATTACACCCGCACCACGGTTCATTGTCAGGCTCTAGGAGAATCCCTGCCCTTTACCAAGGAAGTACCCGCCAAAGTGGCTCAGTGGCGGAGGGGTTACGGTGCTCATACCGGGTTCCAACCCAGCCGCGGTTGGTCCTTTGTGGTGGAGGTTAAAAGCAAAAACAGCTGTCTGTCGACATATCGGTGCACGCAGAAGACCCCAGGGGGTAAAAATTAAACCAGACTCCTCCACTACGGCGCGCCTCATTGTCCAAGAGTAGGTTCGGCACTACTGCGGTGTTTTTACCTGGCAGTGTTTTCACCTGAGCATACTTATTTACCTGGAGGCAATGTGTGGATGAATGATGTCGTTTCAAAACTGTAGAAACAACATTTTTGGCTTCTCAGTAAGGCAAGCACTTGAGAAACGACTGAGAATGTCGATGTGCTGCACCTGGTAACAAAAACTGCCTTGAATGCTGCAATATATTTTTTAGAGAGATGGGCAAAAGAAATTGGATCCTGTAATTCATACTCGAATGAAATCAATGTCCCCTCTGGAGCCCAAAAATTGTAGGGAGTAGGGTTCTTACAGCGACATAGCTCGCACTCGAGCCTCGGCTGCAAGGCTAGCTCCACTGAACACTGCCTTGGACCGCCAGGTTGCGTAGCGGCAGCGAACAGCAAGAAACACAGAAGACACAGAAATCGCCAACAGTGACGTTTATTGCCACCGCAGTAAGGACCGTAGGGCGTGCCGATCTACTACCAGCGAGACCACCCTGGTCAGGACGGGTGAGACAGGCGCGAGGGCGGACAAATCAAGGCCAAAATGGAGGAAAAGGCACCTACGGCCACTTCCGATAATGCCTGGTATGCAAAGAGAGACGTAATTCATCGTCCGCCCCAGACCATTAAGCCAGGACCTTCCTGGCAAAACCTGTCCAGTGAGGTAAGGCCGTCAGGGGAGTCGGCAGCGCCCACGCCGCCATCCTCCTGCGGCCGGGAAATGTACGGCCGCTGTTAAAGAGAGAGGGACCCTCCCCTTCTCGCCTCCGCGGTGAGCTAGATAGATGCAGAAGATGGCGGACCTCCCAAATGCCCCCCCCCCCCCCCCCAAAAAAAAAACATAATTTTTTGTAGATCAAAGTCGAGGGTGTAGAAGCGGACATGGGTGCTAATTGCATCAGTGGTACTGTGAAATTTCCTTGGAGTCATGCAAATGTTTGACTGCGCTCCCAAACGGTAATTTTTTTAGGTCAGTCTTCTGAGTGCACTATATATGGGCATTGTAACAATCCTGGCGTTAAAGCTGTTCTCTTACGTGTGATACGAAGATGCCTTTTCACCAGTCGCTGCATGAGGATTGAAGTAACAGTCACTGCATGAAGGTTCGAAATCCACAAACTCGAACGTCATATGTGTCAGCTAGTGTCGGAGGACGTCCACCCATCAATCTTTCCTGACGAGACGAACACCCGCGAGCTTTAAGTTTTGCGCTGCCTTTTTATGTTAACTCAGTGCATGAGTCATCAAACCGGACGACATGTCGTCATGAGGAATCGCACTTGCTTCTTCGAGAAATCTGCATCGTGTAATATTTGGCTTTCGTATACGACGAAGTCAATGCAGTGATTTGACGTACAGAAAAGAAGATCTGTCGGGCTTGTTTCCAACATAGAATCCTAAAAAAACGTGTGCAAGAGTATACGTCTTTATTTGTATTCAAACCTTTTCCTCAGCTTCGCTGCTCTGACCAGTGGGTACAGACTGCACAATGGAGCGACTTGTGACTAGTCTGTACAAAAAATACTTTGCATTTATGGAGTGTTGTCTAAGCCTATTGCCCCGGCGTTGCGCCATCAGTCAATCAAACAGACGAAATTTTAAATAACTTATGATGCCTAAAACTTCTGGAATGCGGGCTAACACGTAATCTCCAGATTTGCGCACACATTACTCCTAAAATTCATCTGTAATTCACCACTAAAAAATAAAATGCCTAAAAATCGGTCTGATCTTAAGAAGCAGCTCTCAGTTTTGTATGCCTTACCGCATTTCTTTTTCTCTTTCAATAAAAATCACGGGATTTCTTTTCTATCCCTTTCTGAAGACTTTATAATAACTTTCGGTTGCAAAGGATCTTACCTACCGAAAGCGGTACCTCCCCTGCTAGCAAGCCGTTCAAATATAGTACTACCAGACAGAGAGGCTTAAGAGCGCCCGCGACGCATTATATTTTCCGCTTTTGGAAATTTTATAAATTGGTAGTGTCAAATTTTATCGTTTTGAATGCTGCAACAGAGCACCCTGCATTTCACTATTCCATAATTAGAACGGCAAAGCTCTGAAGCTAATCGTATTTTTCGTATCCGCAGTTAAAAATACCAAGAAATTGCCGAGCGAGCGCACGTTACCGCTTGAATGGCGGTGACCACGCGCAGTTAACAAAACTAAGAAAGTGCCTAGCATCCCGGTGTGCGTGCCTTGCAACAACCGTCCAGCAGTCCCTGCTCACGTTTGTAAAGCCAAGCATATCCACTTAGGGAGGGAGATTGGCCAAGATTGTGACGACCACGCATGGGTTAAATACCTAAAAAATGCCGAGCGCTTGTATGTGCGTGACCCGCAGCGCCTGGCCAGCGTCCCCAGCACACGTTTTTCAAGCCAAGCATACCCCCTTAGAAACATTGAGCAATATTGCCCAAAAAAACTCCAGCGTTCGCCGTTATCGTGGAAACACTTGCTCTGAACGAGAAAGACGCGTCACAACCTGCGCCCCTCAAAGGCGAGGTCAGATGATTTCCCCTTCCCAAAATTAAAAGACGCTCACACTTATAGCAACAATAATGGCATAATGGTCGTTGCGGGAGCGGAAAAGGAAATCGGTTGCAATCGTTCGCTTAAACCTGCGTGATAGTCGCGAAGGTTGCGCACAGCATCGGTACTTCAAGTATTACACATTAGTGGGAGCTTCCCTCATCTGTATAGAACTGTATTGTTTTGAGTACCCTTAGATTCAAGCTAACACTAGATAATACTTTACAAAACCACAAGCGCTCTTTGGGCATTGGAAGACAAAAATAAAAAATGAGTTGGCCAGAAGGATGCAACGAAGGCTTTAACGTGACAATGCGCTCCAAATCAGAAACGCCGTCGTATCAGTCCAATGAAATTAGGCCTATCAGGGTATCCATGCTTCTGTACTTCGCGAAATTCAGCGACACCCAACATTTTCCGTAAAGCACACGGGAACAGAGTAACAAGGTCTTGGTTCTACGCATGATGTGAACATCCATAATCGACAAACTGATACGCGTACTTGACGTAACGATGACCAGTTTTCTAATATTATTGCAAACCATGCATTGGGTTTCTTTTCTGTTTTGTTTTACCGCCCGGCTACGATGGTTTGTGTTAACTGTAAGCCCAGTGAAGCTCGTGTTTCATTCTTTTTTTGAATGCCGCACGTGCTATCTCGTTTGATAGAGAGAGCCTTTTGAACTAATGTAAAGAGCCAAGGGTAATCTTGTGTGATATACAGTGTTGTGGACGTAATTCCACTGTTCGAAAAAGACTCTCGCTTAAAAATAAATGCCCACAGAGCGGACGCCGGGGTATTCCAAACCGACACTCTCCTGGTAAAGTCACTTTGTTGACTGCGGCTTCGTCGCCTCTATAATTTTTTTATTTGTTAGGGGAGCACATTGATTGATTGATTGATTGCGGGGTTTAACGCGCCGACGCAACGCAGGCGATGAGGCGCGCCGTAGTGGAGGGCTCCGGATTAATTTTGACCAGCTGGGGATCTTTATCGTGAGCCGAAATCTCGTACACACGGGCGTTTTTGCTTTTCGCCTCCATCAGAAAAGCGGCCGCCGCGGCCGGGAATCGAACCCGCAACCATCTGCTCAACAGCGCAACGCCTTAGCCACTGAGCCACCCCGGCGGGTGTTAGAGGAGCACAAGTTCGCTCCAAACACTTGTTTACCTTCTGGGCAACTGCGTCATTTTTGGCTTTTGACATCTGGTGCAGGTTCTGGGTACATGCACCCTAAACCCTATGCAAGTCCCTAGGCAAGCCCCACTCGCAGCCGCCGCCGGCGGCAACGCCTCCCACCCGAGGTCGGTCTACTACCGGAGAAAGTGGACAAGGAAGACGTCGCGACCATTGTCAACGAAGCCAATCCTCCAGTCGTTTTACTCCAACCTTCGGAGCCGCCATCATTCAAAGGATCCCCTGGTGAAGACTCGGAAAAGTCGCTGGACAAGCTAAAGCGCGTTTGAACTTTCCACAGGTGGAATGACAACATAACTCTGGGGGAAGCGTTTTTCCACCTTGAAGGCTCAGCTCCAGTCTGGTTTGAAGATCACGAGACCTCGCTAACATTATGGAGTATGTTCAAAACAGATTTTTGAAAACGTTCACAGCTATCATTCGTAAAGTACGCGCTGAGCTATTGTTGCAGACACGGATCCAACACCCAAGGCAGGTGTGGTAGTGTTTTTTGAAGAGATGAAGATGGTGTTCCCGAGAGCCCACCCCGAAATCAAACAATAAAAGAAGCGGCGCTTTCTGGGACGGGGCGTTAAACAGGAGGTTTTCCTGGACTCATTCGCAATCCTCAAAAAACCATCGCTGAATTGGTGACCAGAGCTCCCCTGATCGAAAGGACCCTCGACATGCGCTCGAGGCAGTACCATCAACCATCTAACGCTTGCTTGGCGAAGCCCGTCAACGTCCCTGATTCGCGACGGAAGATATACCGGAAACAATTCGCACCGTCGTCCCCGAAGAACTTCGAAACCTTTTCCCAACAACCCGCAACGCAATTCGCTTCCCTGAATGACGTGATCCAGGAAGAAATTCAACACGCTTTGCGAACTTCTATGCTGTCCGAAGCAACCCGCGAGCCGCAAACTATGACCTCATCATCATCATCACCAGCCTATCTACACCCACTGAAGGGCAAGGGCCTCTCCCATTATTCTCCAATTACCTAGATCCTGTGCCAACTGTGACCAATTTACCCTCCTAAGCTTCTTGATCTCATCTGCCCATCTAACTTTCTGCAGCCCCCTGCAAAGCTTGTCTTCTCTAGGGATCCACTCTGTTACCCTTAATGACCAGCGGTTATCTTGCCTTCGCATTACATGCCCTGCCCACGTCCATTTCTTCTTCTTAATTTCGACTAATATGTCTGTAATACCAATTTGCTTCCTGACCCACTCCGCTCTCTTCTTGTCCCTTAATGTTACACCTATCATTTTCCGCTCCATTGCCCGCTGCTTCGCTCTCAATTTAAGTTGAAAACTCTTAGTGAGCCCCCAAGTTCCTGCCCCTTAGGCGAATACCGGTAAGATGCAGCTGTCATACACTTTCTTCTTCAGCGACAATGGTAGGCTGATATTCATTATCTGCGAATGTCTGCCATATGCACCCCACCCCATTCTGATCCTTCTAATTATGTCTGCCTCATGATTGGGATCTGGGGTCACAACTTGGCCTAAGTAGATATATTTGCTTACCACTTCCACTGCCTCGCCACCTATCTCAAACTGCTGTGCTGTCCCGAGGTTATTGATCATTACTTTAGTTTTCTGCATATTAATTTTCAGGCCCACGGTTCTACTCTGTTCGCCCAGTGCGGAAAGCATGCTTTGCAATTCGTCCCCCGAGTTACTTAGCAAAGCAACGTCATCAGCAAATCTGAGGTTACTGAGGTATTCTGCATTAACCCTTTCTCCAACCTGTTCCCAATCCAACGTTCTGAATACTTCTTGTAAGCATGCTGTGAATAACATTGGAGAGATTGTGTCTGCTTGTCTGACAACCTGCCTTAGGGGTATTTTACTGCTCTCCCAATTGAGGATGATGGTAGCTGTAGACCCATTGTAAACATCCTCAAGTATTCTTACCTAATGCTCATCTACCCCCTGGTTCCGTAATGCCTGAATGACTGCTAGGTTTTTGACTGAGTCAAATGCTTTCTCATAATCTATGAGGGCTATATATAGGGGTTCAGTATACTCAGCGCACTTCTCTATCACCTGATTGATCGTGTGAATATTGCCCATTGTTGAACAACCTTTACGGAACCCTGCTTGTTCTTTAGGTTGACTGAAATCTAATGTTGCAGAGATTCGGTTAGCGATTACCTTGGTAAATACCTTGTAGACAACTGACAGTAAGCTGATGGGCCTGTAATTTTTCAAGTCCTTCATGTCGCCTATCTTATGTATTAGGATAATGTTCGCGTTCTTCCAAGATTCCGGCACACTTACGGTCGTTAAGCATTGCTTATACATGTTTGCCAGTTTTTCATGTACAATTTCTCCGCCATCCTTCAAGAGGGCTGCTGTTATCTGATCCTCACCAGGTGCTTTGCCCCTTTCATTTATTTCAAACACTTTCTTACTTCTTCGGTTGTTACTGGAGGGATGTATATCTCCTCTAACCTACTTTCTCGTTCGGCATTATCCTGGATGTCCCGGCTACTGTACATATCCCTATAGAATTATTCGGCCACTGTGACTATTTTATCTCTATTTGTGATGACATTGCTTTGCCTATCTCTAAGTGCATACATCTGATTTTTCCCACGACAAGACACATCTTCACTGCTTTCAGGCTACCTCCGTTCTTTACAGCGTATTCGATACTCTCCATATTATACTTCCGTATGTCAGCTGTTTTATGCTTTTTGATTAAATTCCAGAGCTCTGCTGGTTCTATTCTGTCAGCTGCGGTAGAGATTCTCATGGTTTGCCGTTTTCTGATGCGATCTTTCGTCTCCTGTGAAACTTTGCCAGTATCCTGTCTAGCCATAGTGCTCCGACTTCTACTGCACACTCTGTGATAATGCGTGTAAGATTGTCCCTGGCTTCCTGTGTCGTAGGCTCGGCTTCCTCGTTAAGGCCGGAATATCGGTTCTGCAGCGCGATCCTGAATTGTTCTACTTTACATCTTACTGTTAGCTCATTTATCGGCTTCTTTCGTACTAGCTTGTTGCGGTCCCTCCTAAAATCTAGCCTAATTCGAGGTCTTGCCATACGGTGGTAACTACACCTTACCCTTCCGAGCACGACGCCAGGCTTATCGCATAATATGAAGTCTTTAATTTTTGTGCTCCCCATTCGGGCTTCTCCAAGTCCACTTCCTACTCTCCCGTTTACAGAAGAAGGTATTCATTATGCGTAGGTTAATCTATTCTCTAAACTCAACTAGTAGGTGCCCCCTGCTATTTCTACAGCCCAGACCGTAGTTCCCAACTGCTTTGTCTCCAGGCTGATTCTTGCCTACTCTAGCATTGAAGTCCCCCTTAACTACGGTATAGTGTGTTTTTACTTTAGCCATTGCCGATTCCACATCTTCATAGAGGCGTTCCACTACTTGGTCGTCGTGGCTGGATGTGGGCGCGTAGCCCTGCACCACCTTGAGCTTGTACCTCTTATTGAGCCTAATTACAAGACTTGCTGCCCTTTCGTTAATGCTATAGTATTCTTCTATGTTGCCAGCTATGCTTTTATTGACTAGAAATCCCACTCCCAAATCTCTTCTGTCCTCTAGGCCACGGTAACATAGGACGTGTCCATTTTTCAGCACTGTAAAGGCTTCGCCTGCCCTCTTAACCTCGCTAAACACTATTACATCCCATTTAATGCCCTCTAATTCCTCGAACACCTCGAGACTTGCGTCGCTAGATAAGGTTCGCGCGTTAAACGTTGCCAAGTTCACATTCCATTGGCGGCCTGTCTGGATCCAGGGATTCCTAGCACCCTCTGCTGCGTCACAGGTCTGACCGCCGCCGTGGTCAGTTGCTTTGCAGCCGCTGGGGACTAGGAGCCGAGGGTTAATTGGCGTATTCATGGGAGGTTGTGGCAGTAACTACACCAGGGTTGACAATCCTGCTCTGGTGAGGGAGTGCATTATCGGCAATGGTCGCCGGGGTCAGGCCGCTACCCAAGCCCCTTTGTGCAATTCCATCAATACGCGGATTTTTTTTTTATCCGGTGGGAATTGTCCGGCACCCGGGATTCGAACCACGGTCCTTCTGCACGCGAGGCGGGTGTTCTACCTCTACGCCATTGCTGCTTGCGATCTTTACGGCATCGCTGCTATGACCTACTCAGCGGCTATTCGTCGTCCCCGCTCTGTTCGAACGCATCGTCAAGAAGCTCCGCCATACCGCCGTCCACTGTCGCCGCGTTACCCACTGTGACAGCCGTGCACCGTACCGCCCTGCGCAACCCAAACCCGCACGCCAAGGACCACCGACATTTGACGACCACCGATAATCGTCCCCTTTGCTACCGCTGCGGAGAGGCCAATCACATCTATCGTCGCTGTCCATACAAGAGAATCGGGCTGTGTGGTTTCGCTATAGACGCTCGCCCTCTCCCTGGCCAACGATAATGTGAGATCGACGACTACTTAACTCAAACCAGCCGTGGCCCCGACCGTTTCACCCATTCACCATCGCCCTACCCATGCCAATCCCCAAGCCGCCTTAGCAATTCTGACTTCGCACGTGGAATGTCCCAAACCCCAGGCAGGGGAAACTAAAAGCACATACTTCTTGAGGTAAAGTTGCACAACGGCGGAAAAACAAAAACTCACCAAACACGCAAGGATGCAGCGAACACCGTGATTCACGCCATGCCCTAAGCCCGACGATGCGATCTAACCATAACGTAACTACCGAACACGACGAGAGCCACACGGTGCGACGCGCACCCGAAATGACCGAGCCTGCTTTTGAGATGACGACGACCACGACGACGCATAGTACCCGATGATCAACACGTGCAAGTAGAGATACAACGCCCCGACGCATACGGAACTAGAGGAAGGCGGCGTCCGAGATCGAGTTGTCCATCGACGGCTTTGATGTAGTCGCCCACATAAACACGGGAGCCGACTGCACAGTTGTGAACGGATCATTCGCGTCTAAGCTGAAGAACGTTACAACCAGATGGTACGGTCCGCACAAACGGACACCAGGAGGCCATCTTGTGACGCCAAGTGGAATGATCGCTCCATGACGCCGGAAGTGAACCCCGAACCCCGTGCAGCTCTAAGGATCGCTATGATCACGTCACCCTGCCACGCCCCGCAAGCATGACGATCACCGTCTAGTGTGAAGATTGCATCTCTGCCGTCGACAGTATTGTGGAGAGGGACCAAAATTTTCTCTTGATCGTGGTGAATCCGTCGCAATAGGCATTGTATACTTCGCAAATCCCACGTCATGTTCACTAATTTTACATAGGAGTACCAGCATTGCAACAAGGGCGCTTTAAATGCGTTACTCGAAGAAACGCACGAATCAAGGGACGTGATCGCGCTCGCGGACTTTGGATGCACACCCGAAGACGCCTTTTAGCTTCCGCATCTTTTCGACATAAACCGGGCGCTACTGCAAGAAAAACGAAACAACGTATATTTCTTTGCTGCGTCGCTACAGCGAGTGTTTTTCGTTGAACACAAAACTACATCAGACACCTCTAGCGAGGCACTGAATAACAACCGAAGATAGAGGACGAACTACCCGACAGTCACCGTACCGCGTGTCTTCACACGAGCGGAAGCCTTACAGATACAAGTCGAAGGCATGCTCGCGGTGACATTATATAACCATCGGAAAGCCCGTCGGCTGCGCTGGTCGTACTCGTGAAGAAAGAATACGGCACATTAATGTTGTGCGTTGACTAACGGCGACGGAACAAAATCACCAAAAAGGACGTGTACCCCCTGCCACGAATGGACGATGCTACCGACCACCTGTGCTACGCGAACTAGTTCTCATCGATGTATCTGAAGACCGGTTACAGGCAAATTGAAGTGGACGAGGGAGACCAAGAGAAGACTGCATTCATAACCACGGACGGCCTATACGAGGTCAAGATGATGCCATCGGGGCTGTGCACAGTCTGCCACGTTTTACCGAGTCATGGACACCGTACTAGCTATCCTGAAGTGGGACACCTTCCTTGTATACCTCGACGACCTTGTGGTATTCGCCCTGACTTTCGACGAACACATTGCAAAGATAGAGCCAGTTTTCGAGACCATTGAAACGTCAGGGTTAACGCTGAAGCCTGCAAAATGTCGCTTCCGGTACGAGGGAATGATGTTTTTGGGACATGTCACCCATACAGCGGGAGTCCTGCTTTACCCGGTGAAAACATCAGCTATAGAGAGCTTCCTACGACCGAAAGACAAGAATGGCGTGCGTAGATGTCTCAGACTCTGGGCATAATACCGGCTCGTCCTCGCAAATTCGCACGCATTGCACAACCACTTACGCACTTCGCGAAAGATAACACTGCTTTCTGCTGGGAAACACCCAAGAAAAAGCCTTCTGCGAGCTTCAACAATGGCTACAAAGCCCGCCCATGCTGGCTATTTTCGACGAAAATGCCGAACCTAAAATGCACACTTGCACACGGACGTAAGTGATATAGGCTTTTGTGCTGTCCTCGTCCAAAAGCAAAGCGGGTGTGAAAAAGTAATTGCCTATCCCTGTCGTGGTCGGTCAAAGGAAGAGAAAAAGTACTGAGCCTCTGAGAAAGACTGCCTGGATTTTATATCGGCCGTTTCAAAATTTAGGTCATACCTGTCTGCTAGACCGTTCAAGTTTGTGACCGACCACCATGCGCTGTGTTAGCTCGCCAACTTGAAGGACCCCCTGGCCGTCTTGGGCGGTGCAGCTTGCGGCAGCAAGAGTTCGATGTCACAATTGTCTATTAATCCGGCAGGATGCACTCCGACGCCGACTGCCTGCTGCGGGCCCCCGGCGACGTGCCACAGCAATACTCCGAGCGGCTTCTTCGGAGTCGTGACGAACAGCAACCTAGCCACCCAGCAGCGTGCCGATCCTGACTTACGCGTCATGATCGACTACCTCGAAGGACTCAGCATCGCCGTGCATAGGCCGTTAAAACGTAACTTACCAGCACTCAGCCAGAAAAACTTTCTCCTCCTGAAGAAACATTTCAGCTCTGGAACGAGGACGAATTATCTTTTGTCATCCCCGCAGACCGTGACAAAAATTTGAAAGCATGCCATGACGACCCTTATTCCGGATATCTCGGCACAGCTCGCACTATTGGAAAAACAGCGGCGAAATATAACTGGCCCCGCCTTACATCCGACGTCAACCGTGACGTCCGGAGCTGCCGTGAATGCAAGCAAAAAAAAAACTCCACCAACTAGCCACACCAGACATCTGCAGCCGATCGCCGTCCCATCGAGGCCCCTGCACAGATTGGAATGGACCTTGTAATTAAATTGGAATGGCCCCTGGCTATTAGTGATTGTTTAGACTGTATTTCATAAAAACTCATTTTTTTTCACCCAAATATTGAATAACAACATAAAATTGTTTTGCATCATTATATGCATGGTAGCAATATAGAATGAAATGTTTTTAGGCAGCCTGAGTGCTCACTGCTACTTCCAACCTATTTTTATGTTCCCAAAACCTGATATTCTTCCAAACCCATAGTCGCCAACTCGCGCGAGCTGATCAGGACGTATATATGATCTTTTGTGCTCAAAGCTACGCAACTTGGCGAACCACTGCGTTCTTGAACTTTATAAACTAATTGTACCTGAACCACCAGTTGATCGCGCAGCCTCCTGATAATAAGAAGCTCAAATAGGCGAATATTTAAAAAGTCTGACTCGTGCCATCGCTTCTTAGCCATGCCAATCAAGGACAGGCTTCCCACCTTAATAGCTTTTCCCGATGGTTAACGTCTGTTTATATCAGAGCGCCAATCATTCCTTTGAATTTTACAAGGTGCAAAGACTGAATAATGTTTTACAACAGAGTTTTTTTTGCCAGCCTAACAATACATCATCCTTATTCTTGGCTAATTGGAGGTATAATCTGAGAGTAATCAGACCCAACCACCAAAATTAAGAAAGATACTGCAGCACAGATGTTATTCTTTTTTTCGTGAAAATGGCAAAACAAATATCCGTCAATATATTTCTGAAAATATGCGTTCAATAAAACGTAACAATTCACACAGTGTAAGTTTTTTGTGACCACTTTTAGACAGTTTGTCGTACACTTATTCCGTGCACGCGACAGGGCCGAAAAAATTCTTGGCAACGACGAATAAAAGACAAATATATTGGTATTTTCTTCAACGAAAGCAATGTCTTTCCGGTCACTTTTCACCAAGTTGTTATAAAAAAGCAGGAGGAAGGCAAAAACGAAATTTATTATGTGGTCACAAATTCATGGATTCTTGATAGATAACAAGTTACGATGTTATGAAGTAAAGTTACACATGTTTTGCTTAGCGAAATCCATAAAGGGTTTTGATTTGCTATCAACATTAACCCGTGCATTTTACATATGAATTCGATAAAATATCTGACATTGTGAAGTAATATTGTTACCAAGATAACACAAGAGGGAACAACATGTATTCCCAGAAAATACAGTATTTACAGTGGAGAGCAAAGCAGGCCTGCATCCGACGGGATCATGGCCTTCCTTCAGGAGCACAAAATCTCGTATTGCATTTGTCGTCGTCATTCGCCCACTACAGCGGACTACAACACCACTGATTTTTTTGCACTATTTGCCTGCGGTGCACTGTGTTTGTTTTATTCATTTCGCATCCTGTAATCACAAATATTTAGTTCTTTGGTTTTTCTGCCGGAAAACAAAACACTTTTGTACGGAAGCGCCAAATAACCAGGCAGTTTGATTTCACGTACCTTTGTTGAATGCGTGAACTTCTATTGTAGAGGACTAATTTGCTCATTTTTTACGTTTTTGTTTACCACTAAAGCGGTTACGGAAGTGTGATGAGGAGTGAAGGGAGGCAGTGACGTTGTATGCTAGTATGAGTGTAAACTGTAAGGTCACGCTTTGAACTGTAACAATGTCACTCTTTACCGTCACTTTGACGAAAAGTAATATGACGTTAGCATTCAGAGTGAAGGTCTCCACTTGTGCTATCCCACAGTCAATCTTAACCAGGCGATGTAAGGCTAAACATTTACACTTAGACGTCTGAAGTAGTCGACCTGTACCCATTATCTAAAGCTTCTGAATCGCAATTTTACATCAAGCTCAGGGGGGCAGGTGACTTGGTAAGGCCTGATAGCAAAACGGCCCGAGCCCGATCAGACGCATACCCGCAACTGCTGATGTTGTGTTGGGAAAGTGCAAAGCTCAGGTAGCACACATCGGCAATCAGATAGGTGTCATGGCCTCATTAGCAGATATGTATGCTGCTCCGCAGCCCATTCCTGCATAAGCTGCAGAAATGGGAGGAGCACTCTCGAGCCTGCAGAAACCAATCAATGAATCAATAAATATTTGTCTTCATCGTAGGAGAAAAAAATGGTCCCAAACTCAAAATCCTCTGGTGATATTTTGAAGTCCAAACCAGTGTTACCCACACAGGGATAAAACATACCCGAAATGGCGAGCTGAATAACATTATATTAGAAAGAATGCGTGCTTATTTGGTACAGTATTTGGTCCTCTGCGCTAACCGAACAATTTGGCACTTAGTAACGCGCATGTGGTAGTGGTCAGTGTAATTGGAAAACCAGTGCAGAAAGCCATGAGCCAGAAATACGCACTAGCGAAAAATGATTAGAGTCACTTTGTGGCACAAATTGACCCTTGAAGACACTGAGGCACTGCCCAACAGATTTCGTGGCAGCAGTATTTGGAAGCTATGATGCAAAGACATCTCAATGTCATGCAAGGTGGGAACAATAACGCAAACGCAGTACACCCCCAAGCGAACCCTAGGTGTTATGGAAATTTTATTCATCAGTTATTTGCGAAATACTGATTCTGACAGAGGTAATACGTGGCCGCGACATCCTAGCCGCAGCAATGGCTCTTAAATACAGCCGTCGCCTCGTATGAGGGAGGTACTGGAATCGAATTCTGTCACTTCCGGGCACCCACCGGTTTCTGTATCGGGTACAGGTGTCCCAGGGCGAGTGTGTACTCTTGTACCCTTGAAAGGGGATTTAACGTCTGTAAATATGCCTTTACCCTTGCGAGGGGCCCCTGACCCTTGTCCATCTGGCATGGCCGCGGTCATCATGCCGCGTTGTGCCATTGAGGGGGGTGAAACAGCCTGGCGGCATGTCCTGAGACAGGCGGTTGCGAGTTGAGCATCCACCGGGGCTGTGAAAGGCACCATGTGTATTCATGTGCGTTGGTGGCGCCGGGCCCCTACCGGCCAACAGGTACAAGCGACTCCCCGGCCTGGCGCTCGGCCTTTGCGTGGGACTCCAACGCTAGGAAAGTTCACCCGGCTTGCACTGGGAAATCGCCCCTATGAAAAGGGGTGGTTGCAAATACGCATCACCGTTTTTTCGCTCTTTCCAAAACTGTTGGAAAGGTTTCTGCTTATTTAAGTACCATTTTCTCCATCCAACACTTTTATGGCTACTAGCTTTGCAGTTTGAAGCTGTAGTGATATTGATTTAAAGTTGTTTTGAATCGGTAGACTTCGGAACACAATTTCTTCCCGGTATTGCAGCACCTAGCCTTTAACCTAAAGAAAAATTATATTTCCATTTCGCATCAAAGTCCCCATCATTCTTGCAAAGTGTAGTACACACTAAACTTTTTTACGCCCTTTTGGCCAAAAAGGGTGTAAGATAATTGAAAAAAGGGTGTTGGGAGGCCCTTACGCCGTTTTTCTTGAATCTCAAAACCCTTTTTTGTAGCTTTCCACTCTTTTTGCGTGAAAAAAAGGGTGTTGACCAACCTCAACACCGTTTTTTTGGAAGGGTGTTGAAAGGGTGTGGAAAAGGTGTTCAGCTCATCATTGATTGAGGTGATGCATGCAATATAATTTCAAAAAGACATCCCATTGTACCATCCACCCAACCTCGTCAAAAATGTTCAAAAGCAAAAAAAAAAAAGCTGCCAAATTCAATAAAAAGCAGCGGCAGCACCGACGTTGAAACATGAAAAAATATCAGCCCTTGCTTATTACGACATCGACAGAATAACACTCCTCCTCCCAGTTTTTGTTTTCTACAACCTTGCACGGAGCACAGCACAACTTTGAACTGTGACATCTGTATCATCATTCCGTCGTTCCCTGTTCCTCTCCTGCCCCACCAGCACAATCATAGCCCCCTCTGACAACAGTCATTCTCGTAACTCAGTGGAGTTATAAAGTACTAGCAATCACAATTTTGATTCCATTCTTTTTGTTAGCCACCGTAAATATTGTGTACAAATGCAATAAACAGACCACCTAGTTTCTCCTGCAGAAACAACGTTGGAGAACAAGGCAGATATCAAAAGAAAACAAAAGTTGGGGAGGGAGGGGGCATGAAATCGGGCGCTAAATAAACAGAACCCAAATAATATTACGATTACTTACACTAGAACACTGCCAAATTTCATTGCGGAGTGTTATCTTACTATCTGCTGCTTTTTTTAACGTTCAAATTGAGCGCCAAAAAACTCAGTTCGCGTTTTGTGTTTGTAAACTTAAAAAATATAAGCTTCTTTATTATATTACACACAAAAAATAATAAGTTACTGTTATATTCAGTAAAATAGGCAATTATTTATTGTTGTCGTTTTAATTTGTTTACGCAACCCGCTGCCAATGGCCGACACCCTGAGTACGGCGTGCGGCAATGCGGCCAGTTACCTCCTCGAATTGTCCCGTGCATGGTCCATGGTCCCGTGACCTGTCTGGCGTCGATTGTGATCTGTGGTGTACCGTCGTGCCGTTAAACAAGCGTTAAACTGAACCACACTTTTAAATATGTGCCAAGCTATCTCCTTAACCGTACCTAGAAAATAGAAAATTCTGATTAGTATTCCACACAAAACAACTATTCTTTGCGCGCATCAGGGCTTCAGGTTGGGACACGTTTTGTGCTTACTAAATATTAGTGCTTCGCCTAATTGCCTCGGTGTGGTTACATAATTTACATATATTATTCATAGTTTTCAAGTCGGACAGTTGTTGGACGTCTTTAAATGAAAAATAAATTTTCACCTGTGAAAATTTGGTTTTGTGGCCGAAATATTCATCTTATCCTCACCACAAAAACATTACCTTTATGATCCCCTCGGTAAACTTGCTCATAGAACCATCCTTGAAAGCGAATGCTCCCTGTTTCTAAGCGCTAAACGCGACAAAAATTTGAAGTGCCGAACATTGCATATATTAAAAAAATATAGTGTATAGCTTAGAGCTGGTGAAAATGATTAGGCTTCAATTAGTACTCGCAAAGCGAAGGGCGTTGTGCAGTTGTTTGGCCTATTGAGCCACTTCTTACTGCAATATTTCGCGGGGTAACAAATGCCCCACTTACATACTTTTAGTAGAGACAATTCACAACCAACCAATTACAACAGTATATTCAAATTCAAATTCATAGTTATTCAGGAAAGTAACCGGCCTATAAACATTGGGGTGAATTTACATAAGAAAATCCAAGGGCTTCCGAACCGCAGGAGTGACCTACTATGCTCGTTGTTTCGGTGATGACAAGTTGTGAGCACAATACTGCCAGTAAGTGTTGCAGCAGTTATACAACTCTTATCAACTATCGTTTAACAATAGGATTTTGAAGAGAATGCAACATATCATAGAAAAATTAGGAAATTTCGAACCAATCCACAATATTACAATAGGGAAAAAAATCCGCAGAAGTAAAATATTTCTGGGAGAGTGTGGTGGGTAGCGAAGAACATCTTCAATTTTCTTTTGAGGGATTGAAATGAACTAACAACCTGATTTCCACTGGTACTTCCTTAGAAAAAAACAGCACAAAAAATAGACTACATTTGTCATAATTAGTTCTTACCTTGGGCAACAACAAGTTTTTATGGGAGAAAAATCTAGTGCAATTAGGGTTGGGTAACATGTGGCGAGGGGAAATGTCCGAATCCAGGAGGCAATGCAGCACTTCAAAAAACGGAATTCCAACGCTTTACAAATACATCTTTGCAAATGTAATATATAAGGTTGAGTATTGATAGGAAGAGATGCGGACATTATGAGAAAACCGTTATAAGACGAATTGCTTGTTTTTTTTAGTTCTTCCAATGATGACAGGTGGTTTTTACACGATCGAATCCAGGTTGTGATACAATAGTTCAAGTGGCTATGAATAAATAATAAATGCATATTATTAATACAGCAAAATTTTTGTACTGAAGTACAGTCTAGCTCTAAGAAGCACTGGAATGAAAATGACATATTTTACAAAGGAAGGAAATATAACATTGCAACCTTAGGTGAGTGTCTACAATAACACCTAAAAAACCTGGCGTATACCCGGTTTTGAGGGGCTTGTTAAATTCTTGGCGTTTAGTTTTTGATACACGTTGTCGTTTTATAGTAATACACATAAGAATACGTTCGACAACCAACGGTAACGAGGGGCATGGTAACAACAATTCAACACCTCAACAGACATATGCAAGTCAATGGCTGATTTAATGATTTAACAAAGCATTTTCACGGCTATTTAGGACTCCGGTGTATCGAGTATCACCGACCGGTCAGTATCGCATATAATCAATGTGTATTCATCTGCATCAAATATAGTTCTAAGTCATGGCTGGATGGTAGCACGAATATACAGGCGAGCGGTCGTAAATACATAGTAATGATCAGTAATTTTAGTTTTAATTACAGCTTCTTGTAAGTTGGAACTGAAATTTATCAGGATTTGGTATATTCAGGATTGTGTGCCTTGATTCCGATAGCTAGTACGAACGGTCATAAGACACGGTTCCCTATAGCTGTAAATGCGTGTGATGTATTCCAGGGTATCGTGGTTTGAACCATGGTGAAGATTATTGCTTGTGTCGCCGAAAATTAAATCGTTTTTTTTTTCATTGAAATTGGGGGACGTATGTCCGATTAGAGGATCAGATTACAGGATCAGAGGAGTGAGAGGGACACCTGGCGCCACATACGACATTTAAATAATTATCCTTTAAAGATGATGCTTCAAATTCGAGTCATACAGATTGACAAGAAGGAACATTCAAATGTGTAACAAAACGTTCTTTATGTGCCATCTCATTAAAAAATTAAAAACTGAGCCTCCGCATGAGCTACGGTGATGACTTATAAAGGGTACAGAACCTTGTAAATAAACGCTTGGTATTTAAGTATGTAGAATGACATGCAACCTACTCCTACACTTAATGCCTATTCGTGCAAGCAGCAATGAGACCAGCTTTCGTATAAAAAATTCTCTTAACAAACGTACAGCGTAAGTACGGCCAGAAGTCCGACTTTTTTACTGGAATGTTCTTCCAAAATAGGTTACCAATTGATTTGTAAACATCCGGTACACTGAATAAAAGAAAACAAAACTAAAAGGTCATCCCAGGACCGCTAGCTAGCCTGTGTCTCTATTTCTTGATTGTTGATTGTTCGTGGCAAGTTTCATTTATTTAAATACTTGCTTTTGTTGTGACAGCGTGTTTTTCATGACTGAAAATTGTTTCCTGTGAGATTATAAACATATAATCCCATTTCACTTGCCGATGATTGCAACTTGCTGAATCTCTTTTGCTGCTTATTGAATGAAGCCACTCTCACTTTTACATTGTGCATGAGACCTCATTATAGGCACTGCCAATGAGAACCCTGTTGGTATGGGCTTGGAGATGGTAGGGATAATTTTTATAAATAAACTATTTGCTATTCTTAAAAATGAACCAGTAAGAGACATCACCATAGCTGCCATGTGTAGCCCATTGACAAAAAAGCTTGTATTGGCTGAGTACAATTAAGATATTTTCCTCTTAGTAACGACAGATGCCGAGAGGAAAAGACTTAAGCCTCGCACAGAGAGTAGATGGCACCTGATTCCCGGCTCGGCAATCACATTACACTTGTGAGGTATGTCACATAATGTAAAACCCCGACTATAGAACTTTATGGGCAGCTTAAACAAGCATAATAAATTGAGGGCCTTAAAAATAGAACAACAACAATTACGCGTATAACAGCAGTTTCAAGCGACGCATTTGCAAGAAACTTCAGTGTATCCTAAAACTACATGTCTGCAGGACTCGGAAACACATATCACTAATAAAAAAAGACGCAATATATGATGTACTGCAGGTGCCAAACATGCTGTATTAAAACAAACAATGCCACTTACTTTATGCCGCCATTCAGGCAAGCCAGTGCGAATCGTGGCATACATGATAACAACAAAGACATCTGGTAGCCTAAGCCTGTCAGCTAACGTGCTTCACAATTCCCTGCTTAGTGGGAGGAATGAACATCTGTACTGCACACACTGCCCCCGCGATAGCTTCGAAGCCAGAAGAGACGCCAGTAAGATGAGGGGGATACCGATTGTGCGAAGGAGCGGGTGGCTGCTGGAGGGAAGACAAATGAAAGATAAGACTTAGAAGAAAGCCATGGTGGGGAGAACCGATTGAGCGGACTCAACTGCCGCGGAACAGGCCCACGGCACTCTCATGTAGTCCCCTTGTTGTTCGAGCGCTGATCGTGGGTCTCCCAATAACGCAGGATAGGCATGAAATCGAGTCACAGAAGCGGAATTTTTATTGCATTGTTTATACGGAGACATCGCCGGTACTGATAAGTCCGTCGTAAAACCCGGTTGGTCGTAAAAGACATTGACATATAATCTGAGTGCTACACTGGTTCATCGCATTTCTTGTAGTCCACCTGGACTAAGGTGTTAGTGAACGAACTAATGTCAGAGCATTTGCGAAGCAGTTGAATGGCAGACCTAAATTGTTTACTTAAAAGCTGTAAATATCTAGCAGCCGATGTGACCGAGGAAGTATTGCATCAATGTCGTTTTGTTGAAAAATTTAACAGATATCTAAAGGAATACGACAAATTTTAAAATCATAATAAAATCTTTAGTAAAGTCATTTCATGTGGCAACGAACGGGAGCACCAACGTGGGGAGAAGAAATCTTTAAACATAACGTTGCCACTATATAGGCGAGGAAATCCGCGCTGCGTGCGCCGCGGCCTTCAGAGCAACTCGGAATTTTGGCTGATACCGACGGAGCTGTCATCATGTTAGAGTTGATGGATGTGCCATTAAGCAATAAGAAAACCAGGTGTTCGCAGAAGTAAAGTGGCAAGAATATTTGAAAGTGCAGTGGATTATCTCACGAATTCCCGAGCACTCTGTCCGTCTGTCTCACATATGTTCGGCTTGTTCGGGATTTATTATACTCGCCTAAACCTTTTCGTGGCGATGGAGAGAACGCTACGGGGGGAGGAGGGGGGCAGGAGCTAACTGCTTTCTGCTAGTGCGCCAAAGTGGTTCCCAACAAATGGGTTTCAATTCCAGTTAAGGAGGGAGAGATAACGTATTTGCTATAGCTCCATTTTAGGCGTGAGCTCCGCGGTAGAGCGCGATAACGCACGGTCACCGAGCTTGCTGGCATGCTGGCATTTCCTGTCTTACACTTAAAATGTCGACGCTTTGGCTTGAAAATTCGGAGCGACCTGAGACATTATAGCGTAGACGATACTGTCCATCTTTGTATCATCCAGAAACAATGTGCATTTTGTCAGAGCTAGAATTTTGAGGACATGCACTGATATGTAAACTGTTCTGGAGCCGAAAACGTTTCAGCACAGCGAACATGTGTAGCCTGCTTACATAGCGCGGGCGCGGTTCAGCGAACGAGGGGCACGCACACACTACAGCGCGCACTTATTCGCCATTTGTATCGCGTTCAGTGCATTGAAGGGTGAAGCCATCGTACCGATGCACTCCTGTCATTCCGTAACTTTATGTGCTTTCCACTCAACAAATGAAGCTGGTTTACGCTTTGGGGGCTCAGTGTACCACTAAGAACCTCCGCCTTGAGCCATGACACAATTCGCTCGCTTACGCCAGCAAGCTGGTTAACCGACCGCAATGCGGAAACGATGGAGAGTCCCGGCTGCGTCAGTCTCACTTTGGCCACCGGGTTGTGGACCACTTGCTTCCTTTCATTTGAAAGCTGTTTATTCTGAACCTTCCCGAACACAAACGAGAACACAGAGGGACAGACAACACTTAACAAAAATAACACAACAAGAATTGACACGCAACATCTGCACGTGCGAGCGGAGGCGCTATGTTTGGGATGCGGTACAATTGGTGCACTTGCGCGCTAACCGTTGAACTCATGGCGTTAACTACGCGAGCAACGACAAAAAACACACACAACGAATACACAAAAAAGGCCTTCAGAAAACGTGCTCTCTGGGAAGGCCTACGTCCTACCCCTAGGCGTTTCTTGTGCTAACAGTAAATTAGGCGCCGAAAGGGCTCGGCAATATCGAGTTGGCATCGCCTGGCAGCCACTTACGCTTTTCGGGGTCAAGAGTGCACAGTACTCTTGGCCTTGTGACCTGCTACGACCAAGAAGTTATCCGCAAATAGCTTCAACACCACCTTTGGCAGAACAACTGTAACAACGTGGTAATTATAAAGCAAAAATCATACTTCACAGAGTACAGACCCCCGTGCAAACACAGAAAGTACACCCTTGCAACCTACCACTACCTTACTAGGACGTATAATCTGTCTCCGACCTGATTAATATGCTTGTGTCTAATCTAAGACAGCATTCGCGATACCAGTTTTTTAACCTAATAAAGCAATTTACCACTAGTCACTTTATTACAAGCATTTCCTGAAATCAATACCGATTACACTAGTCTGCCATTACCTGTTTAATTCTACCAAGAAGTCTTAGACCGTTTCAATTTGTTGTGTACCCATTGAGAGGAACCGCCTAAAGCCACGCTAATTTGCGTACAGTGAATACGTTTTTCCAGGAAATGCACAGTGTGTTTTGGATTACGTGTTCCGTCAGCTTTCAGTAGACAGCTGGCAGGAAGAAAGGGTGGTGGTTGTTTTGAAGAAGGTGATTTCCGCCTGTGAACATTAGGATAGCAGCAGCACAACGCGAATCGGCCGGAAGGGAATCAGTTTGCAGGGATTTTAAATACCAGGCGTATCATTTCAGGAATATTGTTGGTACTTTGTAAGGTCTTTGTTTAATTTCTGTGCGCCAAAAAAAACGCTCGCATTTTTGCGGCGAGGTTTTCATCAACTTGAATGGACTGTCATCAAAAAAGTTTTGTTTTGATTCCTACAACGGCGTTTTAAGTGCGGCATTTCGTAGGCATCCTGGGTTGTTCGCGCAGACGTTCAATTTTTGTTTGAGCCATAAAATCTGTGTAGTTATTCGGAGCTCTTGCAGCTTTCTTAGAAAATAAAAATAAGTTTACTGACGTTTCAGAGAGAGGACTCCCTTTCTTCTGAAATTTATATATATATATATATATATATATATATATATATATATATATATATATATATATATATATATACATATATTTATATGAAAAGAAAAACTTCGAACATGGTAAAAGCACGATTGTTGCCTACGTTTCAGCAGAAACTTGCTTTCGTCAGGGCAATCTCGCGCGTCGCTGGCACGGTTTATATAAAGGTTGGTCCTCAGGTGAGAGGAGAACAGGAAAAAAGGAAGTGAAATTGATAAAGCGGATTGGTTTGGGAGTATGTCGGGGAAGATATTAAGGGGGAAAGAAGGTTGTATAGTTTGAGCTGCGAAGTAGGTCAGAGGGAAGTCAGGCAGGGATTGATATTCCAGTAAATTTTGGAAAGAAGCGATGAGAGGCTGTTTGTTGACCCGCCGCACCGCATACTCAAAGGTTATCAGAACCGCTGGAAGCCGGCCAGGCGGGGAGAGTGGGGTCCCAGTCAGAAACTATCTGCAAGCCTCAGGTCAAAAGAGAAGGTAGAGAAGAGTGGGAATAACAAGGTCAAGGAAAAAAGGAAAAAGATAGAAAAAAAGAGAGAAAAAGAAACAAAAAACAGGGAGGGAGGCCACACAAACCCACACACAAAAGAAAAAAGCAATAACCCGACAATTGAAATGGGACGTGTCGCCTAAGGCAACATTCCTGGATCAGGCCTGTCCTGAAACTCAAAAACGAAAAGATAAAATTAGAGTCACGTTCGGGGCACAAGAAAAAGCGGACCAAAAAAAAGAGAGAAATAAAAGGAAGAAAATGAAATTCCAAAAGCAAAGGTTGGAGGGATGCGGGCGCGTATTAGCTGGAAGCTAAAGAATGAAAACAATAGGAATTAGGTGACCAGGTAAAGTGCAGAGGGTCATAGTCATAGGTCATAGACCATGATAGTCTTTGGATAAGGTATAAGGAAGACAATGCCTAATGCGTATTACTGGTGAATATCGCAAGGATTCCAAGTTGCCCCTAGACGCAATATATTCCAGCAGGTTCCATAGAGTTGAATGGGAATTAAATAGGATTCCTGGTATTTTCTGTCCCCAAAACTCCACAAGGGGCCATTCTTTCTCTTCTATTATTTAATTTGGCTCTCCTCAACATTCCGAAAAAGCTTGAAAATATTCCGCAACTTCGATTTAGCCTATATGCGGATGATATAACGTTACGGGTCACTGGTGGTAGCGACGCATTCATTGAAAACACATTGCAGCAAGGCGCACGTGTCTTCCATGCGGAAGCGCAGTCTGCGGGCCTGGAGTGCTCTCCCGAAAAGTCGGAGCTTCTCCTACTAACAGCCAAACCAACCTCTCAAAATTCTCCCGACATCAAAATGTACCTGAATGAACATTTGATCCCACAGGTGCGCACCCTCAAAGTCCTCGGTCTTATCATGCAGCATAATAGCAGCAACACAAAATTTATCTCGCACTTAAGCTCACACGTTAATTAGACAATCGGACTCATCCGACGAATTTCCGGACTCCACCATGGTCTCAAGGAGGCTGAGAGAATCAGGCTTGTCCAAGCCTTTATCATTAGTCGTATAACATATTCTCTTCCCTACCTTCGTGTTTTGAACGCCGAAATTAAGAAAATTAATTGTCTTATCAGAAAGGCATATAAAGCTGCACTACAAATTACTCAGAGTTCATCCACTGCCAGACCTAAGAGGGCCTCGGGGTTCATAAAACTGCCCAGGAGCTGGTCGAGGCACACCATATCAATCAGCTCCGTCGCCTCTCAACTACGTCCACTGGACAGCATATACAGATACGACGTGGTACCAGGGCCCCAGTCTGTTCCGAACCGGCTATTGCTATCCCCCGGCCTATCCGCGACTGCCTCCGCATCCGCCCTCTTCCGAGGAACATGCACCCCACCTACCACCGAGGTAGAAGGGAGCAACGGGCACGGGCGCTGGCCAAAACATTTCCCACCAAACCTGATAATAAGTATGTGGATGCGGCAGAACACCGCCATCACAACGCCTTTGCCCTCGCAGTAATTAATAGCCCGAATGACCCCCCTGTTACCTCTCTATCTGTACGCACAACGACCCCTGCAGCGGCAGAGAAGGCGGCAATATCGCTCGCACTAACAACCCGGCCGACACCTACAATTATAATCACCGATTTGAAAACGGCCATCCAAAACCTCGCCCGCGGGTACATATCGTCCGTGGCGTCCAAAATTCTCCTTCGAAATCCCCCGTCCTCCCTGGTAGACATCGTCTGGACCCCGGCGCACACTGGTTTGGCAAACAATGAGTCAGCGCAAAATGCAGCACGAGTATCGACCATCCGCGCCGGTGCCAGCCCCGTCTCCTACCACGGCGCCAGGTGAGCCAGAGATCAGTTAATCACGTACCACGATATAACCACGCATTACCGCCTCTCTCGCCGTCGGTTCCCTCCTGCCCACCCTGAGCTCACCAACCATCAGGAGCGCTTATGGCGACTCCTGCAGACAAACTCTTCGGCCTGCCGAGCACTACTGCATCGCCTTAACCCCTTGCAATTCCCCTCGCCAAACTGGCCACTCTGTGGGGACCCAGCCACACTGCTCCACTCTATGTGGGCCTGACCTCAAGATCCCTTTCCCTCGATAGTTAGTGCCGAGCACTGGGAGGGAGCGCTGGGCAGCTCGGACCCAGAGTTCCAGATACTTCTGGTCACCCGCGCTGACAACGTCGCCACCGGCCTCAAACCGACGGCCACACCGCTCCCGTGAACCCGGTTAAGGCTCAATAAAGTGATCTCTCTCTCTCTCTCCAAGCAAATGACTTTACGAATAGCAAAGACAGCCGATTCGCAAACGAAGAAGGAGAGCGCGGTCAGCTCGGTTCAGACCTCTCGAAGGAAGCTGGTGAGGTGGCCTTCCGGATGCAACGGAGGTGAACGGCTTGGAGGTCCCTTCGGATAACGGACTGTTTGATGTCGAGGGGCCAGATTGTCTCACTCATAGACGTGGATGTATGATGGGCTTCTTTGCCGTGTGATCAGCCTCCTCATTACTCTTGATGCCTCCGTTAGCAGATAGCTATTTCCGATGGATGCTCAGCCCTTTGGCGCTGAGGCTGTGCAGTGTGCTGACGAGACTGTACAGCGAGACAGCTGAGGTGGGCCCAGTCGAACCTCAGGATGGCAGTCTTTTATTGTGAGAGGCTGGCTATTTTCTGGTTGATGAGATAGTCCTCACACGCCTTGACACTGGCCGCATTCAAGTGAACGCTTCTGATTTTTGTCGTTGCGGAGGTTCTGGACACTGGCAGGCGGCATTGCCTGGCTGAAGCAAAGGCAGGCGCGATGGATGCTGCAGCGCCTTCCCCTTGTCTGAAAGCACGGACCCGTTGGTGAATATCAGCACAACGCCTGATAACGGTGGCGCAATGATGAGGAGAGGGCAAATGTTTGCGAGGGGAGAGTAATTGCCAAGAACACAGATGCAGTGCAAGCCAAGCAAGAAGAACGAACTAAATATAAACAAATGGTATCACTCTCCTCCTGAGGAGCTCGATTGCGTGTGCCTGGTGGTCAGACGGAGGTCTATGGGACCTTGAAAAAACAGCTGCGATTGCTTATTTTTCTGCCACACTGGTCAGAATTGACAGACCTTTCCTTGCACTCTGCGTGTAGTGCCGTCGTGTAAGTTGGCGCTTTTTATTATTTCCTAAACCGTTACCTGGGTTAATATATATAGGTCAGCGAGAAATGTAGCAAAAAGGCTGCACATACTAGGCCAGTGATTGTAAATACCTTTTAAATTTCATTTGTGATGCCGAAACAGAGCGGTGGCGCAGACATTTTTCTTTTCTATTCCCCCCAAGAGCTTTTGAGAAATATCTCGAACCGCGAGTCTATCTACATCGATCGGTCCCGCGTGAAACGGCGACGAATCGAATTCAACGGCCACAGCGCTCAGTAAAAAAACAACAAAACCAAATGGCCACAGGTTCGTGACCATCAGAAGGCCCTAGATAATCCCGGAAGCCACACTGCAGTACCGGCATGGAACCACTTTCAAACTTTGACAAGGTGAATATTACAGCCGACTGAGATTGGCGCTTTGTGTGTTGCTCTTGTTTCCATTTTTGCGCTGGTGTAAATGAAGCACCCGCGCAAAGACAAACGAGTCGCATTGAATTATAGTGATGTACGAGACCTTGCTCAGCCGTCTTAAATCACCGTGACCAGCATCGAATGGCGTTGGCAACACAGACGTAGCTAGTTAGCCAAGATTGCCCCGCCATTGGCGCATCATCCGGCTCGGTGGGAGAGTACTATGAGACTTTTATGTCTTGCATATACATGGAACTGATTATGTTTGGCCATTTATTTACACATCTACTTTGTAACATTCAGTGTTAATGATTCGTCTTTGTATTATAACGAAACATTGATCTGTCTCGTATTTTCTGTACGGGCTGTACGGACCGTACAGGCACTCTCGTGCCTGTACAGTCCGTACAGTCACTCGACAGAGGCTCATTTTTTTAGCAGCAGAATATGAAGCTACTGTGCGCCGTTTCTCTGCAACCGTCAGTTTGGGCTCTTTTTTGAGTTTTTTCGGGCAGAGAGAAAAGTTTCTGAACGACGAGTGTTGACTTATGTTAAGCTTGCATTGCTCCACAAGTGTTTCAAGAATGACTTCATTTTGATTTACAAAGAAGTTTATCCTAATTTTAGTTTCAGTGTTCGAACTCTTCTACGGAACTCTGAGCGGCAGCCTGACTTAGTGAGTCGTTATGAGCGCAAGAGAAACATAGTCGTCGTATGTAACGTTTTTGTTTTCTTCAGAAACAGAAGTTGCTACATTAGCATGAACATATAGAGCAGGGGACTATGTCGCGACAGAAATAGGTTTCCTATGTCTTGTGGCTCTTAGACCTGAAGGCCAATGCGAGTGTGACTCGCAAATCACATGGAGAGCGATTTTTAAGTTGTGCTTTGGTATGCGGTTTTGAACATAATCGTTAAATGACTGTTAAATTATTACGTAACTTTACCTTGGTACGACGAGATTTTTAATAGAGGGTTCTGTGTTTTTTCCGTTGCAACATTTGGTGTGTACTGTGCCACAAGTAAAAGGAACGAGAAGAACCTATTCATCTTTTCTGCGCTGCCTCTTCGCTGCTTCTTTAGGAAGAGACTTGACAATCGTCCACTGTGCCAGAAGATTGCATGGTGTGTTTACGCCTACTGGAACGCGTTTCTATTGAAAGCGGAACAGGCATAACCAAATTAGAACCTCAAATTGCCAAAGTATGCTTCACAAGGGACGTAAGGAATCCCCATTGCACTTGTTTCACTTACTGCACACAAATTCTAGAACCGAAAGACCGACAAAGACTTTAAAACAATCCAGAGATGCATACCAAACAGAAACGACGCCTTGACATGTCGCGTAAGGTTGTAGCGCAAGCATAATCAGCGGCACATTGTCTCATGCACTCTTATAGGCATGCACGCCGCGCTTACAAAAAGCTGGGTTGTTCAAACCGTTTCTACAAACAATTGTTCAAACCGCTTCTCTCTGTCACTAGCCGAAAAAGGTTTTAGCTGAGTGCACTATACATTCCTAGATGGTGTTTAGTCGTCGTCTGTGTAAAATTATTCTGGGAATGGTGAGCACTGCCTATCAGCCGAGACGCAATACCGCATTCAAATGTGGTACCAATGTAAACACAGCGCAGAGCTTCGTCTGCTGGCCAGGCGAAAGGAGCACGGATCAAGCAGTCGGCGATGTTACGCAGGTGTCGCACCCCGTGACAGTACTTGTGAAACACATGATGTGCTCACATTGCGGCTCATTGGGAAGAGAGGGGTGAGAGGTGACGCTATTTATTACCGTGTCGCGAATACAGAGGTAGGCATTCGTCCGAGCGTTCGTACAAAATTTATATTTGTGAACGCATTTGTCATGTGCTTACGTGAAAATCTGGCGGTGCCACGCCTTTTGTTCCTTTCTCTCCTCCACCAGATGTCGTTTATCAAATGGTAAGCAGGATGTCTACGGTTTCAGTAACCCGACAAGCTAATTGAGAGTTATGGCAGATCGGAAAATCGGTCCCGGTACGGTACGCGGTACCCGTGACCGGATCGTTCCGGGAAGGCTCGTTTGAAGAGTTACAGCAGATCGTAACTACCGGACATGCTACCGTGAATGGTAGCGAGTTGGGTTGTAGGTAGTGTTTTGCGTTTCTTCGCTTGTCTGTGGCGATTTTTGTTCTGAAATATTAGTTTTCAGTTCTCAAAAGCGCCAAAGGCAGTATTAAAAAAAATCCACCGTCACTACCGAGATTCGGACTAGCTACTGCGTCAACATGAAGCGGGCATTTTACATCTACGCCATCTCAACAGATGGCGCCACCAGGCCAAGCCTGGCTCTCAATACATACGACTTGCTGCATCTATATTTTCGTTGTATTTGAGATTCCCTCTCACTAATACCACCGGTTTCTCACTCGCCGATTTGTAGACGGGCCCCATGTTGCTGTTACTACTAGTTATGTAGCCGGATCGCCTTTATTTACCCTAAAAGAAGCGATCGTACATGCGTCACTCGACGACACAAGCCACGGAAGTTGGGTCGGGACCGTGTTTCGCCTACTGGTTGAGCTGTCAGGATCCCGCAGATTTTACTTGTTGCAACCTCATTTTTCTTAAACGATCTTATTTATACAATCTCTTCGACTAGGCGTGAGCCAAACGTACGTCTACCAAACGTTTCCAAAGTGGACGGCCGCTTTGGAGGGAAGGACACGGTACGTCTCGGTACCGTCCGGCCAAGTCGCTCTGGTTTACGGTAGGTTTCTCCGCATGCGCGGTGGTGTCGAGACGTTAGACGTTACCGTACCGGAACTGTTTTTCCGATTTACTATAACTCTATTATTACGGAATTGTGTCGTAAATGTATGTGAAGAGATAACAACTCTAGGTGAAAAAGTAGAGCACTGTAACGATGTTTCTGATAGAAAAATATTCGGAGCAATCGATGCTAAAATATTCAAAAATGTTACCCACTTGGTATATGTTTCTTACATTGTCAGCTGTAACTAATAAAATACGCTCAAGGAGGGTGGTCGTACATGTTTCTGTTGTTTCTGCAACTTCATCGCGAATATATAGTTTATTATTTTGCGGTGGTGGGAATCGTCATTTGTTGACCTAATACATAGTACACGAGAGCAAATGACGAATGTGTGCAAATCGGGGACTCAGCGTAGTATAAGGGCCTGCCATTCGCATAAACACACCTGACCAATGTAACTAATTCTTCATCGGCTTAGGAATGCAGGATTTGTAGGACGAGCCGTTTATTAGTCCTGTTTTAAAACTCTTTATATTACTACCCTAAACATGTTACTGAAATGGCTATTATTATTTTCCGTTTAATGAACTCCAGAATACAAAACACGCGCCAACATCGCACAGGGCTAGATGGGCTTGTTTCTTTGGCAATAAAGGGCGACTTCTTTTTATAATAATTCACATTGAGCTTGCCATTTATAACACAAAAGGCAACCCTCTCTAGGCAGCGCCAGTGGAGGCTTAGCTCATATAATTCCGTTTTCAGTGGCGAAGCCCCTTCTTATCTTTAGCACTTCTAACACCACATGCCTGTGCGATTTAGACAAGGGATCAATTCAGCTGTTGATAACGAAATCAAATGCGAAAAGGCTGGCCTATATGTTTGGTTGATATGCGCGCGTTGCCTATTCGTTCTCTTCATTCTTTTGTTCTCAGCCTTGCATTCTGCCCAGCGTTCCAAATTTTTTTCACGCACCAAGCTTTGCCCCTTTTTGTTCGGGAATAGAACCACCTTCGAATTTGGCAAAGAAACATAACGCATTTATCACAAAGCGCATACAAACCATTTATACTATCCGTTTTTTTTATTGGCCTATTTACTATCCTGTTTGGGCTACGGAGAAGTAGGGTTCGAATATTTCTCAAAATATAGAAGAAGCCCGGCAAGGAACGGTTAAAAAAAATGGTGACCAGTCTACATTGGTAGCTGTGGTATTCATGTCAGCTTGATGCTACAATCACGTTTCTTCTAATTACATCGCCAATTCTTGTAACCCATTCACGGGTTGAATTTTATTTCGAAAGCGTGAAAATTTAACGCGAACGGATGCAGAGCCAGGGGAAGGTCGCAAGATAAACACGCAGGCGAGACCTCACATGATTATAAAAAATGAATAACTAACAGTTAACACTAGAACACAATGTCATCAAGTAAACAATCCCCATGCAAAAAAGAACGATTGATACAAATACTTTAGAAAAAATAGCAGACTAAGAAGCAGGAACACTAGAAACAAGAGTGAATGCAGCATCAATCTATTCATGAATATGATACAAATGCCACATTTACCAACAAACACATCACTATGCAATGACAATTCAATCAAACACAAGCGTCTAACAAGGTTTCCGTGTATTCAAAAGGCGTAGCAAATTACAAGACCTAATACCATAAGGAAGTGAATTCGCGAGTGAAATGCCGGAGAAATAAATGGTATGTTGGCCGTAGTTAGTGTGCATACACGGAAGTAGCAGATTCTGGCTTGAAGCAAAGCGTGTTAAATTCAAATAAGAAGTAAGGCGTAAAGTGAGAATATCGATATCAAGGTAATCGCAAAAATGTTGAAAAGAAATTGATACCGGTAACGTAGCAATCAAATTGAAGTCGGAGCAAAACACGGAGCGCATAGACCCACAGGAGAGATTCTCTTTGTCGATGAAAAAGTCTAATGATCAGTAATGGTTGTTTCGGCAGTGTTTTACGGTGCGATCAGGGTATACGTACCACCCGAGCAAAAAATGCAGTTTTTAGCTGACTGCGGACAAAAGCGTAATACAAAGTTGGAAGTATTTGTGAGTAGGAGTATGCTCTAGCTCTAATCAAAGCTTTGATACCAAATGAAACCTATTCTCAAAGAGAGATTACGTCCACATAAAAAGTATGGTGAGCTTCGAATATTACACGAAGAAAATTCTACTTATACGGCGCATTGCAATTTTAAACCTGAAATATACAAGGAGAGTATTGCTGAAATTTTTCTTTGAGGTGAAGCGAAAACCAGAAAGCAAGTTGTAAGTACTTTACTAGATACCTTGTTGAGGAGGCATCATCGTTCCAGAAAAAAACATGGTCATACTGGCGCATTTTGATTACAGTACACATGCTTTGATGGGAGTTAAAGCTGGTGGTGCTGTCTGCCTAGAGTATGTACAGTGAGGAAGTTCAACATAACGGAAAATCATGTATGTAAATTAAAAAGAGCAACGAGCTCATGATCGAGCGTTATCGAATGGCTCTCTTAACTAAACATTTTCGTTGTTTATTGAATAGAGGCGCCGTTGTAGCTTAACGCTCAAGTTTAATGAAATACCTTTATTTACGATTTCGAATGCTTTAGAAAATTTTATAAAAATGGCAGAGGGAATGTTGCCGCGGTCAGCGAAAGATGTTATCTTGACGCCTAGGCACGCAGTCCCAATGTTAGTAGATAGGGCAGCACGGAAACCAAATTACCAAAAATGAGTAAGTGTAATTTTTAAAGGTAGCTGAAAAGTCGGGTCATAACAAGTTTTTCCAGAACCTTATCTCGGAAGGAAATAAGGATATGGGCGGATAATTACCCATAAAGCGAGCGTCACATTTTATACAAAACAGAAACATTTTTATCTGTGTTCAGTGCCTGTGGAAATGTTCGGAATTAAACAATAAAGTAAATATATCACAGAAATTAGGCGCAACTAGTCGATTTACATGTTTTATGTGAAACCGCTGAATACCGTCTAAGCAAGCCAGGTTGCCTTTCTTCCCGCAGTAATAACCTCAATTTCGTCACAGCACGTGGGATGAAGAAAAAACGATTGTGACAGCGCAATGGTTGAGATGAATAAAGGAACAATGCAAGTTGTGAGAACGTAGCCGGAATATGATTCCAGAAAGCATCGTTAATATCTGTGGTTCAGTAAATTATGAGTCGCCTTGAGCGATGGATTTAAGGGGCGTATGCTGGGTAACGTTATTGTAGAATTCCTTAACTAATTTTCCATTTTTTCATTGTGTTGTTACCACACCTATTCGCTTGTTTCTTGACGGAAAAAATTCAATATATGCGGAGGTCACAAAAAAAGCAGGAATGCTTGACGCTGGGACACGTATATATGCGAAAAATAAACTTTTTGTTCGTTAGCTGTAATGCTTTCATGACGAAAAATAAACACCCTGTTAATTTTGTTGATCATAATATTGTGTATTGTGTCTTGGAAGAATCGTTACTCATCGAAGTCATGCCAGACAGATGATGCCAGACAGCGAATGCCATGCTACCCATGGCTTGTTACCCATGTTACCAATGCCATGTTACCCATGAAAGTCATGCCAGACAGCGAATACTAACTGGTCTCTTAGCTGGGGCTGCTACTCCTAGCTGGTCCAAGCTAGCAGCTTGGGCCAACTCAAACCAGCTAGGATATTTTCTCCTGGTAAGCGCTGCACTAATGTTGAGCCAGTGGCATCAGCTGCGAGAGAAGAAATTGTTGGACCGGCGCGTTCGGCAATTCTCAGCGCCGCCCAGTTATGAATTGTGGCAGCTATCAGTCAGTTCATTAGGTGAGTCTACCCTCTCCTTCGCCGTGACCGCTACGTCATCGCCGCTACGACGCTACGGACTTCATCTTTGAAGTCCGCTTTTCATTGTGACAATATGTTGTCGCTCGCCAACACTTGCCTTGTGTACCCTCTTAAATATCATTGCTTAAATTTATCATCGGGCGTTGTCTGGCGGCGCACGCGCTGTGCTTTGACTTCAGCGAATAATTTTCAATTCTAGCTATGCCAAATGCATGGATAGGGCTGCCGGATTCAGTGCCTCACAACCCACTGTCTCGCGTTCTACACCCTTGCGTATATGGTAAGCGGTTGCTGCTTCTGCGAAAGCAGAAAACGGAGAGTTTAAAATTTTTGTTAGTTAGGCACCTTGATTTGGTAATAATTCAAGTTTTCGAAGTTTCTGCAGGCAAAACTTTTCTTTCCTTCAACTCACAGCATGCGCGCGCACACTGTATTGTTAGCACCGCTTGGGGCAAGAATACCGCCTGCCAGTGACACGTCAACTGCCGCATGACAAGCGCTGTTCACAAGTGAGTTTGGAGGGCCTGCAGAACATTTAGGATCATTTACGCCGCTCAGGCGGGAAGGAAGCTGCTTAACAGCAGGGCTGAAGCACTGCGAGGTAGTGCCAGCGGCTTTCAAGAGCACCAAAACCGCAAAATATTGCTTTCAGTGTATTCCATAGCAGAAATGGCGCTACGATACGCTAACGTTTCCGGTAGGGAGCGCCACCGAGCACCGAACTTGTAGCTGAGTGGTGATTTTAATTACGGGATTCCTATTTGGGGTGGCAGCGTTCTAAACGCCGGTGGCATTCAACTTGCTCAGTTAATTCATAAGGCGCAACTCCAAATAATAAAGGACCCCATGTCCATAGCCACATTTAAGAATGTCTACTTCGAGTACTGGATTGATCTTACCCTTGTTTCCGGCCTAATCTTGGATTGCAACTTCTTATGGAAAGTACTAGCCACAGCAGCTGTGTCTGACCATAAATAAGTGGTATTTGGTCCCCGAATGGTGCAATTACAGCAGAAAAAACGCTTAAGCACACCCATTACATCTGGTTAAACAATCAGCAAATGTTTATTGGATTCAAGTTTGCACTAATAAAGATATTCCTACACCAGCTCCTTCAGTTCATCATCATCATCATCACCAGCCTAATAACGCCCACTGCAGGGCAAAAGCCTCTCCCATAATCTTGAATTACCCCGCTCCTGTTGCTAACTCCGACTAATTTATCCCCGCAAACTTCTTGATCTCATCTGCCCATTTACTTTCCGCCGCCCCCTGCAAATCTTGCCTTCTCTAGGGATCCACTCTGTTACCCTTAATGAGCAACGCCTATTTTGCCTGACCACGTCCATTTCTGTTTCTTAA
This sequence comes from Haemaphysalis longicornis, assembly GCF_048455015.1. Taxonomy (NCBI): domain Eukaryota; kingdom Metazoa; phylum Arthropoda; class Arachnida; order Ixodida; family Ixodidae; genus Haemaphysalis; species Haemaphysalis longicornis. Next base: position 141,508,863 of record NW_027526385.1, read on the forward strand.
TTTCTACTAACATGTCTTTAACACGTGTTTGTTCCTCACTCACTCGGCTTTCTTCTTGTCCCTGTTTGTTACACCTATCCTATTCCGCTCAATTTCCCGATGAGTCGTTCTTACTTTAAGTTGAACCCTCTTAGTGAGCCTCCAACTTTTTGCCCCTTGGTTGAGTACTGGTAAGATGCAGCAGTCATACACTTTCTTTTTCAGGGACAATGGTAGGCTGCCATTCATTTTCTGAGAATATCTGTCGTACGCACTCCACCCCAATCTTAACCTTCTAATTATCTCTGCTCCAAGGGTTGGGTTCAAGGGTCACAACTTTGCCTTAGTTGACATACATGCTTACCACGTCCACTGCCTAGCCACTTGTCTCAAAACACTGTGCTGCTCCGAGGTTATTGATCATTACTTTGGTTTCCTCCATATTAATTTTCAGGGCCATGGTTCTACTCTTTTTGTCCAGTGCGGAAAGCATGCTTTGCAATTCGTCCCCCGAGTTACTTAGCAAGGCAACGTCATCAGCAACTCTGAGTTACTAAGGTATTCTTCACTAAACTTAACTCCTACCTGTTCCCAATCTAATGTTCTGAATACATCTTCTAAACATGCTGTGAATAACATTGCAGAGAGTGCTTCGCCTTGTCTTACACCCTTCTTTATAGGTATTTTCCTGCTATCCTTTAGAAGATCATGGTAGCTGTCGACCCACTGTAGATATTCTCTAGTATTCTTACATAATGCTGATCTACATCTTGGTTCTGTAAGGCCCGAATGACTGCTGAGGTTTCGACCGAGTCAAATGCTTTCTCATAATCAATGAAGGCTATGTATAGGGGTTCGGTATACTCAGCGCACTTATCTTTCACCTGATTGATCGTATAATTATGGTCCATTGTTGAATAACCTTTACGGAACCCTGCTTGTTCTTTAGGTTGACTGAAATCTTAGGTCAATAAAATTCTGTTAGCCATTACCTTGGTAAGTACCTTGTAGACAACGGACAGTAATCTCATAGGTCTGTAATTTTTCAAGTCTTTCATGTCACCTTTGTTGTGGATTAGGGTGATGTTGGCGTTCTTCCAAGATTCCAGTACACGCGCGGTCATTAGGCACTGCGCATACAGGTTTTCCAGTTTTTCAAGTACAATTTCTCCGCCATCCTTCAAGAGGTCTGCTGTTATCTGATCCTTACCAGGCGCTTTGACCTCTTTCATTTATTTCAAAGCCTGTCTTACTTCTTCGGTCGTTACTGGTGGGATGCCAATCTCCTCTGAACTACTTTATTGTTTGGCATTATCCTGGATGTTCCGGTTACAGTACAGATACCTATAGAACTCCTCGGCCACTGTGACTATTTTATCCCTCTTAGTGATGATATTGCCTTGCTTGTGTTTAAGTGCATTCATCTGATTTTTCCCCACGCCAAGACGCCTCTCCACTGCTTTGAAGCTGCCTCCCTTTTTTACAACGTATTCAATCTTTTCTATATTATTCTTCCGTATGTCAGCTGTCTTACGCTTATCGAGTAACTTCGATAGCTCCGCTAGTTCTATTCCGTCAGCTGGCGTGGAGATTGTAATGGTTTGCCGTTTCCTAATCATATCTTTCGCCTCCTGGGGAGGTTTACCAGTATCCTGTCTAGCCATCCAGCCCACGACTTCTACTGCACACTCCGTGATAATGGGTGTAAGGTTGTCGCTGGCTTCGTGTGTCGTAAGCTCTGCTTCCTCGGTAAGAGCTTGATATCTGTTCTGCAGCGCGATTCTGAATTCTTCTACTTTACGTCTCCCTGTTAGCTCAATAATCGTCTTCTTTGCTACTAGCTTTTACTGTGCCTACTAAAATCTGTCCTAATTTGAGATCGTACCATACGGAAGTCACTGCACCTTACCCTTCCGAGCACTTCCACATCCGTCATGACACAAGGGGTATTGCATAATAAGAAGTCTATTACATTTTTATTCTCTCCGTTCGGGCTGCTCCAAGTCCACTTCTGGCTCTCCCGTTTGCATAAGGTATTCATTATGCCCAGGTTATTCAGTTCTGCGTACTCGACTAGTAGGTCTTCCCTGCTACTTCTACAGCCCAGACCATAGTTCCCAACTGCCTTGTCTCCAGCCCTATCCTTGCCCACTTTAGCTTTGAAGATCTCCTTAACAACGGTATACTGGATTTTTTCTTTAGCCATTGCCGATTCCACATCTTCAAAGAGGCGTTCCACTACCTGGTCGTTGTGGCTGGATGTGGACGCGTAGCCGTGTACCACCTTGAGTTTGTACCTGTTATTGAGCCTAAATACAAGACGTGCTGCTCTTTCGTTAATGCTATAGGATTGTTCTATGTTACCAGCTATGCTTTTAAGGACTAGAAATTCCACTCCAAGTTCTCTTCTCTCCATTAGACCACGGTAACATAGGACGTGTCCATTTTTCAGCACCGTAAAGGCTTCACTTGTCCTCCTAACCTCACTAAGCCCTATGACATCCCATTTAACGTCCTTTAATTCCTCGAACAACACCTCTAGACTCGCTTCACTAGAACAGGGTAGCAGCGGTGGCGTAGAGGTAAAGCATCCGGCTCACGTGCAGAAGGAACATGGCTCGAATCTCCGTGCCAGACAATTCCCACCGGATTTTAAAAAATGCGTATTGATGGAATTGCAGAATGTACCTAGGGTGCGGCGTTACCCTGGTGACCATTGGCGGTAACGCACTCCCTCAGACGAGCAGGATTGGCTACCCTGGTGTAGTAACGGCCACAACCTCTCAGGAATACGCCAGTTCAGAGCATCATTGGACACTTTCTACTCTTAGCTCGACTATGTAAAAAGAAAGTTTGAGCGTCTTCTGAAGCAGCACAATAGAATCATGCGGTGGATTGACGCCATCGCAAGAGATAGATCAGACGTGCGTGTGCTCTGCCGCTGGAATTAGCAATGTCGCGACCTCTTCTTACGAGCTCATTATAAATTTACTTATGGGCTCCTTGCTGCTTACAGGGAACATAGCTTGCAAAGGACATGGCTATGCGACAGGCGTGCTCTAGAGCGTCTGGCAAGAAACTTTTTGCACCACTGTTTAATGTGACGTTTCACCAACATAGAGCAGCACCTGTTTTACATTCACTACATATGACAAAAGTCACTTCGACGGCATCGACAATGCAGTCTGCAGATCTGCTTATGAAGACTCACTTTTCTTTTGATGAATGTGATGACACTCGGTCCCTCTTGGCAGTGAGAACGCCTCAACTCCATGCCCAACGGAAGCACAAGCTGATACATTCACGGTAAAGCTTGAATGGGCCTCTCGAAATCTAAATGCTAATGCAGAGCCGGGTATTGACGGTGTCACAACTCCCATGGTTCGTTTTTTGGTTCGTCATATTCCCAAATTTTTACTGTGTCCGTTTATAACAGTGCTTGTCTACTTTCTGTTAAAATAAGAACGCCCTCCCACTGCAATTTCTTTGTACCGGAATTAAAATAATATCCATGATTGGAAAGCATTTGGAAGGAATGGTGAATTGCTGCTTATAATATTTCCTGCAACCATCTCGCCTGCTTCACCTGCAGCAAAATGGTTTCACTACTGGTCAAAGCACAATGTCTGCCTAATTTGCTTTATGAAATTGCCTGCAGCAACATAAAGACAGTGACGAATTTTCACTCGTAATATTCCTAGAGATTACAGGCCCATTTGTTAGAATCTGTAATCGTTGACTATTAGATATTTTTATTCTCATAATGTCCTCGCAACAGTTACCAACTTCTGCCAACTTCTGAAATTGTTTCTAGAGGCTCGCACCACCGGCTTTGACACCTTTTCAGGAAGCACTACTCATTCCATCTCAAAGTCTTTCCTCAGGTCTCTTCTATCAGGCCACGTTTGTGGAATGCAAACGTGTACGATATGTTTTGCCTTCCCATGCCTCAATACGCCTACATCCAAGCATGTGCGGATGACACCATGATCATTATTCATGCTCCTACCTGTAGGCAATTGGAGGCTACTGCTGACGTAGCCTTCTGTAATATAACTACTACGACTTTGGCCGCAAAATTACAGTTGAACACCGTTAAATGCGCCGTCTTCCTTCTCTCCATAGGCGACCACGGGGCAATTACGAAACATACCAACAAGCTCACGCTTTCCTACTTAAAACAGCAGGCGACTGGAATGAAACTCCTAGGTGTGATTTTCCACAGTCGCCTCACATTCATAGCTGAAACAAACGACTTGAATTTGATAGTTCAGAACATGGCAGTTTCACTCACACGATTTTCCCACATGCACACAATAGTCAGTCCATCTCATCTCCGTCAGTTACCTCACCTCGTGGTCTTTCCACAGTCTCATACGCAGCACCTGTATAGTGGCATATCAACCAACACCACCTATTGAAATCGCGGGTACACTCGTAACTGACATCCTTATTATTATTCGGCACCGGGGCGTGTACTAACACACGGGGCCGCCTTCGAAGTGCTTGCCAATGTCTCACCGCTCCACATCGATCTAGACATCACAGTGCGCATCTCTTTCTTTCATCACCGGCAATATCTACGCTTAAGACAGCATCGTGTGATCCTTCCGACGTGGTCCTGCCGATCAAGGTCGACACAGACCCTGCGCCCCTACTTCGTGTTGATTAGGACCTCCTCACAAGAACTGAAGCAAACCGCCGGCGGCACTTTCCCACTATGCACGCCTTCAAAGACGGATAACGCACCACGACTCGGTGAGAAGCTTCCTTTGTCATTTTGATTGGGACAGACCATGTGTATGTGGTGCGGTGGTTTTGTCTCGCCTGGTAATAATACCTATCTAATTATTATACTACCATTTATCGCATAGAAGGGACTATTTCCCGACCTTCAAGTTTACCTTCGGTATCTGTGTGGCTCGGGCCAGCTCACTCTGGTGTGGGGGGATATAGCTTGTGGATACTGTCGCCCGCAAGGCTTACAAAAGGGGAGAGGAGCTCCTTGGAATGATGTCAAAAAGCACAATGCACCCTTTGCTGAAGAAGGTCGGTCACTTGGTATGGCAAGACACGTGGAGAACCTACAACTGTGACACTGAATTATATCGACGGACCCCTAGTGTACTGGACCTTCCTTCCTATTTCTCGCTTCTCAAGAAGCTTACTTACCTGATAACCGGACACGGCCGGTTTTCTCATTACAATCACAGTCTACAACTCACGCAAAACTGTCAGTGGTTCAATGGTGCGCCTGCCGCTTCTGTTTTCGCACTAGTGATAGGAATGCCCGAAAACAGCCGGCTACATTCAGAGACTTTGGTGGCTCTAGGGTTCATCGTTGCAGCCGCCACAGCTTTGTCACCTTTTGGACAGTTCATCTGCCGTGAATATTCTTTATGGAGCCCGTCGATTCCATTTCTCGATCTATACCCGAGGTATGACGCGTACGTGTCTTCAATGATTTGCACCTGAGCCCTGTTTCACTCGAAGGGCCTGCCCTTACTTTTCACCTCTCCATAATGTTGGCGTTCCGGAAGGTTTTTGTTATCGTTTAATTTTGTATCGCCATCCACAATTGCAGTACCTTTCATTGAACAGGACAAAACCTACATACGTGCCACCCATGAACTGCACCTCAGCGATATTGTGTGCCGAGGTCCCACTGCTACAACGTGTGACCTGGTGTCTGTGAGATGTTGATAATGCCGTCTCAGATCTTGCTGGTGCTTTCTTTTAGAGTTGGACACACTTGGGGCAATCTCTCCAAAAACCCAGAACTCGCACCGCTCTTTCTGCTTGTAGTGTTCCTGCGATAAATGTACATATTATGTGTCCAGTTTACTTTCGCTATACTCGGTGTCAGGTTTTTGCTGTCTTTGTGTCTGAATATTTTGCTCTTTGTGCTTAATTCTCTATCTTGGGAGTCGGTTGAACGTATGTGACTGCCTGCTTACTTTGGTGTGCGAAATATTTGTTTCTCTCTTTCCGCTTTTTGGCATCCCCGGATTACATGGTTACATGTGGCCTTCCACTAAATTTTATATTCTGCGCTTACAGTGAGCGGTGTATCGCCATATGTGTTTTCTTACAGTCCACCTGCAGCGGGTAGCGACCTTTTGTGCTGAACTGAGGAGAAGTTTATTTCTTCTCTTTTGTTTTATATCCCTTTGCGCTTTGTTTTTCTTGTAAACTTTGCTCGAACGTCCTGTTACGTACGCCGGGAATGTTTTTAATCTTCAACTTTGCTTTTTCTTAAAAGCGTTTAGTTGGCTTTTCGTTCTACTTATTTACATTGGCTTTAAACACATTCCTTCTTTCTTTTTTTCAGGTAAGGCGGAAACGTTGAACTTGAATTGGGATTGGAGTAGTGGCCAGCACTTTTTTGTTATTCCGATTTTTTTTCACTGTAATGAATTGCCTAACTCGTGAAGTGCTGTGGTAACCCTTACACTGCCAATGACGCACTTGTTGGTACCCACGAGAGGCATCTAACAACGGTATTTTCAGAGACAAACTAACTGCGTACTGTGTCGTCACTCATAAAAGAACCCTGCGAACTGCGAAAAATAGCAGCTGACGACACACTCTCCAGCTTCATAAACCAGCACCCTCAAATAGGCTGATTGAAAGCAACTGCTTTGCCTTTCAAACTACAGAAGAGAGTGCACATCGCCTTGATACTGGCATGCACGGAAGGAGCAGTACCAGGATGTTTTGCTGGGCGCTGTTGGAGATAACGCACCCACTCAGTCCGGAATTCTTCTTTTTTATTCTGTTTATAGTGGCTGGCTAAGAAGCAGTCTTTTTGAGGGCACTGCTTTATGAGACAGGCTACAGTCCCTGGCTACGCAATATACAGGCGCTGCGCGAAGTATAGGAACTCGAATGCGGGCGGCCTCACCGTCACAAGTATTTTGATAATCTCGCAGGATTTCTTATTCTTCAGAATACATGAGTACACAATGAGATTATCGCTGAAAACACAGCCGTTATATGCATTTCGTAGGTACCGACAAGTGCCGCGCTTACACTTCAACGATTAGAGCCGGAGTTCTCGACTTAGATAATCATTTTCAAATATAATTATTTCTTTTAGTTAAAACAGGTGGATCGGTCGGCGATGATCGGAGAGATGATCGCTGAAATGATGACTCGCTGGCTGGCTGGCCGACGGCACGTAGCCGACGACGGTCTACTCCACGCAAACGCAAAATGTGCAATAGTTACACTTTATTTACACTACGCGTTTCGAATTCTCAAAGCTCATCATAGCATGCAAGAGGTCGGGGCGTCGTCCGGGGCTTGCCGCTCTCCTCTCTGTCCTAAAAACACCAAACTCCTCGGTTTTACCTCTTCAATCTCTCGCAAACCAGGGACGTCATTTTTTGAGAGTGAGGATGGCACATTCATTAGCCCAGACTAAGCGAATGATTGCCCACTGTGACAAAGCTAGGTGGGCTCAACATAGTCACGTGACACACGTCTCTAACTTTCATATAGAAACCCAAAGAAGCTCAGCAAAATCAAATACGACACAAATGAACGACCTAATAGCAGGCTAACGACGTTCATCGGTTATCGGGCGCTTCGTCTTAAGTTTGAAGTTCATCGATTTCGAAGTTATTCAATAGGCATCCCACAGCTGACACACGAAAGTATTATATGGAGAGGAATAGGTGTGCTGGAAAGAACGGAGCAGCCCTAAAGCAGTGAAGGGGCGTTTAGGCATAGGGAAAAATCAGATGTATGCACTCACAGACAAGCAAGACAATATTATCGCAACTAAGGATAAAATATAGTAGCCGAGGAATCCTGTAGAGATCTTTACAGTAGCTACGACATCCAGGACAATACCGAAGGAGGAAGTAGTTCAGGGAAGGTAGACATCCCACCAGTAATGTCAGAAGTAGAAAAAGAGGCTTTGAATAAACTGCAAGAGGGCAAAGCACCTGGTAAGGATCAGTGTAACAGAAGAGACATGTTGAAAGTTGGCTGGCAAATGTATTAGAAAAATTAGCAAACCGGTATACGCATAGCCTCATGACTGCAAGAGGACCGTAATCTTGTAACAACGCGAATATTATCCTAATTCATGAGGAACGTGACATGCAGGATTTAGAAAATTACAGGCCCATCCGCTTACTGTTAGCCGTGTACAAGGTACTTACCAAGGTAATCGATAACAAAATTTCGGCCACCTTAGATTTCAGTCAACCTAATGAAGAAGCCGGGTTTCGTAAAGGCAATTCCACAATAAACCATATACAGACGTTCAACCAGGTCATAGAGGAATGCGCGCAATATACTGAACCCCTATTCGTAGCCTTCATAGCTTATGAGAAAACATTGGATTTGGTCGAAACCTGAGCCGAGAAGGCATTGCGGAATCAGGGCGTCCACGAGCGTTAAGTAAGAATACTAGATGATATCTACAATGGGTCCACAGCTACCATCATCCTCCCTAAGGATAGCAGTAAAATACCTTTAGTGAAGGGCGTCAGACAAGGCGAACCAATCTCTAGAATGTTATTCAGAGCAAGGTAACAAGAGGTACCCAGAACATTGAATTAGGAACAGTTGGGCGTGAGGGTTAATGGAGAATACCTCAGTAACCTCACATTGGCTGCTGACGTTGCCTTGCTTGCCAAGAAACTGGGGGATAAATGGCAAACCCTGATTACCCCCTGCACAAGAAGAGTAGAATCGTCGGCCCAAAAATAAATGCAGAAAACTAAAGCAATGCTCAATATCCTGTGGAGAGCACGGCTGTGTGAGATAAAAGGCGATGTAGTGGAAGTGGTAAGCGATTACATATACTTAAGCGACGTAGCGACCCCGGATACCAAGCAGGAGGCAGCGAAAACTTGAAGGAGAAGAATGACGTGTTGTGCATTCGGCGGGCATTCTAAAATAACGAATGACCACCTACCTTTGTACCTGAAGAGGAAAGTGTATTACAGGGACCTCTAATCGGTACTCGCCTACGGTGCAGGAACTTGGAGGCTCACTAAAAGGGTTCAACTTAAATTGAGGACGACTCAGTGAGCGATGGAACGTAAGACGATAGGTGTAACATTGAGGGACAAGAATAGAGCGGAGTTGGTCAGACAACAAACGCGCATTGAGGACATATTAGTAGAAATTAAAAAGAAATGGGCGTGGGAATCGCACGTAATGCGAATGAAAGACAACCGTTGGTCATTAAGGGCAACAGAGTGGATCGCTAGAGAAGGCAAGCGTTGCAGGGGGGGGGGGCAGATGATTAGGCGGGCAGATTAGATCAAGAAGTTTGCGGGGATAAATCGCTTCCAGTTAGCACAGGACGGGGTTAATTGAAGATCTGTGGGAGATGCCTTAGCCCTGCAGTGGGCGTATAAAGGCTGATGATGATGTAATTCCCCGGTAAAACATACTTGAAAACATACTTCATGATATTTTACTTTTGCTGTTAACACCACTTTTGATTTACTTACATGTGGTGTGTACGTAATAAATGATTGTCAGTGATAACAACTGAAATAGTTGTGCCTAAAGATTGCACAGCTATTCCCGTCTTTAGCCCGTATGGATTTCTGGTTTTAAAACGAGGATCGCTTTTGAGATCTTGGAAAGTAGAACAAATGGACGTTCCTCTTTTATGTCAAAGGACAGCAGCCTATTTTCTTTTGAACGGGAAGTCTATGTAGTAGTCTTAAAAATCCAATGGGTATGTTTTTAGTGGTAGTTTCCAATATCCGGAAAACCGAACCTTGCTTTAAAACTGAACACTCAGTAGCGATACGAAATAAGAGAGCCATCTGATATTAATGTTAACCCTTTTCAAGAACCTATGCCCTATCCGAATACTCGTAATCTTATTTCATTCAGTGGAATGAAATCACATTAGGAGTTTCCGTATGCCACGATACCCTGGATAAGTGTACACAATTTGGTTAAGTCTGTAAAAGGCACTCAACCAACAGGTCTTTTACGCACTTACAAAAGCAAACACAATTGCCTGTATATATAAGGTATAAATAAAGGCTTTCGCAGGACCTCAAAAATCTTGCAGAAACTTGTTTTGTCGGTGCTGTTTTATGAGCCAAGAATAATAAGGAAGATGGAACTCCTTCCTCTTCCGCGCTGAGAAGACGACGCTGTATCATTATCAGTTTCAACTACGCCTACCGTGCTGTTGCACGAACTGGCACTTCTACGCGCCAATTCCATTCAACCTGTGCTCTCCCTATTTCACGATGGCTTGGCGGGCGGAGTACCTCGAGGTCGATTGAATCGTGGAGGAAACCCGGAACCTCAAGACAAGGCCCTCCTCACTGACGCACGAAGCCGCGCGATCCCTGTGAACCGCGGCGACACCTGTGACCTTGACTCTAGCATCCCCGGCAGACATCTAACCGCCTCAAAATGGTTAATCAGGTTACGTGAAAGCCTGCGCTTGCAACAGTATGGCGTTATAACCGACGCGCAAAGAGCACTACGGGAGAAAACGGGATTATCGGCGTCCAAGGTGCGCGCCTCGTTTGAATGAGTCGATGCGCTCCTCCAGCAGGTAAAAAAACTTGACCACCTACATTTTGAGAAGACGAGCGACTTCCTGCTCGAGAGCGAGACATCAGACACGGGGAATACGGAATCATGGTCTTTAATATCCCAGTGACCCCATGCTTTAATTTGCAAGACGCTTTCGCATCCAGACCTGTACGACCAACGACATGCGAGATTCCGACCACCAGTAAGCCCAAGCTACTTCAGCTGGAGCTCGCATAGTGTTATGGAAGCGGAAGAACTGGAAGCGCTTTTGGCTGCAGTTTTTACCGGTTTTAGTCACAAGGACGACGACAATCAGATAAATTCACCTATCCGAACACCCTCTTGACTGAAACAGCCTCGTCAGCCATCGCTGGACTCGAGGCCAGCGAGGAGTGCTACAAGGAAGACATCGAATTATTAAAAAGTGCTTTATAGACGAAAGACCTATCGTTCAAGATCACGTTAGAATTCTTCTGGGACCTGAAACTAGTTTCGTGGTCTTCGGACGTACACCAACTGCGACTGCTCTGTGACAAGGTTCAGGTGCACGTATGAAGTCTGAAGGCACTTGGCACTAGTCCCACCAATTATGGGTCGATCCTATGGAGGTCCTTATCAGATTACTGCAGTGTGGCATGTTGATAAAGTTTCAGGAACTCTTCAACCCACAGACCCTTCACCGACTAGATTTACCACGACTCCAGGAGTAATTGCTCGACGTAACCTGACTACACAGCCCGAACAATAACCCAAGCAGCTTCTCTATGTTTTCGACCGTGAAATACACTGTTAGAAGCTGTGGAGCAACATACAGGAGAAAGAACCGCGTACATTGCTGTGATACTCGAATAGCCACTTAGATATCAAGGACGCCGTAACGTACACTTCGTGTCGGCTTTATCAACTTCAGCGAATAACACTCAGCGCTATTCGTTCTGGCAATCAACCTAGCCTCGTTCAGAGGTCCGCCACATCGAAGAATGGAGATCTACACAAAAGCAACAGCTGCTCTCCAATGAAGGCGCATACTTTCGTTGTATAAAGCGAGGTCACTGGTCCAACGACTGCCGAGGCTAAACTGCCGAAACAAACTGGCCCTATGGTTCTGCTTCAAAGTTTGACAGAAACGGCCGCATGCTCTGCAGCCTGGCTACACCAACAATTTATCTTTGACGGCGGAAGCCAACAGAGTTTTATTACTGGAGATGCGTCCAAGAAGCTCGAATTCTAATTCGTAGAATAAGTAGAATAGGAAAAATTCATTGACGGTGTCTTCAAAGCCTCCAAAACAACAAGACCCATGAGGAAAGTGCGTCTCTTCCGCGTTGCTGCCAAAATACAAAGTCCGATGACCATGGAAGCACTCGAAATTGATGCGATATGCAGCGAGCATATCCACATTCCAGAGGCCCTGTCGTTCAGAAGATAGAGGAGATGCACTTACAAACATTTGTGATCTCCGCACAACGACCACGATAAACCGAAATAACAATACTGACAGGCACAGAAAATTACTAGGATCTCGCGAGTGGGGACGTGAAGCCCGTCTCCATGGTTCACAAAGCAATGGAAACGTCACTAGGATATACTGTTCAAGGCCCTCGGCCATGAGAGATAACGTCACTGATTCTGCGAGCGTTATTGCACATGGTTGACCCCAAGGAGGTTTCTAATGTTCCTAACTGGTTTGGGGACTTTGGAAGCATTGGCTTTTATTGCGAGGACAAAGACATCTCCTTCAACCAACTAGGGTTGGCTCTGAGAAAACACTAAAAAATACGAACAAGCGACACCCCTCGGAAATCAAGCGTTCACCAGGCAGGTGACTTTGCCGTTACAACGATGCGGCTCCACTCCTCAACAAAAAAGTCTGGGTTGAGGTGTTCATCTTTCGAGGAGATATGATGCAACGACCGGAGCACTCGTGAAAAAGGAAGGAAGACCGAACTTAACATCTCCCGTGATGCAGCACGCCCTCGAGACACCATGATCCAAGTACGCAATAGTTGCTGCATGCCACTCACAAAACTAGTAAAAAACACATGCGACTACGTTTTGTCGGCCGACGACTTTTTTCAAGCCAATACGCAAGGACTACATCTGTCCTGGTGAGACCGCAAAACTGTAACCCACTTTCGTCATCTGTCAATTGAGGAGAGTTTTGGAACTTCTTCCTCTTCTACGCTGTAGCAAACGACGTCGCATCATTATCAGTTGCATCAGCTCAGACCAAATGGTTGTACGCCAGTTCAATTAAAGCTCTCATTCGAAGCTGACGTCTGCTCTCCGCTCTTTTACGGTGTCTTCGCAGCCGGAGGACCTCGAAGTATATTACGAGGGAAAATATTAGGCAAGGTTCACCGCCGTGTCGCTTCCTCATTGACGGAATCAAGGAACGCCTGACTCCAGTAACAAGGTGGATATGTCACCGCTGTCTTCGTGACGCATATCCATAACCCACGCCAGGCGTCGTACTAACAAAGTTTTCATAGCATCAGCGTTTGTTACTTATAAATTCACACTACTAGGTACTGCGTACTACTAGGTACAAAGCTCCCGCACGTGTTGCAGCGTGCCTTCTTTCATGATTAAACCGTGATTACAGATCCGATGGGTTCTCAAAGGGCGCATAAAAAGGGGTAGGAATATAAATAGGGCGTAAGCCACATATGTGTCATTGAAACCTCACCTTAACATGACACGAGTGGTATCAAAACTCAACAAAATGCAGAAGCGATCCAAACTATACGACTAGTTTAGGGGGAGAATAACATTTACAGGGGCTAGTAATGAGTAATTAGTATTTGATTGTGACAATGCCTAAGGCAAATTAAGCGGCTTTAAATAGATTTATTCTGGAATAATCTATTAATACGGGTAAGAATATTTGTTTGTTTTCGGAATAATAAGTGAGGTGAGAATAAGAAGAAATAAAGAGACGTATGAAACATTATGATGCAATAAAATATATTAGAACGGGGACAAAATACACAATGTTGAATCAAGATGGACTAGTTTCAGGTAAAACTGTGTAGCTGCTGTATCAACAAGGGCACGTCTATAAAAAGGTATCCATCACAATAGTACGGCAGGCTTTCACCTCAAAGAATGTAAGTAGGCTCAAATGCCCCGACAAATGTTTGACGCATACTTCAAATTACTGGAGGGTACAGCCAGCAGTGGGACGGCTGATGGCTGACCGCCACAGGCATGAATCACTTAAAGGATGAATCAGTTGCTTACATGATGAGGATTCTGACGCAAATATACGCCACTACCCAGCACGTGAATCAACATATTCCCATCCCCAAGTTTTCACCTCTCATCTAACCCAAATGTAGACGTTAAATGCCAAATCCTCCACGATTTCACATTTTCTGGCGGTGCGTATCTATATCGCGGTGGCGCAACGGGCTTCCGATCGAAGGTAGTTTATGTGGCAGTGCTCTAGCTGAACTCCCCTGTTACCCCTGCACTCAAAAAAGTACCGTACTTACGCTAAAAGGGCGTTGCTTGGAAAATTTATCGGCCCAAAAAGTAAATGCTACAGCTATGTCTAGCAGTGAAGCATGAAACGTTAGCTTGCAATTTCGTCAGGTTTGTGAATCTCAGGGTGCTTTTTTCTATGGATATGTCTATTGAGCGGAATTTTAGGCAAAAAGTCAATTTTTCTATTGGGTCAGTATCACGCCTACTTAACATGTAAGCACAAACTATAGGAAGGGGAACATTTTACGCAATAGTTTATTCTGCCTCAGAAAGGTAGCTAGGTTCGTTTACGTCCTAGATATTATGTTGAACCACGTAGCAAAATGCAAGACGGCACGACGACAGCAAGAGAACACACAGACCGTCGACATAAATTTCGAATTTATTTTATCCGGAAATGACAAATGGAAGTGACACACACGAAAAAACAAAAAAAACATAAACACAGACATAAAAAACAGAAAGCCTACTAGACAACTAACCATTATTGGCACATGCCCTGTTAAGACAGTCTAGCGGTGTCTTCGTGAGAGGAAATAAAGCTTTACTAATTCAATGGTCGTCGAAGCCTTCAATGTCGGCTGCCTCTTATTATCCAGAGTAATCGCGGTAACGTTTTTTCCTATAACACGGCACCTTTTGAACAGAGGCTTGCATCCGCGTGTGTCGCAGTGGGGGGTAATTGACCATCCGCTTTACATTTAACATATTTTGTGGTGCTCCCCGAAACAGTAATTCAGCCGTCTTCCTGTTCAACCGATATACCTCTTTCCACAATACAAAGACTGGTTTTATACTACGCCTTCCATCCAATCCACGAAGTGCTTTCGGTGCTTTATCTGAAACAGAATTAGCCGTGCCGAAACTATGGTTCTAGCCGCAGATAGCCGACGACTTCTTTGCGGTACGAAAGCACACTTGTGTGCCCGCTCTGCAACTATCCTTCTTATGTTATGCGACAAGCCCTGAATGTACGGGTAACGGCTACTTTTATGTCAGGTCGTTGTTGTTGTTCTTGCGGTTTCAAGCAAAACAACTGCTCTGTCTTGGTCGTAAAAATACCTTCCGCAACCGAGGACAGCTCGTGCCTAGGGCATCCTGAAATTTAAAGACGCGTCACCTGTGCTCTAAATGGCTTCAGCAGTGTGGCTACAAAATATATCAAGTGCATTTGGGAAACAAAGTCGCAGAATGACACTATCAGTTTTGAGGGGGCTGACCTCAACGGCAACAGCGCGTTTGCACCTCTCGGCTTGTATTCCGAACAGGCCTGACTCGATACTGAAATTTAGGCATAATAAACCCATGTTTTAGGCCCCTGTAATAGGCACTGAAAAGTGCCATTTAGGCATTCTGAGGCACCAAATCATGCCGTTTAGGCACATACAGGCCTAATTTGAATTTATTTCAGCAGCATAATTTACTACATTTTTTTACTTGCGGTAAATCCAGCGCACAAGTCCTGTGCTGTGGGAAAGTAGTTATTTTTTTCGTGAAGCGTACCTAGCCATTGTTGCTATTTTAACAGATTTACTTGAAGTGCAGAGTGATTTAGAAATGAAAAAAGGCATAAACCCATGACTAGCCAGTCGCATTCTAATAATATGCGGCTTGAACTATTACCTCCTTTTAGTCAATAATTGTGTGCGAAAAAAACACTGAAGTTCCACTAAAGTGAAGAGAGCCTGCTTTTGCTTTGGAAAGCTTCGAGACCTCAGTTCATTTGGAATATAAACATTTTTGGTGCTCAGAACCTTTGGCAGTTCTTTTACCACAGGGAATCCAGGAATCGTATGTCCGACAGAATAGCAGATCATCAGACAGGATTGGTTACACCTGAAACCGGTCGTTTGGGGATACTGGCGGATCTGTCCTGGACCTTCGACATAGGCTCATCATTCTTAGTCAGAGTGGCGTTTAAGCTGTCAGCTGCGTGAAAGCTTTTTTGCTAGGACTGGAGAAGTGAGCACACGAATTTGCCAAGACATTTTCGAATGTACGGTCGTGTAAATTGTTTCGGCTGCAAAACTGTCGTTGCCTGCAATGATGTTAGTAACACTGGCGATTGTTTTTGTGGTTATTTTCCGCATTCTAGTGAGTTTTTATAGGGTGAGAACGGGCTTTGGTGAAAGAGGCAGAATCTGTTAACTGCTGCTTGAAGACACAGCGGCAGAACGATCAAAGATCTTAGCTGCAAGTATTTATTCTTTGACTGAGCAGAACGACCTCGTCAGCTCTTCACAGCACCGATACATTTTGTAGATGGCACAGGGAAGGGCAATATTTCTGTACAAACTACTCAGCTATTCTGTTCTGTAGAAGATGATGACAAGGTTGCTGCGGGAATGACACCATTCAAGAACTCTGCTCTGTATATCGACTAATAATGATAGCAGCACCCAAAATTCTTTGCAAGTAATTCCCCCATTGCTATGTTTCCCAATACCCTTGAAGGTTACTCGGCAGGGCCAATGACGGCTTTCACAAATACAGTATTCAAAATTGCCGATGTGCTCCTTCCTATACAGTCCGTTTCTCTTCCGTCTTCATCCTACAAGTGATGCATCTTGCCGCCATGCAGGTGTTACCGCGATCTCCAGACGACTATGCACATGTTTGTGGGGTCACCTTAAAAGTTGGCTGTGTCAAATATGCACGTCAAATTTGCTCTTAGGAAGTCTGATTTACATTGTGTGGTGTGTGCCTGGCTGTGTAGCGTTGATTTTCTATACCTTTTGTTTTTTTGTATTATGACTGGGTAGGTCACACGGGAAAATTTTTCTGTCACATATGTTTGGTTGTCTGCGTAATACATTGCATTTTTCTGACCTAAATATTTTGAATAATGTACTAGTGTGGGAAACTAGAATTTGCAGGAGACAAAAAGCTTGACGAAAAAGCTGTTGCGAAAACTTTATTTTTCAAAGCCCTTCGGCCCCGTGGTGACTAAACTTATTCATCGTTTATTTAGCTCTGCAGGCTCCGTCGTAACATTTGCCAAGTCTTCCGTCCCCAATTGTCTGAAAATTTCAATTCAGAATTCGTTATATTTCTGAATGGTTTAATTTAAGAATTTGGGAAAAAACGGGTTATAAACTCATACAATAGCGCATATTTTAACACCAGAGGCGTGAATTAAATAATACAGTCGAGTCCACTTATAACAATACCGGTTTTAAAAATATATCGGATATAACAATGGACAGCCACGGCACCGTCAGCTTTTCATGGTATTCTATGGCAAAATAAACCGCTTATAACAATGCTGTCATGATGCAATATTGGTTATAACAATTAAATGTGGGCACTGGAACCAACCCTGAACGAAACAAAAATGCAAAAACGCTGCGACAATGCCACCCCAACCCCACCTATTACGCAAAAGGGCATGAGCGCATACGCGCGGCGGCCAGGCGATAGCGCACTTGACCTCGCACGCGGCGAGTGCGCACCGAAGAGGCTCGCATGCCACCGCTGCTTTCGCCTGTTGCGGCGACGCGGAGGAGGCGAAGGAGGACCGGATGGGCGCCTCTGCGGGCAGTGGGGCAGTCCATTTTGAGGGTGCGCCGCCTGTAGAAAAAGCACCGGGGCGCATAAGCCATCACAGCAGCAGCGCTGTGTGCACGGTGCTGACCTCCCCTATCCTTTGCTAATTTGGCCACGTCTCCAGCTCCGCTGTTTGCAGGTGTTCCGAGTCTGGTGCTTACCAGCGTCGTTTTCCTTGCCTGTTGTCACTGTTCCTGTTCTGTGGTCACTGTCGCCTCGATCCTCCTGTCCCCGCACGCGCGGACATCGTTGCGCATAAATGCTCTTGTTTGTCACGTTTTTTTTGTTATTTTCGGCATAACCCGCGTATAACAATAATCGGTTATAACAATGATATTTTCATGGCACCTCAATATTGTTATAAGTGCACTCGACTGTATATCAATGTGTCAAGTACTTAGTTGATGGATTTTAGCAATGTAACTAAAATGCCCTTCTTTAAACGATAAAGTTTACGTATAAAAATGGTGGCTTTCCCATAGAGAAAAGTGTCTGTTTCGGATGCATGTTTCTTGCGGTAGTTATAAGAGAGGCCGGAGGTAACATCCAAACACCGCCATTACGCAAGAGTGCGCGTCAAAACTTAGGAATGATCACGACAAAGTACCAAGCTCATTCATTTTTTACTGAACTGGGCAGGCCATATTTGATCGCAAAGAAAAAGTTAGGCCTCGATAAACGCACAGAACTGCATAAATGCGTTGCAGGAGAGATGCACGAGAAGAAACAGACCATGAGTACCAACGGTGGCTCGTTGCATAAGTACGGAATCCAAATAAAGCTCTTCTAGCATATTTTGGTCTTAACCATTTGATTGTTGTCACAATATAACCTCAAATATGGCGCCGTTCAACAGCAGTGGCCAGTCGGTAAGGAAGCAGTTAGTACAAATTGTGACGAGGATGTTAGGCTCTGTACTAAGCCAGACGTGTATCTGTCAGTTTCTGTGCTGGCCATGTATCAGGCAGATGGAATGATGAGCGCTTAGCAGCTAAAAAGAGAATAGTCGACGACGCTCGTTCTCGGCTTGGCTGGTGCGTGCGTGTTGACACGGTGCTCTTAATTTCTCCCTGTAAATACCTCTGTGAATACCACAACTTCCCTGTAACGTCTTTGTAAGGGTGCGGGGTACGCCACACGCAGCACGGAGCTCCGCAGTGCTCCGCAAGTTCCCCGACCAAAGATGGCGCCCAAGTAAGAAGCCACGACTGCATCCCCATTCATCGTTATCTCCCAGGAGCGTGACCCGGGCATATTCTGCGGCACAGATCATGTTGACGTTGAAGACTGGCTGAACACGAATGAGTGCGCTATCGCTCTTAACAGACGGGATTGCACCATCATGCTTGCGAACATGGCCTTCTTTTTGAGGGGAGCGGCTTTAACGTAGGTTTTGAACGCACGAAATGACAGTAACAAATTGGGACGCCTTTAAATCAAAGCTCTCCGCACTGTTCGGGAAGCCCGTAGGCCAATAAACTGCCCCGAAAAGGAAACTGTGGTAGCGTGTCCAGACCCCTACCGAGTCTTACGTGGCGTACATTCTGGACGTGCTATCCTTCTGCCAGAAAGCTGATGATCAAATTGCGGAAGCAGACAAGGTCTGGCACATCGTCGAGTGAAGAACGAACAACGCTTCTGATTTGCTTATTTGTAAGGTCTGCACAACCATGAAATCAGTCATCAAGGAATGTCGCCGGTTTGAGCAGGCGATAGGACGTCGCCTGACCACACATTTTAGCCGACTTCTGAACACCGCTCTAACGTCGTCGTGCGAGGATACTTGTCTTTCCGATCATCAACCCCCTAAGACTAACACGAGCTCAGCTCCAGCTCCGATGGTAATTCTGGAAAGGCTTATAAGACATGATCTCGAGGCTATGGCCTGAATGACGCTTCCTCAGGCTGAAACTTGCCTGCCTTCTATCCCTGTGATCGTAGCTGTCGTGCGGG
Organism: Haemaphysalis longicornis; assembly: GCF_048455015.1. Classification (NCBI taxonomy): domain Eukaryota; kingdom Metazoa; phylum Arthropoda; class Arachnida; order Ixodida; family Ixodidae; genus Haemaphysalis; species Haemaphysalis longicornis. The sequence continues at coordinate 141,528,363 of NW_027526385.1, forward strand.
AGGAAGTCGCCAAGCGCACCTTCCAGCCGGTTCTTGCAGTGAGCCGTCGAGGAGTTCACGCGCCGCAACGTTCCTCGAATATGCCGGCCGAAGTGACTACAAGCATTCCACCTATCCTAGCCGCTGCCTTTAGGAATTTAACACAACCGACGACAAGCATATTTGCTTCAATAGCCTCCGAGTCGGGCATTTCGCACGGTTCTAACAGAGGCCCTCGCCTTTCTCAGTCCGGCAAGTCCTTTCCAGCTACAATTACCCTGATGAGATGTCTCGTCGTTTTACGCCTCTACCTCCGCCGCAACGCACAGATGTGAACGATCCGTTCCACCGGTACAGCCGATCACCGTCACCACAGCGCTGCCAGTCCAGTTCACCAAAACCTTGCCTCCCACTTTCGCCGACCTCGTATGACAATTCCCGACCGGAAAAAAATTATGATGCAGCTACCGGAGGTGATGCTGCATGTACGACGCCCATCAAAAATCCTGTGTCGACGCTTTGTACACAAAACAGTTGATTGCAGATTCAAGTTGACGATGTTGCCGTTACCGCCTTCATAGACACGGGTGCACTTATTTCTTATAAATGAAATGAAATGAAAGGAAATTGACATCGCCATACGTGACTTTTGCGTACAAATCCTCGCCCCACGATGTGGCTGGTTTTTCCCCTTTTTGTTCACTCCATGGACCTGAGCCCACTTTGCCGATTGACCCCTTGATGGCTTCATCGGGCACTCCACCGACCGAATGCGCCTTGGAAGCTACTTGTCGAGCAACTCTAGCCGTTCAGGTCACTCGCACCGCCTTTCGGCCTCGCAGGCTTCGCAGAAAACGCGTTATGGCCTTAAGCACCGCAACGTCCATTATCCTCCTGGCACGCTCATGTTGTTATGGTCTTCTAGCCATGTTGTCCTCCCTAAAAAGCCTCTCTCTCCTTATCATGGCCCTTACAAGGTCCTGCGGAAGGTCACTGATGTGACGTATGAGATCAATCCTGTTGCCCCGTCCATATCGTCTTAAATGCCGAAGAGCGACATCGTGCATGTACTGCGACAGAAGCCCTGCAAGCGTCTAAGCTTGGACGCAACACCTTAGGCAGCACGTAGTCATTGCTTTTTCGGGCGGGGGATATGTTATGAGAATGTTCTGCTGTGTTCTCAGCCGACGAAAATATGTCGGTGTCTGTGCTCGGCATGTATCGGGAAGATAAATTGGTGAACGCTGAGCAGCTACAAGAAGAAGTCGGCCACGCTCGGCCTTGGCTTGGTTGGTGCTTGCACCGTGACACCCTGCCCTTGCTTTGTCTTTGTAAATGCCTCTGTGAATACAACTAAAGTCCCTAACATAGAATTGCTAGGAAGAGCTTGGGTGGAGCAATTACCGGCATATCCACCCAAGCTAACCCCGCCTGATCCCACACACGCGTTAGAGGCCATTAGGGGTATCCCAAAACATTGTTAAGAGCTGTGCGATGAATGGAAAAATTGGGCACTTACCCAGCAGGGCGTTTTGTCTTCGTATTTTTCAAAAGGGCCACCTACATTCACCGTGCATGTACTGACAGGTGTCCCATCCTGTAGAAGAGCAATAAAACACGCTTCTATGTAATAAAACGTCCACATATGTTCATCCCTCTTTCCACTATTTTAAACAATGCTTATGCATTACATTTTCAGTTTGGTGCATTTTGTTACCTGAAAGGTAATATCCCCTTTACATTTTAAGCAGCTGTATCTAACAAAATTAAGGATACCACATGATAATACCTGCCTTTCCAAGCACATGTTGTAACTATTGCTAAATTTTATATGTCGAGATATATGTCGGGAATGAACCAAATATTTCCACGGCCTGTCTGGCAACTATAAAAACTGCTGGCGGGGGTCAAGCCAAAAAAGAAGGGCGTGCGCAGATTTCTCGGCCAGTACGCATACTACCGGCGCTTCGTCCCAAACTTCGCACGCATTGCAGAGCCACTCACGTGCTTGACGAAAGATAGCACCCCTTTCAGCTGGGAAAACGCCCAAGAAAAAATTATTACTAGCCAGACAGAAGTAGACATGAGAGTACAAGGGGCGCTCTAAGACAGCAGAATCCCGGGACGCTCGCCGCCGAGTCTGTACACAAAGCAGCCGCGTTGGCGGATTGCCTCGAAAGCGCGTCATCCCTCTTTCATATTTGCCGCGCTTTGGAGGCGCTTTTTCAAAGAAAGTGCTACGAGTTGTGCCGCGCCTCCGCAAGATGGCACCACGGGTCCCGCGAACGAGAAAAAACGCAGTGAAACATCCCCCTCGCGAGGGGCACGATCAAATGCAGAGCATTTCAGGGGGCGCACGACGTTAAGTAGTTTGCGTTACGTTATGTTGTTGCACTTTTGGCAACTGCTGACGAGAGAGCGCTCGTCAGCAGTAATTTGAATGAGTCAACGATATAAGGCACGTTCGTAGTCTCCCATTCTCTGTCGGCTTTGTGGCGCAGTGGGTAGAGCACCATGTACATTGCGTTCCGCCCGCGGGGTCGAGGGATCGAAACTGGGCGCCGAATAGTATTTTTTTATATCCTAGGGAGGGGTGCGGTGCGGACTTCGGACGTCAACGCGGGTGACATCGTGAGTTACGGAAATTCTCTGCATTTAAAACATAATTTTTTATGTCTGCTTCTTTCGTATAGCCTGGCTGTTAAGTTCGGGCCCCTCACTTTATAATTAAAACCGTCCGGCAACTAGATATCTTCCGCTGGGGTGAGCTTGTTTACTTGTCTTGTGTTTGTTTCCCCTCCGGCCGAGCTGAGCTTGCGTGAGGACGTAGGGAGAAACCGCAGAGGCTTTTGTTATTCGCCGTTCTTTGTGTCCACCCGGCGTGCTGCCCGGAGACCTAGCATACAAAGGCGTCGGTCTGATAATAGCTGAAAGCGATGCAAGCTTTCGAAGAAGGATTTCCTTTCGATAATGCCCGAAGTGGACGGGACCAGAAGGTCAGTCAAGGGGTTAAACCTTGCGTCAAGGATAGGAAGAGGTCACCAGACGTTTAGTCTACGACAGTGCCACTGCTCAAAGTTACTGGGCGAAGTTTACGTTCGTCATGCGTCTGAAACTAGCGACGCGGCACCTGGTATGCATCAATAGGTAGGCGACCAAGCTTTGTTAGGCGCGCCACGTGTTAACAATGCAAAGGAATTCTGGCGGCGTGGAGCACAAACATGGGCGTGCGTGGTATGATAATTCCAGAGTCCCTTAATATCTATCAAGGACTCTGATAATACTTTAAGACGTGTCGTTCGAGAAAGGTGAATCCCGGAGCTGGGTCTGCTTCTAGTTGGTTGGTTTCCATTTCTGTTATATTTTTGTTCTGCGAAATACCTTTGAGTTTCTGTATGAAAGGAAGAGAGGTGGGTCGCGTGAATATTTTAAACCCACCTAGTTTTGTTTTTCACGGTGGCCAATCAGTGCCCTAGAGTGGTTTAATCAATGAGCCATCCTCACTCTCAAGTGGTGACGGCCCGTTTGGGGGCGGGTTTTTAGTGGTATACCCGAGGAGTGGGAGGTTTTGGGATGGTTGAACAGAGCGTTGAACATAGACAGGATGTGAAGAGCAGCGGTCTTCGCTCAACGCGGCCTTGCTCAACCTGTTGTTTGCAATGATGAGCCATGAGGTGTATATACGTAATGTAAATAAATTTTACATATTGTACATTTTGTGTTTACTTTGTGTAGACTGTCGGCCAACAAGCCAGCGAGTCATCGTCTCATCGGATCATTGATCATCGACGTCGCCGACCGATCTATAACTTGCGAAGTTTAACTCCGGCAATTAAAACTTTTTGTACAGTGCTACAGGTAAAACATACGTATCCGCGCCATCAATACAGGTTGAGGTTTGGCTCCTTATGTCTTAGTAATCGTAAATATGCTGGTGAGTTAGCGAAGGAATAGTTGGACTGATTTTCGAGGCAAGCTGATAGTAAGGTTTTGCTGAAAAAAGACAGGGCTTTTAACACGATTTGAAAATATATAACAAAAAACTGTACGCATACGTGTCAACAAATACGTCAAATTTTGAAAATGTGCCAAAGAATACTGCACAAAATTAAATATTGCGCAGTCGTGTTCCACCGTTAGGAGGAGCGCGTTCACAAGTTAAAATAACGCTCCATGTTTGATTTCTTGGAGAACAAACACAAATAGCAAGCAACATTAAAAATTCAGGGTAGTCCTTTTATCTTTCACAAAAAGTGGTTTGTTTGGAAAAAACGTATAAGACATGGTTGTGGTGAAATCTAATGGGCCACAGTAACCATGGGTGATACATACCCGAAGTCATTCGCTTCTTGTCATGCTTAGTGCTACTTTGAGCTGCAGAGAATTAGGAATTTCCGTACTCATAGTGCCAGTGCGTATGCTTCTTATGGAGTCATGTGGCTAAATCGAACCGTTTAACTTCGGTTTTATATTAGTATCGCGAAACAACTCTGACACGGAGTGCTTAAGTGAGTCTGCACGTGCCCATCGAAAGTCTCATCTTAGTAGGTGTCATGGATGGTTATATTAGGTCTTTGAAAATTGCACTTCCCCTTACGGAAGGCCCGTGCTTACAGAAAATGCCGCGCATAATTTTTACTGATGTTGGGCAAGCTATGCGAATAGGCAAAATGAATTGAAATACAAAATACGTTTACTGTTTTATGACGAGAATAGCGAGAGAGAACGGGACAGGGTGACTAATGGCAGTAGCAGAAAACGCAGGAAGTTATTTTTTGTCCAAATGTCAAAAACCAATTTCCCTACATTGAACAAATGAAAAGTATCAATTAACGAATAGTTGTGCTCTTTCTCATAGCCCCCGTCTGGGCTGCGTGAAGCCCGTCAATTGTTTGACTGTGCCGTTCACTCGGTGGCTTCGTTGTCAAACCGAGTCCACACTATTGCTCGGGCAAAAATAAAAGACTGTATTGGGTGTTATGTCGCCTAATTCTGAAATAGTACCAGAATTTTTCCGTTCACAAAACTTGTTGAATAAAATGTTTTGATAGCCCACATAGAAACAAGAGACATTGCCTTAAAAACAAGCATTGAAGAGTAGGGTACTTTACCAAAAGATGTGGGTGCACCAGTGCAAGCGGTAAAATTTTATTGAATTTATCAAAAAAAAACATCATTATTCTAGCGAGAGAACAAAAACAACACGAGAGTTCGGAGGTTCAGAAGGGAACGGTTTTCACAAGACAGGGACGGGCTGAATCTTTCAACGTGTGGAAGCACGTGGCAATGAAAACTCCGAGCCGCAAAAGAACACATATATTTAGAACCCGTCAGCGCGCCCAGAATGTGTTGGGCCACATCAGCAATCAGAAAAATCTATCCAATTGTTCTTTTGATGTCACTGCTGAGGGTCAGCGATTTTATTCCGTAAATAGCGATGGGAGTCTTACTGGCGCCTTGGAAGCTCCTTGTGGCTCGCCTGCTCTTGCGGAACACGGCTGTAGACTGTATGATGCTTACCTCCGCGCTGGTGTCGACAAGACAACGCACTCCAGTGGGTTTGTCCGTCAAAAAAAAAAAAAAAAACAAGCGGCTTACTTTGCAAAAAAAACCGCTCGCCACCCCTAGTGGTGCGCCGGGACGTTTCCCTGAATAGCGTAGCGTGCTGTATATTTCCGCGACGCTTTTCCAAAGTTGCGATGATAGCCGCATAAAACTAGCCTTGAAGGGGACGGCGAATGGCGGCGTGAGAAGGAGTGACCACACAAGGGAGAGTGCTGGCACTGGGCTGAGAGAGCGGCGATCTGATCTGATCGCTTGGTGATCAAACCATGGAATTCATCACGCAGGATCTGCAGCGGAGGTGGAAACGGCATTCTGGGTGCTGCTTTATTTTGCCTAGAACGTTCCAGGTGTGATAAGGTGAACACGGGACGTACGACAGTAGTGGAAACGTCTATGACGGAGTCGGCAATGCAGGAGGTGTTGTTGCCGGGCTAGTTGGTGAAAACAACTTTAGACGAAATCGGCAGAACATGAAGACAAAGGACTAAGTGTTAACAAAAAAGTTACGGGGAAACTGCTGGACTAGCATCAGGACGTTTATTACAAAGGTCAAACATATATACGGGTTGTGAATGCTTATCACATATGAAGACATAAACAACGGGCTGCATCAGACATGTCGTTTCAAAACCGAAAAACGCTATCGCGGAGATGGGTCCTTCTCACGCCCGATAAACTAAGTCTTGGCACGTGCCTGCCTATGGTACAACTTTTCTTTTTCGGTCAGCAGTACCAACGGACTGTTCACGCACGCGCTGATTTTGCGTGTATAATAATGGCTGCCATTATATGGGTCAGCTGGGAAATGAATAAACGGCTCGCGGAAGCCAGCACCATGCCGACGGAGGTGGGCAGGCGGTGAAGAAAAAGCTCTTGAAGCAATGCATGATCGAACGTGGCTTCCTTTTCTCCGAGTAGCTGTTGAAGGCGACGCAGTAGCTATGAGGGTTTGCGATCACCGAGTTCTTCAGATTGTAGAAGTTGGAACCGGCGCTGTTCTGATGTTGTCGTCCGCTTGATGAGTTCACTCGTCAGGGTGTCACACGGGGCGCCCACTGGCGGTGAACCAATCAGGTAGCAAAGCACGGCAGCGCAGACACGAGGTGATTGAAGTTTTCGCTCTGCGACGTGATGTGAGATATAGCGAGTGGGCTTTTTACCGTGGCGAGTCAGAGCTGTGGGTCCTCAGGCCAGTACTGTGATAGCTGTAGCGAAAGTGCAGCCACGTCACCCTGCGTGGCGGAGGATGTTCGATGGCTGTCATGTGCAGCGGTGGCTCCGAGCTGGGCATCCGAAGCGTTGTGACTGTCCGTTCCTATTGGCGATGGCCATGGTCACCACTTCTGTGGCAACAAAAGTCAATCAAACCGCCGAGCCACATAACAACACATACATGTAGAACACGTCAGCAGCTGACGGGCCAGCGGCAGCTATGCCTCGCCGAACGCTCGGAGTTCCAAACACGACTGACAGCTTGCGCCACGAGTCTCGCGCATTGAGCCTCAGAGTGCTTCTTCGTCGTCTTCGTCTTCGTTGATGCTGCTTCAAACAATATTTTCCTTGACGCAAGCAGACACACGGTGAATTTTGGCTATACGAGTCAACTTTTTTCCTTTGCTAGGTCGGTAGTAACTCGAAAACAACCTAAAGAAACTCCTCTACCATAACAGGAATATACTCCCAAAGTTTTAAGTCCGAAGCCTCAGTACGCGCATTGGGGTGTTCACTTCGCATGATAGCCAACTTCAATCCCTAAAAGCAGCATATTCAAACTACTGCTCACTCTTTACGTTTGTGTTACGTGAAATCTCTGATGTTGGTTTTTGGCATTTCTGGGGGCAATTTTTTTAAGTGACCATAACTTTCACACGTCAACAGGCACAACACGCATTAGGAAATTCGGAAAAACACAGAAATTATACTTATAAAATCAAATCGGTATTGAGGGCTTGTAGACTCCTTTGGGAATATCAGCAGTGCGCTGGCCAAGAAAGTGGTGAGGTACCACCGCAGAGAAGGAACGGAGTCCGACAACGATAAAATGCATCATCGGTACCACCCTAGCAGTAGTTGAGGAGCTGCGGTCGGTAGACTCTGCTCCTGAAATAGGCCCAAAAACTACTGTACTGCCCTACTGCAGGTGCCGGCAAAAACCAAAATTCACTGGCATGAATGGGGAGAGTGTCCATACTGACCAATTATCAATAAGCATAACGGACATGATTTACGCCCTTTTGCTCGGCTCAGCTAGTCTGTTTGCGTTAAAATTTACCAGGGCTGGTTGCTGCATGTTGCCGAGTTTGAATTGCCGAGATGAACTCATCTTTGCATGAAGATACACATTACAATTTGTTGATGCGACGCCTATGCAAAGAAATGTCAAACCACTATAGCTTCGCACCTCAGTAAGAGAAACCACTCTTGCACAGGTCCACTTTTTACGGTTCCGTGAAGATTGGCGCGACCGGAAAACTCGCGATGAGCAGCCGTAGTTCATATTTCTTTCTGGCGTGTTTCTGTGTACGTCGCTATGAACATTTGAAATTACCACCGCAAGCCAACTAGGTTCTTAGTTGTAGTACTCTTAAGCAGTTTTTATGATAGAGTGATGGCGAAAGCAGTAGAGTGGAGTTTTTAAACCAGGTATTTCAGTATTCTTTGCGATGAACTGTTTTATAACTGTTATAAATGTTGACCCCTTCGAGTCTATTTTTGTGTACACAGCCGCAAAAAAATATAAATTTTCGTGTGACTGTTCCCGCTCATTTTTTGAGTGGTAATGCTGTGGACTCTGCCGTGGAACGAGTTTAGTGTTAAAATTGCTCATTCTCAATACCCATATTCATTTCTCCTTCGATAATATTTTCCTACCTGTTAGTATGCCTTCGAAGCTTTGCAAAAAAAACCGTGTTAACACTATATATACGCAAATAGCGTGAACCCATGTTACTTCTGCTTCGGTAAATAATATTATTACATTTCTCATTTTGTGTTTTGTACATGTGTCTAACACACTTTCTTAAGAGTCGTATTTCAAGACAGTTTATTTTTTTCCAGAGGTGACAAAACTCGTACGAAAACTTTTGAATCAATCGTATTTGTGTGTTCCTTACATCTGATACCTGAGTGTCTTATAGTAACCGCGTCAAGCAATATTACATTCGCGTCTCTATTAAAGCTTTGCTTTGAAAAAACTCTTAAACATCTAATCAGAAAACATATACTTCATATTTTCTTTGAATTTATTTGACAATACGCTATCTCAAAATAGCTTTGCTCCTTTTGGAAAGATGAGGTAAGAACTGCCTTTCCCCTAATGAAGCCGATAATTTAATTATAGATAAAAACTCACACTTGTTTGTGGCTTTTTACTAAAACGTATCGGGCGAAGCCGCATAAATACCCTTTACAAAAAATTTATCTTCATCATCAACAGCCCACAAAGTCCACTGAAGGAGAGTGGTCCCTCCCATCGACCTAATTGGCAATAAAATCCCAAACAAATTTGGCGTGCAGTATTACCTAACAAAAAGTAATCGCATGCTATTTACATAAACTTGGGTGTATATCTCCCTTTATTGCCCGTGAGCACGAAGAGATTTGAGTGCAGATTTTCTAAAGGAACAGTAACTTGAACTGTAGTGGCAATTATGTGTAAAATATTTGTTACTTTTTTAAGTGTGTACTTCGTATTCCTTATTTTTTAATAGCCGAGTTTGCGCTTGAGCCTGGTCCAATGGCCTTCGTCTCGTTAAAAGCGCCCCGCGTCGTCTACACTTGAGCGTAGGCTTGTTGCACGTGAGGACATCGGAAAAAAGTACAAAGGAAATATATCTCCTGAGAAGCGCCCGGCTTCAGCCACCTCGACCTTCCACAACAATCTTCCCACCGTGCTGGCGTGATCGCCTGCGTGGTCTTCATTTCACCAGCTCATATGCGTCTGTGCCTCAATTGCGAACCACACAACCACTGGTGATACCAATGCTGAGTTAGCGAAGCTGGCTGCCGCTGGTTCTAGCACGTGCTAATGCGGTCTACTATGAGGTAGTTGTGAAAGCATGCGGACGAAACAATCCGGGCTGCAGCCATTGAGGACTATCTGGTGCACGTCCTCGAAAATCTGTGAAATGCATCAGCCGGGTCTCCGATAAAGGGGGAGGGGCCGTACCTCCGCTCCTTCTCCAGTCTTGCACCATTTGTTCAAGCTGCGCCAAGTTTTTTTTTTTAATTTTAAAATGGGTCCATGACCCGAGTGCTGTCCGTGAGAGTGTTTTGAATCGGGTACTCCTAAATGTCTTTTTCCCAGTTCACTAGACAACTGCACTTGCGGCCTAAATAAAACGAAATCTCAAAGGACACCCCATTTATTCAGAATCATCACCACGATGCAAAATAGAGTTGGTATGTATTATGATCCTACCAAACAACAAATGAACAGCGCATCGGCCACTGGTCGAGGTATTACATCGTGAAATAATGAATAACGACATGGTTCCTGTCAACTCCAAACCGTTCAGCTTGTCGTCAACACCGTCTTCCTGCACCGCACTTGAATGGTGACCTACAGTTTGTCCTCAATATCAGAATGTCCAGGCTCGTGTGCAAACATACGAGACTTGTGTGTTTCACAACAACGAATGAGTCACTGGTTCGTGCTATCCTGTGTTCGTAGCAGCGTCACGTAGTCGCCTACACAGAAAGAAACGTTCGCTCTCAAGGATGAAATGTTTATGGCGTTTCACCCGCTGGTACGGAACATTACAATAAAGCTACTTTAAGTACCTTGCAATGCAGAAAACAGTTGAATCCCAGAAGCCCGAAAACCATTCCGAACTCTCGAGACTACGGCGGGGAAGATGCAGAGCAGTCCTTGAATGCATTATTGAGACTGTAGCTCAGGAAGTGTCCATGAGAGGGTGTTCGTTGTGACTAATGTTGGAAGGATGGTTCCTCGGCCGTTGATGTGAGCTTTGTAATGGACATTTAGAGCTGACAGCGTGTCGTGCAGATCACAGACTCGGCACATCTTTGTAGTCGTGGCTTTGGGATTTACCCTTTTTTGACAGTGGAGCTCGGTGGTGCCACTTTGCATGGTATCGTCATAGAGGAGAATCATGCGTCAAGATGTGGGATGATAAGCTCTGTCAAGGCTACAAGACAATCAACAATGAAGATGCGTCCGCTCACGTCATGGGTGCTACTGAGGTCTTGGATGCATAGGAGAAGGTTAGCCAGTAGGGGTTGTTGGTATAACTGGAAGTTGATTTGTTATATATTTAGTAGGGCAGATGAATCCGCATGCAGAGCCTTCTGCAAACAGGACAGGTGCAACTTGAGCGAGTTGATAGATGCTCATACTTAATCACAGTGCAAAAGACGGGACAGATAGAAGAATAACCACAGGACAGCGCTGAATCCTAAATGAATATATTGAAAACGCGTCACAAACATTTGCACCGCAGTCAAACGACGACGCACGTGTCAAATTAGCATACAAAAACAAACAAAACCAGATAAAAAAAAGAAAAAATATGAAGGAACGAAGGAAAGAAAGAAAGAACGAAAACAGCATGCTGCAAACAGACAGCATGCTGTTTCTCCTCACAGAGTGTCAAAAAAGTCAGATCTGCGCAAACAGAAAGAACGAATCAACATGATATCGACTCCTCCAAATGAGCTTTCGAAAAAGGTTGTTCTACAGTGCTCATGTCTGAGAGTTCGTAAACCTAAAACAAGGGGTCTTCCGTAGGCATCCCGAATTTCTCGTCCGTTTTATGTCGCAAGACGACTGCGTCATTATCTTTATGCGGATGCTGTGGCTCAATCATAGGCTCTTTCGGGCGAAAGCCGTGAATTGAGTGAAAGGCGGGCTCTGGCGGATGGTAAGCAAAATTGCTCTAGCGCCTTCGAAAAGTTCTCTATTCACTCGCAATGGTGGCTTATCTAGAAAACAAATAATATTATCAGCCTCTCTCCCGGAATTCCAACTCTCGAACAATTGAGGGCTGCATCACTTACTTTTAGGTATCTGAGAAACGTGAGAATATATTTGTTCTTACAAATCATTCGGCGGACGCCACTTGGCCAGTGTGGCAATTCAGGTGACAAATGTTTGCTGTGAAGACACAGCGGCTGTATTGGACACGTTTTAGAATATAAAGAGCACGATAAACAAGACCGCATGACATAGCGTGTCATTCCCTTTGTAGACTTGTCAGGGGGACGGTTTGTAGTTTTAAGGCAGAATTCATGTATCGAAGCTGCTCTTTAGCCTGAATATTTACGGGCATTTTGATCGTTTTGGAACTCGTGATCGTAGGAGTTAGAACGAAGGTTTTCTTAGCGGTCCTTACTATTATAGGAATGCAGCTGCTCGGGCTGCGCGCCTAAGGCTTTTATGTTGCACCAGATAACGCTGGCAACAACCAACAGCAAACCTTGCTCTGCCAGAAAATGACGTGGGGGTTGGCCGCACAGCGTATCGCGCCCACGGTGCGTGGTATCGACTTACATTTGAACAGGCCATGATTGGAGCTGGCGGTGTCCAACCATTGCGTTTCCGAGTAAAAAGCGTATTCTTTGTTCAAACCACAAAAGGAAGCGTCAGGGTCGAGGAGAGCCACTTGTTACAAACCTTCTGCGCGATTTTTGCGAGCACGCGACAGCCTCTGCCTATCGAAATAGCAAGAAGGTGGTAATGTAGGCGTACAAGTACAATGACGCTGATTCACCTTGCATCGATTGCCACATATGCGTGGGATACGCCACTCTTATTTGCCCCTATGCACCACCAAGTTCTTTAAAGCATAGTTTCTTATATATGTGAATATGTCGTTTCCTTGGTATTCACGACATACTTTTTACGGTAGATTTGATATATTTTTATTAGGGGATGTTCGTTAGGGGAGATTTTTTTTACTCGGTAGAGCACAGAACCATAGACAAAGTGCGTGGTATGACTGCCGTGCGACCACCCGCCCATTTTGTTCACGAGTATTTCTTTTTGATGGCGCTGACATAAAGGAGCTACAGCACTTTTTACTTTCTTCCAGTGCACGTCCCATATCACGCATGTACAGTTTTTCGGGAAGAAATTTCTAACTTTTCCAAGTACCATGTGAGCCTTGTCTTTTTATGGTCCTTGTATTAAATGTTTTTTAGGCATAATAAAACCGCATGGCGTGCTTTTACAATGAAATCTGTCCAATCCTTATATACCTCCACTGGTTGATAAAATGTTCGGATATCCTATTAGCAAGATTGCACAGGCTTGTTAAAAAAACGACTGCTTTTTTTATATATTAAAAATTGTTATCTTGAAACCGAAATTCAGGAACATAGTTAAAGAAGAGTTACTGCCTGATTTGTTTGCAAAATGCTTTCACGTAGGTGAACTTTATTCACATTAGCGGGACTTTACGAATTAAAAGCAGTCGATTGGGGCTGAACACTGGATAAATTTTCCTTCCGAAAATGAACTGCTGCTACCTTAGCGAAGCAACCACTGCGCTTCATTTCGGCTCCAAAGTGTCACATTGTTTAATAGTAAACACACTCGCCAGAAATTTCTGATGAGGGCAAATCGTTCTTTGTACAAAAAACCAATAATTCGGCCTATAGAGATTTTAGGGAGAGTAAAACAATACAAGTTACACGAGCTTTCCACTCTAATTACAGCACTGGATTTGCGGTTCGGCGTCCCTGGATCTGGTGTTCGGATCTAACACATCATTAATTCTTTTTTCGTGGTAGCCCTTGAGTACGCCTTAGCTTACGGACCTGTTCCTTTGCAAAAAGTAAAGCTGCCGTCGCTGTACCAAGAACAACACAGTCCATGGTCTAGGTTGACTACACCGAGAATTTTCCAAACGCTGTAAATATCCTTGCTCTGCTTCTTTTAGAGATATTCACGGCAGCTTATCATCGTACCTTTTTCGTGCAAATTTTTTATCGCACACTCTGCTAATTTGGGAAAAAGTCGATGAGCCCAAGTTGCGGTTTTATGGGGCTTTCGGGCATTCTCTTAGTCCACGTTTTGCTAAAAAATTTAAACAATGCTTGACCAATCGCTTTTACTAGTAATAACTCGTGTAGTATGGTATCCAGTGTCTTGCAGAACTGAAGCAGGAGGACAAAAGTTACGTACATATTGCTCGATCGATGATAGGGTGCGTGTTTGCTTCCACGGAAAAGCTTCTACTTAAAAAAGCACGTTTTATTGAAAGGTATTTTAGCCGCGCATTTTTATGCGGCGAACGTAGACGATGGGCTTTATAAGAATCCTAGACTTTGTTTAAAGCCTCGGACTACAATAGTTGTCATCAACCGCGTTTTGTCGCCGATAGTTGCGATCAAGTCACCCATAGGACACCACTGCACATCATCAGTCCGGTTCTCATTGCACATACGAACTCGTTAACTTCGTATACGACGGAGTGAACATTACGGAGTATTTACACAATCTCAATTCGCAAAAGTCTTACTTATGCGAGAGGCATGAGTATTCTTGTGCTGAGAAACATAGGGATTAGGAAGCCACTGCATTGACGAACCAGTGTTATACCTGTGGAATGGTTTTGAGTATTAGAGAAAACTACGCGTATATGTTATGCTGTATGAGGAACGAAGCCCTCAAGTTTGGCTGCTGTTAGCTGAAACAATGCACCGCCTCGCTACTTTATCTCTGAATATCGAGTACTCGCCGCATTGCTTGTCAGCAGCCACAAGTGTAAGCGCGCCTTGAGTGTAAGGCTCGACAGAACTGTAGTTTTGGAGGGCGCAGGATTGAAATGTCTCCTTCGCAAAAATCATTTATTTGCTTCTTCAGTTTTCTTTTGTTTCTTTCTTTATATTTTGCAGCGATGCGTCAATTCATTTGTTTGCTAGCCAATTATTCTTGTTTTTTCTGTTACCGATTGGTGGGTCAACCACATTTACTAACTACATTTCTCTGAAGGATATGCACTATCTTTGTTTGCAGGTCGTATCTACGGCTGATATTGATAAAATGCGCCTGAGGACACTAAGAGAATTTGAGAACCCAATTACTCCTCTCAAATCAATGCTTTATTTGGAAACAAAATATATGTTTTCAAAGAAGACCGCGGTACCAGTTCAAAAAGCGCCTTTTTGAGGTGCACAATAGTTCCCCACATTTAAAAAAATATTTTAGGAGCAGGGCTCTCAAGCTTGCTGGTGCTGAGCGGATTCTGCAAATTATAAAATGCTTTAGAGCTTAAGCCTACTGCAGTAAAACATTACATTAAGACATGGCCGTTCAAAAAGTATGGAAATTTTTAGAGGGACAACGTAAATTAGCCAATCAACGAGAGACCACTGAACAATGCTTTGCGCTGTATAGGATGCGCTGTTTTTATTGGGCGATTTGTACCCGACTTTTAAAACAATCGTAGAAATTGATCTGCACGTATTTCTTTTCTTGTACCTGATAATGTTATTCGTTAGTGCCCGAATTTTTTCTGCTAGGACGATATAGCTAATTACTCCTAAATGTGTTTTTGAACTGGTCGCGAAGGAGCCAAAGGGGGGTGGTGCGGAGGTTGTGGTGCAAAATTACGCACCGGAATAACGTGTATGTTTCGAAGACGTCAGTCTACTTTGCCTAGTTTTCTAGGCTCTGGAGTATTTGTTCGATTAGTGCACTTCTGGGACATTGCCAACCGTTGTATAATTTATTTATCGGTATTTTTGAGCTTTCTAATTTTCTCTACTATCAGAAAAGGGTATCGAAAATAGTTGTGGTATCGATTTCTTGTAGTCGTTTTCTATTGAAAATCACCGTAATTTATTACTAGGCAGCGTACAGTTCGGAGTTTTTTTGCCGGATTCGCGTTTTTACACACAGGCTTTTCTGCCAAATTTAGCATGAATCCGAACCTTTAACACTCTATTTTCTTATGATTTGGGTCGTCAGCTATTTTTAGTCGCCTTTCAGCCACTATGTGTGTTATAAACGGTGAGCTTTTGTCCAATACAGGTAGTAATTTTTCCGCAGTAATTAATGCGTGATACATTCTGAACTCCTCTACACAAAGGACGTCGAGCAGATGTTCCCCTCGTAAATTGCGTCAGCTCTTGTGGATGTTCTACATTAGGCATAGCAAGTCCAGCGCCGTTTTGTAGACTTTGGAGGAGCAACTAATTTGTAAGAAAAGGGCCGCGGAAATCACTATGCATGGATGTTTCGCAATGTTATAAATTCCAAAAGACTTTGAGCTACAACCACAGCGATTTTCACTTCCCAGGCGCTGCTCTACAATTCGCGTCACTTGAATTATTTTTAAGTGTTCGCAATTTTTTCCAAATACAATTTATACCCGGGCAATTCACGTACCCCATTTCAACACCTAAATTTGAAACGTCATCACTAATGTGTGTTGGTCCTGCACAGGCGTGGGTTGTATGCTTTAGTATAAAGATTTAAGCTTCAGAAGCCTGCTGTTGTCGGTTGAAGTATACCTGATTTTTATTCCTTAATCTATATTCGGTGAGTTCTTCGATTTGCCAAAAAGGCGTTACAACATGGGGGTTACAAATTGTGATACAGCAATTTATATTTACACAGCACACTTGCGTCTCTTGCAGCCTCTTCGAATTTCAAATGGTCATCGGAAAAAAAAATTGTGAAACATAGTCACCCTGGAACATTACTATTTCACGTTGTGTCGGCCGTCATTTCGATAAGATATGTAATTGGGCTCATATAAATAGTTGTTAGGAGCCCGTCCAATGTGTACAACGTGTTCTCGATCGTAGGAAGTTATAAATATATAAGCAGGCTGTTCTGGAAATTGTTACTTTGCCCGTCTTGGTAACAAACTTACCATTACTTCAAGAAATGTTCACAGAAGGGCAAAAGCATTCTCACATCAAAATAGCATAAAAGTGCTTAAAAACCTTTGCAAAAGTCCATCCAACCTTCGCTGAAAATGCGTCCAGTTGATTGTCAAACCTTAAAAATTCAAATCGCAGACGAAGACAATACCCCTGCGACTTCTTTATACACTAAGAAAACGCTCTAAACAAAGGATATAAATGTTTGCCGATAGGTTTTTTATGAGACAAATGTATGCTATTGTACTCCTACTTCATGATCGATGCTCATATTCTGTGTTCTAGAACAGTTCATTTTTTGTAATTTTCAAGTAACCGTTTTTACACAATAAAAGCTCGGTTTCTGACCCACACCGTGTATTCGAAGATATTATCGGGGCTTTTCAGTCGACCAACCGGTATAACCAGAAATTCATTAGTATTATGATAGGGCGCCATTGGTGTCGCGAAGAAATGCTTCGCACTAAAATACATCTGATAGAGCCTGTCGGAAGCCGTGGCTCCCGTATCACTCCTGAAAAGATTGCTTTAGACATGAAACTGCATTTTACATGTGTAGAGGATGCAGATGTAACCTATACAGCCAAGGGTGAAGGCATATTGATTTTTGCCGACAGCTTACTGCGGAGTACCAGATTAAAAAAAGACCCAACATAATCTAAGAACATACGGCCGGTCTGGAATTTGACTCATTTAGATGCGACCATCTCAATATTTGCTTCTCATACCATTTTACCTCCATTGAAGCATTTTTATATGTGAAGTGCATTCATTGCCCACTCTGTGGAAATCGCTAGATGTTAATTACGTTCCGTCCTACCAAAATCCTACTATCTAAAGAAGCTTAGCATTGTCAAGCATCTTGTGTACATTGTGATTTAAATATTGCCATACCTGGCTCTGGGTACCTTCATACGTTCCGAAAAGTTGTGGTCTTTAGGGTTTATTTGGTTTGTTATTGCCAGTGAGGCAATTTTTACTAATACAGCAATTATTTGCTTAGCATCGCCTATCATGTAATTTTTCGCACATGAAACACGGTGTGCAGGGTTGATATTTTTCTCTTTCTCATTCGCATATCCACCGTTCTTTCTGTGATTTTGGAGACGTCTTTGCTTTTGGAGAAATATAATGCGCACATTTTTATCCCCTCATTTCTTTCTGCAATATTGTTATTTCTTCTATTTCGTGCAATCCTCGCTGTTTAAAATACTTTCAACCAGTCATATCTCTTTACGCTATTATAACAATTATATATATTACTTTGGCGAAATATGCATTCTTGTGTAAATGCAAGAAATTACACTGCTGACTCATTTATTGCTTGGTTTCTTGGATTCTTCTGCCTTTTTTGAAAGAGATGTATAAAACGCATATGTTTTACTTCTTACGTTTGTTTATGTAAAGTTGTTCTGTTTGTTCTCTTTGTATTTTTCGGTTTTTCCGCTGGTTTACTGCGACTAATTATCTTCATTTAGGTTTCATAACGGAAAAGGAATAACTTCCGCCAAATGCGTATTTACTGGAAATGTCGGCGTTATATTGTTGTCCCATTTTTCGTTTTTATTTTTATTTACATTGGTATTTTCTAGAATTACTTCCATTTACCTCTCCCTTTTTGTAGATGTATAGCATGAATATTTTTTTTATTTCTTCAGTTCCATTTGGGGAGCTTAATATACTCATTTTTGTAATATTTGCTCTTTGAAATTCATTCCGAGTAGCTATTTTGACTAGCGATATTGTAAATGCTTAATGTGGTAATTCCGCCGACGGGGCTCGTACTAATTATCTCGACTAGCGCTATTGTGGAGATTTAATGTGTTCATTCCACTCATAGGGCACGGTTGGTTGTCCGCATTTTTTGCTTTTATTTTCCTGTCCAATTTTTTTTCTACATTTTTCAGTTTCTTCTTTGATTTTTGGAAGAGATCTATATGAAGGATAGCTTTGAGTTCTCAAGTTTATTTTTGTCAAAGTTTAAGTTTTTTTATTTTTACAATTTTTTTGGTTCTTGAAAATTCTAGTTATGCTAAAAAACAAATTATTGGGTTAATTCTGCCGATAACGTAGTTTTCCAGCAATTATAGGGGTTAACCTCCTGACTCTTTTTTTCCTATTCCTATTCCTATTTCCAACCTATTTTATTGCACTTCTTGTTCAGTTTTTTTTCCGATATGTATAAGAGGGATTTATGCGATTTTATCATTTTATTTAGGTAATGTAATTTTTATAAATTTTCTTTTCAAAATTGCTATCGAACAACATGTAATTTACAGGACAATAATGGTTTGTTTTGTTGCTTCCGCAAATCATGCGTATTTCAAAAAAGCAGAGTGGTCTACGGTTAACTCATGTTCCCGTTTTTTAGGTATTATCTCCATTGTTGCTTTCCGGGCTTTTATGTAGTCTTAGTATTTTGGAGGTGTACAACATGCATACTCTTGAATTCCTTAGTTCATTTTTGTGCACGTTTTTTCAATATATTGTTTCTGGAAATCGCTCCCAAATACGTCCTCTATTTTCGCTATTGTAACAGAAAGCTGGGTTATTTCCACTAATATTGTATTTTTGATGTACTCCAGGGTATTAAACAGCAGGTTCATTGACTTGGGTTATTTTTTGGTAGTACAATCTTTCTATTTGAGAGAGATGTTTATTAAAAATAGTTTTAGGTTGCTCAGTTCAATCTGGTACGAAAAGTGTTTTTTCCTGTTTCTTGTATTTTCAAAATTCAAGATTTTACAGAACGAACGTTTTTCAAGAACGAACAAGGTAGCACCAGAGATGGCTGGCCAACAACGACAGTTGAGAAAACCGACGGGGAAGCCTGTATAAGGAGGAGGAAGAGAAGGTGCAGCAAATACCTGCTGTACTGTAGGGTGGTGCTGCAGCATAAGCGGAGAGAAACGGTATGACGCCGATGCAACGGCGTAGACATTGAAACAGAGATGCGAAATGGTAGGTGGCGACGAGGCGACCATGAACTCCAACGAGTCTTCAAAGAAGTGTCCTCGATCCGCGGGAGAAGAGATGGTCGCCGCCCAGTGGCTTAGCCAGATCTTACTGGATTCCAAAATGGTGACGCGAAAGATGATGTATGTCACCTTTCCCGCCTCACCACCCCCACCCCCGAGTGATGCTCATGCCCGGCGATCAAAAACGGAGCGACGGGATGGACAGCGAACCATCGCAGGGGCGGAAATGAGCAGGTAAACGCTTTCCATTGCCCCCTTGTATGTAACTGTTTCCCGTGTAGGTGTTCAGTGTCGCGTCCTTGGGGGGCCCGCTACTTGTAGGCATGCCGAAAGGCCAACGGCAGGGAAAATGTTAGCATCTTAGCATCTTAGAAACCCCATTTCCGTATTGTCTGCTGTTGTGGCCGAGCGCATGGCCGACACTGCGCGCGGGATACGTGCCCCGACTTGAACGCGCAACAGAGTCGCCTCTCCGTTCCCATTCTTAACGGCTGGGCCGAATCGCGCCTCGCGCGAATGGCCCGCGGCAAACACGCAGCTACACGCCTGGAGACGGCGCCGCTGAGTCGTCTTCCCTTTCCCCATCATGGCGTCTTGTCTGACGCAACCGCTTCGCCTCCATACGTCGCATTGAAACTTTGGCCATCGAGAGCCTGAAGGGAGCGATTGAAACAGCTCGCATTGCAACGTACCCCCGGTGGTATAAAACATCCCGGAAGCATCAACGACCGCATCCTTTTTTGGAGGCACCGAGTTGAGACGTGCGGTGTCCTTTGTTCGAGCTATGAAACGATACTGTTACCTGGGTTCATACTGTATATAATTGTTGCTTTAACTCTTCGTCCGCTCGAAAACTTCATCGCTATTCTCTGCGCAGCGTAGAGAGCTGACGGAACTAGGCAACGTCGCAGCACAGGTGACTGCACTCGGAAGGCAAGTCGCAGCAGTGGTGGCTGCGGTGAGATGGCCCAGTCCCACAGTGGATGGCTGCTGTGGGATCGACCGGCAACGGCTTCTACATAGTGTGGTAAGGGCTCAATGGTTTCCCTAAGTTCACCAGACTTCTCTAGCACAGGCTATGGTAGTTTAGAGAAGGGCTGTGTGAAGTACTAAGAAAAGCTTTGATTGTTTTAAGCCTGTAGAAAATGTGTTAAAATCAGAGCTAGGGCCGAGGGTGTAAACAAAGAAACGTAGGAAATTACTTGCGCGTGCCTTACTCGATAGTATAGGAACGGTGAAGGAATTCTAACGTAGCCAAGCAGCACGAGGCTAGTTCAAACAATAGATAACCTTAAAGTGAAGGTGCTCACCGAAATTTGCGAGGAGCTAGGCTTTGACTTAGGCCATGCTAAACGGAAGCATGCGATACTTGAGATCATGCGGAAGGAGAAGATAACGGGTGAGAAAGTCAATGAGGCAAGGGCTCAAATAGAAGGGCGCCGTGAGTGTGAGGAGGCCGAAAGAGAACTCCGTGACCGCGAAGAGGCGGAATGGCAGACGCGGAGGCAGGAAGCCGAAAGGCAGGGACGGAGGGAGGAAGCCGATATGCAAGAACGGCTCCAGTTGATGAGGCTAGTGTTGAGGCTCCTTCGGTGCTTCATGGAGCCCATCGTGACTTCTGCAATGGTTCAGGCACGCTGTCCGGGAGTTCGGGAATAACTTCCGCCCTTCGTTGATCAGAGGTCAGGACCGAAAGATGCGACAAACCCAGCACAAACGCGGCGAACGCGATCGTATTCTTGGAACGTAAACAAGCCAGCAAAACGTGAAGGGCTCAGAGAACGAGAATCCGCGCCGAACAAAAGATTTTGAAACGCGCCTACAGTCCGCCAATTGTGGCGAGCGCACGGCACTCACTAGATCACAAGCAGAGAACCTCTCGAGGAAACGTGACTGTTGCCCACCGAACGAGACACGAAAGAACGCCAAAAAGGGTAGCCCGAACTACGGCACGACGGGAAACTCTTGTGGTAACATAGTCGCGCAGCCAGCGACTTAAGGGGGTTGCATCAAACCCTTCGGCGGGGAAACCCAGCGGACCACGCCGTACGAGACGACAGTATGTTGTCCCCGCCTTCCGATCACCTGTTGCGTAAAAACGGATTGAAGGTTGAAGCGCTGCCGAGTAGGAAATCCGGTGAGCTCGTAGCAAATGACGCTAACAGCGAAAGCACCGCCATCTCAGCGAGAAAAGGGGCACTTAAGCAAGATAACCTACTAGCTGAAACTTCCGAAACAGGTCTGTACGACTCCACTGATCACATTCATGTGTCTTCATCGGTTTCAGCTATCTCGGCAGAATGCTCCGAATCACGGGATGTCGTGAAAACGGCTTCAAGCAAGAGCGCGCACAGTGCGCTAGATAACAAGTGTTTGCGGGAGAGTGTGAACAGTGAGGCTGGTCATACGATACCACATGAGACCCTGGAAACAGAAAGCGTTCTTTCGTGTGGGAGTTTTAACTCGGGCGATGAGGTGGCAAAGCTTGCCAGTGGGACATGAAAGCCGAGCTAGAAACGAAGACCGAGCTGCGAGCGGACCGAAAGATCTGGGGGTAGCATAGTAGAGCCGCCAATGGCCGAAGCGGGTTACGTCATCCGCGTCGGCAGTGATACCCATCCAGCCGCGCCGTCAGACTGAACTCTTCGTTGTCCCCACTACTTTATAGCTGGCATAAAATCCAGGTAGTGCACAGTTCTGACTTTCACCCGCATTCCAACCCAGTGAAGCGAATGCGCTCAATGTGAAAGCGAAAGTGGAGAGCCCTCTGCTTCCAGTGAAAGCGAGATTGGGAGGCATGCGTGCCTGCTGCTATGTTCGCTTTCCTGTGAGCTTAGCACGAGATTATGAGCTTCAGCACTGCGAAGCTTGTATATGACCGCGGAAAGAGAACGCCTTTCGAATGACGAAACGACCCGGGGGCGAAGAGCTAGTTCTATCGCTGCGTTTGTTTCCCCGTTCGGAACAGGTCTTGCCGTCATGTTGAGCTTCGCTTTCAAAACCACGGCATATGGCTTCTCAAAACTAATGGACCGCGTGTTTTGGGTCCTGTCTAATTACGCGCTCCTTTACCTCGACGGCGTCGCCAGCTTTTCTAGCATATGGTAAGAGCATTTAGAGCACTTAGAGTCGTGCAAAGCAGGCTCGAAAAAGCAGGCGTAAAAGTCAAACCGTCGAAGTGTCACATAGCATGCGCCTAAGTGACAATTCTAGCGCAAGTGGTGGTAGCGCGGCCGAAGCAGACTGTCGGAAATCAAAGTAGCCACGGTCGCAAACTATCACCGACCAACCACGAAGTCCGAGATAAGGGCTTTTTTGGTGTGACTGGATATTACCAGACTTATGTGAAAGATTACTCAAAATTTTCTAGTCGTTTACCTGACGCTATTAGAAAGACGGAGCCAGTAAAGGTGGAGTGGGAAACAAAGAATGAAGACTCGCTCCAAATGCCTAAACGAGCTCTGGGCGAGGAGCTAGTTCTAATGGCCACTGACTTTGAAAAAGGTTTCGTGATTCCGTGCGATGCCAGTGATCGTGCCATGGGAGCTCGATTACGCCGAGAGTAGGCGAACAGTCGGGAACGACCAGCTTTGTACTTAAGCAGCCAGCTAGCACTCAGAGAAGTGGGGTAAAGCGCATCCGAAAAGGAATCTGGCTGCGTCGTGGGGGCAGTGCAGAAGTTGGCCTGCTATGTTGCCTGTTTCCAGTTTGTTGTAGAAACGAATCACGTCCCGCTAACCTGGTTAAGTGACATATCATTTAAAAGCGGTCGTTTGCTAAGATGGGGTATGATGCTCCAACAGCCCACTCTTGTAGTTCGATATCAGAAAGGAAAGTTGAACGCTAACGCAGGCGCAGTAAGCCATGTCCTCTAAGTAAGGCTGCCTTCGTCTTTCCCTTGACAGCCGTTTCGTCTATTCGTGAATATCTTTTAACTTACCAGGTAGATCGGAGCGAAATCACTGCCCTAATTTGCTGCCTCAGTTGACTATTTCTGCACAGGATGGTTTCAAGCAATCAATCTTAGTTATGATACTTTCGTTTCATGTGGTACGTTTGACATGTAGTTTGAGTTCCCATTTGAGTGTCTTGCGTCCCGCATGCGCATCTTCGTGTATCGGGTCCACATTTGGGATAGACACTAAGCTAGGAGAGTTTATTATGTTTTTGAGTCTGGTGTTCTGACAGAGGACGCAGGGTGCTGGCTTGCGCTAGGTGTTGACTGTTGTCGGTCGGTTCTTTGAAGCTGCGGAACGATGAGCGACCGGTGCTGACAAACCAGGCCTGAAGACTCGGGCGAAATTTGCCGAGACACCTGGGCAGCACGGCGATGTACCTCTGATTCCTACCGGGCAGGTGGTACCTGTTCGTGGAAAGGAGTGTGGTGGAGCTGCCCTTTCCTGGAGCGCTGGAGGTGAACCTGAATGGGCCTGGCGAAAGAGCGCGCATGGCATCTCATCCACGAGGAAGCAGCTCGTCTTCCTGGCGCATTGTCGGGCGGCGGGGGTGCTGTTGTGTCCGAGGGCGTGGCCAAAAACCCGCGCGGCAGACGTGTCCCTACTTGAAGGCGCCGCAGAGTAGTCTCTCCTTTCACCATCTCAACGGCTGCGCCAAATCATTCCTCGAAATGAACGGCCCACGCCAGACACGCAGCTACATGCCTGTAGATGGCGCCGCTGACTCGCCTGCCTTTTTCCAGTCACGGCGGCTCGGCTGGCGCAACCGCTTCGCCTCCATTTGTCGGATTCAAACTTGGGCCAGTGAGAGTACTGATTGGAGCGATTCAGACCGCTCGCGCCTGCAATGGACCCCCGGGAGTTTGAAACAGCGCAGAAGCATCAGCAAGCTTGGCACGCTTCGGAGGCACCGAGGTGAGACGCGCCGTCGCCTTTCTGCGAGCCATGTAACTCTTCCGTTACTCTTGTACATACTCTTATAAATGTTACTTCAACTTTTTGTTTGCTCTAGAACTTCATCGCTCTCCTCTGCACCGCGTAAATCTAAGCGTGCAAAATCTAGATCACTAAAACAGAGCAGAAGGACACAGTAAAGCGCGACCAAAAGAAATGCCACGAAGGTGTTTGCAGTGCAATATGCTCACCATTTCGCATTCCAAACACACAAAAGAGAAGGGTTTGGTAGGGTCTTCATTATAATTTTGCCACAGCTAAACAACAAATTGAAAGCGTTCAGAAAAAACGTACATTACTCCAAAGAAGATAAATAAGGCCATAAGAGTATAAACCCCGGAAACACATCGTCACCAGATGTCCTGATGGCTGCCTTGTTTTGAGTAATATAACCAAGCGTTAGCGGTAGTGTAGCAGTATACGTCCTTGCTGTGGTGGTGGAAAAGGGACGATTGCCCGTTTCGGTCCCACCAGTCCCTAAAATTTTAATATTAAAGTGTGAGGATATCGCTAAACGGAAAGGTGTCAATGGCTGCAAGTAGGTTTTTCTCTCATACGTAGATTACAAGAGCTTCTTAAAAGGCTGAGGAATAGGCTCCAATGGCTATAGGATATGCTGTTGCTAGTTACTAGGCCTGGGGAATCCACGCAAATTATTATTTACGAAAATTCTGGACGCTTGGAGCATCTTCGGGTATTCTGACATCTAAATTTTGACGGTAGCTGTTAAGAAAACCGATCATTTTAAGGCGTATGACCCAGTCCCCTACGACGTACGGTTTTGTATATTTCGGCTTGTGAGACTAGTGTTGGAGCTGCTTGATGGTGTTCGTGTGGCGCACAAAGACTGTACTATCGCCTAGTAGTGAACGTTATTTGAGAGTGTGCATAGATGTTCGCTCTTTTGTCCGAGAAGGGTGCCCTGTGTGGCCATTAGTGTTTGCGTTGTTTTTGAAGCCATCCCTTGGAAATAGTATGTACATGGTGATAATGCTCAGTTTTTTTGGAATCGATTGAAGTACGCATACTGGTGCACACCGACGACATCGCCCTCTTTGTTAACTACCGAAAAACTGCACGGATTGCTCTTGGCATAACACATAACTTTACCATACGAAGCGGCAATGGTATCAATCGGAATGAGTTTTTGAGGGTGCGGCACGCTACGTGGAACGATGCTCACAAGCTGCTGAACAACTTGAGGTGAGACAGGGTCTTTTCCAATGGTTTTAGTGACCGATATAGAGAAAAACATGCAATTCTTGCGTGACAGGGTGGATGTGACGCATGTTAAGACTGAAGGTTGTGCCGGCCACAGCGTGTTCCTTTTTGCGCTGTGCACAGTGTGCAACGCATTTCTAGGCGCGAGAATATTGTGCGTGTTAGAGGCTATGTTTTGGACCTGAACAAACATTCAAATGTTGCACCATATATTTGCTACCTTCGTGTGGAATTAAGTTTTGGAGTGCGCAAAAACGACCAATTTGTTCCGCCGTGTTGGGAGTGGGTATATAGGTTGAGGGCATGCGTTTCTTCTAAAAGATTTGTTGCGTATTAATTTTTTGAGGGAGGTAAGAAAGGCATTTCTCGGCACTTATCTGCAGGTAGTGTTGTCTTGCGATCTACCATGTGGTGTTGTGTGCAAGGGCGAGAGAAAGTGACATGTTTCATTGGGCTCAATCCCAGAGATCATTTTTTTACTGCAAAGCAGTATATGTCTAACCCCCCCCCCCCCCCCCCAGTTTTCATTCCGGTGTCATGGATTTACTCAGTGCCGCTTCAGGGCTCCTCTTCACCACCGCTGTCACATTTTCACAAATATTTTTCCCCTCGCCTCCACCGATGCCCCTTCGGCAAGTTGCGCTTTCGGCAGTTAAAGGCGCTGGCACGGTTATCAGATGATTGTGAAAAATAAACAGAAGAACGGGTGCGCGTAACAAATGCCCTGACGATTGCTATACTCACTAATAAGAAATTTGTGCGCAGTGCGAGCTGCAGTCTTCTCGGTCACGGCGCATTTCTGCTGCGTCTCAGGAAGTGTTCGCGTGATCAGCGAACGCATGGCGCCGTGCGCTACTCTGCTGCTACCTAGCAGCGCGCCGCCACCGCCGGCAAGCATGTTGGAAATCTTGTTTGAACATTCCGTGCAAATGTCATGTGCTTCCGATTATCCCCGCACAAGAGAGCAGCGAGCAGGTTGTTGAAAACTGTGTTTGAACCTCCCGCTGAAATGTCACGCGGCTTGGATTAGCGGAAACTGGAACAGCGTCTTGGTAAACTTAAGGGGGAGGGCGCTCCTTGGTGGCAACGCGTGAGACATGTGCGGGGGTAACGCAGTGAGAAAGATGGCGCCGTAGCCGCTCGTGTCATACTGCACCTCACCCTTCGGTAAATGCTCCTCTCCGTTTTCTTTCTTTCTTCACTGCTGCGTTCGCTCACTTAGTACCGCGGACATAAACAGACATTGCTCTCGCAAAGCCAAGGAAACGGCCGTGAAAGGGCTGCCCCCTAAAACGACCGAAACCCGCGGTCGCAGTTTCCCCTCAAATTCCACTTTGCCAAGTAGCTCCGAATCCCTCCCGGTTGAGGGGAAACTTACCCTGTTGGAATGCCCGAGTGAGCACATATTTCTGTTTCAGCGTGGGAGGCCTTCCGAGCGACATTTTCACAGGAGTCTCACGCCTAATTATGCACCATCACCGGTTGCCGGTTTATGCGTGCAGGGTTGTCGGGTGGAAAAAGGGGGCGTGCATGCACAGTTAGGCTTCATGGCGCTGCCGTTGAAATGACGGTTGTGCTGCTGGGATATTTACATGTCGAAATTACATGGCGCAATGCGCTGAGTCGGCTGTCCTTCATAATCGAGTGCTTCTTGTGTGGGTTTGTGTGTTACACAGGCATCTTACACAGACAGTAATATGCCTGCGACAACGAAGGGAAACGGACGGCCACATGTTTCTACGCGAGAGTAGAGCTAAAGGGATTCCAGGTTTAAACCATTTATGAGACGGACGCGTGCCATTCGTTTGGAGGAAGAAGATCAACAATTGAAGCGTTGGCCTGAACAGAATTGCGAACGGGCGCAAGAACAGTAAGCTGCTGGCGACGCCGCTAGCGCCTCAAGTTCAACTCGTCGAGTAGCGGCGAATCGCCCCGGATGAACAGCAACGTGCCCGCTTGGAACGCCGGCGTGAGTCAATATCGCATCTTCAGAGGGCTATCAGGGTATCTTTTCGACCACGTCTGTCATTTATAAATACGCGGATATGAGCGCTTGCCGGTTTATGGGTACACAGGTTTGTAGTGGAGAAACGTGCGAGGGAGGAGAGGGGCGTGCACGCGCAGCTATAGGTTTCATACCCGTACCAATGGATGGCATGTCTGTTGTGCAGGTGCGGAGTTTAAACTAAGTTAAACGTCCCAGCGATACCTGTCCGTGGTCCTTAGTGCGAGAGAAGACTGCCTTTGTGTGTTACACAAACAGTAAGACGCTTTCGACGCGGGACGGACAGAGGCAGCTCCATGTTTGTCTGCAAGAACAAAGCTTGGATTCTTAAGAGGTTCATTACGCTAATTGTCTAGGAATTATGCTCCATCGCAAATTACAACAAACGTCTTTTTTTTCGTGCACTCCGTGGACGGCGTATAGCTTTGCAGGTCATCCTTCTTCACAGAGTGGAAAGTCACTAATTTTTTTTATTTGAATTTAAACAACAGGCTTAGTCGACATGGTTTTCTGTTCTGTTGTATAGGAGTGCTTCATCAGCTGGTCGAGAAACAAAATGTGATCAAACGTGTCAAAAAATGCGAGCACCTCAGGGTCATACGCGATGCACAAGTGAAGAAAGCTAAAGCAGCTGTTAACTTTCAAAAGCTCTGGCTTTACTGCACCGCTTAAAACGGTTCCTAAGATGTGTCCCCACCTATGAGGGGGGCGTCGGCAATGAGACGCTAGCCTGTAAGAGATATAGTATACAAGCTACTTATTAAGCGCACCATAGATATCCGGTAGGGGTTCATAATTAAGTTTGCACACTGTTGGGTCACAGCGACGAACCATGATTCGAGAACTTTTACGGGGCGACACAGCTGCTCACGTGGTAGAGTTTTTGTATTGACATAATCGAACACGTTACCATTTTGTAAACCTTGGCTTACCAGTTCCGTCTTTGCACGTGTAGGAATTGTAGCCTTTCACTCGTCTATCTCATGCTCCTTCATATGTTTCAAGCTGTCTTATGAATTGACTTTCGCCCTCAAGTAAAATTAGTGCTTTTCAAACGTAAGAATAAAAAGGTAATTTACAATATGAAAGAACAATTTCGCCTGGTTTATGGAATATTTTAGGAAGTCATAACGTATCTTGAACAAAATTTTTATAAGCAAAGTATTCTTAAAGTACTAAAACTGGTGGCAATGTTAAAAAGAGGACAGTAGGCAAATAGGAGACAAGATATTATCCCAAAAGTGATATTTACATTATTTTGCTAGTCAAAAAATACATACCGTCTGTATTTTTTTATTACAAATCAACCCATCAAAAATATTTTAGGTCAATATGCATAAAGAGTTGAATCAGTGTTTTAAGTGTAAAAAATGGTTCCACTAGATGCTTAGAACAGTGAAAAGGTGGCGCAATTGCATTGGCACGAATGGGAAACCATCTGCAATCTTTGCAAAGCTTTATGAAGCTGAGCTTTGCGATATTGGAACGCCAGGAAAAAAACATAAGAGTTCGCGACGATGAGTCAGTGAAGGTTGGCTAATCTTTATATATATCAAATTGTTAAAAATTACTATTTTCGGATGCACACGCACTTTTTCATATCCAACGCCCATAGATTAGGAAAAAACAGACGGATAACCTTTTGCTGCGGCCGGAGTGCCAGTTCGTAGCGTCCGTAGCTCTTTCCGAATACGAAGTCAATATCGGTGAAGAGTGTTTCACAAATGCAATTATTAATTGATTAGGGATAATAAAATGGCTGTCCTCGAGCTCGTTTCCAAACGCAGAAGAAGCCGAGAGGATACGGTTTAAACATTCATCTTTAATATACAGATGCTGCGCCGATGAGGAAGTAAGGCCGCAACATACGAGGTGTTTTTCATTTGGCGTCACGTATCGCAAAACGGACCGCTTCCACAAGGTTGCGTAGATTACATAGAGTGTAACTGTACTTTTGCTTCGTCAGCCGCATTTGTTTTTCACTTAACAAAGTGGGGGCCGCACCATTACGCTTCGTGCAGGAACAGGAAAAAACAACAGGAAACAATGGTATACAGAAAAGCCGAATCAAACCAAGGCAAAACGCGAACTCTTAAGCGAGCAGTATAATAATGCTAAACATATATAACCTTAAAGGCATAGCCATATTTTACAGATCCTTCCATTCTTGGCTTTGCGTTTGGCGGGCAAGTTTCAAAGTGCAGGACGTCGGGTGGAGGAAATAAATCAGAGCCGAATATCGTTAGTGCAGTGATTCCAATATAAAATAATTTGTACGAATTCTCTCTTTGATGACCGTCCCAGCTTCTGACATTGTATTTTCTCCCTTTAAGACCTAGACCTCTGCTGATACGGGCTTGTTTTCTCCATTTTCATCCGTTAGGGGCTTCGTGGTCATGCCCAGAGATGTCTCACTTTCACTTTAATACCGCCGCACTATTTTTTTCTAACCTAAATGACGTCAATTGTCACATTATTTTTACTTTTAACAAGCATTTTGTTTTTAAGCATTTATCATTGTCACCATAGCCGGATGAAACATTGTTGGGTAATTTCACTCTTCTCATAGAAAACTGTTCCTCTGTGGGACTGCTAATGGCGCACCGGTTGAATACAAAAGTGTACTTGTTTATCCTAGCACGTTTTTATTATTTGATATTTTAAGCGCACGGGATAAGTTTGAAGATGCCAGTTTTCGCTACACAATTTCAATTGCCTAAGAACTCGCTGTTTGATTGCCAATACAAATAAAAGCTGCCTTACTGGTGGTCGTGGTAGTCGATCGTCATCATTCGAAGAAAACCAAAAGGCATTCACAGGGTCCCACGGGCTCAGGAGAAATACTGAAAAATGCACATATACCCAAATATTAGACGCTGATATGGCATCGAAGATCATTGTGAATTGGATATAGAGCGTTACAAGCGCAAGCACTTCGTGTTCAAGGACTGTTATTCTGGACAGGGGATTAGGAAATTCCCAAGTTTGCGAATTTACCATCCAATATAACTGATCACTCAATTGTAGCTATTTTTTTTACCCAATAGCTGCTGTAACCTCCACGAATATCTCGGGTGGTGCATTTTGCTAGAACAAGTAATTATTAAAATATTTAGTATGCGAAAATTGCTTCGACATGTACTTTATTTAAATTTTCTTTTAAAGCAGGCCTGCGGATAAAAGGTCGCCTGAGGGTTTTATATTCCAAAATCGCAAGTAAAGAATTAGCGTTGCACCACCGTTGCTCACGACAATTTGTCACTAAACAAAATTTAGATGCCGGCTAAAGTTCGAAAGCGCAGTACAAACTATGATTGGTTCTCAGCCTATCTTTATATTCGAATCCAGATTGCACGTTTCATGTCTCATGACGGCCATTACAATTTGCTACCTTCTGAAAACAGTGGAGAGTTGGGGGGAGATGATTGCACGTCTAAATTGCAAGGCAGCTATTCATATATCTTAGCGTCACCATACGCTTTGCCACCCTCTTTCCCACAAAGTAACGATATCATAAACCTTAGTAGTTGATAGCAGCATACAATCCTTACACTGCTGTCTAGGACATTTTTATCACACACTTTGTCCCCACCAAAACAGTTTCAATTTTTAGACGCTGTATAAATACGCTCAAATGATGCATTGATAAAAGATCAGCTGCAAAAGTATGCCATTTTTTGTAATTGAGTTCCCTTCGGCCCTGGAGCCTTCACTTTTATTATAGAGAACGTGTGCTATTATTGACACGTGCCCATCTGTAAAGGTATCTTACACTAACTAACAATTTGCCGCAGCACGGTTTGCAAGTGTTTGCCCTCAACCACCTGCGGTGTTAGGAAAACCTACAGTGCACAAGCTATGGCAGTGAAGTGAGCTGAGACAATATTTTGTGGGTTGCTTAAAAACATGATGATAATGACAATATGCTTAACACGTGAGCGCCCTTGACGTGATAATTAATCACGCGAAATCAAATATACTGAAAATATATCTTTCGCAGCCGCCGTGGATGTATCCGGACGCGAGTACACCCCTTTGTACTTGAACCTCTCTAATGTGCGTTGATGGGAAGGGGCTCAAGAAGAATGATTCTAGCTGACACACACTACGCAAAACCCTTGACAACACCCAGAAGTGTGCACTCAGAATGGCCAGCGGGATTGTCATTTACTAATCTCCTCTGCTTCCGTTCCTTGAGCACGGAGAACCGTAAAGCCGTTTTGCCTCGGTCTCTTTGCTTTTGAAATAAAGAACTCTAAATTGTACTGCATCTGCGAGATACGTGGTCAAACTTGAACCTCGTGGATGTGCCTCGCCGATTAGTACAGTGCCTAGGGGACAATATCACAAGCTCTTTTGAAGATGTCGCACAACTGTGGCATTAGGTCGACCCCACTCAGGAACCGATACAGCTTGGCATCACCAACAGTACTGTTCAGAAGCTGATTTCTAAACTCCCCAGCAAGTCTGATGGAAATCGTCGCCGAGGCATTGACGACATGTATTGGCGCCGGGTGATCGCCCTAAACCCATGGTGGTGGTTTAGGCCGTTTCCGGATCTGTCAGAGCCCATGGGATCCAATCCAAAAAAAAGAATTTGTGTGCTAATAGGTGGCGTTGAAAACTTTCTCGTGTGATTAACGTTCACGAGTACATGTTATACTTTTCACTGGGCCGATAAAGAATAAATCGCCAAAGCGCGCCCGAAGATCAACTTTCACGTAAATCTGTCCAACTTTCACCTACGCTGACCCCACATCCGTACTTACACAGCAATACGCCATTTTGACAGTGCTGGCATAACATTGTCACCGACTGCGTCTTCAGAGGTACCACCAGTCCCCATTTCAAGGCTCAAGGCACATGATGTGCATTGGTTTCGTCTGAAGCCTGCCGAATAATTTAGCACACAATTTCCGGAGAAAGAGGCCACCTCGTCCCGACACACTTCGCGCCATTATGTATTCCCGAACCAGCAAACGCCGGACTTTGTGCCCCAAATGAATCATCACAATGCACCTAAATTCCAACCCAACCTCCCACTTCAAACTTCTCGCAATCTTTTTGCGCTGAACGAGATATTCGCATATTTGTCCGGTAATTTCTTCTTGGCTCTGTTTTAAATTGACAGTATTAGTAATGTTAAAATGCTATATGAAAACTCCGCTTCCTAAATTTTCCGTCCATCGTTACTCTCGGCCTTTGGAGGAGAGAAGAAAACAAATACTCTTTCTACAAAGATCTCTTTACAATTGTTATTTCACATCACTTACTTTTATTTTATTTCATCACCGAAGACACTTGTAAGTCTCAAGTTTTTAGGTAATCACTCTAAATGTGAATATCATGATACAATCACTTTACACTGCGAGAATGGGGTCATTTACGCCAGTCGTCTACCGCACAAGGAAGTATGGGGATGTGGAAGATGTTAACGTTATAAAATTAGACAGCATAGTAGCAGTTTTGGCATGTCCAGTTTACATACTAGTCGCTAATAATTTTCAATCACTATCTTCAATCAGTTATTTCAAGTGGTTCCAAAGATGAACATTATTTGAAAAGATGAACAAAGATGAACATTGTATTTGAAATACAATAAACGTTTTGGTAAAACCTTTAGGCTTAGGCACTGCTGGAAGCTCTATCCATTTGAAGTAGCACGAGATGTTTACGCCCGGAAATATCCGACGCCTGCAACTCAACCAAATACTTTTTTTATACCTACGGGCTCGGGACTGCAAATTTACTGCGCATCGGGACTGCGCCTTATAGATCATAGTCTTCTGTAAGCTAAACCATTCATTGGGTTTATTCAAGGCACTCATGGATGTGAAACGTGTAGGCCCCTTTGCAATTGTTCTTGTTTCTGATCCCGACGTAGCCAATACAAAGCGGTAAATGATAACTATGATTTATACATCCCCGAAACTTGAACTACGCACACCCACCAATCACCAATGAAGGATTTAGGTAACGGTTTTTAACAAGCAGCATGCCTTATTAATTCCAATCAATGCAAAAGAACTTCCGTCGCTTTATGCCTTCACGGAATCAGAAAGAGCTGCGGTGAAATGACACGGGCAAAAGTGCCGAATATTACCATTTATTATCATGTGAACTCTCATTTTACAAGGTAATAACTAAGACTAGTACACCCTTTCCTTACTCATCTAGGTGGTCGTCTAAGCACATTACTCACACATAATGGAAAGAGGGTACATGCACACGCTTTAGATGCACGACGAGATGCTGGAGAAACGTGGTGCGTTGTAATTAGCAGATCTATTGGCATACAAAGTGACATTTTTCCTTCGAGGTTGTTTTAGTTCATAACTTTCTTCGCCTTTATTTTACCAAGCGGTTTTCATAAAGAAAGCCGCTACATCTTGGAACAGCACAGGTGTATAGGTCGACACAAATCCGTCCGGCGTAGAACAAAATCCGCGAACGCACGTGAACGCGTACCTCGAGGCGATTGTTCGACTTCGGCCAGTCATGGGCGGAGGCTTACGGAACTCCAAGGCTCCCGCCTTCGTCGTCGTCGTCATGTATTGACCGGTCCGCTACGGGTCCGCTACGCCGAAGACGATGAAGACGAATTTGTCAAGCCGCCACTTCGCAATTCACATGTGGAGACGGCCACCGGACCAGCTGACGAAGAATAGGAGGTCGACCGGGGCGATGGCGCCCTACAAGAGTATTTTCCATACGCGGCTGTGTCGTCGGAAGACGATGACCAAGAGGATCACGACTATTGATGCTGAATAAAACACTGTACATACTTTAATAGCTTTCACTGCATAGTGCCGTCCAAAACGGCTTTGCGCGAATGTGGTTCGGTTGATCCCTGTGTCCTGGGTTGCGCTGTCGGCGTGGGGAAAAGCTAGGTGAACACTCCACACTGCTGCTTCGCCAGACTTGCACCACTAGTACAACTGCATCATTTTGTCCTCAGCGGCTAATATCCGCATTGCACATTTCTGCATAGAATGGTGGAATCTCAATTGTCGTTCTTTGTGAGCTATAGGGATATCTCTAAAATTGAGATGACTTTCGGTTCAGTGAAACTTTGTGCCACCAGTTTGTAGCTAAGCCATTTCAAGCAAAGCTCATTGTAGCAGTGTGTCCATCGTGAACGCGTGAATACCAATAGCCCCGCGGAAAACCTTCTAAAACTGCGACATGACAATTATTTGCAGCGCAAGAATAACTACAAAAAGAATGCAGCAGGCTCGCATTCAACAGACTATCAAACACAGTCATTATCTTCTTTCTCACCTAGAGCACATCGCTACACATCTAAATCAGTGCCGAATACTTGTCTTACTGCTGGTCACGTTACTAAGGTTTTATGTAACTGAATAGTGTCTGAAAATATTGTTATGAAATAAAACGGCAACCACACTGAATGACCATTCAAAGGTGGTAGAAATATTTCCAACTGCCCTGGGTGGAATTCACTCATATGATCAGTTTGTTTTGGTCTGCGCATCACATACGCTATATTGGAGTAATGCGAGCGTACCACTGGTATAAGGCGCACCAAATATTACCTTAACGTTTAATGGCCCTCAACGATCGAAAAGTTGAAGGGAGATAGATTTTTCATGCACACTTCACTACACCTCAACAAGACGATTTTGTTGCTGATACGTGCCCTCACCTGATTTAAACAAACCGTTTATTTAGTTTTATTACACTACAGCACTTAATCTCTCCATAACAGGCGATATCCAAAAGACATTGTTCTTAAAACAGAAAACTAAAAGCACAATAACTCCGAAATCGTATGGGTACTTACGCAGGAAAACGGCAACAAAAGCACGAGAAGCGGCACCTTCCATATTTGCACTCGTGTATTTCGTTGGTAGCCTAATGTCGCAGTGCTTTTTATAGCTATACCGGCGCAGTATTGACGTTAACATATCCTTTTTTTGTAAATATCTTTTTCAACTTCACAATTGCTAATGATCATATGTAATAAAGGTCACCGTATCTATTTTGCCCATATTATAAAAAAATAGGGAGCAGTTTCGATAGTTCTGGGCGAACGGCCTACGGCTCAGTGGTTTTTCCATTCGGCGTTGTAAATTTCGGCCATTTTTTATTCTTCAAAATTCATTCATATTGAATATAACCCTTTAAAATAGGAGGGCATTTACCTTGTAACATCAAGGCTAACCTTTACTGCAAAAAGTGTGACATTCAAAATTAAGAATTTGCTCGTGAGTTCGTTATTTTTATACAATTTCTACCATGAATTTAGGTATTCTTACTTGTACACTTCCCGGTTAGTGTTTAGAAGCAATTGAATTGGGCGTGGCAGTAAAAAACGAAAAATTTTTTGCTGCTTCCAGCCAAAACAACCAAAACACACAAAAACAATTGAACTATTGATAATCTGTTCCTAAACTTCACAGTTGATCGAATTCAAGTTTACTGCATACAAGTATTTTGTGTTCTCAAAACGCAGGGCCCCACGCGTGCTGCGATTAGTCACGGGAGCTTTCTGGCTCCGAAACTACAACGTTAGCATTCATCAGCATGCATATGTGTTCCGCAATTCAATGTGTAGCAACCCAATCAAAGCACTCTTTGAGTTTGGGTGTTTTGTGCTTGATACAAATTGAAGACTGTGAACGCCTTTCGTGTCCATTCCAATTAAAAGAGTGAAGCTACAGCTTCTCCGCTTTCCAATGCGCACTTGATGATCATGATGGCAAGGCCAACTGGGGCAAAGAGCGCCAAAACAATAGTCATATATGAGGGGTGAAACCTTAAACACTAAGTAAAGTCAGCAAAAACAAAAGTAAAATCACAAAACGACAATGAGCATGGCTGGTGTATATGGCCAGATTTCATTATGCGTGATAGGAAATGAGCTTTACAAACTTGACGTCTGACAAATACTCAAACACACGTTGCACGGAAACAATGGCATCGTCCCCTAGAAAAAAGGACGGATGTAGGGGAATATGTTGTCTGTAGAGTTCTCTGAAGTGTTTGTGTCGTGTTGTGTGAAGTGCTTTGCATGTGATTACTATGTGCACTACGGATAGGGCCTCTCCGCACGTGCCGCACTGGGGTCTAAAAGATCCCGTCAGCAGACACGAGTGCGTCGCATGGGTGTGCCCTATCCGGAGCCTACCCAAGGCGACTTCCGTGTATCTGTTGTGTGAGTCAGTTATGTAGCGTCCCAGTTGTGGTTTTTATTACGTGTAGTTTGTTGTCTGTTGACTCCAGTGTAGTTGCCATGTGTTACGAATCTGTCGTCTGATGTGTGCATTTAGGTCGGTGTAAGGTACTGTTGTTATGTCAACTGTGGTCATGAGAGCAGTAGCACCAGCCATTTGATAAGCGGTCTCATTGCCAGGAATCCCACAGTGATCTGGTACCCAGCATATCGGTATTTCTAATCTGGAGCATATGCAGTCATTATGACCTTTAAAAGAACATTGATTACATGGTTTTTTGACGACGACCTTCCTGATGACAATGCCTGCACAACACTTAGAGAATCTGTGTAGACGATGGACTTTGGAATCTTATGTTCTAGGACGTGATTTGAAACGAGTAAAATGCCATGCGCTTCTGCCGTCTAAATACGGCTATGAAAATTCATTGTTTTGATAACCTAGAATTTGGACCGTGCGCTGCACAAGACACAGTTGAACCAGTTTTGGACGCGTGGCTATAGAATTCTGCGCACCTGTACTTGTCCTGCAGGAACAGGAAATGCTGCAGAATTGCATTCTTGGGTACCCTATTTTTTTCTACAAGAGTGAATGACAGGTCGCATGATACAGGACGAAGATGCCATGGTGCGATGAAATTATGAGTGAGTGTCTTGTGCGTGTCTGAAAGGGGGACATTGAGTGCAGAAGCCTCCTCCCTAACTCTGAGAGGGAACGGTAAGGGAATAGATGGCCTGTTTAAAACGAGTTGTTAATTTGATGTATCGTTCATGATGGGATTAAAAGGATGGATGGTCAGAGACACGATCTTGGATGCATACAACCGGTCAACATACTACCGCTGATGCCCTAGGCACCATTTGTCGCACTCGACATAAAGACTTTCAACGGGGCTAGTGCGGTATGCGCCACATGAGAGGCGAAGGCCAAGATGCAGCACTGGGTCGAGCATTTTCAGTGCTGTTTTTGTAGCCGCCCCATACACGACACTGCCGTAGTCTAGCCGAGACCCTACCAACGCTGTGTACAGGCGCAGCAGGAGTTCTTTGCCGGCCCCATAAGATTGATGTGAGAGGACCTTAAGAATATTCATTCTTTTAGGCATTTGCAATTCAGCTGTCTTATATGTGGGATGAATGTAAGTTTTTCGTCAAATAAAATACCTAATATCTTGTGCTTCTTGTTCACAGGAATTGGGACATTCGCAAGAGTGATGTCTGGGTCCGGGTGGACGCCACGCCTCCTGGAGAACAGAACGCAAGAGCTCTTCGCGGGATTAAGATTAAAGCCATTCTTCTCAGCCCAGCTGGCAAGTTTCTTGACGCCGAGGTTCGCAGATGGACGTTCAGATGGACAGGTTACGTTGGCAGATGGACAGGTTACACGATTTAAAGGATATCTGCACGTCATCTACATACATGGAATAAGAGATTGTAGGTGGCTGTGCCTTTCCAAGAGAGTTTATTTTTGCTAGGAATAGAGTGCAGCTCAACACTCCAACTTGCGGCACGCCATTTTTTTGCACGTGAACATTTGACAGTGCACAACCAACTCTGACGATTGCAATATAATCTACATTTAGAAGGTATTCGTCAACCCTTCCTACAAAGATGACGGTTTCTGCCGCATTGCACAAGGTGAACAAGGGT
Organism: Haemaphysalis longicornis; assembly: GCF_048455015.1. Classification (NCBI taxonomy): domain Eukaryota; kingdom Metazoa; phylum Arthropoda; class Arachnida; order Ixodida; family Ixodidae; genus Haemaphysalis; species Haemaphysalis longicornis. The sequence goes on from NW_027526385.1 coordinate 141,566,721, forward strand.
ACAGCGTCCCCAAACAGGTGATATAAATTAAAGGACTAAAACGGGTATTTTACATCCGTCATAAAAAATTAAAATCAACAAAACAATAAAAATTGTTGGGTTAGAAGGCTAAGTTGCTCCCATGAATTTTGAAAGATCAGGTGCCGATGTTTTACCAACCTTAAAAACCATCAAACCATGTTTGATGGAAACCATACTATTGTTAGGCAACAAGTGGGAGTGGTGTAGCTGGATAAAGTTTTTCTACAGTTCTCTGAAGCGTTCGCCCGTGTTGTGTCTAGGGCGCCGCATAAAATGAGTAATGGATTACAGGTACGCCAAGTCCACACCTACTACTTAGGGGACTTGGGTATTCAGTTAGCAGGCCTGTGCGTGTTACAAAAGTACGGCCTAACCGTAACCCTCCTAAGGCAACCTCGGTGTATTTGGTGTTTGCGTTAGCAGTGCGTCCTCCCAGGGGTAAATTTACTACGTGAAGTTTGTGGTCTGTCTGTTCACTCCAGTCTGCTTTCCAAGCTTAACGTAGTTTATTTTTGGCATGGTTTGAGGTCACTGTAGGGCTACGGCTGTTTTGTTCACAGTGTTTCCAAGTGCACCAGAAGCAGCAGCCTTTTCTTATGCCGCCTAATTCTCAGGCATCGAAGACTTAACTTAAACCCAACTCACATTCACTTCATGGTTTGAGGCACATGCTGATGTAATTTTAGTACAAATAAAATCCATGATGTCATTATTTGGAGCCGTTCTTGATAACACGTGCTCCAAGGTAAGTGAAGCTAGCTAAATGATATTTCTGAAAATGATATTTAACTGTGATTTTCAACAACAAAAAGGCCGTAAGCTTCTACTGTTGATATGCTACTGGTATTCCTGTTCTAAGCAACATTAGAGTTGGGTCCGCACTCCGCACATGACACGTTTAAGGTTGTTTCTGAGGAATCTCTATAAAAGTAGGCGCGCTAGTCATTCCACTGCGGAAACAATAAATGCGTCAGACTCACATTTCTTAGTACCTTTTTCTTTTGTAAATTTCGTTAAAATATATGTTACGCGACACAGAAGAAAATGCCATTATGATGTAAGTTTAGTGAAAGATGATTTGGATGTGTCAAAAAGAATACATATAGCAAAGCCGCTTCTTCTGTGACTCTCTGTGATAAGGGAAGAAAAACAGACATGCGATACAAACAGTGCAGGGATGTTGACGCCGAGCAATGCAGGTTTAAAGATATATTACAGGTAAACATATCATCCATGGTGCGTTTGGCACAATTTCTTGCAGTCGGCACAGAGGCGTTGACTGGGCTCGTACTGAAATTACTAGACAAAAGCAAAGCTAAAAATGCAGCACAGTTTCGAGTGTTTTGAATGCTTTTATCGCTTACCCTTGCACAAGACTCCCATAGCCGAACAAGGGCTCTACCAACATGGTGCAAAGACTAAGAGGAAGTTGGTTGTACGCATGGCAGTGTGAGAGGACATTCAGGACGTGTGATAGACTTTTCTGTTTTGGTTGCTGAATATGTGGAATATATGTTCGTTTTTCGCCAATTGTTACGCCTAAGAACCCATGTTATTTTACAACTTCTTATACCCAAATACAACTTTCACAGCCATATCAATTTGGAATATTCTACCCGCTGCTATTAAATCTATTAAAATCGGGTCTCCATTTAAATCATCCTTGAAAAAGCATCTGTTATCTGAATATTTGTGTTTCTATCGGTCGTTCTTGTTATTTCTTCCTATTGTATAATTGATATGACGGCCTTGTACACCTAACTGGTACTTTTTTTGCTTCTATGGTTTACTCGAAATGTAGTTCTTTTTATGTTGTAATTGCCATACATTTCCGATTTATTTTTTTTCTGCTATATATCGTTGTTTTGGATATTAATTGCTTGGCGCTATTTATTGTTTGCTGCCTTACGTATCCTCAGTGATACCCCTCTTGTTAACACACAGAGGGTCCCTGTACAGTCTGCGACTTGGGGACCATTGTCTAAAAATGTTTGTACTGTTGTACTACATGCCTACTGCATTTCAATAAACTTGTCCTTCTTCTTTTTCATCTTCTTCTCCTCGTCCTCCACCTCCTTCTCCTCCTGCTCCTCCTTCCTGTAAAAATGAATACGGTTCTTGCAGATTCCGTCTGTGCTGCATGCCATTGAAGATACAAAGTAGGTACTTTAGGCAGGGCGAAATATAAAACGATATTTGCCCTCTCAGCGGGCATGTTCACACCAAGCCAGATTTTGCGTTCGAATATTGACAGGGTATATGATTTGGAAGATTTGGTATATAGTTTGTCCGCATAGAGTGAAGCCAAATGAGATGCATTGTTAAGGGGAAAGGGAAGTGTATGGGGCCACCCCGTCGGCTGATCAGACGGCTGATCAGTGATAGACGAGGAAGAGAATGGCGAAGAAGGAACGGGCTAAATGAAGCTGCTGAATCGCGCTCGGTTCTGGGGCCTTCGGGCCCGCCAGTGGGCCTGGCGTACCTCTCGTTCGCGTTCCTGAGGAGCGCTATACAGCACCTGGTGTCCGCATGCCTCGCGGTGTAAGCCCGAGCAGCACCACCTCATCAGCAGTCTCGGCCAGTCACCGACACAGACATCCGCGCCTGGACTTGGGTGTGGTGAGATGCCGTCGGGAAAATCTCAGAAGTCTTGTGTTTTACATAACTGCCCGCGTGTGTCTGTGAGGTCTCGGGAACTATTCGCTAGTTTTTTGTTTTGTGATTACCTTTTCCTGGTTGGAAATACAAGTGATGGCAACGTACAAAGGAACGAGTCGCTAGGTGTGCTTCCAGCTGCTAGTTGGATTTCTTATCCTTACAAAAGTGGCCAGCCTGCCAGGATCCATCTAGCATATTGACCAGTAGTACTTCCGTACCGTGCAGAAAGGCCTCAAAATGGAACTCGAAAAGGTTACCGCGCTACGCACCAATTAGAGCTTATCTGGGCCTTCGCTCCGCCAGTGGGTTGAGAAAGAAGACGCCGACCGGCGCACGGAACGAGTCGCTCAACGGGAAGCCAGTCGCGATGGCGAAAAAAAGGCAGAACGCAGCGGACGAAAGTCAGAAAGCTGCCGATGAAAGGTGCAAAAAGCTTCTTGTGCTTGAGCTCCGCCTTCGGAAAACGCCTGCAAATGCAAGGTCCGAGGGTAACGCCAGCCACGAGAACGGCGTTGGACCGATTGGGAAGCCACCCCCTGGGGCCATGGTCAATACCCAGAAGCTTCTTCCCATCTTTCACGAACTCTGCAATGACTTACACGCTTATATACAGCGCTTTCAGTGAGTAGCTGCTGCACAAGGATAGCCATCAGATTCGCGGGCCATGGCAATCAGCATGTGCCTATCTGGGGAACGTTTCACCGAGATAGGGCGTATGACGCCACAGGAATCGCTTGATTACCCAACGGTCAGAAGGCTCGGTTGCAGTGCTTTCGCTTCACTGCGGAAAGCTACCAAGAGAAATTCAGGAAAGAGGGAACCACGGATGGCCAGACCGGATGACAGCTGGCTGCCCAGCTCTCAGGATACTTTGACCATTTGATTGAAATGGCGGTGTTAATTGAGTAGCAAAGTGTTCAGTACCAAATCGGTTCGTGACCACATCAAAATAGATAAAAAATGATCTGCTGATCCAAGAACCAAACCAAGATGTAAGTGTATGCGCTGTCTTATTTTACGGTGTACAAGCAGTTTATTATGACAAAGGCATGCTATCGGTGATGTTAAGAATTTATCACCTAGGTGGCTTGGGCATAAGTGCTTTAAGAGCCAAAGGCTGAATTAGTTGCGTTGAGGTCCCCTGGTAGTAGACACGGAAAAGGTAATTGTTCTATCAGAGCCTCAACTTCAAACTCAACCAATGATCATCAGGAGGCATGTAGATGGAGCATACCTCCATTTTCCTATGGTAAATATTGGTGTAATTGCGACAGGTTCCAGCACCGTTTTTGAGTGGATGATGAGACACACTCGCGGTTTTCTGGCTGCAAGAGCCACACCCCCTGAGGAGTATGAGAAAAAGGTAGGTGTTTTCGGGATGCCATGCTACTTATACAAGATATTTGTGTCTTTTCTGTTTAGTTGTGTCTCTTGAAGACACCTGAGACTTTACTGATTCGCATGAAGTATCTTGTACCCATTGTACACATTATCAAGCCTTACAGTTCTCTTGAATTACGTTTTGTTCATATTACTGTTTAGAATGACTGCTGTATGTTTGTTGACGATTTTTTTCTAGGTCTTTATTCAAGGGGGGGGGAGCTTTCTGGCCTTCTTTATTCCCTCAGAGGTCGCAGCGTGTTTCTCGGGCATCGATACACACAGGTATGCTCCCGCACACACCTCACCGTCAGGTGTTCTGGGGGTGCCTGAGTGACCTGGTTGCCTAGACACAGAGCACTTTTGAGTGCTCTTCGTTTCAGCTTCTGCTGAAGAGGGCTTTAGAAGGCACACGTGTGGTACAGGAGGTGGGACGAGGATAGAAACTTGGCGGAGGGGCAGGAAGAAGCCGCAGCAGTTTCTTCTATATACTGTTTCCCCGGGCCCTGATGTATCCTCGGGGGATGTGAAGCGGAACCACAAGATGCGGAATTGCTCCCGGTTGTGTTAATTACCACTGAAACCACTGCTGGCATGGTGAGCGGTGTGCCGAAGACTTGAACTTAGAGAACACGAAGAGGATGGCAGGGGCAGGAGAAAGCCGGTCTCCCGGCGCTTTTGTTTTTCGACATTCAGCGCACCTCTGGCTGGGGCCGCTGAGACGGGGTACAATGAAGCATAGAAACAGGCTAGCATTTCTCGCGCATCAAATCATGAAATATTTTCTGCTACTGTTCAAGAATATGAAACGTTTTCCTTCCGTGTACTTCGCCCAGGTTTGACCATATAGCGGTTGCAGTCCTTCAGCGGGTTTTCTGGAAGCCGCAATTCAAGGGTTTGATGGTCCTATTGTTGGTGAGGCAGTCGGGTTAACAGCCTTTACGTGTTTTTCCTGACAAGCATTTTTGCCACACCCATACCGTTGGCATGTGATGCACAGGCACGGATTCCTGGAATGGAATCGGATGTGAGAGCAGCTAAAACTGTCTTGGCATTTGCCGGAAAGTTATAGCAGTCGATGTGAGGATGATGTCCTTGGATGTGATTTATTGGTCGTATCGGTGAATTATTCGACACCCACCAGTTCCCCAGGAGGCCCAGCCCCATCTACGATATCTCTGATCGAAAAGCGTGGTACGCCTGGAGCTGAAAATTTGCGCCTTCAGTTCTCTGTTCTCCGTAAAAACATACCCCTCGTGAGGGGCACGATCAAATGCAGAGCATTTCCGCGGGGGGCGCGCCTGCAAGTCGTATGGATTACGTATTGGTTGTTATTAAAATCGTTGTCTTCCAGCGTAGACATTGTCGATGAAGTCGCTGGTGAAACGTGAAACAAGCCGTGAACCCCCTGCCGCGGCTATGACGCAACGTGGAGCGGCTATGACGCAACGTGACGCGGCTATGACGCAACACAATCAAACACAATCCACTTTATTCCAATCCAATCCAAATCCAAACCAATCTAATCCAAGACAAGCCAGGCCAAGCCAATCCAAGCCAATCCAAGCCAATCCAATCGAATCCAATCCAATGCCCATCGCGAGAGAGTGTTATAGCGCCAAACTCGCGCCACCACACGAACGCGTGATGTTGACGTCACGATCACGCCACAGTTGTTAGCGACCGGAGCACGCGCGAACGACATATGTGGTTTAAGCGCGAACCAACCGTGGCGAGAGAGCGCGATGCGAGCGCCCCCACCTGTTCTTGCGCGCGAACCGACTGTTGATCAGCGCGAACCCAACGCGGCGAGAGAGGGTGTTGCGCACGTCCCCACCTGTTGTGCGCCCGAACCGAACGCGGCGAGAGAGGGCGTTTCGAGCAGAGAGAAGGCGAGCAGGAAGCGGGGGAGAGGGCGCACCTGTGGCCGACGGTTGAATGAGTCAAGGATATAAGGCGTGTTCGTAACCTTCCATTCTGTGTCGGCTTTGTGGTGCAGTGGGTAGAGCACCATGTACCTTGCGTTCCGCCCGCAGAGTCGTTGATTCGAAACCTGGCGCTGGTAAGTATTATTTTTTTATATAGTGTAGGGGAGCGATGCGGACTACGGACGCCAACGCCGGTGACATCGTGAGTTACTGAAATGCTCTGCATTTAAAAATATGGCGCTTAAAATATAGTTTTTTACTGACAATTTTGGCACAAGAAAAGAGAAATGTTAAAATTCGGTGAAACATACATGCACACTTTTAGTGGTGAAGCTACACAGGAGCTGGGGCTGTTGGCGTCCCCTGTCATCGACTTTGTCGTAATCATTGTGCCTTGTATTCACGGTAATAAAACATCAGAGAACACGTTTCCGCCCTTTGCTAGAAGTATCGCGTAATAAAAAACACAGGGACATTCATGTACGCCTCCCGCTGGAGCCCTTCGTAACGCGTACATAAAAACACCGGCGTACTCGTTTACGCCTCAAGCCTGATAGATTCATGCTTCAAAGACAAGAGACCTTTACAGCAAACCTGTATCCTTTACCCCTCAACGGTTTCTTCTCCGTTGGACAAACGCCAATGAGCCAAGAATATACTTATGCACTGCAAGGTGCGCCCCTCCCATCATCTCACGTTCGTGATGATGGCCCAGGATTTCTTTTCAATTGCCCTTCTTAACAGCAGTAGGCCTTACAGTGCCGTGTAGGGCAGTCTAGCCCAGAGCACGGAGTGCATGCCGGCTGGCCGTTTTTACCATAAAATATTTCTTGCCACTCTTGAAAAATGCACCACGTGAGTTTCTTGGGCAAAATGGTTCAATATTAAGACCAAGCCCATCGGTGGTGCACAGTTACTTAACTTTCGAATCATCATGGTACAATTTTCGGTGCAATCCGCTTTAAATGCCGCCCTATTAAATTTAATCACAACGCATAGCACCACAGTAGCTATGATAACTCAAACTTCCAAGTAGAAAAGCGCGAACTAACATCCCAATTATTTTCAAGTCATTAAGAACTAAAGAAACTGCGAACATTGAAGGGCAGGCTTAAACTTCCACGGATATTGATTCAATATATCTTTTTCAAACAGGACATTGCAGCTGTCTTCGATATGCAGGCTCAGCAGAATGTTACAATTTTTTAAACCTCCCTTAGCATTTTCTACAGAGAGAAAGTAATTATGGAGTTTCAAAACTCCCGTTTCATATTTTATGCATATTTTGTCCGTTTTCCCTTCAAGCATCAATATTGGCCGCGCCATGACCCAGTTGATTTTCATGCCAGTGGTTGTATTTAATTACGCAGTGGAAATACTAAGTAAAGTAGTGGTTTTATTTGTTGAAATTGCCTATGAGCCGCCAGTTTTTATACGCCCTTGGTAGAGTTTTAGTGGTTTAATACGACCTCCACAGTTATTTTTCTGAAAAAAAGGAGCATTCATGGACACAAAAACTCTAGCATTCACTTACCAACGTCTTGGTAAAGTTACAAAAGACCGTCTATATTGAGTTCGAAAATGAAGTATAGCAGGAACAGCAAATATAAATATAACTACGCCAAGTGTGAATAAGTGAAGTTGCGCCTGACATGACTATCATGTGTACTACTTCTGCCAGCAGCAGGAAAAGTTCGGCTACAAGTTGGAGAGTGCACTAGCGTTCATTACCGTATTCCACGAAGCCTAACTTTAAGAACAATAATATGTCAGTGCACAGTTAGCTGTTGTTCGTTCTGCGAAATATTTGGTGACATAATAAATCCTTCCCCCTGTATCCGACACATAAAGCAGATTGACGTAAAGCATGGCTATAAAAACAAACCTAGATGCCACAATTCGCCTTTCTGTCAAAACCGATTCTCTGCTTTCTACCGGTTCGTCCTAACGCTTCTTTGTCACCTATACTGGCACTACACGCTGCTGCTGTTGTTGAGTTTTGTTACCCAATTCCAGCTGGACAAACGTAGTAAAGCATGGCGTCATTCCCAAAATCATCACCACTGGCAAAGCTGCACATGCCGTGGTGCATCGACTGGCTCCAGAGGAGCAGTAAACCGCTAAACAAGATTTTACTGCATGGTTGACATCGGCGATGCTCGCCCGTAGTCCACAAAATTGTTAACCACATCACATGTTGATTGTAATAGGACCGAGGATATAGACATCATCACCACTCCAAAAACAACCGTGCTGATGTGCGATAAAGCGGACCTTCATGAATTATATTTTTTTTTCTTTTCCTTCATATTATAGACACTGTAAAACGCGAACAGTTTTTCCGCTCTACGTGTTTCATGACCTTTGCATCGAATACTGAAGGCGTGAAACTCAAACTTTTTGCCGAATGCCCAAGGTAAATAACACCGCACGGCTGTGCTAATAGAACGGTCTCGAAGTAGTTAGTATGGAATAAATTTCCACAATTTTGCTGTTGACCCAGAGTTCAGTAAACAGCGTTCACACCTGTATTTGATCTTTATAAAGTCATGATAGCGTTTATGGTATGTTTTACGATTTAAAATACCCTTTTGCTATTTAAATCATTTTGAGAGGGAGAGCACATTTTGGGAAATATTTACTAGAAACCTGCCAGGCAGTTAAAAGGTTTCTCTGTCCTTTTAGCCGAGGCGAATGCTTTTTCTTCTGAACTACAGCAGCGTGAAAACAAACTCAGTTACAAATTCTGAACGAAAATTATTGGGGGTTTTTTGAGAGTTCAATTTTAAAGAGCTAAATTAGGATTTGTTTCATTCACCCAAACGGCAGTCAGAATATAGTATTTGCGTTCAGTGGTCATTTTTACAGAAACACAGTTTCCTCCAACAAAACCGTAATTGTTGAGTATGTAACCCTAACGATGCCAAATACGCCGAGTTTAAATAATTCTCGGGACACTAATTTCTGCTTAAATACTTCCACAACAAAATCAACTCGATTATAATTACGATTACATTGACTTCTACAAAGTATTCCCTCTCGATCTTTAACTTCAGTTTTAACCCTCAGGCGATAAAAACACCACCAAACGGTCTCGGAACACTTCACAACACAGGTTTGTCACAATCAGAGTTATGCGATACTGGATTTCTTCATTTCTAATTACATGGCATGCTTTGTGTCGGACGACATGCCTTTTTCTAACGTTTGTTGTAGCACTGAATACATGCGGTGTTTCAGAAATACAAATGTGGGCATCCAATCGGGACAGCCGGATTCATTTCTGCACAAACCCCAAATGATTTTCAAAACGACTCTTTTTTTGGTTACTGAAACCCGGAAAATTTTTACGATTTTTGTTTGTGTATAACTTACTCCTACCACCTCACAGATCCTCGAAGAAGTTTAACGGGAAGTACATGTCGGCAGGACCATTCAAAAAAGCTTAAATAACTTTTTTGAATGAGCCTACCATGCTCACTGTATGCATCGCAAAAACACCTGAGGTGGGTTTGCGGCAACGTTTCAGGAAATAACTAAATATAGCTCCATTCTTTGTATCATATAATATTTTGCGCAAGCAGTTCAAGAGCGTGGCAATCCAATTTATTTAGAACATATAATTGTTTTATAGGTGATGGGTGATAAGATGAGCACGTGGGCATGGGTAGAACTTAAAAAAACCTGCGACTGTACAAAAGCCGCAGAGGGCTAATATACATTTATTATTATTTATTGGTTCCAACCTATCGTCTTGTAATTTTCATTTATTCGCCAATGCACACACTCTTTTCTTTGTTACAAAAAATGTGCAACCAAATCACCATCGTTTGTTTCAATAAAGACTTTGAACACATTCAACTTGGATGCCCTTCTATGGGGAAATAAGATAAATCAGACTGAATAAATTTGAGGCGCTAAACAACGGGCACCAGAAGAAACAGGTAGACGCAGACAAGGCGCCACTTCCAACTAAACTTTAATTGCGAAAAACCCTGGATTAAATACACCGTTTTGACGTCAGGCAAAAACGTCACACCAACAACGTGTGCCAACCTACACGTGTCCATCTAAAAACTGGAGTTCTTTGAATGATAATGTAACCGATGGTGTACTGATGCACTTATCTCCCGCCTTGTGAATGAAGTACGCCTCCACAATTTCTCTTTCTTGCCTATCTCTCACCCATTTTAAAACGTGGCCTGTTTGAAGAGCGGAGTGCATTTAGTTCCCTGCTGAGTGCACCGATTGCAGTGCTAGCCATGTGGCTCCCTGCGTTGTTTTTTACGCCCAACAATGCTCACGCGCTCTGTCTTTGAAACATCGGCCTGTTTTGCCAATATAACTCTTAATACAACTCATGGGAATCTCGTATACAACTCCCATGGTGCATTCCTTGTATAACTCGCCGTGCTTCTTGGAGCACGATTGCCGCTTCCTTTCCTTCATCATAGGACAAACCTTCGCCAATTTGCAGGGCGCAATAAACACCACATTGATGTCGTACCTTTGAGCAACTTTTTTGAGGTTATGCGAGATTCTGTGCCAATATAGGATAACGTGAACTTTTTTTTTCTCAGATTCTCAGATAATAATTAGCACCCTACCATTGTCGCTGAAGAAGAAAGTGTATGACAGCTGCATCTTACGGGTATTCACCTACGGGGCAGAAACTTGGAGGCTCACTAGGAGGGTTCAACTTGAGAGAATGACTCAGAATTGAGAATGACTCAGCGCGCAATGGAGCGGAAAATGATAGGTGTAACATTAAGAGACAAGAAGAGAGCGGACTGGGTCAGGGAAAAAACTCGTGTTAAGGACATATTAGTAGAGATTAAGAAGCAGAAATGGAAGTGAGCAGGGCATGTAATGCGAAGGCAAGATAACCGTTGGTCATTAGGGGAACAGAGTGGATCCCTAGAGAAGGCAAGCGCTGCAGGGGGCGGCAGAAAACTAGATGGGCAGATGAGATCAAGAAGTTTGCGGGGATAAATTGGTCACAGTTGGCACAGGACCGGGGTAATTGGAAAATAATGGGAGAGGCATTTGCCCTGCAGTGGGCGTAGATAGGCTGGTGATGATGATCATAATGATGATGAATGAACGACGTTATGCTTCACTGGCATTGTCCAGTTAGGTGGTGCAGTCAAAGAAGGGAACTCGTTCAGCAACTCCCGGTACGGAGAAGGTAGGTCGCAAAGAAGCGTTAACGCGAACGGGTAGACAGTAGACGATTGGCCGGTGACAGAAAGGCCGGTTGCGGCGTCCAGGATTCTTTTTCGGGCCATGTCAACAAGGAGGCCGTAGTTCGAAAGGACATCGGCTCCTAGAATGGCGTGACTCACGTTGGCCGCGAGGAAATTCAGCGGAACGCACGTGGTAGACCGGTGTTTACCATCAGGGATTTTTTCGTGTGCACGGGATTGCTGGAATTGTTAATAGCTTGGAGATGGCACAGTGGTGGTTGAGTGCGGTCATAGGAACTAGCGGGGAGCACACTCACTTCAGCACCAGTGTCAACTAGGAAACGCTGACCACTCGTTGCATCTTTGATGTAGAAGAGGCGGCTGTCGCTGGCTGGGGAATCGGTCGCCGCCGCTAACGATCCCTTGTCGAATTTCCCGACCAGCCACAAGGACGAGTGCAACGTTGCGCCGCTGCACCGAAGCGGCGATGGTACCAGCACAAGGAATCAGTGTGACGGGGCTGCTGGCGAGTTGTGTACTCCTGCCGGTAAACGTGTGGCGACGAGAGACGGGGACCGCGGTGAAACCGACGAGTGTTGCACCCTTGCGACGAGAGGTAGCGAGCAGACGTGACAAGCTCCTCCAGGGTTTGCATGAGCTCATGTAGAGCGGGTGACGTCGTTGGATACCAGTGACGGCAAGGTGGTAGAAGCCCCACGATGATATGCTCGGAAGATCGAGCGGATGACACCATGGTTGGAGACGAATGTAATGTGGCACTGTCATTATTTCTTTGCGTGCGCGGGCAGTTGTGGCAAGAGAAGATTAGACGCCGTCGCAAGGATCATTTGCACAGACGAGGGAAGCCGTTGTAGGAAAATTTCCTTCAGCAAACGGCAGTCCGTGGCGAAAGGTGTGTCGCCGAGCAGGATTTGAAGCTCCCGAAGGAGCTGCGAAGGTCGACGATCACCCAACTCCTCCGCAGAAAGCAGCCGCTGGAAACGCTGCCATTTCGAAGGCCTCGTGCGGCTCAAGATGGCAGCCTTTAATGTGTCGTAAGGGTTCTTGGTAGGTGGGTTTGCGAGAATGTTGTGAACTTCGACCGCCATATCAATAGGTAGTGACTGATGGAGATGGTTGAAGCGGGTCTCTTGTGACGTCATGTGGTTCACTCGGAAACTTGCCTCGGCTTCAAGGAACCACAAGTCGGGGTGCTGAGCGCTGAAGGTGGTGATGGCTGGTGATGGTTGATATGCCATGTAAAGAGGCAGTGAAGGACGAAGAATTGTCGGCAGTGTAGCGAGGAGGGTCCATTCTGGCTCCTTGACTCCGCTGCAGCATCCAGGTCACCAATGTCGCGAACGCGACATGAGAGACGAGCCGAGACACGTCTGAACGCTACGCTGTGCACCCAGAAACTGGGGCCCTGTTTTATTCCACGCTCGTGGCGTTCGTGGCTGTTTGCGCACCGGCGCACGTGGCCCGCTTTCTTTGGTTTTCACTCAGCACCAGCGTCATCGCCGGTGGAGCGCCGCCACAAAACCAAAGTTTATTGAAAGTCAGGTAGGCACATCCTATGAAGTGAGAAAGCTCACCTCTGTAGACGTGCTGATTGAACTGCAGAATAAAGAGCACTCCAAAACTCTTCTCAAGCAAACCACAACCACTGACAATGAAACCACTGTAACTCCTCAAAGTGCTCCTAATGGCTGCCATGGTGTCACCTCACAAACAGAACGGATGAACGAAACAGATTCTGACCTGCTTGAAGGTTTGCGGTTGAAGGGTGTAACCGCTGTACGACGCATCACCACGTGCCAGGACGAAAGCAGAATTAAAAAAAAGCAGATAACTTTGACCCTTGATTGCTGCAGTCAGCCAGGGTAGGAAAACGCAGGCTTTCTCCACTGTAAAACAAGAGCGTACATGCCAACCCGCGGCGTTTTTTCTACTTGCCCCCGTGTAGGCATGTCAGAGACTCATTCCGAGCAAAAAAACGCGTGCAAAGTGTTTTCAGCACGACCATTCAGCAGACGACTACAAAAGCACACAAACTACGTGCAGCAACTGTGCTGGATCCCACTCAGCATACTCTCTCTTGCCAGGAAAATAGGAAGGAATAAAAATCCCACCTCCCCTCGCGGGAACCCCTGTGTAGATGCGACGCATAGGAGGTTCACGTTGCAGCGTTGGACAGCGTAGGAACGGCGCTGAAACGATTTAGCGGAGCGGCGCAGGCGTTTTATAGCGTGCATAACGGTGAGTGGACGCGCGGAAGCCAGTGCATTTGCCGCGGCTATAACGCAACACAATCCAACGCAATCCAATTTAATCCCATCCAATCCAAGCCAAGTCAAGTCAAGCCAAGCCAAGCCAATCCAAGCCAATCCAATCGAATGCAATCCAATGCCTCTCACGAGAGAGTGTCTGCTATCGGAGAGGAGAGGGGGTGAGCAGCGGAGAGCGCAGCTGGCACGGCGAGGAGAATGGGGGAGGAGCGGACGCCGACGACACCGGATGCACGGACAAGGTGGGTGAATGAGATGCGGTCGCATCTAAAAAGAAATCCTCATCGTGAAAGCGGCACGAAGCCTCTCATATAAAGAAACTTCTAAACGGCACAATTTGCTTTCTTCATGGAGCTACACTAACGCGGCCCGCTGGGGCCTTGGGCGGCATTGTGCTTTAGGGCCACTCAGTTCAGTGAAACTTACTTTTTTCCGCCCCCGTTCTCCGACGCGCCACCTTTGCCAGCCAGTACTTGTGCATCGCCCGCCACAGTCGCAGTCGTTAGAGGTGACAGAATGGCACTGTTAGTGGTGCTTTTATCTACACTCCCCACAGCCCGGCCCGCCAAACTCTGGTGGCAACGGTTTTAAGTGTGGGTGCCACCTATACTGCAGCCATGCCCATAACATCAAAAAAAGGTAGTGGCGAGATCTTTTGCAATCAATCAAATACCTTGCGGGGTGGGTACCCTAAAACCTCAATCTCGTCAACGCCTCAAGACTCATATCACAACATAGATAGCAAGCCAGTTGAGCCAAAACAACTGATCATCATCTAACAGGGTTGCATCCTTGGCTGCGGCTTAAAAAACCACAGTTTTCTCTAGTCACTGGCCTTGATTCGGGCTCAGTGACATAGGTATCTCCACTAAGCAATACCTGCATACATCTCTTTTTTCTAGATTTTTATGACAGTTCAAAACATAATCCAATAGAACTGTGGGAAACGAATCAACACCGCCCCGTCCAATGACTAACCAACCCAACTTTTGGTCCTCAGTGCCAGCAGCTGTAGAGCACCTGCCCACGGTGGCGGTCAGAACAGAGATACAGCAGAGGGTGCTAAGAATGCCTGGGTCCGGACAGGCCGCCATCGAAACATGACTCTAGCAATGTTCGACGCACGCACTCTGTCTGGCAAGGGAAACTTAGCTGTACTACTAGAGGATATTTCGGACATTCGGCAGGATATAATAGGGTTAGGCGAAGGTAGAAGCACAGATGAAGGCTTGATGGAGCTCACTAGCCGGCCTATTCTGTGATACAGAGGACCACAAGAGGAAAAACAACACTGGGTGGGAGGGTTACGGCTTGGGAGTGTTGGTGCATGATTACAAATAAGGGAGCAGCGCAACACTGACCAAGCACAGGAAGAAGAAAGGGCTTGTGGTTGTCACTTTCTTCTTGTTGTGTTTTGTCTGTGTGGCTATGTTCCCTATTTGTAAACAGGGTGCGACTTGACCCACCGACAAGTGGCGGGAAACGTGGAAGAGTTTTTGAGCATTCGCGAGAGAGTCGCGGTTATCGTGATCAACCTCAACAAGCGAAACAGGTTAAAGATAGTGCAGGCCTACAAGCCAACATTCAGCTGTGATGATGAAGGCGTAGATAGCTTCTACGAAGATGTCGAATCAGCAATGAAGAATGCAGCAATGCAGTTCACGATCGTGATGTGAGATTTTAACCCAAAGGTCGCTAAGAAGCAACTTGGAGACAGGTTTGTTGGCAAGTTTGTATTAGGCAATCGCAACAGTCGAGGAGGTACACTTAGAAATTCACCGAGACATAGACTGTGCCTAATGAACACAATCATCTGCAAACGAAAGAAGATGAAATGTACATAGAGGTACAACAAAAAAAATACAGCAAAAAAAAAAACGAAATCGACTTTATTCTAAGGGACAAGGCGGGTATCATCTAGGACGTTGAGGGTATAAGTAATGTTCGGAGAAGCGATCCCTTGATGGATAGATGCAAGCTAAGGCTGAATCTTAGAAGAAAAAGAACGAAACTCGTGAAAACTAAGAAACCCCGCATGGAATCAGTGAGAGCCAGAGAGCCCGACAGCAGAAGTTTAAAATAACTCCTCAAAACGAATTTTTGCTTTTGAACGAGCAGGAAGCAGTCATTGTATACAGGCTAAATTACAACCTAGCATTGGCACTTATGAAATAAGCGGCAGCTGTGGAAGATGCAAAATGCAGAAAACAAACGGGAAAACTAAGTCAAAAACGAAGGAAATGATCGATGAACGTAAAAACATGAAAGTGTTCGGTACGACCGATCGGATTGAATTGGCCGAGTCTTCGAAGTTGATAAAAAGAAATAAAAAAACACATCTGTGCTCACAACATGTCACTGGTCGAAAAAATGCTGCAAAAAGGGGGGAGCTAAAAGGAAGTAAGTGAAAGCTAGCCTGCCGCAAATACTGAATTTGCGCACTCAGAGACGAGCAAGGTAACGTAACGCAGAACTTGGACGAGATAATAAACGTAACAGAACGATTCTATACGACGCTGCATGCCAGCGATGTTATACAGGGAACAAAGCTCACAGTAAAACTAAACCTGCGATCTGCCACTTTTAGCTAAAGAGGAGGTAAGAAAAGCTCTCGAGGTTATGAATAGAAGAAAAACTGCAGGTCACGACTGGATAACTGTATCTGTTTTGAAGGAGGCAGGAGATATCGTTCTATAAAAACTCGCTATACTATTTTACGAATGCTTGAAGATTCAAAAAGCGTCCACAGCCTCAAAAACGCCAACTATATTTTTATTCATAAGAAGGGAGATCCAGAAGACCTCAGGAATTAAAGACCTAACAGCCTACTCTCCATTGTTTGCAAGCTATTTACAGAAGCTATAATTACCCGCATAGGTGACAGGCTGGATTCTCATCAAAGCAGAGAGCAGGCTGGGTTTAGGGAAGGGTACTCAACCATGGATTCGATCGACGTCATCGACCAATGTAATAGAAAAACCGCCGAGGTTACGAGAAAGTGTTTGATTCCGTACTCTTCGCAGCTGTTTTGAATCACTAAAATACTGGGGAATTGAGGAAACCTTCATAAGTCTTCTAAAAAACATATCTCAAGACAGGGACATACGATCTCTCGAACCCTATTCACAGCATGCCTGGAGGGGGTATTTAGAAATATTAACTGGAAAACAATGAATTAGGGATAAAAGGGGAATACTTGACCCCGTTTAAAGTTTGCGGACGACATAGTCTTGCTGAGGAAAACTGCAGAACAAAGGCAATGAATGCTTGAGGAACTACAATCAGAAAGCACGGACGTGGGGCTCAAAATAAATATCAGAAAATCTTAGGTAATAAGAAATGAACATGCCAAGAGCGTTTATTTCATCTTAGGAAACAAAACGCTAGAGCAAGTAACAGAATATAACTAACTCGGGCAGATGGTTAGTGCTGACCACAACCATAAACCAGAAATCCAGCGCAAAACAGGTATGAGCTAGGAAGCACTCGACAGGCACTACCAAATAATGAAAAGTAAACCACCTCTGTCACACACAAAAAAAATCGACAATTATTGGATAGTGTCGGTAATGACATACGGATCTGAAAATTGTCGTCTTACTATAGAACTAGAATGCTAACTTAGGTCGGCTCAACGGGTCATGAAACGAATAATTTTAGGAGTAAGACTCACACTCAAGAAACGAGCCGCCTGGGTCAGAGAACAAACTGGGGTGGACGATATCATAGCTCAAATAAAGAAAAAGAAATGGACTTGGGCAGGCCATGTATTGAGTCGAACCGACAACCAGTGGACAATTAGGGCAACAAAGTGGATACCAAGAGAGGGGCCTCGAAAAACGGGAACGCCGGCAACACGATGACGGGATGAAATATGTAACTTCCGGCGTAAATAGTCACTGGACTCGATTAGCGTAGGGCAGGAGAGGTTGGAGGTCATTGGGAGAGGCCTTTGACCTGCAGTGTACGTGAGCAGGCTAATGACGACGACGATGATGATGATGGTTGTAGAAATAGGACAGAGATTTTGGTTCTAAAGAAGCAGCGCGTGAGTCAGCTAGTATTTTTTGCTAGTTGCCCTGTGGCTGGCTCTGCCTAGTGGTTTGGGTTTTTTATTATATTCCGAGCACACACTTTTAGGCATGATTACCGTTTATAGTCTAGTGTAAGTGTGAACGCAAGAGGACTCTACCATAGACATTGCTTGGATAATCGCCGTCCTCTCTCCATCCCCGAGTCGTCATCATTGCACTTTGACAGGGTCTTGCCGCACTCTCGGAATTCAACCTCCTCCATACTGAGTCCTAAAATCTCTCAAGTGTAAACTTTAAATTTCTCGCAGATAGAGATACAACTCCGCCGACTTCTGTACCGAAATGAAGTGCACAATAATAATAAAAAGGTGAATGTTGTGAGCCATGAGGCGACGTATGTGGCTTTACGGCTCTTCCCTTGTGATTACTAAGTAATGGTCGTGCATCCGGAATTTAGGTGGGTTGTTTCGTGTTTCTAAAGAAAGAAAACCATACTGTCCGGAACAATATCAGGTCAATTTTAAGGAGTGGTTTATGCTATAAGATTTGTTGAAGTTTTTTCGCTGTAAATAATGTGTATGCGGAGAAATTGTACTTGAAAAACTGGCAAACCTGTATACGCAATACCTATTGACCGCAATGGTACCAGAATCTTGGAAGAACGCGAACATCATCCTAATCCATAAGAAAAACGACATGAAGGACTTGAAAAATTACAGGCCGATCAGCTTACTGTCAGTCGACTACAAGGTATTTACCAAGGTAATCGCTAACCGAATCTCTGCAACCTTAGATATCAGTCAACTTAAATAACAAGCAGGGTTCCGTAAAGGTTATTCAACAATGGACCATATTACCACGATCAATCAGGTGATAGAGAAGTGCGCTGAGTATACTCAACCCCTATATATAGCCTTCATAGATAATGAGAAAGCATTTGACTCGGTCGAAACCCTAGCAATCATTCAGGCATTAAGGAACCAGGGTTTAGATGAGCATTATGTAAGAATACTAAAGGATATCTACAATAGGTCTACAGGTACCATCATCCTCCATAGGGAGAGCAGTAAAATACCTATGAGGAAGGGTGTGAGGCAAGGAGACACAATATCTCCAATGTTATTCACAGCATGCTTACAAGAAGTATTCAGAACCTAAGATTGGGAACAGGTGGGAGTAAGGGTAATGGAGATTACCTCAGTAACCTCAGATTTGCTGATGACGTTGCCTTGCTGAGTACCTCGGGGGACGAATTGCAAAGCATGCTTTGCGCACTGGGCGAACAGAGTAGAACAATGGGCTTGAAAATTCATATGCAGAAAACTAAAGTAATGATCAATAACCTCGGGACAGCACAGCAGTTTGAGATAGGTGGCAAGGCAGTGGAAGTGGTAAGCGAATATATCTACTTAGGCCAACTTGTGACCCCAGATCCCAACCATGAGGCAGAGATAATTAGAAGGATCAGAATGGGGAGGGGTGCAGATGACAGACATTGTCAGATAATGAATAGCAGCCTACCCTTGTCGCAGAAGAAGAAAGTGTATGACAGCTGCATCCTACTGGTACTCACCTACGGGGCAGAAACTTGGAGACTCACTGAGAGGGTTCAACTTGAATTAAGAACGACTCAGCGGGCAATGGAGCGGAAAATGAAAGGTGTAACATTAAGGGACAAGAAGAGAATGGAGCGGGTCAGGGAGAAAACTGGTGTTTAAGATATATTAGTAGAAATTAAGAAGAATTGGACATGGGCAGGGCATATAATCGAAGGCAAGATAACCGCTGGTCATTAAGGATAACAGAGTGGGTCCCTAGAGAAGGCAAGCGTTGCAGGGGGCAGCAGAAAGTTAGATGGGCAGATGAGATCAAGAAGATTGCGAGGATCAATTGGTCACAGTTGGCACAGGACCGAGGTAATTGGAGAATAATGGGAGAGGCCTTTGCTCTGCAGTGGGCGTAGACAGGCTGCTGCTGCTGATGATGATCATGAGTGTGTATGCGTTAAAAGAACGCCGTCGACATGCTGGTTTTCGATACTTTTGAATGGCGCTTTGGTTTTTAACCATGCTGTTGTATTCATAGGTAAATGTAATGGCATCCTCCAACCCTCTGACCGGCCCCAAACTCTCTCACCTAATCACAGAAGCTATGAGGTTCTTTTCGCCCATCCATATGGCGTCTGCGCTAATAAATACTACATAACTGTAATAGTGAGTTATTTGTACCCACAATTTTTTTTAAGTTATATGCTTCGCTGTTAAAGATATACGTGTCTCCTTTACACTACCCTCTTGCCGCAGCACAGTGGAAAGCGGGGATAGTTGAAAATGATTCATGACTTGAACTGCGCACAAAAAACTGGGCCATCGAACACACACTCTTCGTTGTGTGTGTACTCTTCCCTGGTCGATTTTTTTCCGCAGTTCCTCTTGCCGTCTTCTGCACGAAGTCACACTCATTTCTTTTTCCTATAAGTGTCTCGTCGTTGTGAGCCGTTGTGAAGATGCCCTCATTGCAATTAAATCATACGAGTCATTTTGCAAGCGTAGACAAAACACTGCAGGAACGCCTTTCCTGGAACTTTCCAACATGCGCCCCTGGGCTAATCAATTAGGAAGTTTAGGTATAGCAATTCAGCTTGGGTTGAATATTGCCATCTACAAAAATTACAGAACAAAATCATTAATAAAAAAATACAAATTCACCTAAATTGAGAGCAAATTATCTAGCTCTTGTGCTAAAAAAGCCTTACCAGATAATATAAGCTTGAAAAGTTGAGTGCGCAGCTATACCTAGGGGCTCGTGTGATCTTCACTGAAATCGCTGCTACGCAATGCGAAAATGTGGTACCCATCATATTTCCTGATCAATGCCAACACGTTTCTCGTAGGCTCCACATGAATAAAAATGCGAGTGGTATTCTCATAAGTTGCACAGAAGACTTGCATGTGAATTTCAAAATTGAAAAGAGCAACCAGTGTGTGGTGTTTATATTCATAGTGACAGACTCGTTTTGGCGCTTTTTGTCTTCCTAGTAAAGGCTTTGGCAGGTGGACTCTATTTTATTATTACGTGGGTTGTTACAATACCTGGATATACAGTGCAGTAGATCTTCTCTCGGTCTCCAGGTTTTGCTGCCCACACTACCTTTGAGGAGTGTTTTATAGGAGCTTTTTCAATTTGAAGACTAGTTAAGGTAAACAATTCTTGTTGTTTTTAGTTTTCTTTCACGCCGTCATATACGAAAACCATACAGTACTAGGTCTCCATCGTAGATACTGAGAGATTGTGTGCTATGAAATGCTGCAGAAATTCTCTTTAAATAGTGTAAATAAAAATTAAACAGTAAGATATTATAAAATTGTTCGCATTTCGCTACGTCGTTGCTTACTGGCCAGCATCCTACAGGCGGACTGTAGGCGGTCAACAGAGACAAATATACGCATTTCTCGAACGGCGCTTCAGTTCTGTCATCATTCCTATGAGAAGCTCGATTTACCGCAAACAAACATTTTAACAGACATTAGTACCTGTTGCACCACTACTTGTTTTCTTTGTTGTAGCGTGCTCGTGTTGCTTGCTTCACCTACAGAAAAGTACGCCTCTGCTGTAGTAACTCAACTACCCCTTTAAATATTATGTTGAACGCCAGGCAGTGCCTATATTAAATCTGTAAATAAATTTTGCCCGCTATCGCCTTTACGTTTGACGGTAATGAAAGCCTTGAGGTCCTGGTGCAATTCCATGCACCAGCATAAACATTCTTTTTGCGCAGTGCCGACCCAATGCTACTCCTGCTCTCCGACGGGATGGCGTTTTTCTCTATAGACAAATCACGCATCGAAATAGTTGCTTCTTGGAAAAGGGAATTATGTGGGGTTTGTGGGGATAAACGTAACCTTTTCGAGATCTCTGGACTTTTGTTTGGCGTATGAGCGCTCACAGAAATTAAACATATGCTGACATTCAATGGCCCTGCAAACCTCCTTAACCTCTTGGTATACTATCGGTATACTACTGAACTAGTGACCCAAACAGTGCTCGTTATTGAAGGGGAGCGGTTAGAATTTTTCAGTTATTCAAACTCTTTTGTGTGCCATAACCGTTAGATTTTAGAGAGGGCTCAGAAATGCAACTTGCTTTTGGAAACAAAACTGGCTAATGTGATGCATAATTTCTATTGCGCTCGGGGCCGCAAGCGGCCGTTTGATCAGATTTTTTAAAGAATTTTCTGGTCGTCTTCAATGCAGCCAATCCGAAGCGACAACCATAATGAAAACCAAGTGAAAAAAAGCAGCACTGGACGGGGGCGCCGGGCCTGCCCTGCATGCATCGACAATGGGAGGTGTTCTTTCCTCGTCCGTAAAACTCCGCTAGCTCCCTCAACAAAGGCATTCTTCAATCTGCATATAAACATTACCCTGTTGAGATGTTTCTCCGACAACTGAACATTGTTGCGGGTTTCCTGAAGTGAGACTGCTGCGAAATAACAGTAAAATTTGAGCACTTTTTTATATAGTGTAATGACGGAGCCCCACTTTCTTCCTCCAAAGAACTCTAATAAATATTTCTTGATACCGCGCCTTGAATGGCATCTGGCAAACCGGAGACGATGACTGCCTTGCAATTGATTCCCTTCACCTACAAAAAGCGGGAATGCTAGACAAGCAAGCTGAGTTTAGAGTCTTAACAGTGAAGCTGTTCTGGGGATGGCCGCCACGAAAATATCCGCTTGGATGAAGCCATACCTGTAATGAAGCAAAGTTCGCTGCCCCGCAAAAACCGGTTCGTCGACCCGCAAAGACTTGGCTCATATGCCTAGCCGGGGTGGGCGGCCGCGAATCTTTTGCGTTCATACATGCTGCTTGATTACAATATCAACGCGCTAATCCAAAACATCAGCGTCGCCCACGAGCAAATTCGACAGTTTTTGTGCGAATGAACCAGCAGCTGAAAGACTGCGTTGGCGAGGCTATCCGAAGTTACGGAAGAACGCTCCCGAAGCAAACAAGCCTGACATTATGTAAATTGGGTACTCCGGGAAAATGCAGAATATGCCCTGCCACAGCGATTTGAAGCCAGTCCTAAATGTGGAGGCAAGTGATAAATGTTAGATGATATCGTAGGCAAGCTAGCGCCCAAATTCTAAGCAAACAGCCCCACGCTG
The DNA here is from genome assembly GCF_048455015.1 of Haemaphysalis longicornis. Classification (NCBI taxonomy): domain Eukaryota; kingdom Metazoa; phylum Arthropoda; class Arachnida; order Ixodida; family Ixodidae; genus Haemaphysalis; species Haemaphysalis longicornis. The sequence continues at coordinate 141,589,386 of NW_027526385.1, forward strand.
GACGCAATATTAGTATAGAAAAGCACAGATCTGCTATTACATTAGATTTGAGAAGATGTGCTACTGGAAGGAACACGTTTGCGAAATGATGAAAAAACCAAACGATGGCTACTCGAAAAAAGACTCCCTCAATTCCTGAATAAGTGTTTTGTGTTTTTTATCTTATGTCCATTGCATGTGTTTGTGACAAGAGTAGTAAATAAAGGAAGTGAGTATGAATTGCTGCAATGACCTATAAGGAAATCATTATTTGAGGCCAAAGTTCAAATCTCATCAAACCATCACATCATACCCTTTACTCTTCACGTCGTGGTGCCCTTAACCCCAGTTGGTCTTGCGCCACTCTAATCCAACCATCATCATACATTTTCAGCGTGGGCTATTTGGATAAACGGACAAAAAATAAACACAACAACAACGGTGCCGTTTCGCAGGAACCCTATCGTCCCTGGTTGTATCAAATGAAGCCATCATCTTAAACTTCCTCTAGTGCAATAGAGAACTAAAGCAAGACTCCTGGTTTTTCAGAAATTGTTCGTAAATAATGCCTGGTGCGACAGATACCACCTTTGTTTATTTTAGTGGAGCTAGACGCTACAAAAAAGAAGCTTCGGTCAAGACAAAATTACGATACTCATGCTAAAAAATGCCATTTAGAGTTTCATTCCCAAGCTTGTAAATTTGTATATACACGAATTAAAAGGTTCATTTTAACGCGATAGCTTTATTAGACTCGAGTTTCGATTCCCGTGTGGCTCCTATCCGTATGCTACCAGCCGTTCTCATCAGGCGTCCACCGAAATAAGTCATTGCTGCCACATCATCACTGCTACGACTAAGGCAACAAGATTCGAAGGCTCCACGGAATCGTAATGTGGCGCAATATCAACTGAAGTTTGAAATAAAGGAGAGTGATATAACGGCAGATACGAAAGAACAGACACTTGTTTTCAGAAGGTGCAGCGCCTGCGCCAAATATTTGGTTCTAAACCCAGTGCGTAGTAGCATGCTTGGTAGACACGCTTGCCAGAATTTCCGGCAACTTTCCTCATCACACCAAGGCGTCTTTCAATCTGACATTCAAACAATATAAATTTCTGGCAATTCTTGCGCTGGCGCTACACTTGGGTTATGAGGCACGCTGTTGTGGAAGCCTCCAGAATAATTCGGACCACCTTAGGACCTTTTACGTGTGCCACAATCTCGACACACCGGCGTTTTGTTTTGTGCTTCCATCAGGAAAAGGGCTACTGCGGCCGGGAATCAAAACCAGGACCTTGGCATCAGCAGCGACACGACTTACCTACTGAGCCACCGTGCCGTCCTTTCCTCCAGAACTTATGCCAGAACCAACGTTAAGTGACCTAACTAAAACAGGGCAAAAAGAATTAACGCCTGTCTCCACAAATGAAGGAAGGCATACATGAAAAGCATAAAAGGACCAAAATAAAGCCCCCATGTAGAGTTTATTCACACAAGTTTTCAAAATGCTTCCCAATATTCCCACGGTTCTGTTTCCGGTGCAAGCTCAGTTTGCCAAATGACAGATGGCGCCACGTGGCCAAGGTTAAAATCCCCTTAAAATAGGCATGGATGTCCTCCGAGAGAACAGTTACTTAAGAATGCTCAGCGTGGCTCTCGAGACAAGCTGTAGTGGCAAAATCTTGATAGCCAAAAAAAGAAAATCTTCAACTAATTGCCCAGAGACAAAACGCCCAACCTAGAGAAGAGCGAGATGGAGACAAGAACAAACAATAAAACGTATGCAGCTGCGGTTAATGAGCCGAATATTGCAAAGCCTACGGTATCACATATTCACCCGCTCCAAACACAGGGAAAGAAACACCATCATCAGGACAGCATACGAGGTAGTCCTAGGCCTCGCAATTTTGCACGCTAAAGAAACTAACAATGGCTGCACCACCATGGTTACAGACTGGATATGTATAGACTGTTCTGGAAGAAGGGAAGGACTGGAATCGAACCCGTGCCCTCATGCCATCTTTCACTAAAACACACCTCGCTCGGGCCCCGTTATGACGGTGTGGCTTTACGGAACCTACGTCACTTGGATGAGACTGCGCCGTTTACACGACCCAACATGGTTAACAGTATTAATAATTGGGTGGCGTTCCTTTAACAAAGAAGTTAAAAAAAGAATTCTAAACCCAAGCAGTGCAACTACACTTCTGTCCTGATTACGTTCCAAACTTTTTCTCAACCCACTATCAGGTAAGCGTTTACAGCGACTGATGAACCGCCTTCAGGATTGTTGGACCGCTGGGTCTACCAGCTGCAGTGCGATGTCCAGAGAGCAAAGCGACACGCCTTATGGGATGAGGCTTTACAGGTAACCACCAGAAAGCGGGCGCGAGCCGGCCCAGCCAGGATACCATGCGACAGCTCGTCAGGAGCATAATAAAAATGAAGTCTCCCCCGCCGACAGATGACGCTAGGTGGGTTTCAGATTGGGGAGTAGCTGTACGCAACTCTTGACTGCGGTGTCGCTGGACAAAACCTGACTAGACCCTTAGTAAGGCGAAAGCGTCTACAGATGAGGTTTTGCTAAACGATAGAGCTATCTAGGATGCTGTATTTTGACGAATAGCGCTTCGTTGTCTTGTTCCCTCAACTTTTTTCGGATGTGCAGCAGCTGCATCAGTCCTGCAACGTCCAAACACCATTTTTTCTCCATCGGTGTTTCTACTGCTTAACCACCTGATCCTTAAGCTCCCTTCGCATATTCGCTTGGTTAAAGTAGCAGCGATGACGGTTTATGTACCGTGGCAAATTGCCGGGGGGGGGGAAACTTTGCTTGCAGGTCTCCTTCCTTCAGTGGAGGGACGTTTTTGCAGCCTTTTCTTCGGGTTATGCTGATGAACTTCTGGGCGTTCTGGATCCTCATTTTGTGTTCATTGTCTGCCACCCGTAAATTTGTACTTAGGGCTTCCCTCTTGGCTCGGTATAAAATCTACTGTCTTGAGCTTTCACATTTTTTTCTTCGCGTATTCTACACTCACATGGGTTTGGAGAAGTTCGTTCACGCAGATTTACAGTGCACTTTGACTTCTCGATGGTGAATTGGTGCTCCACGACGACGTGAATGATGTTCATGTTTTCGAACGAAAAGTATCCGGCTGCTTGTTGTGCCCATGCCTTACCATTGTTAGGGTTCTGGGGGGCGAACAGAGAGTTTTTTACGGCGCACACGTCTCTACTTCTAAAGTGGAAAATACAAAAGGGTTGCTTCTGGCCTTTTTACAAATGTTCGTGAAAGCTTCTTATATGATCTTTGTTTCCTTGTGCCGGCTAGTATGAGCGGATCGTTCGTAGACATAAAGTATTACGGTGGAAGGTCTGCCAGTGGGTAGCAGTCTTCGGCGGATTGAAGGTGGTGCTTCAAAGTAGCTGCCATAAACGCAGGTCTCCAAGTAGCCCCAAAGGGCACTGTACACATTTTCCACGTGGTTCAATCGGGTAGTGCATGGTCTGGTCGAGGTGATGCCCACTTGTCTTTTTTTTGGCGGTGCTTTTCTTAGAATTCGGTAGCACCAAGTTATACCCATCACTCGTGCGTCTTCGGTCTTGACTATCATGCTTTCAAGGTCAAAGAAATGAGGAAAACGTTTCGAGACCACTCCACCTTCCACGGACGGTCGAAGCACAACAGCACGGCCACAACAAATGACGTCGTCTACTAGAGGCAATGAACCTGTCTCAGACCATGCTAACCGTGTCTCCACGTCTTTCAGCATTCCGTGCACAGGTTTTGCGGTACCGGCTACCAGCGCCTAGTAATAGTCCTAGCCAATGAGAATCGCAATCTGCTTGTCCTTCACTGCTTGAATAGAGAGAGGCTGCTTATCTAGGTTCATCTTGTTCATTGCCACTGAAACTTTCTCTTTTGGTACGGCAATATTTCTACTGCATATAGTGTCCACTTCCAGCGCTTCGATAGAAATGGAAAGTTTTCTGCTGGCCGCAAGGAAGATGAATCGCACCTTTCCCAATCTTTTCCGCATATTTCGACCTTGGAACACCCCTACGGTCAACGATTCCTCGCCCACCAATTCGCTACCGAGTCTTACCAAGCAACAGCTGTAATTTCTACTATCAACAATCTTAAAACCACCAGTTCGGGTCTTAATCACAATCATGCGCCTACATCATCATTCCATTGATATTATATATAAAACACTAGCTTACATTCGAAATTTATTCTTTAAGACTTCTGTCTTCCCGCAAGAGCTTAAAAGTATTAAATCAATTTTTGTACTTAAAAGGGGGGATAAGTCTACAAATTTCTATACTTATATTTTTTAATAAATTGATCGAAACGCTAATTAAACAACCTTGTTTAAGCTACTTCATCAAGTTCTTTTTCCGTCCAGGTTAGTCCCCTAATCTTCACTTAATAGTGATGAGCACTCAATGCAGGAAGACCATTGATGAAGGTATAATTGTTGTTCTTTCTTCGTAGATTTTAATAAGGCATTTGATTCCATAAATCAAGACTTTTTTTGGCAAAGTAGCCTGATGTGGAATAATTCGTCCACCTTTAAACTAGATTAGGAATTACTTGCTCCCTCTAAAATTCCCACTAAAACCCAATTATGATATTTTTTTTCCTTCCCGTACGCTCAGGCACAATACTCTGACCATACGTATTCCCTGCCACACCATATTCCCAAGTAATAATGCTCTTTTTCTCGGTGTACAACTTGACTGCTCCCTTAAATTTACCGTGCACATTCACTATTTAAAAAGAAAACTGAATATGGTATCAGGGTCTTGTTAAAAGCGCGTCAATCTTTCAGCCTATCAACACTTATTTGCTTTTACAATTCACTATTTCATAGTCACATCAACTACTGTATTGTGTCTTGAGGACTTATCATTGGCAAATTATCTCCTCTCAACACAGTAAGAACCAAGCGGTATGACGGATAACATACAGCCAGTAAAACACGCATGCGCAGGCAGTTATTAAGTATCTAGGCCTTTCCACGACTGACACGCCCGTTCTGTATAACCTGGAAATATTTCCTTAGCGTTTTACCTAAAATTCGGAATACTTATATGTAATCATTAGAAAGCCACTTTACAGACCTAACAACACACGGTTCTCCCTTCAACACAACCACCTGCTTTCAAGGGTGCGCAGAAACTGTGGAAAACAATCGGTGGAATTCGCTGCTATGACAAACAGGAACAGCCTGCTCCTCGAACTTTTAGATCTATCACCTCTTTCCTCATTTAACCGCTCACTCAGGTCGTTTTTATCTGGCTAATTTTTGTACTCTCTTTTTCACTGTGATTACCTAGAAGTATTATGAGACCAAAGTTCATGACAAATCTTGAAGTCTCTTCCACTGTAAAATTCTGCATTATGTCTTTGAACATATATCTGTCACACAAACGTGTAAATTGATTAACCTTGATTGCCGTTGTTTTACCACATTTACTAGGTTACGCGCAACTTCTTTGTCTGTACAATTTTATGTCAATTCTGCCATTTACTACCAAGAGGTCACACTACAGTGTTTTTGGGACCTCTTTCTGTATATGGTGCGGCATGGCATACACCAGAAACCGATAAGCCTTGTTTTAATTCAGTTCAAATTATTCGATTCAAGAAGTACACTAATGGCCGAATAGAAATTACACTAGGCCGCACTACGTACAAAATCGGTTCTTAATAAACAGGCAAAAAAACGCACCAACCAGGAGGAAGGACAAAACCGCAACGCATCAGCATTCATGCAGTTAACTCTATACAAAACAGCAATACAAAACACAGCGCCAACTGACAGTGCGTAAACGCAAACTTCACGAGTGGTATTAATTCTCAACAAAGTAGAAATAGAGAATACAGGAACCATCCTCAGCATCCACGCCAAATTCTTTGGTCAACAATACAAAAGATAAAGGAAGACTGACACCTCGGGAACCCACAACAGACCCAACGACAATTCAATCTAACAAAACATTCTGTAAAAACGCAACCTCAGTATTCGCCTGCACTCTAAAAAAAGGGGGTTCCCATGACCCTCTTTGAGGGGTATTTACTTGCCAAAGAATTGACTCTTCCTGACCCCCTTTCACAGAGTCACGCCACTCTTTTTGAAAGGGGGTCATGCGGACCCCATCGCAGTAGAGTCACAGTAGACTGTGGGTGACTACCTTCTTAGAATCAGCACTGATTGCCCCGACCCTACCCTAATGAAAAAAGAGGGTCACAGTACTCCTTAATGATGGTCATCGCGACACTGTAGCAATAGTTGTGAGGACGCCCCTTTTATGAAGAGTCCCGCGTTGCTTGTGGTGAAAGAGTCATGGAAGTGTTTGGGTGACCCTCCAAGAGATGGTCAGTGCTACTTCCAGTGGAATCATTGCAGTAAATGTGCAAATCTGACGTACTTGGTCATCACAGACTCCCCAGTTACCCCATATTGTCTTAAGAATGTCATGATTGTTGCTTGATGACCACTTCACTATCTTCAGAAGATGTACATCTTATGGCGGCCAGTCAAGTAGCTCTGTCACTTTGTCAAACAAACATCGTCATTGTAATCATTAAGAGAATTCTCTGATTTTTGTGGAAAACAAATAACTTAGCTCACATAACTGCACTTTAACCCACATGCATGGAGCTTCATGAGCTGTTTCATACAAGTACAGCAAAGCAAACCAAAAGTAATTGAAAACTATTTTATTATAGACGAATGTGATACATACTTTAATGAAAAGCCTGCTTAGGGCATCAAAGCTGTTTTAAATCACAAAACAAACAGCAAATATCTTAAAAATAATAGATACAGAAAGTATGTTTCACTGTTTGCTACTGCTTGTCACAACACGTTTTGTGGTAACCAGCTTTGCATACCTGCTGTTGTAAGGTTGAAGTGGCGTGAAAAAATATTGCAATAATTTTTAAAGGCTTCATTTCTGCTTGGTGTTTTTAAGGCAGTCTTCTTACATAGGAAGTCCATGAAGTCAATCCAGAAATCGTCACAGGTCATGCACAAGTGCTGCAAGGTGTCCTCGGATCCTCCCGTCCCGGACCACGCCTTGTCTCGAACCTGACAGAAATATCAATGAAAAGAAATAGAACGATAACACAAAAGCAAAGTGATTGTAGCCAGCAGAGTAAAATCATCAACAACAGGCTAGCTGCCCAGTGCCTGAGAAAAAGGAGGGCGAGGAACACACCTCTTGCCACTACATTTCCTTGCTTCGCCGTTCCTCTTTTGTTAGGAAATGTTTCGTATTGGGGAACATATGTGTAATGCATCAAGTTACATATGGACATCCCACAAATGCAAAGGCTTCAAAAACTATTGCATCCGTAAAGAGGAACTTACAGCTCCAGGGAGGGAGACTAAGAATTTAGGAGTTCAAAAGGCTGCTACTCCCTACTTTTAATGGCATGAAAATATCTATGTAAAGCATAAAAGCAGCACAAGTAACAAAACAGTAAGTGTGCTGAGACACCTGCTGCACCAAGGGCATGCTCCATACTGCAAAACACAGGATGGGGATGAAGTTTAACTCAACCTGTTCGGTAAAAATAAAAAGCATTAGGCAAGATGGTACATAGTTTTAAAAAAGTCAAGTCCAAAGCACATAACAAATAAGATGACAAGACAAGCACTTGCTTGCAACTAAGCGTATTGAATGCATCGTCTCAAATAACACCCTTTAATAGTAGGCCGCACAATGGTAACAAAGGAATCATAGCGAAGTTTCTAAATGTTCAAGTTCATTGCCATACGGGTTCACTGTGCTCTTTTTTCTTATATAATAAACATCCAAGAGCTCCCAAATAAGTGGTTTAGCTTCTTTCCAGAAGTCAAACTTGGCCCAAGAAAGACTTGTCCTTGCATGATTCGCAATGAATGGGTACATGCCAAAAGCGTCATTGCCAAGAGACAAATAGGATATCGAATTCTCCAGATGAGAACGACACATCATAGATCACCCCCGATTCCCTGAGCAAAAACCGCTGGGTGTTCTGCTTCTTGCGCTTTTCTTTTGCTTTTAGGCTTGATAGCAATTTGCCTGAACCTTAAATCTACGCTTCACGGATTAAATTTCACTTTTTTTTTAAGTTATTCAATAAGACTGACTATACTTTCTACTCTGCATGCAATGCACCCCGTTTAGTTTTTTCCTTCAACAGTTGTTAGGTTAAGTGGAAGCATAAAACACTAAATAATGCTTACAGTTATAGTTATCGAGATCACACTTAATACGGTTTGAAAAGAAACCTAAGTTGATAACAATAAAACTGCGCAAAAGGACGGGACGGAAGAAGAGGACAACAAAGCAGGCGCAGTTTTGCGCAGTTTTATTGTTATCATGGAACACCAACTAGCCCAACAACGTGCTTTACTCAAACCTAAGTTGCCAGTACAAAGGGCACCCCTGCCTTGTTATGTATTTCGGTTTCTTCGTGTTCCTAGTGGCCACAAGAAAATAAAATTATAAACAACTTGTTGCCTTGAAATAATGTCAACGCATTTAGTTTCCGTACCCTTATTTTTAACTTCTCATATAATTAAATTTTGCACAAATCTTGTTCCAAAGTTTCTGAAGCACTCGATGGGGTTTTCTGCACGAGCTGTGAATTTGTAGTAAAGCTGACACTGCAGCCTTGATGGGACATGCCACAATAATTAGTTTCCCTATCCCAATTTATTGACTTTGGATGTCCAACCATTTGTTCTCAAACTGCCGATGCACTAGAGGGGCTTCTCTGCACAAATGGAGACTGATGCAGCAAAGCTGACACAAGAGTTGATCTCAACTCTTTTTTTACCGCGGAAAATTCACCAGTTTTTAGGGCTCTAAGAAAACATCTTTTTCTGCTAAATGTGTTCGTTACGCCCATAGTGCAGTGGCAAAAAATGAGGATGACTGAACGCCCTTTCTAGCACCAGCTGTATAGTGTTTGGATAAATAATGATTGCAAAAAAATTTCAAAACAATATTTTTGTCAACGTAAAGAAAAATGAAAAAAAGAAAAGGTGTATAACAAACCATCAACAGTCGAAAAAATTTAAAATACACATTTTGAAGGTTCACATTCAAAACGCCTGTCCAAAAAAGAATTCAGTACTGCAAATTAGTTTGTCCCCGTAGTGCCCGCGTCTCGTGGTGAAGCCGAAAATTCATTTTAAAATACACAATTTCGGATGGTTCTCTGAAATGGTTTGCTATTGTTAGGGGCCCAACTTAGTCCCCACGTGATGTAAAAAACATCTTAATAATGACTACTGCAAGCATCAGAATCACGGCAGGCAAGAGATGCAGAGAAATCCCCTTAGAATAGAAAACCATACTCAGTGGTGCATTTCTGTTGACATTATGATCATCAATTATCTACCAGAACTATCACTTGCGGTTTATTGTTATCTTCTGACTCGCTATGGTAGCCCTGCTGGAGGGAATAAGTTGCGATGCACTAGAATTGTGCCCTGCAAGCTTTCGCACGACAAAAAGAGTGCTGCCTCACACTTTCAAAAAGACACTATGTCAAGCCTTTTGGAGACTGCCAGAATAGACAGTTCCAGTAAGGAGCAACACTACTCCCCCAAAATACCCTCGTACTAAAAAACTGACCAGAGAACAGCTCCAGTGTTCAAGGCTGATTGGAAATCTCTCCTTGTCTGAACTGATATCCGATGACTTAGTGTTACTTTTTTACTCTCGGCTGGAGCTGTTATCACAAAAGTAGGGCATGGGTGAAGTGATGTCCCGAAAGGCGTTGTTTTTCCGAGGAATTGTAGAGGGCGACGGGGGTGCTATAGAAAGTAAGCTTGAAGTTGGGTAACTGCGTAATAGCACGAAATATGAAGCTTGCAACACACAAACAGAATGGAAACTGCTGGAAAGTGACTGAAAATGCCAGGTACACTTAATACACATGCGGGGAACCTTCAGAAATAAGCTTTCGCAAAATAAAACGACGCTTTTTCCGAACCAAAGCTCAGTAGTGGAAAGCTGGTGTCATTCCCAGGTAATTATCATCTGTCACCACCGTCGGATTGCAAAGCTGGCAACATGATTTGGTATTTGACTTGCTGGGAGACTTTTGATCAAGAAAATGTGATGGTAATGCAGCGTAGCCACAAGCCGCGTGCTTTTTGTCAAGCGCAGCAGCTACGCTCTCTTGTGAGAAAACATACACACCGCAGCTTGCAAAAAACGTTTCATAAAATCTCAAGGTAGCCTAAGCGGGAAAATGTAAACCAATTTTAAAGGTGCAGTGCCTAGACTAACCACCCGGGTACATGAGAAAAAACTACAACATCACAAAATGGGCAATATAAAGCACCAATCACCGGTGATCAGTGCTGTAAATTGCCGATATATATGTGGTCATTTCTCTTGCACATAACGCATCCCACTGGTTAGTCTAGGCACTGCAGTTTTAAAATCAGTTCTAATTTTCCTGCTCTGGCTACACTGAGATTTCTGACTGTGTTTTCTGAGGGCTGAGCAGCATGTGTTTGTTCGACAGGTGCCATGGCTACTACATTAGACAAAAAAGGATGTAACTTGTGGTTACGCTGCATAATCATTAGATTTTTTGATCAAAAGGTTCCAAGAAAGTCAAGTATGAAGTGGTGTCTTCAGCTTTGCAATCGGACAGCGTTTAAAGGTGACAACTACAAGAAAATGACACCACCTATTCACTAGTGAGCCTTGGATTAAACAACGGGTACCTTTTTTGAGTCAAAAAGTGTCTGTGAAGCTCTCCGCATGTCTGACAAGTGCACTTAGCATTTTCAGCCTTTTCCAGTAATTTGTGTCATTTCTGCATTGGGCAATTCATAATTGGCGCTACTACACAGTTACAGATCTTAAACACGATTGGACATAACGCCTTCGTCGCCCACTACTGTTCCTCGAAAAAAGCATGCCGTTTGCGATTTCACTTCACCCATGCCTTACTTTGCATTAACAGTTCCAGCTGAAAGTCAATAGATAAGCTCAAGTCAACGGACATCAGTTTAGACAAGGAGAGAGAGCTTCAAATTGGCTTCAGTTTTGATTCTGTACGAGGATATTTTCGGAGGTCTAGAGTTGCTCCTCAGTAGAACGGGGTATTCTGACAGAGTTTGCAACAAGTTTGGTAATGTTAGTTTTCGAAAACGTTAGGTGCAGCTGCAATGCAGGAGGCTCATGAAGCTGAACGCCTTTTTCATTTGTCACGCGACAGATACTCGGGGATAGCTAGCTGGGCACTGTTCTTGCATTGCACCTCATTCCTGAAAGCAGGGTTAGAAAAGCCAGCCAGAAGATTATAATAACCAGGAAGTGAAACCTTCAACAGGTGCGTGATAGTAAACTGTCAGTGAACGAGTTTTGCTTTCAGCCCCAAGCAGTTTTTTCCCATCCCGAATTTTTAGCTGACCATCAATGTGATGTCATCCGTTGACAAGATGTTTCAACATCATGTGGTGACAAATTAGTGCCTCTAATAATGATAAACCACCAGATTTTTTTTTCAGAAAACTATCCGAAATTGCACATTATGAAACAGAGGTCGGGCTTCACTGCAGAATAAGGGCACCACACATGAGAACATTTTTTTCATATCTGACAAATATTACAGGGCAACTAAATTTTTTTTCTAGGGTGTGTTTTTGTAATGTTTGGCAAAAATTATACTCCTAACTTTTGACAATCTAGGCGAATCGGTATACAAAACTTCTCTTTTATTTATATTTTCAATGTTTGAACAAAAAACTAATTTTGTTAATTTGCTCATCCGCTCTTGTTGGAAACGGCATCAAATAATCTGCACTTTGAACTCATGCCGTATGATCATAATCAATGTATTTACACAAAAACGTTTTGTTCAACCCCACAACTTGGTCGACTTTCTGCGGTAAAAAGAAGGTTGCCGTCCTGTCTGCGTGCCATATTCCGAATTCTATTCTTGGCAGATATCAGCGTCAACGCCAGAAGTAGTGACTAAGCGAGCATCGCAATGCATACGGCAGCTTCTTGATTTTCGGACCGTCTTGAGCGTTTTGATGTTAAGGACAGGTTTTAGTAGTGGGAAGCATCGTTTCGTTCACTAAAAAAGAATTACCTTTTAACTCTAGCTTCCATCGGCTGCCATGAGACAAATGCTACGAAGCTATTTTTCTTAGAAAACTGTTACTAAAGACAACTGTTTTTCTAGTGGCTCATTTTATTCATGACTACGTTGACTGAAGTTGTTGAAATCGCGACTGTGTGAGAGCTTTTTTTGAGAGGAATAAGGAAGCTTTAACCTAATTGCTTGTAGTATTAGCATAACAGGGCTGATCTGGAAGACAACTTCGCGAGAAGCGAGCGTTATCGCTGCCAAAATAGCTTAACAATACAATAACTGCCCCCACATCAAGATATTCATTGATGCCAGGGTCTGTATGGGACATTTAGCAGGTATGTCACGGTGTCGCAGTGGTGGTGGGGTTAAAAACCAGGTAGTTGTTTTGAAGTTTGGTAGCTAGTACCTCACAATACGCCTTTTTTGTCTGCTTTTTAGGTTTTTTTAGAGGATTATTAGGAGCGAGATTGCAAAACTGGGAACAATTGCAAAAAAAAAATTAAGCGATTTCGCTTACACAATCGTTTTAATAAAAAATCCTAAAAGAACACAAAAAAAGCAACACTCAGTTTTTTCAAAGCTCCTGCAAAGTGATTTCATTAAAAGTAATTACTGTTATACTTACCAGTGCTCCTCTGAAGGCTTCGACACCACTTTCCTTCAGCAAAACAAGCCGCAGGACAGTGTATTCACCCCTCTTGCATCTAATTATCAAAAAAGGAGAATATCACTGTGACAAAGAAAGTAATAAGGTGTGGGGGACCAACAAAAGGGTATAGAAAAGGCTATAAGAAAAAAAGCCCCACTGGGCTCCAGCTTCACAAATGCAATGTGATAATTGCTACGCTCACCATATTTTCACGGTATATTAACATTTGCTTTATTATCAGGGTCTCTACTTCCACACGACTTTCATTAAGCAATATTAGAAGTGGAAGTGGATCACGAGTTTGTGAAAAAGGCTGAATTGCTTTAAACAGACAGATGACAACGTCAGCACTGTTTCAGCAGCATGCAAGCAATAACACATGCAGTAAAGGGTCCATAAAGGCTGAATACAGCTTTGTTTAGTTTGAAAGAACTGGCCTTTGGGTAGTCACTAAGCTCACTTCCAAGCCGGAAATACATAATGTAGCCGGAAATACTCAAGCAACAAAGAATATTTTCAAATTTCTCACTGAGGCTTTGGCATGAGAGACGCAATATGGGCTAGCACTAAAAATGTCGAACAGACAAGAGTCTTTGCCGGCCCTGCTACATTAGAATTGGCACGCTGGCGCTTCTCCTCCACGTCGTGTTAGGCGTTTTCCTAGCGTTTTCTGGGCATGTGTTCACTTCTACACTTAACACTTCAGACTACTGGCCTGGTCGTGGAAGGAAAGAAAGCTGCTTCTTCCTGTGTTGTGGCCCACAAAAATGTTTAAAAATAACATCAGATGTGCATTATGCATTGCAAAAGTTGCCGGAAGTAAAGACAGAAGCCACACCGCAAATAGTGAGCTCTGTCTGGACAACTTCTACCTAGCTTGATAATTTTACTTAGATTTTGTTAAAAATGTAGGCCATATTTGGCCCCTAGCACCAATTTGAGCCATTCGAGAGGGCGTTGTTGCACTCTTCCCTTCAATTATCCGCTCTTCTATTGCTCCATTTGTCAATTTCGCCTGTTAAGGCTGACCAGTCCTCCTTTCATTCTGTCCCCCATTTTACGCTCTCCCTGTCTCCTTTGCCTTTGTGCTATAGAGAATAACTGGTTTGCTTGTTTTCATTTATGTTGGTTACATTGCTCACAAAACCGGAGGCTGAAAAAAAAACTTTTCCGAACTAGTGTTTGCCGTGCTCGGCGTTATTTTAGTCTAATATTGCCTCGAGGAAGCTCTACCCACTGATCAAATCATCAAATCACTGATCAAGTCATTAGGGTTTCTACAGCTGTCGTATGAAAGTTTTGGCATATTTATAGTAGTTCAGGATTCCTTCACCTGCTTTATGTCGGTACATACCAAGCACACACACCTTCTTTTAGCAGACAAAATATCAGCAGCATCAGCCCAGAAAACAACAGTCAGTTTCGCCATGCCTTATTACGGGATACGTTGGCTCGGTGATACAGCATTGGTGATACAGACACAAAGTGTGAAAGAAGAGTTGATCTGACATGAGTGACTCAGCAGAAGAGATATCCGGTGTTGCTGGGTGTACTTTTGAGGGGAGACAGTTGGTGAAAGGGAAGTCATGTGTCGAAATAGTTCTTTTCAGTGAGGAAAGGGGGCGGGGAGCGGAAGGCACCGGATAGGGACACCGCAGGAATTCCGGTGAGGCTTTGGGAGACATCAGCAGGAAGGCAAGTACGACAGTACATGGCTGGTATGTTATAGCAGCATGGCATGCACAGGCAGGGTGATATAAAAACACATCCAAGAGACCCGCTTGCAAGAATATCAGCATAATGTTCTTCACCCACAGATGTCTACTTCCTAAGCCCCATAATTCCCACAAGAACACTTATTGTTGCAAGCACTGCTCTTGGATGTTTTATTTTTTTATCGCAATACCCGTTCGTGTAGTGATAACAGCACTGGACTTCCTGTCTGTACCACCCATGTCCTTAATAATGTCTCCCAAACCGTCACTCGAAGTACTGCAGCATCACACTCTAGCACCGTCCAACCCTCCCCCATGCCCTTTCTGAAATTCGAAAAAAAGATATTGACACATGGCTTCCCTTTTCCCAATTGGCTCCTCTGAAGGGCACCTGGAGCAACACCTGGTTTGTCTTTTGCAAACTCGCTCTATTCAAATCAACTGTCCTCTCACACATTGCTTCTCTCTCGCCAACCGTTTTAGGCATGCCAAAGATGACCGTTGTTGTTCGGGTTGAGCATGCTATTTTCTGCCCCCTGCACATTGCAAATTCTCATCTGCTTAACTACAGCTACACCTCCTTCGTCCTCACCTTTTGCGAACTTTTTTTCCAGCACGACGCCGACAGCACCCGGTCAACGCGTACGCTGCCGGGGCGCGTTGCCGAGCGAGTACGGCAGTTTCACAAAGCATATCGCGGCCCGCAGACCGCGAGCAGCCGCGAGGAGCGCGGTCGCGACGGCGGCAGCGACTCTTGCGAGCGCAATAGCTTCGAAGAGCGCACTGCACGAAATTAACTTCCTCAAATTGGGGGGGGGGGGGAGATTTCACAAAGCCTACGAGGCGCCAGCCAGCAAGCACACAAGCACAGCATATGTAACCTTTTCGGCATGTGCAGGGAAAGCTAACCGAGACAAATATTTCACTTGGTATTATTAGCATGGACAGTACTCACATGAAAAAATACGAGGACACAGCCTTTGTTCCGGCTTCGCATTCAACCGTAGTACGCCGTCCACATGCCGAACTGAAGAACTCTAGTAGACGATTTCAGGTGGTGCGCAATGGATTCCACAGAGCAAATGTGATACCGGTGTCACGCCGTTTCCATCTCGCAGCAGTTTTAATACGCGAATTCGACAAAAACGCGTGAACTCGCCCCGCTGCCTTCGCGCCCATGATCACCCATGTTCGCGCCACTCAATGGCTTACTGCACTTGGCTCGCAGTAAATTCTATTGATTCGCGTTGTCTGACATATTGCATTTGTATTCTCGTGATTGGGTTTTAAAGCAAACCCTAGACAAAAATACTGTTCTGGCACAAAAATGTTATATATCTACGTTTTACGTAATGTACATTTTTATATTATTAGCGCGAAGCAGTCACGTGACTACTTGGCGGCGTTTTAACGCACTAAAAAAGACGACGCTCGCACGCAGGTTCCAATACCTAATATTTGTGGGCATGTTGCATTAATCGTATAAATAAAATGATTGTCTCAGTATGAAGTACTTTTTTTTGAATAAAAGCAACTAAAAATAGGGATTTGAATGACTAACACTTGTATTCTGCTTTTTGGTCGGTCAGCTCGGTGTAAATTTAAGCGAGATTTGAACACAGGGCTCTGAACGAGCGCAAGTGCGATGCATTACATCAATATGTATTTCGTGTACAAAATACTAGTGGCACATGAAGCATTAAACATACTGCTTAATTGGTAAAACGCAAATGAAAATAACATCTGCAGTGTAGTAGGCTTTGTTGCAGGACAACAAAGCTTTGCAAGAAAGCAGGCACCAATATCATACGTAAAGAGGCTGAAATGCAGGGCGGCAGAATTCAGGCGCAAAAGCTAGTTACGAACACGTCACGCGTCCTGATATTCTCCCGCCTGTTTTGTAGGGTTCCTTAGGAGGCCATTTAGTTGCCTAGCAATATATATTACAAAGCATAGTTTTATTCTTGTTCTTATTCGCAGAGCGTTATCCGGTGCAAAGTTAGCACTATTTTTAAAGTAGAAACAGACAACCTATTTAAATCATATACAGAGGCAATGTCACTCATACTTGTTGGTTATTTCATCAACTTTGAACAGCTTACTGCAAAGACTTTACTTCCTATATACCAATTAGGTATATTGTGTTATTGTTACATGTGGTTTCTATGTGATGTTAAAATATTTGCTAGTCTTGGCACACTTTAGCATTTCCATTCGCCCATAGTTACCGACAATTGTAAGAGCAAAATAATTTGGCTGCCATAGGTGTGGTATGTATTGCAGATGATTGCTTTTTGATACCACATATTCACAAAATTTGTTAAAGTGAAGCTCTCTATGCCCACTCATGGAACTTTTACTCCTGAACGCACTGCAGGAAAGCGAACTTTATCGAATGGGAGGGCTTATGGCGGTTATGATGATAAAATACAGGGCAGGAAATCCAACTTTACCCATTGGGAGGGCAAATTGTGGTGTAGTTGATAAGACGTGAAGTACGAAAGCCAACTTTACAAATTTGGAGGGCATATATTGAAGAAGAAGACGAAGAGGAGCAGGAGGGAAAATGCGAAGCTTTCTCCGATACAAATCAAAAGTCCACACTCTTATCTGCCAAAGTCCAAATCAACGACAACGCTGAGCTAACTGATGCAGCATATGCAGATGACCCAATTACACTCTAAAAATCATAAACACCACTTTAGCTTAGCTGAGCACTTTCCATTGTAGACTTTGCGTTTGTATTGTAGAAAGCTTGGTGTTATAAAATTGTGTTTTTCATAAACGGCATGAGATTTTTTATGCTTTGCAGTCCTAGAAAATCACATTTTGTACAGTTTGCGCCGAACCGAACAAAGCCAGGGGACACACAACTGCGTACCCTCACTTTGCATGTTTGCATGACCCTTACTTTGTACCCTTACTTTGCATGACTGGATGGCCTAGCACCTCAAAACGTGAGTCTCGAACCGATACCGCAGCCGCACGTAGAACCGCAGGGTAGTTTTTCGTGCAAGCAAAAAAAAGTAAAGTTTTGTTGCACTTGCTGACTACGGTCGTGTCACGCCACAAAAGCGAAGCCACCAGTGGATGCTACGTTAGATACCCGACGTGGCTAGCCGCACCGCTCATCAGCATTACGACAAATGTTTTTGTCAATTCTAGGCATTCTCATTTGGGCTGGTTCCTTACACAAGTGCTCGAATTCTATAAATTAACTAATTTCTCCGGCCAATCTCCGGCCAAGGGTAATGTCGCAACACCCTCGTTACATAGAGACCGCAAACATTTTGACTTCAACGGCGTTGGCAGTGGGGAATTCAAAACATTGTTAAATCAACGAATTTCTTGTGGAGGTTGGTACATCCAGGTGTAACTGCAGAACAAAGTTGTATTTTGTCTTCAATATACAATTTGGAAAAAGAAATAATACACGCTAAATAGATGAACATTGCTCTAGAAAAAGTTTGACAACGATGATGGGTGCACGCAGTGGGAACTTCAACGCTCGTGCTTTCGCAATCCCTGCAACAGAAATGCTATGGTGTCTTCTCAATCTTGTTATGAAAAGCCGATTGGCATTCGCTTTTTGCACTTATACCTAGCTGTCCTAAACTTTAGAATACACGTGTTTCACAAGAATAGCAGAACGGCATGGTAGCCTTATTGGACTGAAAATATGTAAAACTGGTTCATTTGTTAACCGCACAGGAAGGTATCCTAAACAGCATGCTGCACTCTGGCAAACTGATGAGAGCTCTGGTCAGGAAAAAAACAGAAATAAAAGCTGAGACAAATTTACGGACTAAATTACCGTCACCAGGATCAGGCCAGGATCGCTGTCAATATAAAATGGCTTTTCATAGAACTCACTGCTTGGTTTAATAGATTGAAATTATGGTTGAAAAATTGAAAGATTGAAAAACTAGCAGAGCGAGTAGATGACACCTGCTTCTCAGCTGGCAAACACGTTGCACTCTTGAGATATGTCAGAGAATGTAAACGCCCGGCTATACGACTTTATGGGGAGCCTAAACAAGCATACTAAAGTCGAGGCGACGTGAAACTGGAACAACAATAATTACGCGTATAAAAAATCAGTTTCGCAGGACCCATTTGCAAGAAACTTCAGTGTATTTTACAAACTACAGGTCGGCTGGGCTCGGAAGCACAAATCACTAATAAAATAAAGACGGAATATATAATGTACTGCAGGTGCCAAACTTGGTGTGTTAAAATAAACAATGCAGCGTACTTGAATGCCGCGATTCACGCAAGCCAGTGCGAATCGCGTCATACATGATCACAACAAAGCCATCTGGAACCCTAAGCCTGTCCGCTTAACTTGCGTCGCGCTTCGCAGCTTGCATGCAGGAATGAACACCTGTACTGCGCGCACTGCCTCCGGGTCTGCTCCGCATCCAGAAGAGACGCCAGTAAGAAGGGGGCACACCGATCGTACAAAGGAGCGGGAGGCGGTTGGTGGGAAGACAAACGAAAGATAAGACATAAAGAAAAGCTATGGCTGAGAGAACCGAGTGAGCGGACTCAACAGCCGGCACACAGGCCCCCGGTACTCTCATGTTGTCCCCTGTTTCGGAACGCGGTGCGCATGGGTCCTCCGATTACTCAGGATAGGCATGAAATGGAGTCACAGATACAGAATTTTCATTGGATTCTTTACACGGGGACATCGCCGGGACTGAAAAGTCTGTCGTAAAACCCGGTTTGTCGTAAAAGGCCTTGACATATAATCTGAGGGCTACACTTGTTCATCGCATTTCTCGTAGCCCACCTGGACGAAGGGGTTAGTGGCTGAGTTGAACAGCAGAATTAAAGTCTTGATGTAAAAGCTGTAAATATGTACTAGGCGATGGGACCGAGGAAGTATTGAAGCAATATCGTTTTGTTGGATATTTTTTTAGATATCTAAAGGACAACGAATAATTTTAGAATCATAATAAAAGCTTGAGAAAAGTCATTTCAGGAGGCAATGAACAGGAGCAGTGACCTGGGGAGAAGAATTGTTTAAACATCTATTTGCCGCCAATATAGGGGAGGAAATCAGCGCTGCGTGCGCCGCGGCCTCTAAAGCAACTCAGAAATTGGACAGATACCAACGGAGCCATCGTCGTGTTAGAGTTGATGGATGTTCCATGTAGCAGTTAGTAAACCAGGTATATGCACAAGTAAAGGGCAACAATATTTCAAGGTTCAGTGTATAATCTCAAGAATTCACGAGCACTCTGTCCATCTGCCTAACAAATGTTCGGCTTGGCCCATAGAGAAAGCCTCGTTTTGGATTTATTATACTCAGCGAAACCTTTCTTTCGCGATGGAGCGAACTCTACGGAGGGGGCAGGAGCTAACTGCTTCCCGCTAGTGCGCCAAAGTAGTTCCCAATAAAATGGTTTCAATTCCAGTTGAGGCGGGAGAGATACGTATTTTTTACAGGTCAGTTCTATGCATGAGCTCCGCCGTAAAGCGCGATAACCCATGGTCACCGAGTATGCTGGCATGTTGGCATTTCCTTCTATACACTCCAAATGTCAACACAACCGAACGCTTCGGCTGAGAAATTCTGACCGACCTGACACATCATAGCGTAGAATATACTGTCCATCTCTATATAATCCAGAAACAATGTGCATTTTGTCAGCGCTAGAATTTTGAGGGCATGCACTGGTATGTAAACTGTTCTGGAGCCTAAAATGTTTCAGCACAGCGAACATGTGCAGCCTGATTACATAGCGCGGGCCTGGTTCACCGAACGAGCAGCACGCAAACATTACAGAGCGCAGTTATTCGCCATTTGGATCGCGTTGAGTGCCTTGAAGGGTGAAGCCACCATACCGGTGCACTCTTGCCATTCCGTAACATTAGGTGCTCTTCCAGTCAACAAATGAAGCTTTTTTATGCTTGGGGCGCTCCAGTATACCACTAGGAACCTGAGACCTGAGCCATGCGACAATACGCTCACTTACGCTAGCAAGCTGGCTAACCGATCGAAATCCTCAAAGGAAGGAGAGTCCCGGTTGCTTTATCCTCACTATGGCCACCGCGTTGCGGACATCATGCTTCCTTTGTTTTTAAAGCTGTTCGTTCTCGACCTTCTTAAAAATTCCACGCGGAAAATGAAGTGGCGAGCTACATTAGGTAAATAAAACTGCCGTCAACGAAGACGCGAGGTTTTATGACCAAAACCTATGCAGTCCCAGTGGCCAATGCCCAAACCAAAAAATACTCGAAAATCTAAAAAGATTTTTTTACTTTATATATTCTGGTTAATCATTCAGCCTCATTATCAATTCAAGGATAAAAAAACAAGAGGTATGTTTTTGAATTGCTTAGGGTGCACCAAGCGAATTATCCTTTTAGGCTATTTTAGGCGGCGCAGCGAAACCGCGTGCTTCGGCCCTGTCGCCTTGACACCCATAAAAGATGCAAACAGGTGTGCCATTTGAGACCACTAGATGTAAGGGTTTAAAAAGACACTCAAAGAAGCCCAACTAGGGTAGTAGCTAACGCATACGTGGCAAGGCCAAGTGACACAACACCGCATTCTGAGAATTTCATACACTGACGACCTTGTTATTTTGGTTGATAAGCATAGCGATATGGAAGGGCTCATAAATACAACTGGCGGGGAAGCCGCAGACGTCGGGTTAGATTTTAGCCCTGAAAAATATGTATAAATGTTTTTAATGACACTAGCAATATCCCACTGTCAATCGAGCATGGCGAATATCCCAGTCAAGGAATAAAAATATTTGGGAGTGTAGATAAACGAAGGGGACAACTACTGAAAATTCGCGAGGAGCAACGTAAGAATAAAAGAACGGGAAACGCAGCTATAATAAAGGATTAAGCTGTGTAGTGCTAACAGAAATATAAAGTAGTAAGAGGAATGCGGAAATGAGTAATGGTTTCAGGTCTCAAATTCACGAATGCAGTACTGCGCCTAAAAGCAGATTCGCTATGATGCCTTGAAGTGATTGAGAGAAGGATAAACAGTTTGGCCTTGAGAGCGTGTGGTAAAACAAATAACGAACGAGTGCAGGGAGATATCGGCTAGCCAACATTGAAAGTTGGATAAGATAAGCGTGAAAAATGTTTTGTGGGGAGGGTTAGGGGAATTGATCAACGTAGGTATACAGCTTGTTTTCAGATACGTGTACATTAAAACCCGGGAATGCAGGGGATAAGGAAGACTAAAAGGATAACGTTGAAATAGCAAAACAACAGTGGGCAATGCAAGAGAGCCAAGGTAACCAAAAAAGAAGCAACGCACGCAGAAACAAAGAAATGGAGAGAAAAAAATGTCAGCTAATCGTCATTTTAGATGTGCAGGTAAGAGCAATTGGACATCAGCAAATCAAATTCTTGCTCTAATTACTAGGGCAGAGCTTTGCGTTTTAGGTCTGGAGCTAGTTGATTGAGAACTAAGAGCTTTGTGGGGAAGTATGAACGAAATAATGGGGTATGCATGTTCTGTGGAAAAGAAGCGGAAACTACTGGGAAAATCTTGTTTGAATACGACTGCATCCATTCAAAACTGCATAAGGAAAATATTCGGCTGCCAGAGACGCGAAGTTTTAAGGGTGGCACACATGGACTTAACTTCAAAGCTGTCGATACAATTAAATTAAGATTATATGCTGGCACACGAAAAGCTGAAACGGGAATATTGACTAGCCGCGCTACCACCGGTTAGATAAAGTATTTTCGGCCTGCACCAAGTGCAGTGCTAGAAGTGAACAAAGAGCGTCAAACATATATTATTTCATTGGTAAGATGACACGTCCTTCCACGTTACAAAGCGGCTGTCATTAGAAATCAATCAATCACGCATGCATTACGTAGAGGCTAGTCACGGTTTCAATCGTATCCCTTGTAAATTTTGCCAACCATGCTTGGATGTCTTAAATCCCCAAGTGTAGATTTTCCCAGTGCGCAAGTGGCGTGTGGTTGCCCCAGTCTTTTTTTATTGTCAAGCTGGGTCAGCTCTTCTCGCTCTTACGCTCTTCTTCCGATACCTTCGTAGTTGCTACTGCACTAGCTTAAAATTCAATTCTACAACGTGTACTAGCATATACAGGAGTCAAAGAAACCCCCGAATCTTCGCGGGATGATGCGGTGCATGGGGAAAACCAGCGGCAAGGGCACGGTTTGACAGTCGTTTTGTTGGCACTTTACTTTGTGCAGTTAAAAAAGCACACCTCTCCACGCTATCGCTCCGCTCTAGCGTCTTCGGCTTTCATTTTCTCGCTCTGCAAAGAGCGACGCAATCCACAAACACGTTTGGCGGCATGCCATGGCTACAACTTACGCAATAAACGACGACTTCTAGGATGAACACCGCATGGATATATTTTGGCGACATGCCTTTTTCACAGTTAGTAATATGGTGAAATGACTTACGTTCTTTCCTATGTCTCCATCTTTTACTTAACAGCAACACTGAGGTCGTGCTTTTCCTCTCTGAAACACTGCAAAATAGATTATGAACTTCTTTGCCGTGCCATAGCATGAAAGGGTAACAGCCACCCTGTCAGTTTCATAACCGACAAGCCTTTACGGTAATATACAAGGCGTCATCAACGCAATTTTATTTTAACCTCGATTACCAGTTTTGTGTACTATTCCGAGAACTTGTTAACACTTCCAAAGAATGTTCACTACTGCATAGAGGATCATGCTAGATGCAGCAAAAAAGGAAACAACCCTACCCACAAACGCATTGTAGTTTCCCAGCTCTGTAGCCAACCAAACTAAAATTCCTGCGAGTCTAGAGGCTCTTTTAATGTTGTATTTCCCGTGTTATCTTGATTCACCCAAATACTAAAAAACCCGGCATGCTTCCTGAAGAACTTGCTCGCTTTCGATTAGCTTAGGAATGATAAACGGCGATTGGCTGTATCTCTCGGGCATTTCAAAAGTTCTTTCAAACCGGGTGTTTATGCTTCTTAAGGACAAAGACGATAAAAAAGAAGGTCAAGGTGATTCCAAGAAACAGGTAGCCATCAATATTACCGGAGCAGTACACATTGGGTAACGGAGCGCAATTTCTCTGGAGATCCCTTATACACCTGGTTTACGTGCTACTACCGCCAATAGTAACACAGGAAAGTCAGCCCTTTTATGATTGGCTTCATTAGGTTAAACAAAACTAGAGAAGCAATAGGAACTGATAGCCCAAAACGAAATTAAATAATAAAAAGGTTATCCTGGTAAACAGAGCCAGGCGGTTTGAATAAAAAAAACGCGCAGTTGCTTAGCTCGGCTATGACAGGATATAATAAGCGTCAGTGAAGGTTCAGCTGGTTATTCTTAGCTTTCCTGGTTGTCTAGGGTTAGCGTGATTATCTAGATTACTGCTGCTTCAATGACGCAAACACGGTACACAAATTACGTAATATATAAATATTTTCAAGCGGTTCCGGCGCAGCGTCACCAAATCTCCAGAGCAAAGTCGGATCCACAGGCACACGCCGGTGTTGCTGCGGCTCACGAGACATCGCTTCTAATCCTGGCCACCCCTCGCGTCGTCATCAAGTGGACGAGGCCGCAACGGGCCGAACGGAGGTCGGCAAAGACGCTGGACGCGTGGGGTGTGGTTTTACAGGCACACGCCTATATTTCTGCGACTCACGAGCCATCGGTTCCACAGAAAGCCACTGCTCTCATGATCATCAACTGGACCGAGCTTCCGCGAGCCACACTTGTGCAGCACGGTGTTGCTGCAACGCATGAGCCATTGGTTCCGCACCAGCCCATCCCTCGCATGATCGTCAAGGGGACCGGGCCGCCACCGGACGGTTCTCCATTAGTGACGTGAAACTGCTCAACCTCGACCAGTGTAGCTATCGATACAATAATAACATCAAAAATACAAATGCAGCCCAAACTGGCAAGCTTCTTGCCTGATTTTCAAACATGGGAAATATTTTATAACATTTTTGAGAAGAGGAATAATATCCATAGTAACAGGTAACGAATCCACGAGTAAAAATACAACCACTATGAGCAACAACCTTTCTGTTCTTGGAGCACCCAGTTCACGGATGCAGGGTTTCACTCATCGTGCACATCACATGCTTCCCATAGACGCAATCATCATGTAATACAGGGTATTTTTGGTTTGATCGTTCGAAACGTCTTTTTCGGGTCTTGATGCTTCAACCGCTGCCTCAAATATTCGCTTGTACTGTACTCACTGTCGTTGAGGCATACGGCCTGTCTGACAGCTGTCCTTGACGCTTTTCTCAAGTGATTTAGGTGCACCTCGACCTCGTAGTGTGGCCTTTACACATCACTTGTACAGCTTCATTAAGGTCTCAGAATGCCGTTGAGAATACCGCGACAGATCGGGACTAACCGCTCCGGCATTCTGGCTACCATACCTGCAGCATTTGACGACTCGCCAGGTTTTCCTTTCCGCCCAGGTGATGATATCGACAACGGGCTGGTCAACAATGTTCCGATCATTATATTCCCATGTTTGGATGATTTGCTTAAACTATAGAACGCCGCTATTCACTTGTGTGACACCGAGAACGCGTGATTTTTAATGAGGAAGCATAATCACCAACCGCAAGAGCTTCACCGACCAGCTATAAGAACTTTTTGGAACGCCATCTACCCGCTCTGCCAGATTCCAAAAAGTACTTTACGTCTGGGTTTGAAAGGTCTAGTGAAACACGCCTTGTGCATTGATGTCTTGGGTGTCGTTTCCATCTCGTTGATGAGGAAATGTCAGCGGCAGTGAAAGTCCTACAAAACCTGAAAAACATCGCGTTATGTGCTTCCTCGCACTTTCTTCTCAGAATCCTGCATGCGTAATAGCCTACTCACAACTTTCCAACGTTTGGACATTCCCCAATTTATTCGACTCTACCAGGAATCTAGGAAACGTAACGTTTTTGAGGATTTGAACATTTGTGCATTAATATGCGAGATCATCTCTGATGAACTGTTACCTATGACTCGCTTCCTCACGTCGAGGCCATACTCACACAAAGGGGTTTGTTTACATCGTGTGTGCTGTGGACATCGAAGTCATGGTAATAAGTGGAATTTCGTCACAACCTATTTGTGGTCACTGCCATCATATGATCCCAATTGGCGATCGTGGCAAAATCACCGCCGAGGGGGTAAAGGTACTATATACTCATTTATGTTACAACGGCAGGCGCGGTAGCTGCTTAGCCGCTCTTGTACGCTTTCCTTTACACGTTGACGGAAGAAATCCCAAGCGATGTCACACCGCGCTACAAGTAAAATTTGAGCCACATTTATTTTTTTGGTGTGCTTCGTCAGCATGAACAGCAAAACGATTGCTCTCTGTGTAGAAGTGACACCACCCGCCCTTCTAAGGTTATCGCTTTCCGTGACATGCCTCGATTCGGCGATAGCCATTACGCCTACAGGCTCGCCTAACGTGCTAACTCTACGGGCAATGCGCCGCCCATAGCCCTTGGTCTGCCTTCGTTCTCTGTCGCCACTCCGTCTTGCCTCCAACCCTACTAACGGTGCCGACAAAGAACTGGCTTCTGCAGTTTTTGACGGGAAGCTAACTTGTAGAAATGGCCAGAAGTCACTCACAAAGTGCATCAACCAATTTGGACGTCAAAGTAGAAGGGAACATAGTTGTTACCTTTGCTGACAGGAGAGCTAATATTTCACTATATAACAAAAGATTTTGTTCGCCGCTACGTAAAGTATGAACCTTGTATGATAGCCCCCTCATGCACTTACAGCCAATGTGTCCTCAAATCCACGGAATATTGAACTGGGTTTTTTTATATTGTCACATGAAAAATGTTTTATTACAAATACTTAGCATATTTACAGAACGAACAGTAACACACAAAATACGAAATTTAGCTACAGCTGAAACCAGAGTGACGCATTCTCTCTCATTGATTGTACAAGTACATTTTGATGGGGACAGAAGCCTGCTGACTTAAGCGACGACCTGACCAGCCCCAGCTTGACGTAGGCTGAGGATTTCACCAACACGATGCCCACTTTCGTTTGTGGGTGTTTCGGTTGAGTTGGACACGTCTAATTTGGCTAACACTTGGTAACTTGTTACCATGAAATATGGTGTAGCAAATGCTGCAGCGCGTTCAACGTTACCGGATAAAGTGGCATCTTTTGTTGGGATGTAATTGAGAGAACGGCCGTTGTAGGCAAACCATTTGTGCTACTACAAAATTGGAAGAACGGCCAACAAAGCCGAGAACGTCAGCTGTCAAGCTCGGTACAGGAAACTGTTTCACCGCTTTACTTTATACGGGCGAGGCTTAACTGCTTGTGCGTCAAATAGACGCGGTAAAATGGTGATTCGCCACTTCCCCAATCGACAAGGGAAGAATTTACTGAAATCCGGCATGTCGGAAAACAACCAGTATTACGGTCAAGTGGTTCATATAGCTAGACAATGAAGAGCGAAAACAACATCGTCGGTGAGTAGTGGCATGGGCGATTTTATGGTGCTGGTTTCGCGGTGTAAAGTGACATAGCATACTTGCGAAGCAGCTACAGAAAAAGTTGTAGTGAGGTAACTGGATACATTGGCTCTGGCAGTGGCGACAAAAATGGCGCAGATGAGTCGAGTGTAAGCAGGTATGCTCGTCGTCTCTAGTTACCTACTCACGGCCCGGCAACATGAACCGCCGTCAGGTCGAAACTGGACTCAGCCGTCTACCCTGTTGGAAAATACCAAACCATTGAATAGAGATTATTATAGATTGACATGGTCGTAGGGGATGAAATGGGCTTTATTAAAGATGAGGCGGCAGGTGCGCAGGAAATTCGTAGGCGGGGAGCGGTTGTGGGGGTGGTGGTGGACCGAAAAATGGCGCATACCCACTTAGGAGGATTTGCCAAGAAAAGATATGTTACAATCAATTATGCGAGCCAAAATAATGGAGCAGAAGAAAGAATTTGGTCTAGGGTAATGAGTGAGAGAGAGGAAAAACACATAACAAAGAAAACAACAGAGAGAAGAGTTGGGAAAATATATTAAAAGTCAGCCTAATCGGAATGTTTTTAACACTGCAGACGAGCTGTCTCCGAAATGGAGTGGATGGCGTTGCACACGTCCTTATGGCACCGGCACCGCCTTCTCCCCCCAATCGACAAAAGCACCGGTACAGTCAAAGACAGTCCAAGAAGTAGCAGGGGAATCTCCAGCAGCCTTCTCCGATGGTTAGAAAATCGGCGCCAAAAAAGAAAGAAATGCTCTTTGGATTCAATTTCTTGGCAAAAGTGGCATAAGGGGGAGGTTATCAGATTTGCCCTACGTAAATACCGAGTAAGTGGCGGCACACCATAACGAAAGAAGTCAGCAATACTTGGCACAAGCGAGTTTGGCATAAACGTGAGCACAAAGCGAGTAGCGCGCAGCACCAACGTCTTCCTCCTGTTTACCACTCGCGGCCGGTCAGTGCGTTTTCGTTATCTTCTCGCTAGTTTCGTTTCTTCCCATTCCATCGTAACATTTCCCCCGGGGCAGGCGAAGCTCGCCGAGCGAGTTAAGGGGGGCGAGAGTGACAGCGTTTCAGGCGAGCTACATGAACAACCTGCGTCCTGCCTGAGCGGCGACCATTAGACGTGACTTTGGCGACGACATAGTTGACATCGTTGAAGCGGGAGAGCACCACGAACGGTCCGGAGTAAGTGGAGAGGAATTTTTGGCGTTGTCCTTTCTTGCGCAACGGAGTCCATAACCAAACTTGTTCGCCTGCAGTTCGCCCGACGGGAGGATGTCGGTCTTTGTAGGGAGCCTTGGTACGAGATTGCGAACTGAGAGTACGAATACGGGAGAGGCGGCGCGCTTCTTCAGCACGGCAGAAAGTTTGGGCAAATGAAAGGTGGTGATGTGGTGAGAAGGGCAAGATGCTGTCCAGAATTGCACGTGGAGCACGGACATACAGTAGAAAAAATGGAGCATAGCCAGTAATTCCGTGTTTGGCGGTATTGTAGGCGGACGAAACGAATGGTAGCACAGTGTCCCAGTTCTTCTGGTCGGACGTGACATACATTGATAGCATTCTGTTCAGCGTGCGGGTTGTGTGCTCCGTAACACCAATATATTACGATAGTATGCGGTGCTGTGGCGAGAGACCTAGCCACAACGTCTAAATAGTTCTTCTACAACGTCTGCCGTAAACTAGCGCCCGCGGTCACTGATGATAATGCACGGAGCGCCACGGCGAATGATAACAGAATGCTGAAAGGATGCTGTGACGTCCTTAGCTGTAGCTGCAAAGAGTAAGGCCGTCTTGACGTACCGTGTCAAGTAATCGACGCCACCGATAATCCACCGGTGATATGTCGAAGACTTCGGTAGAGGTCCATGAATGTCTATTCCCATTTTTTCAAATGGTGACGTAGGTGGAGTCACGGGACGCAGAGGTCCTTGCGAAGTGTTCCTAGGGCGTTGGCATTGCGGGCAGCCAGCAATGCCAACGCCCTAGGAACGTAAGTCGCTTCGTAAGTCGCCGCATTCGTGGCCAGTAAAATTGTTTGAGCCGTTGTAGCGTGCGCACAAAGCCAAGTTGACCGGTCGTCGTGCGTAGTATGCACAATGGCGGCACGAAGGCTAGCTGGAATTATTGAAAGGAAGCGGGAGCAATCCACCGAATAGTTAATCTTGAAACAGTCGTCGCGCAGAACAAACGGGCACGATGGCTGCGCTGGCTGCGCTGCATCAAAACTTGTTTTTAAAGAACTATCCTTCAGTTGTTCTGCCTTCATATTGGAGGCGGTGGGAACTGCAGTCGACAGAGATGCAGGACAGTCATCAAAGTGATCGCCGTCACATGGAGGCACAGCGACAGGAAGACGTGACACCAGTCTGCGTCAGTGTGTCTGCGTCCGCTCTTGTACGACACAGAAAAATCGTACTCTTGTAAGCGATATGCCAAGCGAGCGAGCCGACCGGATAGGTCCCGCATACCAACAAGCCAGCATATAGAGTGGTGGTCCGTCATGATGGAGAAGTAACGCCCATACAGGTATGGACGAAACTTTTGAACGGCGAAGATCACATTCAGACACTGAAGTTCAGTAACGGTGTAGTTACGTTCCGCTTTAGTTAACGTTCGGATGGCATAAGCGATGACGTGCTGCGCGCCGTTATTGAGCTGGACGAGTACAGTATTAACGCCGACTCCACTGGTGTCGGTGTGAAGTTCGGTAGGGGAAGCTGGGTTGAAGTGGCGAAGAACTGGGCTTGAAGTAAGTAAAAACTTTAGTTGCTGAAAGGCGGCTTCACTTTCTGGCGTCCACTTAAAATGGTTGTCTTTCTGTAGCAGGCAATTCAGGATGTGAGAAAGTTGGGCGAAACTCTTAATAAAACGTCCAAAATAGGAACAAAGGCACAAAAACATCTGAGCTCTTTTAACGAACCTGGTGTGATAAAGCCTCGAACAGCTGAGATCTTTTACGGGTCGGGTCGAATACTATCCTTGTCGACGAGAAACTCCAGCACGATTGCTTGACGTCCTGCGAAATGACACTTCTTTGAATTCAGAACAACCCTGCTTTTTGAATCCTGTCGAGAACAATTACAAGGCGTTGGTTATGCTCGCTAAACGTCGTGTCATAGGTTATGATGTTGCCCAAAGAGCACTTACATATCTCCCATTTAATTCAACGCAAAATTGTGTCCATAAACCTTTCAAACGTCGCAGGCACGTTGCATCACCCGAAAGGCATGGCGTTGCATTCGAAGAGGCCATGTGCTGTCACGAAGGATGTTTTTTTCTTGTTAGATGGGTGTACCGCAATTTGCCAATATCCTGACCTGAAATCGGGAGAGGAGAAATATTAAGCGGAATGAAGGCAGTCCATAGCGTCATCGATGCGCGGTAGGGAAAATATGTCCTCTTTGGTGACAGAATTGACACGACGTTAGTCGACACAAAATCACCATGATTTATTTTTTTTCTTGACCAAGATCACGGGTGCGGCCCAGGGGCTTGAGGACTCGCGTATCACCCATTTTTTGGCATCTCTTGCCCCTGCTCAATAATTACTTTCCATTCGGAAGGCGACACTTGATATGGCTTCTGGCGTATAGGGGTCGTATCGCCGGTGTTGATTCGATGCTGGAGCCGGGAGGCAGGAACGGGGAAGGAATGATCGGCCTGGGCAAAATCGAAATTCGACACATAAGGAGTGAGCGTTTTCAGTAGTTGGTAGTGTTTCGTATAATATTCGTAGCATATTCGATACGACGAAATTGAAACTGCAACCTGGGTTGAAAACCGAAACTGAAAGCTCAAGAATCGGTTGGTGTCGCAGTCAAAACATCGAAGAGGGTATTTCCTTCTCGAAGCTTCGCAATCCTGCCACCAGATTTGTGCTACCCGAGTTTCAAAGATAGCAGCTCACAGCAGCCCGCACGATACAATTCTGCCTGGATCTTTTTACTCTGTCAAAGGTATCTATGGAATATAATTCCTGAATTTTAATGCAGATGTTGTTCCTCAAATTGTTTTGATCCCAAGACGTAATTTTCAGTGATAGGTAGCATCTCGGGACTGCGTGACAACGTGGTAATTATTGCCGTATCATAATTGATACAGTTGGCTTTTTATGAACGGCGCTTCCCGTAGGGCGCAGGCCAAGGGGTCTTCGAGGCTGCCAAGTCTCGATGCCATTTCTTGCAGGAACCAGAAAGAGTCCAGCCGCTGGCTGCGCCTAAAACATGGCATCGGGTCACCTGCACGCTCTCGCGCGCCGGGACGTCGTGTTCGTCTTCTCCCATTCGTGGACACATGCGCCCTAGCCCTGTACGTAGGGTCGCGATATGTAGCACTCCTCCCCCTTGCTAGTTGGAGTCATGTATCTTGCAGGACGACGTCTATTCCTCGGTGGATTTGTGCGCCATTGCAATGCTGGCTGAGGACATGCTGCTTCACCGGGTGATTGCTGTTCTCCAGCAGTGCTCCAAGCGGTTGCGCTAGAGGCGTTGCAATTTCTAGGCCGATATGCATTTCGCTGTTCGCCCTAGAGCACCGGACACGCTGTATCGTGTCTGGTTGCTTTCGACTACCACAGGCTCTGAACAGTGACCTTGATGTTCCTCCCAAGCATACAGTCAAGGCCCACTGTATCAAATATGATACGATTTGTACTTCTTACATGGAATATGTAATTTCGCTCTAATGATGTGTCAACACGTTTGTATCCAAACTCCAAATAAATGAAATATCGAATTTTTTTTTCAACCGGTTTTGTGAGCGGGTTTCCAGGGATAAAAGCTCCACCGTTCAGCTTTCAACGAAGCTTCGAGTTATTTGGATGGGGCGAGCGTAGCTTTGTCAGTGCTAAGGCACGCCGATGATTCCAGAAGGGCGAAAGGGGAAAGTTGTGCGCCCGACGGCGGCGCGCGCGTTGTGCGTTGTGCTCTAACTCTCTGCGCCAGCGCAGTCATATTTTAGTATTTTCTAGCCGGCGAGCCAGCGAGTGGTCGGTGTTACCACCGCTTCGTTCGTGAGAGTTACAGTGATTTCTCTGGGTGAATGGAACCGAACTGAATGAATCGGACACAAGAGTACAATTTCTTCCGGAGAAATTCCTGCGGTCAAGTGAAGTTTTTATTAGAAAACACAGATGTTTTATCGACAAACAAAATAAACCCACACAAAATGAGATACGACCTAAATTACGGCAAACACAAGTGAAACCATATTTTAGGCAACGTCGAGATTACCAACTTCAATGTTAGACACAGATACGGACAGCAAACAGACACTCTTCAGCAATTTTTTCAATGTTGGCAGCATCTACGATTCCGCGTATCTTGAAACAAGATTGAAGTTTCTTGAGACAGGGGATGACATCAACACGACTGGCTGTGTGCAGACAGGCGTTAAAACCTGTCGGCGTTCAGGGACCTTTTATGCTAGCGGAAAGGCGTATTCTATCCTAATTTTGTTTGACCAATATACACTCGCTTCAATTGAAACGGTATCTTGTAGACTACCGCCGCGTCAAAGGTCGGACACTTACTACTATGTTTTATAGAACGAAGGCCCAGACCCTGAGCATGGCGTAGCCTTTTTTTGGGAACTACAGCGTACATGCGAAATCTCACCCGGGCACTGAACACAACATTAAAATAAAAAGGGGTCGCCAATTTTAGCACCAAGTGTGAAATTTGAGCATGCGAGGAATCACCGCAGTCTTTCCTTTTGTAATTCCTGTCATATCGGTGTTGGGCTCGGAACTACACCCCGAGTGACCCATTTCATAAGCTTCTCATATGGGCATGACAACAGTTGTTCAGAAAACTAGCCCCTCGTAACCTGGGCACGCGTTGTCCGATACTGATGAACAAATATTGGAGACAGAATTTATCTATAGTCAACCCGATGCATGATAGCGCGTTTTCAATCGTAACAATTTCCGAGTAGGCCAAGTTATCTATAGGACGACAGTACAGAAATGGAGGTCTAAGGAACGTAACCTTTGGTTAAGAAATTGCTGGTTGTGATTCTTATGAAGCTCTAAAGTCAAATTTATTCCAAACCCACACGTCTCAAAAAGCTGAAGATGTCATTGCACGCTTTGATTAATGGTGGCTCTCCAACTGGATTCCCAGTTGGAGGTCCCGCTTGCCAAGGAGGTTCCGCTTGCGGTTTTTATAACCATGGGACCTCCTCCTGTATATACTGTGTACTCATATCATTTTTGTTTAATAAAACTTATTTTCAATTCGTTTTTTTTATTCAAAATGTTTTCAACCAATTGGTAGACATGTTTATGAAGACCATGGATATACTTCTTCAATGTTAGATTCATTCGCATAAAAGAATAGATAATGATTGCGACTACACGCAAGCATAAGCAGACTTCCACATTCAACAAAAAAGTTCATTCAGCCACCATATAAATGAGGACCTGAAGGTGAAGGGCGAAATTTCCAAAAACCGTTCCACAGACATGCCACATTTGTTCCTGAAACCCATTTCACCTTTTTGTTCAGTAATGCACACGTCTACATTCGCGGTAAGCTTACATGCGGAAGTGGGTAAAAGGTGTCTTCAATATATGAAGTGAAACCGTTACATCTCCCGGGGTTCGTATTTTTCAGGAATTCAACAGCATCCTCAGAATTTCGTCATCGAGGCGGGTTCCAAATGGCTAAAGAGGAAATATGTCACAGCAAGACAGCAAACATCATGTTCCTCCAGGTGCCCGTTTCAGACAATATAGACAGGGACAATATATCAGATTTCTGCATTTTAGCAGCAAAGAAAATTTGATTTTAATATCTTTTAAACCTTTACAATAGAGCAGCGGCCTTGCCCTATCGAGTCAAAGAAACAACCCTAAATATATTTTCTAACGCATCTAAACAATTTGTTAGAAATAGGTTCTCACGCCATGAACTGAAAAATCCTTTTTACAGCAGGTTAGAACGAGAAAATAGTTGGAAGGAAAATACCTAACCATAGGATTTAGTCTGCCCAAATTTCGTGGCCTACCAACGAATGGTCATTGTACTCTGGTACAATATTCCGCACATCTCAAACGAACGGGCAGCGTAGCGAGGCGAGGAACAAAAATAGAAATGGAGACTTTTAAGTCATATTCAGAGTTGCTCCAAAGTGAGCTTAGAACTAAACTGCAGCGCCTGCCTCTGAGTGTCCGGTAGGTGCGCTTTGTCAAGTGTGAGGTTGATCCGCTCGGACGGAGCGGACTTTTTTTGGTCGGCCACTGTGGCGGAACCAGGTTCCATAAACCCTGAGTAATGTAGCGTAAGGTACTGCACCTGCCTCGGAAGTCACAAGCACTTTCTGGTTTTCATAAAATGAACTGCTGGTTAGCACCCTAGTACCTTCTACGGAGCAATCTCAACACATCTTCCATCTGCTTTCCCCTGAATTGCGCCGTCCGTCAGGTAGTCTACTTCAATGACTGCGTGTGATGCCCCTGGGGCTTCCTTTATGGGAACTCACGAAAATTTCGTTCCTTCCGCGAGTGTTGCAGGCATTCACGCTGGTTGACTGCGGTTCTGTGGAAAGTGGTTCGACCGCAACTTCCTATCAAAAGGATGTCCACTGCGCCGTAAGAGAATATCCTCACACTGGGAAATGTGCACCTGCAGAATATTTACCACCTGGTGCTGTAGTTAAATCCAAATTTTATGTTTGAGCCTAATGGCAATAGCGCTGAAAACTTGTTCTTGTGTTGGTATATTTCGCTCAATGCTAATGAGAAAGTTCACTAGAGATGAGTTTATAAATGTACCAGAGTGTGTGGGCAATCTAGTGGAAGCCCACGGTATGCGGGTTACGAAAAACCTGTGGCTGGCTATTGGGCTTCCCGCCATTGGCGTGTTTTACCCTCCAATAAAAATATATTTTTCATTTTTCTCTGCGCCATTTTTCACATTTCTCTTTCAGCGAAACCAGCTTCTCTCTACGAAAAGGTGGATGCACTGGAAAAGAATTTCTAAGTTGGGCCTATGAAAGAAGAGAAGGTCAAAGAACGAGGGCATTGGTTTTTATGACGTTAACCTCCAAGGCGTCTCTTCTGTTAGGTGTAAAAAGTTCCACGTCGAAATTTTCTTTTCTGTTAAAATGCAGAAGTCTTATATGCCTTAAACTCCACCTCGAAAAGCCTTATGTATGTTACAACAATTTACTATTTTCGGAGAGCCACTAATAAACAGAGTGGGCGTCGACATCCTAGACGTTTTCATTATTGTGGGTTTGGAATATACTTCAGCTTCTAGCTTCCAAACGACCACTTCCTGCCGTTGTTTGTCTTAAGTTTACGATTCTTGTATCTGCTCGTCTGTTGGTGGTTCTCGCCTTCATTGACAAAGCCACTCCTAAAGTACCGATAGCCCCTCCGACATATATTAAAAATTGCGCGCGCTATTGTGCAACAAGCCAGCCATATCTAAATTCTGTCACACTGATGTGAGCACGAACTTCGTAAACCGTTTAGCAGGGTACAAGCTGCTCGGTTTCCGGATAACCTGTTGTCCACAGCATGTGGGAAGCTTGTGAAAGAAGTGAAGTCGGGGGTGGGTCTGAGCCATAGTGTGAGATTGCGGGCGAACGTTAATAATAAATGGCGGTGGTGCTCTCCATACCTGCAATTTCACATGTAGAAAAAGTGGGAAAATGTTTTGATGTTGACGGTCAAAAGAATTTTTTAAGCACACTCGTAAGTATGTGGCCTCCACCGTGGCAGAGGTCCACAAGCTACCTACGAAATACAAACGTCTGTATATCCTTCAAACAGATCTGTTTGAATATTTGTCTGGGCGAGCATGAGAGGGCACTGAACGCGGACAATTTTCAGACCTGTCTCCGCATTTCCGGTAGTGTGCATGCCATCCCTGTCTAATAAACAAATTTTATTTCTACACTGTGAAAAAGACACTCAAAACTATAGAGGCAACTCTTATCGCGATAATGGGTGAAGAGTGTGCCAGTGTGCCATCCACATCTTTGTCTAACTTTAAAGTCGATTGTGTGGACGTTACCTAATATATGGTTTTCCTTATGTTTGCGTTAAGTCATGCCTTATATCATTTTGTGTATTTTCATGCCTGTAATTTCCTTGCTTCCAAGAGAAACGTTAAGATAGTAGCGGTCTTTCCAGATGTATTTATTCCTCCCGTTGCACAGAAACACACCGCATAAAAAGTATGGCGTGTAAAGTGGGATCTGTCATCTGAATATTTAAGAGAAATGTTGCTGTCGTGTTTTGTCAAGTGACTTGCATGAGTTTAGTATGTGGACTACTGATAGGCCCTTTTCACACCTACTCCATATGGGTCCATAAGATCCAGTGTGGAGGTTAGAGGGCGTTACACGTGTGTGGCCTAACGGCCGCCAAGCCATTGGGACTTCAGTATTTCTGTTGTGTGAGTAATTTGTGTAGCTTCCTAATTGTGATATTATTACGTGTAGGTTGTTGTCTGTTTGTTGACTCCAGTGTTTTTTCAGGTGTTACGAATCTGTCCTCTGATATATGTCTTCAGGTGGGAGTAACGTAATGTTGATATGTCACCTGTACTCTTGAGAGCAGCAGCAGCGCCATTTGACGAGCGGCCTCATTGCCAAGGATTCCACACTGTCCTGGTACCCACCACATAGTTATTTGAATATTTGAGGCTAAAGGGGTCTTGGAAACCTTTTAAAAATATTGATCAGATAGTTTTCAGTAGGCTTTCCAGGTGACAGTGCATGCACAATGTTCAGGGAACCTGTGTACACGATGAACTTTGGAATTTTTCTAATTACGTGACTTTAAATGAGTGAAATTCGATATTGTTCTGCCATGCAAATACTTTCATAAAAATTTGTTGTTTTACTGGTGCTAAAGTGTGGTCCCAGCGCAGGAGCTAAGACAAAAGAAGCAGGTTTCAAGGCGTTGGTGAAGAACTCTGCTCACGGAAACAGGATATGTTGCCAAATCGCACTCCAGGGTGCCCTATTTTTTCTACTTGCGTGAATGCGAGGTCGTATAAAGTAGGACGGAGATGCAATGGCGCAATGAAATGATTGATGCCGGTCTGGTGCCTGTCTGAATGGGGGACGTAGAGTTCAGAAGTGTTTTCCCTCATTCTAAGATAGGATGGTAAAGAAAAATATATTGCCTGCTTAAAAAGAACTGTAATTGTGACGTGTTGTTTATGATAGGATTACAAGTGTGGTTGGTAAGTGACACAATATTATGTGCATACAGCATCGATATTCTCTCACTGATGCTCCAGGCACCGTTGTGTCACACTCTACATGCAGACTCTCGACAGTGCTAGTGCGGAAACCGCCACGTGAATGGGGAAGACTGAAATGCAGTTCTTTGTCTACTATTCTGAGTGCTCTTTCCCTCGTCGACACGTACCCAGCACTGTCGTAGTTTTGTCGTAGACACAACACAACAGATATTGTAGGAAGTGAATTTAAAACTAGTCTTGTCTACCCAGCCAGCATGTTTCTTGACTTAAAGCTGGAGTTGGTGTTCACAGATTCAGATATTGATGATTTAAAAGACATTTTGACATCTACATATATGATATAAAATTGTAGGTGGCAGTGAATTTCCAAGCTAGTTCATCTTGATTATAAAGACTGTGAAGCTCAAAACGCCACCTTTAAGCCCGCTGTTTTAGCGTGAACTTTGGAATCTGCGTTACGACTTTCTACACAAAATTTTCTCACGAACATATAAGTAGCAAAGGTGTTTAACATATGGCCCACAAACAATGAACGACTTCAAGTTACTGATGATACCGCAACGTGGAGCAGTGTCATAGGCCCTCCAGAGTTTGAAAAACACTGTTGCACCAAACGTTTTAGGACAGGAAGCATGCTATTTTTAAGACAGAATGGCGACGAGTTGGACGTTCATGGATAGCCACACCCTGAATTCTGCCTAGCATCTAGGGGACACTACTGTAATCGTGAAAGTACACGTCGTCTTTTGGTCATCTTCTCGAGGAGCTTGCACAGACAACTTGTAATTTGGATGATGTTGATAGCAGGCAGAAAATAAAAGGTAGTTTTATTCTTTCAAGTACGGTACAACTATGGCCTCCCTCCAAGACATTACGGTGGCCCCAGAAAGCGATATCTGGTTGTAAATGTGAACTTTTACAAGAGTGTCTGCGTGTAGGGGCTATATCATTTTACATATACATGATGTGGCCTTGGACTGAAGCTGAGAGTTTACACATGCTCAGAGCAGTCCTGAACTCATGAAGTGAAAACTCGGAGTTATATGAGCTGGGTGACTTGTGT
Organism: Haemaphysalis longicornis; assembly: GCF_048455015.1. Classification (NCBI taxonomy): domain Eukaryota; kingdom Metazoa; phylum Arthropoda; class Arachnida; order Ixodida; family Ixodidae; genus Haemaphysalis; species Haemaphysalis longicornis. The sequence continues at coordinate 141,627,645 of NW_027526385.1, forward strand.
TTATGAAGTAAAGGCTTTTTTTCGGCCGAGAGTTGTGTTTTATGAAATTGTTTTTTTAGTATGGTGAATGTGAGGCTGGTTGAAAGTTTTGCAAGTGTGCCAGCCTGGTCTTGGAGTGTGTCTTTTGCTGCCCTGACCAGAAGCAGGCTGTGTATTTGTGTTGGTTTAAGATTACGTATTCGTGTCCGTACCTTGCATGTGTCTGTGTTTCAGTTTATTTACAGTATGACTAAGCACCAACTATGTCATTTTGCCTGATGGCGCTCACGTTTTCCATGCACCTTTGCCCGTTTCAACAAAAAAATCATTACCCGACGTGGGGTACCGACGAAGCGTACCCCAAGCATTTTCTGGGCCTCAAGCGGCCGCCTACACTCCTCATTTCACGACAGCCTCCTTTGGTTGCGCGATGCACCAGGGGCGTAGGAAATGAATATTTCGGAGGCGTCGAGGGTGTACGCCGTGTCACATTGCGTAGGTTCTTCACCATGAAGCTGTTTTATGAATGTGCGGCATAGTTTGGATGTTTATGTAAATGTATTTCACATTTCTCTAGCTTCATTGAACCTAGAATTGGATAATAACCTGCTTCGGCCTTTACCCATATATTTAACTAAAGTGGGGAAGTGGTCAGTATCATATGGAGCTGTGCCCACAACCCCACTCAAGAAAATGAAAGACACAAGCTGAACCAAGTCTGGACATGCGTGTGTGTGATGTCCTCCTTTAGGCTATGTAGGCTGCTTCTTATTTAAAATGCAAGCTCTAGAATATTTTAGAAACTCCACTATCAGACGACATTTGGAATCCATGCGGGAAGAGCCCAAAAAGAATTCTGGGCATCGGCATTGAGGATATATCGTTCGGGCAGCTGGTCAACCAGCGCTTCGACGTCACAGCTGGAAAGTGAGAAATCAGATGGTAAGTAAATGGAGCCTAGCGTTTTCAACCTATACAAGTTACTGTGCGAATTACTACAGGCTCAAGTACAGTGTTCAACGTGATATAGGGGCATGCTAACGATTTCCGAGTGATTATGGCCATACCGCTCGACGAGTGGCTGCAGCCACCTCTAACCTTTCTGACTACCATAGAACTGTTCTAGACATGTGTACATTCGGTACTCAGATGTGTTTATTGGACACCCGTTACACTCGGCAGATTAGAATGCAGGATCTGGAACACATCGTCAAGAATATTATGAAGTACTCTGTAGTTACACTGAACAATATATTATTTTCCCATTATTAAGTGTTTATAGCTAGTGGAACCTGGTTATTTATATGTGGTCTCTCGAGGCCTCGACTCCTGTACGGTTTCTGTTACTTGTTGGTAGGTTTATATACACTGACCTACTCCTTTCTGCTTTAAAGCAGATAGCTAAGGTCTAACACACATCTCCTCATTAGATGTGCGGGGCATCAGTCGGACGAAAACCCCTGGACTATGCATCCTTCCTAGTGCCGTTCGTTTCTACCTGTCACCACCATGGCAATCGGGTGTGGAACGGTTCAGCAGTCGATGGGGTGAAGATGGCAGCTGCTGCAAGCTCTTCTTGTCCATCTGCTCAGTGCATCACGTGTACTGTAGACTGCTGGAGTTGCAATGGGAAGAGCGCCATCACGCGCAACGGTGTTTGTGGCCACGCAAACCAATACAGGATCCGCAGGCGGGGCGGCACAGAGTTGGGCTGCCGAAATAACCAATGGAGGACAAGCGCGAAACGAAGTCAGTCGCAATGACCTGAGTCGTGGCCGAGACTAGGCGCAGCTGCACCACTTTGCGACGTGCGTCAGCTTACCTCCCCGGAGGGAAACAGGCGACCCTGTTCCGAGACTTTTCGAAGGTTGTTTTCTGTGACCTTGATGTTTGGGATTTCTTTCCCTGTTTGAACCTCTTGTAGGTTCGCGAATACGCGGCATGAGGTCTTTGTCAGTCAGTGAGAGTGTAAATATTTGAAGGGCATTTATCTGTGCGATGATCAAGTAGGGCACATTTGGCGCAGGTGTGTTGGCCCCGACCCGAGTTTGTACCGTCTCCGTACCCCTACACTTTTGCAAGCGCACCGCGGATTCAAGATATACGCTCGGACAGAGCACTCCATAAAGCCTCTATTGAAGTGGTCCGGAAGAGTCGATACATGGAAGATCCGGATGATGAATTTTGTAGGTATTTCCTTATTATCTCGTCCAATGGTTTTCTTCCGGACTGCTGTCACACCCTGGTTTCTTAGGCGATCTAGATTATCGGCTTCCATCTCAATTGCCGTATCTTGCTCCAAGATCATGCTGTGCGAACAGTTGAGCCTTCGTTAGGGCGTTACCTTCATGTCCAGATCGGGAATTCGGGTCTGGTTCAGGAGTTGTGTGACCTGCTCCTGCGTTCTGATTCCCGCAGTTCTCGTGTTGTTGTTTTTTCTTTGGTTTTGGCTTTCTAGGGCTCTCAGAATATTCCTTCTATGAACGCGAAAAATTTGGAACATGGATAGTTATTCAACAGGCTTGTCTTTTTCAACAGATTCGATAATCATAATCGAATAGAGTTGTCAGGTTTTGGTACAGTAAATGTGGGAAAGGGTGGGTACGAGGATGTTGTTGCGGCCAGGTTTCAGGCACCGATCAGGTTTTCGGCGGGAAAGGTTAGATTTATAACTAATTCTTATGCGCCAAAAACTACAGGGACATAGAATGAGACAGGGACACGCGCTAACTTCTAACTAAATTTTATTGAGCAAGCGTGAAATATATACATGAAAAATAGTAGATAGGAAATACAGAAAAGAATTACACACAAGAGATAACAGATAAACTCGGTGCTGTTCCACACGTGTCAGGCACTACCATGACCAGTCCTTTTTTAAGAACACTGCTTCCTTTACAGACAAGGCTATCGACGTTGTGCTGACGCATTCGAAATCACCTAATTGCATCTCAGCTGCTTACACTAATTCACGCGTGCGTTGATCAGAATGGCTGGCCTCCTGTTCTGGCCAGCCGAACGCTTTCTGCTCTTGCTGATTTGTGGTTATTTTGTATTGTGACCACTCGGGCACACCCCCCCCCTAATGTTCTGAAGGTTGTTGATAGACTGACAGGCAATACAGTTAGGTGACGAGAATACGGCTGGCTAAATGAGGTGTAAGGTAGCGGGGCTAGAAAATGCCTTCGTTTTTAAAAGACTGTGAGTGTTCGTGATGGATGGTGCCCGGGGTGGACAAGTTGAGGGAGGCAGCAATTGCGGGTAATTTCGTTGTACGTGATCAACCGGTCCTTAGCGGATCTGGTGCCAAAGTTTAGGGAACAAGCTGGGCCCGGCTCGGATGATGAGTTCTCCAGACATACTACGGAAAAGGTCATATCTCTCCAGGGCAGCGGATACCGGACCTCGGATGATTTCTACGCGGCAAGTTGAGGGTGCTTGTTGGATTGTTGTGGGCGCCTTAGGAAAAGGAAATCACTGACCACACCAAACGAATCAAAGACGAGTGGTGGGTGGACATTGAGGAATTGTTGCACGTTCCATGAATACTTGAAAATGATCTCGCACATTGTCAAAAGGAGGTTGCTTTCATGTATAACGTAAGAGAAAAACTCGAAAAATGGTTAGATGGACTTGAAAACGGAAGGAGAAAATCAAAGCTAATCCCTTTAGGCATACCAGGGGTTAAAGATGAAACAAGCGCTCTGCTCGTAAAAGTTGGGAACCAAAAGATGTCAGAAGACACGCTTGAGTTGGGCTGGGTGGGGATTGAATAATTCAACATCTAGGCATGCCAGCGTTAAAGAAAACGCGTCCGGAAATCGTCAGCCTTTCGGACTCGCGATAAAAATTTGCAATTTTGACAATATAAAGAAAGTTCAAGGTCAGAATTAGCGAAGTAAAAAACAGCTTTGAGATACGGCATAAAAAACAGGGACACGAACGAAAATGTTCCGCTGATCTTCGACAAAATGTACATAAAAACCGCGCCTATGTCTGCAGTGAAGAAAGGGGAGAGAGGGACTATTCGTCACAAAAACAACAATACAAGAACGCGGTAAGTAACCCGCAATCGTTCGCAAAAAAGCCCCATTTAACCTAAATGGGCGAAGTATCGTTAACAAGGTACAGCCTATTAAAAATTCGCTGGTGTTTTATGAAGCACAGATTGCAGCTATAACGGAAACTTGGTTATTATGAACTGCCCAGAAAAACGAAATAGTGCCACCAAGCTACTGGTATATCAGAAAAGATAGGCGACCTCTTGGGGGAGCCCCAGCATTGCTGATTCGATGAGCTATTCGCTACACTCTTCTTCCGGCAATTCATAAAAATGAGGCAATTTTTTGCAAGATAATCTGCAAATGCAGGACTGTAGTGGCCGGCTTTGGGTATCGACGCCCTTCTTCCGAGAAAGAGTGCGTAACTAATGTCCACGATTTCCTTCAACATCACGGCAGTGGCAGCAGAATCATCGTTTTGGGTGACTTCAACCTTGAAGATATAAATTGCAGTAATATGTGTTACACATCACCTGGGTCAAGGGCACTCATCAATTTATATTTAAATCTTCACTTCCGCCGGGTTATACAGTACCCAACTGGTGCAAGAAACATCAGGTATCGTAGACGTACCAATGTTTCATTTTGAAATCAAACAAAACCACATTGACGCCGTAGAGGCGATTTCCGACCAAAAAGCATCAAGTCGCCGCCACATGCTTAAACATCACTTTTTTTGCGATTCACGGAAATCCCAGTAGCAGAGTTTAGTCTACAGGATGAGGGTTTCATACTAACATACATGGCGCATAAATGTCTGGAATTCTCAGACTTGGCTAGGATTTCCGACACAAAGGTTAACACTTCAATTCCAAAAGATTGTTTGTCACTGTATATTTAAACAAACCCTACAATCTTTTCCATTTGGCATTAGAAAAAGGTACCGCTTAGGCCTATCAATCATTAAAACGAATTGATTCTAACAATTTTTATTAGGAACCGCGGATAGTAGCCCTTAACAAGAAAACAACACAGCTGGAAATTTTTTACTAAGTTCGCAGTAAGCTTACGCCGTTGTACCCTGAAGTTTATGCATTGTTTATTCCTGATTTGTGAAACAATACATTTCGTCTGCTGTTTTTCTTTACATGCATGCTCACCATAGGTTACTTCGATGTAAATAAAGGGCTAAGTTCCGACAGGTATTTTGTTCAAGTAGAAGTCACGCTTTTTACTTTTCTTGTGACACCGAACACCTGGCCGTGCAAACAAGAGCTGCAGATTTCGTTTTGATAAGCTTCAAAATGTTTTTCCACCGCTCTTAAGTTATCCGTCGAGTACTCTTACGGTTATTATTCATGTGTGTTCTTTTATATCCGCCCGCTATACTGTTATTGTTCATGTCTATTCATGCATGGCCACATGCTTTAGTCTCCAACTATACTGGCAGCATGGGGAAGTAAAAATATGAATAAAAAAATGAATTAAAATTTCTAAAAATAATTATTTATATAAAAAAATGGGTACTTAGAATACTATAAACAAAATCGAATGCATTTTACAGTATGTAACATTAAATTTGGTGGTGATCAATGCAGCTTTTTTCAATACCACATACATCTTTCCACACACAGGTTACGCGGCAACACAACCAATCCCCTTACAGGCGGGACTGACACAAGAAATGAAAAGGTGATGGCTTTGTTGTTTTTAGTATAAGTCACCAACTAAATTATGGTAGAAACCTCCAACACGTGGCATAGAGTTTATCTAAACAACAAGAATGAAACTTTTCACTACCTCTTTTACGGGTACTAAAGCCCCTGCACGTGAAGTTTTTGAGCTGTGATTAAAAAATTGGTGTTAGAAATAAATGCGCTTTAGAGCATGCGCGTGAAAATTTTCTTTTGTTCCTGAGTACAAATATATTCGAGGCATTATGTGATCTGAAAAAAATTATATGGCGTCTTCTCGGGAGCCTGACTACGATGACTGTTGAAAGTCCACCAACTGCTTTCAAGCTTTACATTTCTCATACTTGACAAACTCCGCACACAAACGTGTGCTGAAGGTGCCTTAAACAAACACTTTGGAGGAATTCTAGAATTAGGTCGAAGTCGTGATAACCTGCAAACATATCACCCATTAGCATCGGTTCTTTGTAGTATTGTATTTTCTACAATAAGGAAGATTTAAATTTTCTTCTTGGTATTTACGGAAGCTGCGGTGCATAGTTTGGAAAGAGCAAGGAATACATGGCCAGGCCCAACTCCGGACGCATATTATTTCGAAATGGGAAGGCCAGGAGTGTCACACCGTTCCAAAGGCCGTTTAGGGTGTGCACTAAAGCGCGGACGAACGGGGGAAAAAAAGATACCACCAAGCTGCAACGTAATCCCGCGACACTTTAAGCCTTTCGCTGATGTCTGTAGTGGTCCACACGAAACTCTACGGAAACTCCCCCTTTCTGTGATGATGTTGATGACAGTAGATGAAGAGCAGAAAAATTAAAACGCTCCACGTAACCGACATTACCCCTGGTTATCTCCCGTTAAGAATAAGACGGATATCTTATTGCGCGATCCCGCCATGGCTCAAACAGTGTAGATTTAGAGAAAGGTGCATGGACGTGCAAAATTAGACAGAAGGAGCCTTGCTCCATCAACAATGATCATGGTGGAAAGGTAAGGGAAGCCATAAGATGACCGTATTTATAAAGTACTACAGAACACCATCGCAGTGCTGTAAACCCTACACGGAAGAAAAGCCTGTGTGTTTCGTAAGGCGGTGTAATGTGGGCCCGCTTGCTTTTGGGTTGGGCAGTTTATTGTTGGGCTTCATTTTGGCAAGCTTCGCTTTCCCCTATTCTTGTCGTTTCGACAGATTGGTAGATAATGTTGAGGTACATGAATCATTTGTCTCACACATGATTTATGTCGCGTCAACAATAAGCGTTAGTAAAGCCCGCTGTTACTGTTGCTGATGTTAGGAATAATGATGACAATGATTGTTGGTTAAGTGACATAAAAAAATGCTCAATGTTATCATAAAAGAACGTGGGTGCCTCACGTAGTGAAGATGACGTATGCCCCTTTGCGCCATTTTGGCATAATAGAGCAGTTTTATATAGAGAGAGGTGCTTGTGAGTTAAACGATGCACATAAAAATTGTGTTCACTGATTTTTAATGACGACCTTGGTGAAAATCAACCTAAATCAAGCTTTACTGCGCAGGTTTTAGTCAAAGCTTCCACGATCAGAAAAAAAAAAAACTCCAGGCGACCGAAATTCAAAGCCGGACAAATCACCCCTTCTCAAATAACCACGGAAAGCACGTTCAACTACAAACTGCCATTGAAGGAGGGGTGCTTCGTTTTTTTAATCGTTTCTGGCTTCGTTTTCTATATTTAGAACATCATCCGAAATTATTCTGGCCAAACGAAACCAAAACACCTAGTTTTCACAGAAATATGTTTTCAAGGAAGTCTGCTTCGACAGATATCATGATCGTTTGGCTTTGGCTACAGCTAAATGCCTGAAAGAAGAAGTCGTTGCCATCGAAACCCGGCTGACGCCGGGATGACCCCCCCGACCGAAACCCCATTTTGATAGCACTGTTGATAATCAAGAAATACTTGCTCTACCAGCTTCATTTCTGTATGTGGACTTGCACCTTCGGAAGTTTAGGAAAGCGGGCAAAAATAATTTTTCTGCGTGAATTTTAAATGTGAATTTTGTAATGACCCATTTACTTGTCACACCTTTAAATCGCTTACTACATCCACAATAACCTCCATTTTTCTTTCGTAAGCGCTAAGGGCCCAAATACTGAAGAAGCACAAGAAACGCTTTTGCTAGAAATAAACGATTCAGGAGGGAAAGGGTCAAAATACTAATAAAATATTTACCGTGCAACACATGTGTGTACACCAGCCGCACGTTACATCTTTATTCCTGACCAAACTCTATGTTGTGTTTGACCGCACATCGTAGAAACATTTATATCCCCATACCAGCCATTTTTATTTACCTATTAAAACCCGTAAACATCTATACACATTTCCACTGTCTATCATTTTCACCAAATTTTAATATCGATCGGCCACAATTTAATTCCATGATCGGCATCGTTCATATTCAAGGAAATCTTCTCGCATGACTGCACACTGAGTTTTGTGGGCGTGAGAGTACCAACACTTTTTTCTGGAAGAAGACGGACAATAACAACCTTAAAAAAGGAGCATTTCTAGCTCAAACTAAACTCTTATTTGAAACTTTTTCGTCAAACACCACACAAAAAACTTAATTATGGGAGTTTATTTCAACTACACGACACCGTTTTGGTGTGTGTTTTATTTACTACATATTTAAGATCTGCATCATTTATTTTAAGGAGGTGTTTCGTAGAATTCGCCAATACTCCAACCCCCCCAGTGTCGTAGTCGCCAAAATAGTCCCAGGTGTGCGTGATATCTTTATAGTATAGTGCCCATCCTGGGGAGCTGACATCATCAATGAATTCACAAGTCTGTAAAAAACTGCAAAAGTATTTGCCACATTGAGCGATCTAATTTGTACATTATCGAAGTAATGCTAGTGCCTGTCACAACTCTACAGTGCAGGAAACAAATTTACGTCTTTTGGTGATACTGCAGCCATTTTCCGTAAATGTTGGAGAACAACCAATTCAAAGAACCGAACCGGAAAATCTGTTTTTTCGTTTGGACGCTTTACGTACAAAGAACTATAGGCAAGTGCAAATTTTACTGGCTGGCAAGCTTTTTCATACTCATTTTTGTACTACTTGTGTTTTAATGAAGTTTACCTGCTGCTGCAGGACGAGATTTCTATACTTCCATAAAAAAATTCAGTGTGTACGCTACGGTGTTCAATTAATGACGACTGATCATATGTTCGACGTTTTATGTTTTTTATTTGCCACTTCTGATGCATTACCTTTTCCAAATTTTCTTTAGCTCAGAAGAAAAGCATACACGAACAGGTACAAGAACGTTGTTTTTTAGATAAAGCACCAAAATGTTTTTCTGCGACACTTCGTAAGGCATGGACTCATTTGTGACAATTATACTGAAAAGCCTAAACAAATCAGTCGAGGCTTTTGCAAAAGAAGTGAGAATACTTTTTTGATAAACATGAGTGGGATCTGTGTGGTAAATGCATCGGCACTTTTCTTCGTATTCTTATAATCTTTCTAACGTACGTATCGCAAAATTTATTAGCCCCCTATCCCAAGTAAAAGAAAAAGTACATACCCCTAGGTATCCAACCAGTGGCCACATCCTGCTGCGAGAAAATTTGTTGTGTAATAATGCGGTACTGGAGAGATGGATTTCTATAGAAGCTCTGTCCAAGTCTCTAAAAAAGTCTTTAGCATTGACCTTGTAAATGAACGGGGAATGAACCCAATGGTCTACCTTCCCGTAAGTAAAATTTGGCACGCTCTTCTTCAGCTCTCTCCTGCATTTATCTCCGTCATCTTTCCACTTGAGCAGCGTAGCTTTCTCACACTAGCGTGGATCGGGTACCTGTGTTGATATGTAGCGCAAGGTATTTTAGGGAGTGTATAGAATTACCTTTGTTAATAATTTTGTTCATTTTGTTCGTAGTGAAGCACTGTCTTCACAAAGATCCCGCAGCTTTAGAAGGGCTGCTTACAGAACAACGTCGGTTCAACAGTCCATAACAAAAGAAGAATTCTGCTGCTAATGTCCTGACAGTTCATTCAGGGGTCGATGTTTTTGTACCTTCTTAATAAGTACGACTTTGCACGTACCCTTAAAGGGGTGAAGTTTGTATCAAACATATTCGTAAGAAGGAACACTGAGGGCAAGCAAAGAGGTCGTCGTCTCGAAAAACCTTATAGGTTTACATTTTGTCCCTTGGAACGGTGTGAACAGCTGCCTTGACGCGTCGCCTTGCTCTTCGTTTTCCTCCGAAGAGTCCGGTGGCTGCTTCATCCTTGTCTCCCTCGAAAGCGTTACGAATCTCCCACTCGAGAAGAATTCTTGCAATCCTCAAAAAACCAATCAATAAATGTTCTGCTGATAGGCCAATGTGGCTGAATTGAGTGTAACCGAGACCTCTATCGATGATTGTGACAAGTGTGTAGAGCCCCCCATCCCTGATATTTGTTGGCCGCTAAGTTCAGTGGCCCCACCAGGCTCGGTGGGCAAAATTGTGGGCGGCTGGCGAATAAAGGCCGACGAGCACGGCTGCTCGCGGTCAGTCACCGTCACCTCCAGCACGCTGCATATCGTCACTCGGCTACAGGGTACACCTACCCTCCCAGGTTCACGAACGCGGGGCTAAATCGTGACACTGGTGACGAGGGAAGAAGCCCGCGGAGCGGCCGAAGCCACCGACAGCACCGCCACTGAGCACGCCGAGACACCGCCCCCTCAAGCCAGCCGCCATTACACCATTCCGCTGTACGGGAGGTTCGAGCCGTTCGACGGTGAAGGGTCCACCTGGCCGGTCTACGAGGAACAAGTCGGCATGTTTTTCTTGGCGAACGACACACCCGAGGCAAAACAGCGCGACATTTTCCTGGCCAGCTGCGGGACCCGCGTCTTCGCTCTCCTACTCGACCTGCTCAAGCCGCCCACGCCACACGAAAGGTCGCTGGGTGAGCTGCTCGCCTCGCTGCGCTCGCACGTCAGCCCGGCTCCGTCGATGTTAATGGAGCGTTTTCGCTTCAACAACCGGAGCTGCCGAGAAGGGGAGACGGTCGGGCAGTTCGTCGGAGCGCTGCGAGGGTAAGCGAGCGGCTGCGGCTTCAGTGACCAGTCCGATTCGCTGCTCCGGGACCGTTTCGTCTGCGGCAAATACGATGCCGCCATGCAAACGCGAATCCTGGAGCTTCCCGACCCCTCGCTGGACAACGCCGTGACGGCAGCGCTGGCGATGGATGCTGCGGCCAAGGACCCGGGCAAGATAGCGCATGTGGCCGGCTCATCGTCGACGGAGGCGGTGGTGAACAAGATGGCGACACGGCATGGCAGGTGCAGTCGGTGCGGTGGTGACCTACCCCCCTCACAGTGCCAGTTCGAGCAAGCGGAGTACTTTGCGTGCGAAAGAACAGCGCACATTGCTCAGGCATGCCGAGGGGCGACAGCGAACGGACAGAAGAATCAGCCGGCGTCGAGCACATGTTCTACGCCAGCCCACGGCCAAGCAAGTCGGCGCAAAGGTAGGCGGCGAAGGCGTGTGGCAGCAGCTTCGGGTGCAACGTCTAGGCTTCACGTCATGGCCGAAAACCCGCAGATTTCCGACATGTGGCACGCGGACATACTTCGTTTGTCTGTGCCACCGTATATGCGGACCGCCGAAGTATGCAGGCGTCCCATCTCCATGGTGCTGGACACGGGGGCCAGTGTGTCGGACATGGCCAGGAAAGTCTTCAAGCGCACCTTTCCTGGCGTGTCCATCGAGGCATCGGGCGTCATTCTGCGCAGCTACTCCGGACAGTTCGCCCAGGTCGAGGGTCAAGCGCAGGTGAGCGTGCGCCTTGGCGACAGGGATGCAGCCCTGCCCCTGTACCTGACTAAGGGGCGGTCACTGACGCTGCTGGGTCGGAACTGGATGAAGGCGTTGGGGGTGAGGCGGCCGGAGTACCAGGAAGCAGTGCATGCAGTGGAAGACGTCCCAGGCCTCCTGACCATGTTCGAGTTCCTGTTCTAGCCTGGGGTAGGCACATTCACCGGCACGGCGGCGAGCATTCCGGTCCCAGAGGGAGCTCAGCCCCGGTTTTTCAAGCCGCGCCCACTGCCGTTTATCTTGAAGGACGGGGTCGCCCAGGAGCTGCAACGGCTGCAGCGAGACGAGATCCTGGTGCCCGTCAAATCGTCGGAGTGGGCCGTTCCAATCGTGCCGGTCCTGAAGCAAGACTGCAGTGAAAGGATCTGCGGGGACTTCAAGGTCACCATCAACCCCGTCGCTACCATCGAGAAGTACCCGCTGCCACGTATTGAAGATTTCAGGTCAGCGCTGTCCGGGGGACCGAAGTTCACGAAGCTCGCCTCAGAGATGCGTACCAGCAGCTGGTGCTCCAGGAGTCGTCCCGGAAGTACGTCACCATTTCGACAACCCTGGGACTCATCCAGTACATGCGGCCACCATTCGGCGTGGTATTTCCTCTGCCATTTTCTTGAGGGAGATGGACAACCTGTTCAGGGGCAGGAGGCACGTGGCGGTGTACTTGGACGACATCCTGGTGACCTCTACGGACGAGGAGGACCACCTGCCAAACTTACACAACGTCCTGGCATGATTTCAGAATGCCGGGCTGAAGCTCAAGCTAGAGAAGTGCATTTTCTTGGCCCAAAGCGTTGATTACCTGGGCGACGTCATTTCCCAGGCAAGCGTGGCCCCGGCACCCCGCAAGGTTGAGGCTGTGCTCAAGGCACCCAAGCCCCAGAACAAGAAAGAGCTGCAGAGCTACCTCGGCCTCATCAATTTCTACTCATCAGGTTGCCCGGGTCCTGTTCTAGTACCGGACCACACCCCACCATGACACAGGCCGTGCCCCCTGCGAGCTCCTGTTGGACCGGATGGTGAAGACACCATTGAACGTGCTGCACCCAGACCTCCGGTCCACAGCGCTCCTGAAGCAGCTCAAGCAGAAGCTGGCGGCTGACCGAGGCTGTCGTCCTGGGCGCTTGCCAGAGTATGGGACTCCAGTCTTCGCCATGAAATTCCAGACTGCTCCACGCTGGTCTGCAGGGCATGTGGTCTCTCCTGCCAGTGCGTCGTCACTGCTTGTTCGCATGTCGGACGGGACCACGTGGCACCGGTACGCAGACCATGTGCCGCCTCGCCTGGCAACCTCAGCCGCCCATTCAGGAAGCCAGCAGGCAGGGGAGCCAGCTACCCCGTCCGCTGCCAGCACAGTACAAGGGGCTGGCGCTACTCGTGCCTCTGCGATACCACCTGCAAGTCCGGTGCCACCTGAGAGCCCGACAGCTGGTGCGAGTGTGACACAGGCAGCACCTAATGCTGCCACAGCTGCTTCGACACCTGTGCTCAGGCGGAGGGAGAGACTGCGGATACCTCCGGATCGCTACTCGCGGGGGTGACAGGTGGAGTTTTGTGTTTGTGTGGACAAACAAACTTGGGAGTGAGGGGTGTGACAAGTGTGTAGCGCCCCCATCCCAGATATTTGTTGGCCGCTAAGTTCAGTGGCCCCACCAGGCTCGCTGGGCAACATTGTGGGCGGCTGGTGAATAAACGCCGAGGAGCACGGCTACTCGCGGTCAGTCACCATCCACACCAGCACGCTGCATGTCGTCACTCAACTGGAGAGTACCCCTACCCTCCCAGGTTCACGAACGCGGGGCTACATCGTGACAATGATATCTGCAGCTCCACCAGTTTTCGCAGCAAATGTCAGAAGTCATTGTTTGTGTTTTTGTGTTTTCCCTTTCTTCCCTGGTTTCTCTTCCTTCTGACGCTCTGTATACGTTTTTTTCACGTTCACTTGCTTAGGAGATATCAAAGGGAGATCTTTCGTGCAGTTCAGAGTGCATGGTGGCTTCATATCTAGCCGTTTTCGGTGTTTTGTATTTGTTCCTACTATACCAATTCATACGTTAATATCAACATCTCCTGCTCTGGGAAGCCGCGTGGTACCACAGAGTCATTACGGTTTCTTCACTTTCAGAGTACGTTAAACCGCCGGGATAATTGTGTGGATTTCATCAGGCTGACGTCAATATTTCTATCCCACTTGTTTTCTGACAAAAAGAGCACAATGGCAATTTCCGTGTCCCTCAATTCGATGTAAAAATATAAAGTCGTTATGTGATCCCAGTCATGAGGAGCAGTGTATTCAGTCCTTTCACATTTTGTGTCCCCTGGCCGTAGTGGGGGAGCGCGGCATATAAGTTGTATTTCCCGTAATTGAAAGGATATCGCTATAAAATACAGCAGCATCTTTTATATCTTGGACTATTGCCTACCATTGTTGTACACGTTCCTCTAAAACAGGAACGAATGCTCGTTCTTCGTTCCATTCTCATTTTGAAACGAGTTCCCGTTACAAGTTCCTTTGTAGCGTAAGGAATACCTTCCAGTTCAACTTCGAACATTGGAACGTGTCCTTACAATACCCTCCATTACATTTCTGCAATTAAAATATGGTGTCAGATTCCTGAGACGGAGCAAACAGAAAAATTTAAAACTTGTATCGAGAACATATATTAGAGCAATATGAACATCACCGGCAGCAGTTTATCTGGACATAAAACGAATCGAAATAAATGCTCCTATGCGAATTTGGTTTTTCAGGAAGCACTGGGCCAACGGCAGATATGTCTGATTTTGGTGCTCGCCTATTATAGGTGCAACACATATGACACTTCTCACATCAACCTTGCAAATGCGCAGTAAGGTTACTTCGCTTCAGATATGCGAATAGAAAGTTTGTCACATGCAGGAAGTAGTTAAATATCTTGCATTAGAAACCACGTCGAAAAAAACAGTACATAGGCCTTTATAATTGTTAATTTAAAATTACTGTTTTTTTAAATACCCTACTGGTCCATTAGCAGCGAATTTAGTAAAGGGGTTACCAATGTGAAGACTTACGAATCATAGAGCACAAATTTGCAAGTAACAAAACACCGCAGAACAAGTCATGACTACGACGTTTGCAATCGAAGTTTAGATCCTAAGACGATAACAAGAAAAAGAAAATAAACGCAAGCAGCGTAGTCACACAGGAAATTAACGCACAAGAATTGCAAAGTGTGCCGCACACAATCAGTGTAGTACATATATGAAACTACCAAAGATAGTCAAGTATGTGGACGCGATGCACAAATGAGTATGCGTAGGTTAGAAATACGCAAAAGGTAAAAGCACACGAAATAACACGGCGCCTACTCCCGTGCGTAAAAAAACCTTGGCAATATAAATCCCACATAATTATATAGGCGGACACAAAGTGCGATATTATCAAGTAAAAGAAACAACCCCGAATAAATGAAAAGTATTAAGAAAACATTAACAACGTGCCGTGGTACAGAAACGACACATTCTTTGGCTCTTTAGGTGGAAAAAAGTTAAATATATAACAATATTACAAGATATGGAAGAAGATAAAAAACTGTAGCTGTAGAATGAATGAAAGTATGTGAAAACAATTCGCGGAAAAAATGCCCAAATGCATAGTCGCAACAAAGTAACGTCCGTTGTTTAAACACAGCAAGAGCTGCATCTCGATGTTCGAGTCAGAGATGAACCCGCTTTTTCGTCAACACTACGTTGGCAATGTTGAAGAGCCGTTCACGGAAGCGCTTGAGCGTACTGACGTGTTGTACTTAAGGAAGAGTAGGTTCAGCTCCTCGATATACATCATCTGCGACAACACGTAATCAACTGGTACCAGAAGTACCGCAACAGATAATTCTGTACCTCGGCTGGAAGGATTAGAGGCCCAAAGGAAACCAAGTCCTCGGGTGCAGGCCAGGTGGCAACTTTTGCGCTATATAGCTCAGTCACCGCAGCCAGCTCTGTCTTTAAGTCGTTCGTAACCTTGTCTCGCATAGAACTGTCTGGCGTAAATTATAGCTGAAACCGTGCTATTAGGAAGCTGGCGACAACGAGCTCCGCTTTTTTTTAGGGATCCATACCTGCAATAGCGGTCACCCTCCTATTTACCTCACACCGAAAGCCCCTCGCTCGACAACAACGCACCCGCGGCTCGCGCGCACTAATGCGGTATTTATCCCTGACAATATACGGTGATATCACAAGGTACCTGCAGTGCCGCTCAGACTTAGAAACCGTTCCCAAGAAAGGAACAATTCTAACGGCCAAACGCGCATCCTAGCCTCCCGGACAAACGATGAAACGTGAAAAGATTTCGCACGGCTGCACTATTCACCCGTAGAAACCCGCGTAATCTCAACCGGCGTGAAGGACGCGCAAACTGTGGCCCGCTGCGTGGTTATTCTAATGCCTTCGACATTCGAGGAATCCCGTTCTGCTGAAGGACAAGCAAATTCGCCAGAGAAACACAGTAGCGACTCGTGGATTTTGTACTCCCGCCTTGTCATCAAAAACAACCAATTTCTAGCGAGGTAACGCGTGCAGAAGGAACGCGGTTCCTGCCGTTACTTTGAAAACCTTAAGTGCTACCATTACAGTTCCACCGACCCTAATGAAACGGTAGCGTTCCTCCGTTCCACCAAAATTAACTAGTTCAAGGAACGCCGTTTTGTACAACGCTGTTTCTTACCTGCATCGGTACACAATCAGTGCGGAGTTGTGTCATGAGTACTGTCTTCATAGTCACACATGGGGGGAACGCAGTGAACATTGTCACTTTGTGGTGACCCTGTGTTCTATTCATGGGTACTTCACTCAACTATTTCGCGTAGGCCACCGCCCCCTAGGCCCGCCTATTGCCTATTATAATTTCATTACGCGTGAAGTTTGCACAATACTTCGCGGCCGCTGTGGAGACGGTAACCACATGCTCGTGAGTGAAATTTTTATAATGGCAAGTCTTGAAGCTACCTAATCAACAAGGTTGTTTTCACCTGATGTATGCGAAGTACACTGCGGAATTACTTTCAATCCTGCGTTCTGTTCCTGGTGTGGTGTTTGTGGTATGACGGCTGGTTAGGATGTGACTGAGGGATGACCAGTATTAGTCAATATCATAACAGCCAACTCAACCAAGTGGTCATTTAGAGAGGCATAGGTGTCATATGCGCTCTTGATATACTCATGCTTGAACGTACTTGGGCTCGATGAGCTCACATTGGAAGGCCACCGGTGTAGTTCAAACTGGTTTGTTTCATGTAGATTCCCGTCTACTCCCAAACAATTTCCTTCTAGCAAGTATTCTTGAATTCCACTTTTCCTTTCCACTCCTCTCGGTTTATTTTTCGACTCGATTTCACTGCTGTATCTAAGGGTGCTTGATGGCATTAGTCTCCCTGTTGGATTGGCTTCAATAATTCGTTCGTTTTTGTCCTATAGCCATCGATGAAGTGAGCCCATAACTCTGTAGGCTGCTTTTCTAGAGCCTGGTTGTCTTTGCTGCCATGTGAGAGTAGGGCGGCGAAGGCTCTATTCTTAATACTTCCAGAATGTTGACCGCAACAATTCTGTACCGTAGCTAATAAAAAGCAGCCTCATATTTCTTGTTTGTCCTCAGATTAAGCCCTATGTAAGTAATAAACATCTTAATAAATTCACGAACGCGGTCTGAACAAGCTGCAGCAGGTCCATGCGCGTCATCATGATGATGGTGGTTGGATGTTTACGGCGCAATCCTCACTAGAGGTGATTTATGAGGGGAGAAGACAAAACTCTAAAATCACTCAACAATAAACGGAAGTAAAATCAGCGGGGTACAATGACGATGGCTGGTGTAAAAGGGCAGGGTGCGATAGTGCATGGCATAAAAGTAGTCTCAAAAACTACGGGTGATAGGAAATGAGGTGTAAAAATTTGATTTCAAGAAATTTATATGTGCGCTGTAGAGGAATCTTAGGATCATACCCTAAAAACAGCGCTGGGTGTATAGGGTGTGTTTTCTGTATAGTTGTGTAAAAAGATTGGGTCTTGTTTTGTGGAGTACTTTACATGTAGTTAGAATGTGAGTTACGGATAGGCGCTCCCCACACCTGCTACACATTGGTATTTGAGATCTATTGGGAAATGGAGTGTGTTAAGAGTGTGTAGACCATCCATATTTAGGGCAATTTCGGGGAATCATTTGTGTTAGTCAGACGCGCATTGTCCTATATGTGGTTTTATTATGTATAGCTTGTTTTCGGCCTGTGTACTCCTGTTGGCTTGCCATGTTTTTCGAAGGTGATGTCTTGTGTGTGGCTTGAGGTTGGTGTAGGACATTGGTATTACATCTACTTTGCTTGTAAGTGCAGCAGCGACGGGCCTTTGATCCGCGGTCTCATTCCACCTAATCCCAGCATGGCCTCGAACCCAGCACAGGATTAGTTGAAAATTTGTAGCCTACACAGACATTATAGCCCTAATAACTAAAGTTACAATGTGGTTTTTTTTCTTGGTCTGTGTCACGACGATGCATGCACCACGCTCGCAGAGTCTGTAAAGATGATGGACTGAGGAATTTGTTTTTAAGAATGTGCTGAATGGTGATTAAAATACCATAGTTTTCTACTGAGAAGATAGGGGTGTGTGCGCTCATAGATCTAAAGTTAGGACCATGAGCGGGGCGAGAATTAAATTAGGTTGATGAGTGGTGGGACCATTAGGACCATGAGCTGCGCGAGAATAAGAATTGAAGTTAGGACTATAGGCGGGGCTAGACACCATAGTTGAAAGTTTCGAGGCCGAACTGTTAGATTAGGCACATTTATATTTATCCTGCGGGGGCAAAATTGCTACAAAATTGCAATACTGGGAACCCTGTTTTTTCTGTTTTTATAGAAAAAAATCACAACAGGCGGCAGTTGCCGCGGTGGTACAATGTCAGAAGATGCTGATGATGTGCCTACATCTAAAAACAAAACCAAATGACCTGAAGCGTCCTTTCTCACCCTCAGTGAACAGGGCAGAGAAACAGATGGACAATTTGCCAATACCTCGGTTGTTGATGTATCGTTGACGAAAGGTTTAAAGCAGGTTAATTCATTAATGAAATCTTAAAAGCATATAAGTCTTTTTGCATCCGGTGATGTTCCGGGAACAATTTGTTACTTTCAGTGTACAGACTCTAGGCCAGGCTAGTGCGAAGGACACCATAGGCGAGGCGAATGCCAATGTGGAGAGCTGGATCAGGCATTTTTAGTGTTGTTTTTGATGCCGACCAATACAGGACACTGTCGTAGTCTAACCTAGGCCCGACAAAGGCGGTAAAGACACGGAGAAGGAGTCCTTTATCAGCAGTATAGGACTGGTGGGAGAGGACCTTAGGAATATCCGGTTTCGAGGCATTCATATTTAAGTTGCTTGATGCGTTGAATGAATGCGCCTTTTACTATAAATATTACACCTAAAACTCGTGCTCTTTTTTACAGGAATTGATGCACGATGAAGGGTAATCTTAGCGTCCGCCTTATATTGCGCTTGCGGGAGAACACACAAGTACTTTTTGCAGGGTTCGGTTTAATAAGGTTTGTGCCCGCCCATCCAGCAAGTTTGTTCACCCCAAGCATGACTTGGCCATCCCAAGTTGTGAATTTAAAGACTTCAAAGATTTTTGAAAATAATCTACATATATAGAAGAGGAAATGGCTGGTGGCAATGCCTTCCTGAGAGAGTTCACCTTAGCAATAAATGTTGTACAACTCAACACACCACATTGGGGGACGCCATTTTTCTGCACAAATACTTTAGAAAGTACACTCCCAACTCTCACTCCAAAGGTTCTTTCTGAAATTTAGCTAGCGAGGTTCTTCAGCATGTTTCCAGAAACGCCAAATTACTTGAGATCACTCAAGAAGACGCACCAACAGGCCGTGTCACAGGCCTTTTTCTTATCGAAGACTGTTATGCGAAATGAGTATAGATGCAGCATCTTTTAAATACGATTCCAACGCAACCAGTTGATCATTGGTATATTTCTCCACCCTGAAGCCAGCCTAACAGCTCTCAAAAAGACGATTGTATTCTAAGAGGTACATGAGTCTCCTATTGATCATATTTCCCACAGCTTACCGAGGCAGCTTGTCAGGGCGATGGGACGGTAACTTGCGGAAGAGGAAGGGTCCTTCCTCTCCTTTTGACAAGCCACTACAATGGCCTTTATTGAAGATCATGGAAGACGGCGGCCGGAAACAAATATTTTGTTGTAGAGGTTAAGGAGTGGTTTAAGTGTATCCACGTGTAAATGTTGTATCATAGTGTATGTGATGTTGTCTGTGCCTAGAACTGAATGTTTACAAGTACTGAGTGCGATCTTTAGGCGATAACGTGAGAAGGGAGTGTTATAAAAGGAATTCCACAGATTATTATCTCGCTAGGACTTCTTCTCACAGGATGTTTTGCGTTTTATGACAGCTTTGGTGTAGTGTGCTCAACTGGAAATATGTTCGAAAGTGTTGTGCAATCTGTTAGCATGGTTTCCAGTGTATCCCCTGCTGTACTAACCAGGGCAGGCTGTGTGTTTTTGGTCCATTGAGTTTACGTAGTCATCTACGGACATAGTCTGCCCGTGTAAGTGATTATGAATGTAAGGAAGGCGCGCCAATGCTCCCTGTTTTCCTCACGGCGCACGCCCTTCTCACGGGTCTTCACTCATTTAAAAGATATCGCGTTATCTGAACGTGGGTATTGACGAAGGTTGCCCCATGCCTAGGTGTGTGCCTTTCGTGCCTTTCTACAATCCTGGTTCCACCAGGGCCTTTTTTTGTGGCGCGGGGCACCTGAGACCTGGTCAATTGACCTTTTGGTGGCATCAAGAATGTGATCCGTGAGCAAATGGGCTGCCTCCTCTGCGTGTAGATGTGTTGTGAACGTTTGGTATAGTTTCGATGTTTCTGTGAATGTGTTCGAACTAGCTCTCGCTTCATTTACCATTTTGTGGGAAGGGGAACTATTTCTACCTATATATGAAATTAGTGTAGGGAAGTGGTCACTACCGTATGGGGTAGGGTGCACCTCCCATTCCAGCGGTCAGAAGAGAACTGCTGAGCCAATACCTAAGTCTAGGTGTCTGTAAGATTTGTGTGCTATGTTATGGTATATAGCTTTCTCTTGTTAAATCGGTATACTCCTCATGATGTTAAGAACCTTTCAATAAGCCGACACTGCACATCTGTGCGAAACGAGCCCCACATTGGGTTGTGTGCATTAAGGTCGCATATAATATGTATGGTTCAGGTAACTAATCTATCAGCGTTTCTTAATCAGAACTTGTTAGCCGATAATCAGAAGGGATGTATATGAAACATATTGTTATTTGCCAGTTAAAGATTACCGTTCGGATAGCAATGGCCTCAAGGACAGTCATAAGAGTGGCTGGATGGCATGCTTAGAATTTTTGGGAGAATATGGGCACACCAACAGAAGTTGCCCACCCATCCCTGTCCCTTTTGAAAACCTGATAATTGTTGAGGAAATCGGTCTGTTTTCTGTTTAAATTTGTTTATTGTAGGCACATGACATTTGCTTGGCTGGCATACCGTAACAAGTATATATCATCAAATTTTTAAATCAGGCCTTTGCAGTTCCACTGGTTGATATTCTGCCTTCCCATTATAGCCATTTACAGCTACTGGAGTGTTTGTGAGTGTGTGTGTGTGCGCGCGCGTGCTTGCGAGCGTGCGTGCGTGTGGGCGTGCGCGTGTGCGTGTGCCTGTGTGTGTGTGTGTGTGTTTGTCTAGGTGTGCGTGTGTATTTTGTGTGTGTGTTTGTTTGTGTGTGTGTGTGTGTGTTTTGTGTCTCGGGGCTTGTACTCTTGGAGGGGGCTTTTTGGGCCTTTCGGTTGGCTTGCACGTCGAAGGCCCTTCCTTGCGGGGCGATGCAGGCAGGAGCGGCTGGACGTCCATCTCATCCCGAGATGACCTTGGCGTGCCCGATAGACTCGGCTCCCTGGACCTGGATGTAGCCCCTTTTCGGGTGCTCTTCTCTTCCGCCACCACTGCCGAGGGCGTCGTGGATGGCACTGGCAGTACAGGTGGTGAAGCGAGGTTCGGAGAGGGCGCGGTATCGTCTTTGTCCATTTCATCAAGCCTCTTCGGGTGTGCTTAAGACCTCTGAGGCATGAAAAGGATTGACTACGTTCCCATCAGCTAGGGTGGCCATTTCAACCACTTCCGGTCCAGCAAGCGGCAGCTAGTCCGTTGAGCTGTGTTTCGTGGCCGCCGAACCGAGGCGCCGCTACGCCACACGGCGAGCAATGTCGGCACACCTTGCGAAGCTGAAGAGTGTAAACCTCTTCCGATGCTGCAGAAAACTGATGTTTTCATTGGCTTTCAATGTGAATATTTGTTTTTCCTTCTTGAACGTTTCCCACGATCGTGAATACGCTACGTGAGGTCCATGCTGTTAGGGCAGGTAAAGTTATTTGCGTCACAGCTGTCTGTAAGATGGTCAGTTGACCACATTTTGCACATTTTGGTCTCTCCCGGCAAGAGTTCATACCACACGCATACCGCTGGCATTTGTAGCACCAGCGTGGGTTTGGCATGTACGGGTGCGTAGAACATCGCAGAGAACCTGCCGTCACAGATTCTGGTAGTAAGGTTCTGTAAAGGTCAAGATTATTATTAAAGATTATTATTAAAGGTCAAGATTCCTTATAAGTGATTTTTTATACGTGTCAAGCGCAGATAAAACTCCAGCATGACGTATTTTACTATTCGTGGTTTAATTGCGAATAGGGAAGCATCAAATATTCAGCAAGATATAACAAGGTATGAGTTACACATTGCTGCTGAAACAAGTCACCTTTGATCTCCGCACCATTTGTTCCGATCTCCGCACCATTTGTTTTCAACAGGCCCATCAGAACACATCCACGGTTTTCTGTACAGATCTGCTACGTGCCGTGACAAATAATGCGTTTTTTATAGAACCCTGGTGGAGCTCACAAGGAATGTTAACAGTATGATGTTTGATGCTGCCTGTTTTGAATGAAACAAGCTTTTATCCTTAAAGTTGCCTTAGGGACTGCCTGGAACATTGAGCTTCTGAAAGGTTGATAATGCTTCGCATATGACTCAGGTCTCATACTTCGAGCAGGTTGTGTTTTTTGGCATACGAATATGGAGTTAAAACTGGCTGATAAAAATTATGAGATGTTTTTAAAAGCCCCATCAAGGAAACTGAATACTTTTTAGGTTCTACACAACACTGCAAACAAAAACAATCTAGGCATGGGTAATAAAAGTCTCTTATCGGCACTTTAAAACCTCAAGCAACCATGTGTGTTTAAAGTATGGACCATTGATAATAAAATAACCCCGCCATAATGCCAAAATTACCTGCTAATTTTTACATAACGCACCACCTATTCTGTGGACGAGGACACAGAATAATGTTCACTGTAGTCTCGTGCACCAATCTCAGCATATTGAATTATCTTGAGCGAGTCCTAAAAGGGCTCCCTTCACGGCTTATGTGGCGCAGCGGTGGTGTCTAGCTTTTGTTTTCTTCGCTTCGTCCCCAGGGAAGCGAAGAACTTCTTGGATCCGTGAAGGCACCGGGTCTGTCAGTCCACTCTGGTGACAAACCCCTGCGCGCACGCGCAGCGGCTCAGGCCAGGGTTCGTTCTTGTTGTTTCCCGTCGCCCCCAGCGGTAGTTCCGCGCCTAAATTTCCACAATGCTATTATTTGCCTATTTCAGTATCGGCAAACTATTGTAATACAATTTTGTCTCAAGCTTTTTTTTTTGGGTGCGGTTTGAGATCGTTTGAAATTGATTACCACTAAACAAGATTTTGGACAGCGAATTTCTGCACCTTGCAGCTTAAACAATTTTCTTGACCAAAAATGGACAATATCTAGTGCAATACCTATTACCTAAGACGATACCTATTATCAAGGCTCTTGTTCTGCTGTAAGGTTTAAAGACTGGTGGCTAACAGGCTTCCTTCATTTTGCCGTAGTGTTGGGGGAGCGTGAGCTCGTGATAAGGGCAGCCGGTAAACTCAAAAAAGGAAATATCAAAACAGGAGAGAGGGGGTAGACCAGACGCCCAAATGTGTGGGAAGCCACCAGTCTCTTAACTCGCAGTGTCTCCCGACGGGTCCGCTTTCCTGGAACCGAGGCCGGATATTTTTGCTCTTTCAGGACTCTGAAGTGTAGGGGTGCTTTCCGCTCAGCCGTTATGATGGCTCAGGAAGATGGCACTTATTCTCCAACACTCCTCTCAAGCCACAGCATGCTTCAGACCACGCCTTCGGTGTCGCCCTCCGTCATGCGGCTCCCTCCTCCATCGCACCATGCTTTCCTCGTGTTTTTTTTCGAAGAGCACATGAGGCTCCAGGGCACGAATTCTGCCCGTATAGCCTCGGCTGCAATTTTCAACTGAAACGGTGATAGGGTCCCCTGTCATCTAGCACCCGCCGAGCCACCAGCACGTGCATATTAATGCCTTACCGAGTTTTTTCCACTGTCGCTGCCACGCTGTCATGGCTTTGACAATAGTAACACGTACTGGAGCATAACCCCAATTATATGTTATGCGTTAAAAATAACCCCTAACGCACGCACTCTACCAAAAACTAATCTGATACGTGCGCGTGACAAACATTTTGGGCATATTCCGCCATGAACAGATTTCATTTCTCTGGGCGGTCAGAAAACAGCCAATTCGCTCTCGAGCAACTTTACTACCGGCAACGAAGCGAAACCTGTAGCTTTGATTTCAGCATTGAATTTTTTTGTCCTGTATCAGCATAGCGAGGGGGGGGGAAACATAGATATTAATATAAGCGGAGAAGTTTGCCTTCGAATTAGCTCCAATTTGTTATTATTTCTTGCTGTTTTATATAGGTGTAAAGGATACGGAAACCTAATGAAGGCGAGACCTGGTCAGAGCGCTATAAGCCAACAATTTTATGCTTAGCATCATCGATTGAACTGTGCATCATTTTGACAAGCGATATGTCGTCTGCAAGGATGCGAGTAGTTACATCTGGTCAATACGAGTTGTTTCGTGGTTAATATAAGTGGGGAAGTAACTGCCCGAGTGCGCTTCATTGGGGGAGGCTGGAAATGACAGGGCAAAAATCAAAGTAACATTGATAACTTGTCGTCGTGAAATTTATTTGCAGTTTGTTAAGAACGACTTTTTCGCCGATATGAATTCATTCAAGTCATCGTTTTGTTTTTTGGAGTTAGAGTTCTCATGGCGTCAAAACTTATATGGATTGGTTTTTAACATATGCGAAAATAATTGAGTGTTCATATCACAAGTTTTCCGGGGCAGGCTGGACTCGCATCCGTCCACGCCTCACAGTACGCAAACAAAAACTAGTGCAATAAATCCGACTACCATTTGAGTCCATTGAGGTTTGTCGAGGTAGTTGAGGTCGCTGCACTGCGCAGGTTTTTGTGGCAGTTACAAATGATGGCCCTAAATTCTGTCAGAAAACTATATTTTTTAGCAAACTTTATTATAGCTCCAATTTTATAAAATGGATGCTCAGAGTAAAAGAAACTTAGTTAATAGCTACTAGATTTAATAAAGTTCTCATTAGTTAATACACTTATGTATTAAGTAAATAATTGGTATAGTTCTGAACCATCAATGTGGCTCGGTAACATAAATAACAATCTCAAACCGCACCCTAAAAGAAAAGTGGGACAAAATAGTGTTCACATAGGCACCGCTATAGAAATAGGCACAAAAATCGGCATTTATGGCCATTTAGAGCCCGCAACCTCCCGTGTGGATGAAGCAAGAAAAAATACGAATCCGGGCTCGACCCCCAGCCACGGAGCGAGCGCGCAGGGTTTGTGAACAGAGCGAACTGACTGATCCGCCG
This sequence comes from Haemaphysalis longicornis, assembly GCF_048455015.1. Taxonomy (NCBI): domain Eukaryota; kingdom Metazoa; phylum Arthropoda; class Arachnida; order Ixodida; family Ixodidae; genus Haemaphysalis; species Haemaphysalis longicornis. The sequence continues at coordinate 141,653,076 of NW_027526385.1, forward strand.
CCCGTACGGGCTCCGGTACGTTTTTAGTACCCCCCCTGGGGTTGAGCGAAAAAAAAACAGGAACGAACCCGGGTCCGAGCCCAAGCCGCGGCGCGAGCGTGCAGGAGTTTGTGACCAGAGCGACTGATAGATGCGGGGTCTTTACGGGCCCCAAATCGTTTGTACTAGCTCTCCTGGGGAGGAAGTGAAAACCACCAGAACGAACCTGGACCCGATTCCGAGCAGCGGAGCGAGCATGCAATGGTTTTAAACTAGAGCGGACTGACAGATTCACCTTACTTTGCCTGAAATTTCGCCTTTCAACTATAGCCCCGACCCTCAACCACTTTCTTGCATAGTGAATAACCAACCTACTACAGAACCACGCGGCACCGCTATCGTAAACTTATCTAGTACTGCCCTGTCACCTGATGAAACAAAACTACTCTCGAAGGGGCTGACCTTCTGCCCCACAACCGGCTGCTTTAATGAATTCCAGTTACTTCAAGACCTAGATAACTTTGCAAGAAATTTAAGACTAAGAGAATACTTTTTAGATAAGCCTCCTAACGTTCAAGATGCGTAGACACGCCCAAACAGGGATTGGACGCCAAGCCCTCAACGTGACGATTGCCTGAATCTGTACATCGCCGCTGTGCAAAAAGATGTCATGCGGGAATATGAAATTCACAAAGGTAAACGTCAAAATTTAACAAAGTCTGAAAAAGCGTGCTTGAAGGGTTTGGAAAATAGAACTGACATAACAATTAAGCCTACCGATAAAGGAGGAGCGATGGTAATCATGAATACTGTGAATTACATTCGAGAAGGGCACCGGCAACTTGATGATTGAAACTTTTATGAGCGCCTTGCGGAGGACCCCACGATTGAGCGCACCAAAATCGTAACTTCGGTATTCAACGATCTCTTGGACGGGGGAAAAATAACCTCCAGTGAGCACAGTTTAATGCGACCAGTGCAACCCCGTCTGGGCCGATTTTACATGCTTCCTCAGATCCACAAAACTGGCAATCCAGGGCGCCCAATCATATCCGCCATTGGCACAATCACCGAACCCATATCGGGGTTTGTGGACAAACTAATAAGGCACATTCCCAGCGTCCTGGACTCGTACATGAAAGACACCACGGATTTCCTCAAAGTTATTTCGGATCTTCGTGTACCAAAGGACTCGTACCTAGTAACCCTTGACGTATCTTCCCTTTACACTAACATTCCCCATAACGAAGGGATAGCCGCACTAACCAGCATGTATGCGCTCCATAAACAGCCAGATACCCGAGACTACCATGTAGTTGCGAGGTTAAGGGCCCTCGTCTTAGAACTAAATTCATTTGAATTCAACAATGAGTACTTTCGGCAAGTTAGTGGAACCGCCATGAGAACAAAGATAGCACCAAGCTACGCCAATCTGTTTATGGGGACGTCAGAGGCCACATTCCTGTCTGAATCCCACCTAAAACCCCTCCTGTACAAAAGGTACATTGACGATATCTTTTTTATTTGGACCTACAACGAGGATGAGCTCCTCCACTTCATCGACTGTTACAATCCTGCACACCCGAACATCAATTTTACTCACACCTACTCTCAAGAGAGCATAAACTTCCTCCATGTGACCGTGACAATTGAAGACGGTGAACTCACGACAAAGCTGTATCGGAAGCCAACATATCGCCAGCAATATTTACATTACCAAAGCGATCACCCACGTCACTGTAAGAATAGCATTCCTTATAGCCAGGCCCACCGTTTCAAACGAATCTGCTCAAAATCGGAAGATTTCCCTACCAACGCCAAAAATTTAAAAACCATGCTGGAGGGGCAGGGGTACCCAGTGCGTGTAACTGATGACGCCATAAAAAAAGCCGAAGCACTCAACCGCGTGGACCTAATTGCGAACCGTCCCCAACAACGCGACTTACAACGAACAGACCTATGCTTAACGTACAGCACCAACTTTCCTAACGTAAAAAAACATCTTGAAGCGGCACTACAGCATTCTCGAACAAAGTGAACGCCTCAAACGGGCGTTTCCGTCCGTTCCAGGCATCGTCTACCGACGATCCCGGAACCTCAAAGACACACTCGTGAACGCAAGGACAAATTCATTGTTCGCGCATAATGAATGCCGGCCATGCCTGACACCGCGGTGCCTTGTCTGCAAGGCAAAGCAACAGACAAGCACTGCTCAAAGCTCCAACTCAGAGTACTCTTTAAAAATTCGCTGGAACATGACGTGCGACACTTCAAATGTGATTTATTTGATTGAATGCAATGTGTGTCGAATGCAATATATAGGCCAAACAGGGACCTCTTTCAGGCTTCGGTTCAATAATCACAAAGCGCACGCCAAAACGCGCCCGACCCTGCCCCTCTCCAGATACCTCAGCTTTCCAGATCATTCTTTCGATAAACTAAGCGTCACGCTCTTAGAGACGGGGTTCAGGTCAAACCGGGAACGAGAACAACGTGAATCATACATCATATACCGATTCAATACAATCAAAAAAGGTATAAATGAGGACCCAGGCACACTTGCAGCGATTAAAACATTGTCATCTACCTATCCGTATCAGTGGCGCTGTGGGTGTAGCCGGAGCCGGACTCTCGAAATCACATGCACGTGAGCGTTTGTTCAGTGGAATTTTCCCACATTGCTGATGTCTTTTCGTTTTTGTTTTCATTTTTATTCCTTCGCTCTTTTTCCGCTCTTCGTGTTCACTCCTATCATTTTTTCTTTTTTCTTTTTTTTCTTCTTAATTCTCTCTTTTATAATATTGTGTTAGAACTCTGGAAACCTTTTCTAAATCTCCGTCACAATCTTACAATTAGGTAATGTTGCTTAGTGTCGGTGCTGTTTCAGCAATAACTTCTGTTTACATTCTGTTTACTTCTGTTTACATAAGGCGCATAACCCGGAAGATAAGCAATACAGTTCTGGGGTCTGCGTTATTACTCGAGCGCACATATCTTTGCCGCTGTTATCACTATTCGCCCCCGCGGACTGGTTATATTTTTGACTGCTTGCAAATCTATTTTTCTCTCCCTTGCACCTACAGTCGTCTTCTAAGCCCGGCTACCGAACCATCGGGGTTTATTTTCTCCGTTTCCCCCCCCCCATCCCGTTGAGCAGCTTGCGTTCTGGTTTGGCTGTTTCCCCCCCATCCCCCACTCAGCGGAGGGGAGACACCGACGACGCATGGGTTGTCGCTGAACTGCAAAGTGGCAGCTCTTAACAAAGACCTGAAAACTCGGCCTAGCGCCCCGTTCTCGGAAGGCGTCCGTCCGGCGAGGGAACGGTGGAATGGTGGCGGACCGTTTCGTTTTGCACGAACACAAAACGTCCTTTAATTGTCTCAGCTCCGGTAACGGGCCCATAAACGGGCTGTAAAATGCCTTATTCGCACTTTCCGAACATATGGTGGGACACTCGCTTTCAATCAACGGAAACGCGATCCCTCGTAGCGTGTGGGCGTTAGCATGGTGACGGCTAGCGGCGGAAGATATATTGCCTTCTCTCCTTTGTTCTACAACCCCACTTTCGGACGCTGTTGAGCTTTTCGCGTTTCCGCCACCACTCGAATTCCTGTACAGTGCTCTTTCATCTCCCTTTCTGCCTTTTTTTTTCTCAAACTATCTTGGCGTCTCTCTCTTCGTTGATCATTTTTTGTTCATTCTTCCAATAAGGAAGATTCCCGCTTCGTGTTTGTGTTGTTCACGTATGTTTGTGTTTGGTATCGTTGGCCATTCATAAACCCGCTTTTCACTTTCGACATATATGCTCTCTTCCGAAACGACCGAAGCCATCATTCCTGTAGAAGACTTGTCGCGAAGTCGAAACGTCGAAATAAACCCTCCGCTGTTGCTGTTACCGAGGTTTCGTACTTTGTGTTCACCACGCCCTTGGCCCCATCGCCAGCATGCCAGTTGTATATATCTATATATATATATATATATATATATATATATATATATATATATATATATATATATATATATATATATATATATATATATATATATATTATATTGTAGGCGGCCCATGTGGCGGTGCAGCCGAGCCCACGTTTATTGTGGTTGCGTTGGCTGTGCCATGAACACGACGAGGCGCGTAGAACGCGGGTGCCGTTCCTGAGGTGTGCAGGGTGCCGAGTGTGTTCTGCTGTGCCAGCTGGAAAATCTGCTGCTGATGATGGTGGTGCTTAAGAAGATGGTGATGGTGGCGCTACAGGGCTCCCCCCCTAGCGTGAAGCGCGGTAAAGTGACGAATTTAAATGACAATGCACGAAAATGCACAACGCACTATGTACAGTTATGTACAATTTGTCCGTTGTCAGGAAGAGTCTATGGGCAGTCAGTGGTCAAGGGGTAGGGGTTGAATAACGGCACTGTCCTGGTCGTCGACGAGGTAGCGTCCGGGATGGGGGAAACCTCTGGTGGACGAGGCTGGGAGTGCGGCAGCGGACGTGTGGGTGGAAGGGGTGCAACTGGATCTTCTGTAGACGGTGTGATTAGCAAGCACAGCTTCCACGGGAGGCACAGGAGCGGCCGATATGCAGTGTAAGGGGGGTTGAAATACCTACGCGGGTGGTCTTTAAGTGAGGATGGTGGCTGCATCGCTGTCTTTGCAACTGCGCACGCGAAACTGAAGGCGGCATCGCGGAGCCTTTGCAAGCAGGGAGGTCCGATGATGAGCTGTGGTTGCTCGGCCGCGAAGTGTCATTCCCGTCTTGCGCGCTTGTTTTGTGTGCCTTCCTCGTAGTCGCACAGTTGAGCTAATGTTATAGGGTCGAATGAAAGTTCTCTTACAGCAGGGAATCGGTAGAGGTCTGGTGGCCAGTTTGTGAGGCGTCTCGCGATGGCACGGAGACGCGTAATGCGGCTTTCGGCCACGTTTCTTGGGAGGCTTGTCCAGCAATCCTGGTTCCAGTCTTGTCATCGTAGGCAGGTCGTCAGGATTGTCGGGAGCAGTCTGATCTGCTTCGACGGTAAGTTTGACTTCCGTGAATCTCGGGCTGTCGTCGGCTGCTGGAGGCTGCCGTACATCCGGAGGCGAGGAAGACGGCTGTCGTACAACGGGAGTGGAGTGGTCTCGGAGATCACTCGTACACCTGCCCTGCGGAGGTGGTTCGGCGTCGGGATGTACTGTCGAGTTCACGAAGCAGAAGGTCGACTCTGTCTTACTGAAAGTCGTAGCTTGGGCTCGTGTTTCTTGGACAGGCGATGCTGGACATTCCGACGAATTGGAATTGACAGGTGCCGTTGGAAGGTGTGGTGGTATAGAGAATGGCGTTGGTTGAGCCGCCGTTGGTGTCCGCTGGGTTCCCATACCGCAATGGTTTAGGACAGCGGCCTTCAGATTGTCATATGCACTAGGGCCTGGGGCCGGCAGCTGGATGCGCACAATTAGGTCAGCAGGTAACTTCTGTAAAGTGATGAGGTACCTGGTTTTCTGGGACTAAATATCGTGAACGTAAAAATGGCTCTCCAGGATGACGAACCATGCAGCGTGGTTGCTGATGGAGTCAAACGGAATCAGCAAGGAAGTTCTAGGAGGGCGATGGACGTTCGTCGCGTGCCGTTGTCCGCATTGTGGCTGGGGAAGCAGCGGTGTGATGCCATGGCGAAGCCGCTCGTCCGGGTCACCAAATTGTAGGCGACCGATGAGGCGGTGCCGCCGAGCCCACGTTTACTGTGGTTGCGTTGGCTGTGCCATAAACACGACGAGGCGCGTAGAATGCGGGTGCCGTTCCCGAGGTGTGCCGGGTGCCGAGTGTGTTCGGCTGTGCCAGCTGGCAAATCTGCTGCTGATGATGGTGGTGCTTAAGAAGACGGTGATGGTGGCGCTACAATGTATATATATATTGTGAAAGTCGACGAGAATGTTTGAGTCCGCTTTATTTACGAGCGCCTGGAACGAACACAATTGAACAGACACCCTTCCAGAAGTGGATATGATAATCACCTGTCGAGAAGGAAGATGATATGAGATGATGATGAACGCACGAAAACGAAGCAAAAAAGGGATAGTATATTGGCCGCTCCCGTTGCTAAAATTCTCATATGCTCATTTTACGCTCACACTCTTACTCCCCTCTGCTGAAGCAGCTATCCTGGCCCTGACATGTACGATCTTAGTTCTATTGCAGCGATGGTCAGTGACACCGGAAGAAGGCGTTACACGATAATTCACTGGTGAGGCTTGCTCCAGGATCCTGTAAAGGTCGATGAATCGGGGCAAGAGCTTCTCGCATAATACAGGAACATGGAGGGTTGTGGAAAGCAGAACTTCTGCACCCGGTTTAAAAGCGACCGAAAGATGCTTCTCGTCGTGGTGAGACTTGCCGTTTCTTTGCCAGGCCTCCGTATTCTAACGGGCAAGACTGCGGCATTGCGATGGTCGAGAAACCAACTGGTCGGGAAGATTCGCTGTTGGCGGAATAGGTGTGGAGAGGAAATACGGGTCAAGAACAGAAGAAGAGAAACGGCCATACACGAGGAAAAATGGGGAGAAGCCAGTGGTTTTGTATTGTATGGTATTGTAGGCGTAGGTAACAAACGTAGGTAACTATCGTCCTATCTCAATGACCAGCATCCCATCTACACTTCTTGAGCACATTCCATTCTCCAACATAATGACCCATCTAGAGTCGATCAACTTTTTTTACCCACAACTACATGGCTTTCGAAAATCCTACTCGTGCGAATGACAATTAGCAGACTTCACAAATGACTTACTGTAATATATGGACGCCAACCTTCAGATTTATAGGTCTTCTTAGACTACTGGAAAGCATTTGACCGGGTTCCCCACAACCGACTGCTCGCTAAACGTTCTAACCTTGGAAGTCTTTCTAACACAATTTCCTGGCTTAAAAATTTCCTCACCAGTCGTAAGCAATTCACAACTGTCGATGACCATCATTCGTCTCTCACTGATGTGACGTCCGGGGTCCCACAGGGTGCGTGCATCTCACCGCTGCTTTTCCTAATTTACATTAACGACCTACCGAATATTATTGTTAACCAGTTAGACTATTCGCCAATGACAGCGTCATTTACACTGCCATTCGCAACCCGTGGAGACAGTATTGCTCTTCAACATAATCTCAACCATATCGCAGCATGGTGTGATCAATCATTAATGCCACTAAACACAGAAAAATGTAAACTGGTATCAATCACCCGTAAAAATACCGTATCACAGTTCTCCTACAAAATAACGCGTTCCCGATTGACGCTGAAACATCCTAAAAACACCTCGGAGTTCATCTCTCACCATCCCTATCATCGACATTTCACATACCAACCATTTTCTCAGACGCCGCACTCACGCTCGGCTACCTACTCCGGAATCTAAAACTTGCATCTCCGGACATAAAAAAACTAGCCTACCTAACGTGCGTACGACGAAAACTGGAATATGCATCATCGATTTCGCATCCCTCACAGGCATACCTCACCCACAAACTAGAAGCCATACAGAATCGTGCCGTTCGCTTTATCTGCTCACAGTACTCCACTAACACAAGAGTAACCGCCGTAAAGCAATCTTTCCACCGTCATTCACTTGAGTCATGCCGGATCATTCACGCCTCTGCCTTCTTCATGCCTTTTATTATCACCCAAAATCCAGACACCCTCTCTTTAAACCGCCACACCGAACCTCGTCCCGTATCAGCCACAGCAACGCCATAGCACGACTAAACAGCCGTACTTCATTAATGCTCAGCTCATTCTTCGCTCAAGCAATAACACTCTGAAACCATTTTCCCATTACAATAGCCTCGTGCGCAGACCGCAAATATTTCCGCGAAAAATTACTCAACCATCTTTTATAATACCTGCGTATCAAATGTGCCATATGTGTTTCCTTTCTTTAATGCTGTATCTTTTGTACTTTTGTACTGTATTTTTGTACTGTAATTTTGTATTTGCTGCTATTATTGCTCTACCTTTTTCACTTGCTCCTTTTTCTTCTTTGTTGCCTTATAATTTTTTAGCGCTGTGTCATACCTTTCTGCACGCCCCCCCCCCCCCTTATGTAATGCCCTCAGGGCCCTTAAGGCGGAAATAGATTAAATAAATGAACTAAATGAAATAAAATGATGTCCCAAAAGACTCCTATGGAAGCGCTCCATCAGGCCGTTTATTTGATGGTGATAGTTCGACGTTATTTTATAAGCGGTGCAGTGCACGACGCAGTTCGCAAATTTGCGAGCAATGGAACGTTCGTCCTTGGTCACCAAGAAGAACTCGGGGCGGTGCGTGGCGAGGGAAAATGGCTATGAAAAAGAAGTCTGCAAATTCTGAAGCGCAGCCCGAAGGAATAGCGGCAGTTTTGGCATAACTGGTCATGTGGTCCACTGCAAGGACGAGCCAGCGATGGCCGGCTGGAGTTACTGGAAGAGATCCGTACAGGTCGATTCCGACATTATCGAAGGGAGCTGAAGGGCATGGAAGGTGTTGGGTCGTCTTCACAGTTGTGAAGTGGGTTGTTTGGGGCGTTGGCTTGGTCCACACGACGCAACATACTTAGCGACGCTGGTTGACAGGCCGGGACAAAAACAACAGCTTCGGCATTCTCACTACGGCATTCTAGCTACCATACCTGCAGCATTTCACGACTCGCCCGGTTTCCCTTTCCGCCGAGGTGATGACGTCGAACCGGGCTTGTCAACAATGTTGCGCTCAGAATATTCGCATAATTGGATTACTTGCTTAAGCTATAGAACGCCATGCTCCTCCTGTGCGACGTCGAGAACGCGTGATTTCTCAATGAGGAAGCATCATCACCAACCGCATAAGCGTTACACCAGCTATAGGAACTTTTTGGAACGCCGTCGACCCGCTCTGAGTGCCCAAAAAGTAGTTCACGTCTGGATTTAAAGGTCTGATGAAACACGCCTCGTGCATCGTGCATTTTTCTCTTGGGTGTCATTTCCACCTCGTTGATCAGGACATTCCAGCGGCAGTGAACATCCTCCAAAACTTGAAAACCATTGCGTTGTTTGCCTTCCCGCAAGTACCACTTTGATCCCTGCATGCGTAAAGACCTACTCACAACTCGCCAACTTTTGGACATGCCCCAATATATTAGAATCTTCTAGGAATCTTGGACATGTTAAGTTTCTGAGGATTCGGACGTTTGTGAACTAATAAGTGGGATCGTCTATGATGAACTGTAACCTATGACTCGCTTCCTCACCTCGAGGCCATACTCACAGTAAGGCGTTTGTGCGGTGGACATCGAAGTGATGGTAGTAATAGAAAATTCTTCACAAACTATTTGTGGTCACCACCTAGATATGATCCGAATCGGCGATCACGGCAAAATCACCGCCGAGGGCGTAAAGGCACAATGTACTTGCTAATGTTACAACTGTAGGCGCGGTAGCTGCTTAGCTGCTCTTTTACGCTTTCCTTTACACGGGAACGAAAGAAACCCCACCGATGTCACAGTGCGCTACAAGTAAAATTTCAGCTACAATTATGTTTTTGGTATGCTTCATCAGCAAGAACAGCGAAACGGTTGCTCTCTGTGTGGAAGTGACACCGCCCGCCCTTATATGGTTATCGTGTTCCGGGACATACCTCAATTCGGCGAGGGCCATTACGCCTACAGGCTCGCCTAACGTCCTACCTGTACGTGCTATCGCGCCGACCCTAGCCCTCGCTGTGCCTTCGTTCTCTGTCGCCACTCCGTCTTGCCTCCAACCCTTAAAACGGCGCCGAGAAAGAACTGGATTCTGCACATTTTGACCGGAAACTAACTAGTCAAAATGGCCATAAGCCAATCACAAAGTGCATCACCCACTTTGAACGTCAAATTAGAAGGGAGTGGAGTGGAGTGGATAAACGTAATTAAGACGAGCTTCAGGCGCTGATGGTTGGGCGCCCGCCAAGGGGGGGGCTCCTCCAGACTGGGAAGCCCTGGACCGCACTGGCTGCCCTAGCCCTCTCCACCAGGCTACGCTGGACTTAGAGGCCGGAGCTGGCAAGCTGGCCCGCCCACTGCTCGTACGTTGGGTGAGGATGTGGGGTAAGGGATGGGGTTTTCAGACACTACCATACCATGTGGTACAGGGTGCCGGGTTGGGGACAGAAATTACACGTAGAGTAGTAGAGGGTGGGGTACATGGCATGGAGGTTAGTGGGGTGAGGATAAGAATTGGTCTGAAGTCGGCGAAAGGCAGTCGCCTGTGTTCTAGATAAATGGGGATGTGGTGGAGGGAAGCGTCGTCGTTCGTGGAGGAAATGGGTGAGGATGTGCGCGTATGAGTGAAGAGTAGCGTGCTTGTGAGAGCGAAGGGGCTGCGTGACTTCGCCTTCTTGAGAAACGTCCTAGTGTGTATGAACGCGGGCAGCTGCGTGTGCCTCCTCGTTCCCCTCGAATGACTCGTGTCAGGGGGGCGTGATGATGTGCATTTCCGGAAGCCGGCGCACACTTCACAGAATTTTTAAGGCCGTGGGTGGTATTCGACCTTGCTGGAAGTTGCGGCAGGCGGTTTGCGAGTATGTCATTATAGTGAGGTAGTCGTTTCCAGTGGTGACGGCTAGAGCAATGGCAAGTTCTTCTGCTGCCTCAATAGATGTCGTGGGTACTGTAGCGGCCATCAGTTCTGCCCCGTTGGCTTCGATGACACTCACGGCATGGGCGGGTTGTTGGTGGTATGGAGAGGCATCCGCATTACCAGTACAGAAAGACTTGCGGAAGCGTTTTCTAAGGGTTCGTATCCGGGCTTCTCGGCGTGCCTTGTTATAGATGGGGTGCATATTTCTGTTAATGGGCGCGACTTTGATGTACTGACGGATGGTTAGAGGGACGCATTGCCTCTGTTCGCATTTTGGGGGAGGCCTGTAACCGAGCCGGGTAAGTGTAGCCCTGCCGGTTGGCGTGAGCTTAGGTCGCGTGAATTGAGAGATGCGATGAGCTTCCTCCAATTCCTCCCATGTATTATTGACGCCGAGCTGTACAAGTTTTCTTGTTGCTGTTTTTGGAGGCAGTCTAAGGGCGGCCTTGTAAACTTGGCGTATGGCGATGTTTGGCTTTTCTTTCTCTGTGGGTTTCAGGGCCAAATACGGTGTACCGTACGTAACCCGGCTAATAAGGAGGGCGTGAAATATGCGCAGTGTGTCAGCATTTTGTAGCCCAAATCGCTGATGGGAGATCCTGCGGATGAGGTGAATGAGCTGGTTAAGAGTCCGTTGCAAGGGAAGGATAGTCTGGGCGCCTGAGCCATCTTTTGGTATGGTGGGGCCTAATATGCGCAGTTGTGGCATATTGCGGACTAGTTGCTCCTTATTGGTAAGTTGTTGATCTGGTATGGAATCTGGACGCTTTTTATATGTTCTTTTGTACAGAGTTAGAAGGGCAGATTTTTCTCGGGAACACTCTAGTCCTCGGGCTTTCAGGTATAGTTGGGTGACCTGAATGGCTGCATGAAATGCATCTTGCTGGTCACCCGGAGATCAGTGGGCACCCAGAGTGTTAAGTCGTCGGCGTATATTGTAAGATTATTGCTGATACCTTTACTCAAAGGAGAGCTAATATTTTACTATATAACGAAATAGTTTGTTCGCAGCTACGTAAATATGAACCTCTTATGCAAGCCCCCTTATGCACTTGCAGCCAATGTGTCCTCGAACCAACGGAATATATAACTGGGCTGTTTATATTGTCACCTGGAAAATTTGACGTTACAAATACTTAGCATATTTACAGAACAAACAGGAATACACAAAATACGGAATTAAGCCACAGCTTAAACCACAGTGGCGCATTCTCTCTCAGTGATACCATAAGTTCATTCCGATGGGGACAGAAGCCTGCTGACTTAATCGACGACCTAACCAGCCCCAGCTTGACGTTGGTTGAAGGTGCTATCAATATCATCCCCACTTGCGTTTGTGGGTGTTTCGGTTGGGTTGGACATGCCTAATTTGTCTAACGCAGGGTAACATGTTACCAGGCAAATTAGAGTAGCAAATGCTCCTGCTCGTTTAACGTTCCATGATAAAGTGGCACTATTTGTTTGGATGTAATTGAGATGACGGCCGTTCTAGTCAAACTATTTGTTCACCTACAAAACTTTAAGAACGGCCAACAAAGCGAAGAACGTCACCAGTCAAGCTCAGTACACGAAACTGTTTCACTGCTATAACTTTAAACGGGCGATGCTAACTGCTTGTGCATCCAGGAGACGCCTTAAAATGGTGATTCGCCGCTTCCACAATCGACAGGGGAAGAGTTTACTGAAATCCGGCATTTTGAAAACAACCAGTATGTCGGTCAAGTGGTTCATTTACCTAGCCAATCAAAAGTGAAAACAACAAGATAGTCGGTGAATGGTGGCGTGGTCAATTTTATTGTGCTGGTTTCGCTCGGTAAAGTGACATGGCATACTAGCGAAGCAGACCCAGAAAAAGTTGTAGTAAGGAAACTGAATACTATGGCTTCGGCAGTGGCGACAAGAATGGCGTCGATGAGTGAGTATAAGCAGGTAGGCTCGTCGTCTCGAGTCCCCACTCATACCCCGGCAACAGGAACAGCCGTCACGTCGAAACTGGACTCAGCCGTCGACCCTGTTGGAAAATATAAAACCGCTGAATAGAATTATTATTTATCTCCCAATTTCTCCACTCAGAAGAATTTATATAGTGGGAATAAGTATAATTGTTTCGGGAAGGCGCAGTTGTGGAGGGTTTTCGTTCCGTTTGGTTATTAACAGATCAGCCTGGAATGAGCTCGTGTTTGCACACTTCTCATGGAGAACTGCTCGAAGTACAAAATCGCATGAAAGTTGACGTCAGTCGCGCGTGGTTGAGCGGAAACAACATCCACGACCTCTTTAATGCGGCCTACTGTCGTGGTCACCATATCTGTACCGGTTCCAGTGTAAGTGTTGCACGTGGTTCCCCCTTTGCAGGAGAAAGTAGCCAAGGTATTCGGAAGTCGAGCGAAGTGCTGAATAAAGAGGCGCCATTTGTTACGTTTAAATAGCTGAATTCGAGCTACACATAGTTTCGAGCTACACACTATAAACAAAATCACGAACTCCACCTTTTGCACCAAATTAAAATAGTAAATCCTGCCCATCACGAGACAGATTTCTCTTTCAACCACGTCATCAGGCCGACTATTTCACAGATTTTGATTGGCAGCGATAAGGCGCTGCAAATTAGGCCGTAATGTTTTTTTTTAATGAAATGATCTGATCCTAGATATTTTATGATCAAACTAAACAACCTGCCCCTGACAACATCGTCGAGGGGCCTGTTATGCTCGTCGGGGAAAACAAACCGTAAGATCATGCAACCAGTTTACTTGGGCCATTCTTCGGGAAGCTCGAAAAGAACCCCTACACAAGATTTGAAAGCAAAAAAATTGTCACTCAGTTTCGCACCAAGAAAATTACATATGACAAAGAAATGCTGGGACAAAAAAAAACAATTGGGATGCAGTTTGTGCCACAAAGCACACATCTATCTGCCACAGGGACACAAAAAGTAAGGTCAAGAATCAGGGGCCTGCCTGGCATTTGCAGAGGCACTCGTCTATATTTCCCTCAAGAAATCGGTCAGTGCACTGCTCCTTTAGCTTAGGTGCATTGGCCAAAATAGTAGGATCAAAATTCTTAAAATAATCAATGTCCTTTGTATGTATACTGCATGCTTCAAAAGTACAGAAAATAAACCCGTGTTTGCTTTAAAACGAATTCAATTTTGCTGTCGTGTCTAAAAACCTAATTTTTTGTTCTTTTTTTAAGAATACTACCAAAATAAAGCTTTTTAGGGGTGTCTTGCAAGACCAAAAAGTTTATAATTTCTGTAAAACATTTCGTGTTGTGAACGTCAACTTGCCAAAAGATGAACTTTAAAATTATAAAATATGCAGTTTAATGTTGCTTTTGAACGAGGAAGGTTAAAAAAGGTAAATGTAATGTCAAACACTTAATATGAACCCCGCTCGAACACACTGAATATGAAATATATTATTCAAAGGCTTTCTATTCAGTGTTTCTCGCGCACTTAAAAAATTTAATATATGAAACGCTTAATTTCTGGTATTTTTGATGGGGATACATTGCCATCACTGATTCTTCTATATATTCGACTGGAAAATTTGCGTTCGCAATTGTTTAAACCTTTGCGGCTGTGGCTAGTTGCATCTAAGATATTGTGTTCTTCGAAAGAGAGGCGACGAAAATTCACATTTTGAGGACGCTTAGACGTGGAAATCACAAAGGTGTGTTTTTTCTTACTTTATTTACCAAGAAAGCTGCCACCGCTTACATCCGACTGTTATATTTGAGATTACGGTACATGAACTGAGCCATTTTCACGCCCCAAAATATGTTATCTGAGATACATTGATTGAATGCACTTCTACCTTTAAAAACAATTCCGGAACCCTTGGCCACGCAGACTGTGGGGGATATATTTAGCTATTTGAGCTAATGCTGATATGCTCTCATTTGCAGACGTGGGGACGCTGTTCTAGGAAACGGGTCACAAAATTTTAAAAATCAATCCTTGCGAACTTACTTTCCTCCTGCCACACGTATATTCCACATGTCTCTCTCATAAAGGCATGCCCGTAATTTGTAAAGACGGAATACAATCTTCTTCTCAAGCCTAAGATTTCCACTTCCACATATGAAAGGTGTGGGTAAAGTGCCTCTGGCTATGATGCACTCAGTTGGACAACGATTTACAACTTGCCGAAAGCCAAATTATTCCTACTGAGAATATTATTGTAGATTTGGGAAATACGACCTTTCAATACTCGGCTTATGCATGTCGACAAGGCAAAAATTGACAAACCTGGCAAGTGCCTCCATAAAACCTCCGGTACGTCTGGTTTCCTACACATCAATACTTTCTAATCTTGTGCAAGGATGATACGACGAGCGACTGAAGAGTCTACTATAAGGCATCTCCTTCTTTATCAATCCACATTGCACCGAATTTGAACGTTATCTCTGCACACATGAATGCCTCTACCTTCTTACATGATGTGCCTTCACAGAAAGACATGTGAAGACGCTCTCCAACGATTTATTTAAACCGGGTTCAAAACAATTTTGCTGAGTCACCTCTTTCGACATGTCCATTACACATTGAGTGTTGCATCTGATCGAGTGGATAATTACCCTCGTAAAGAAATTACGCTTGAATAGCACTTTGGAAGATTGGGCCGGAGGCCTCTATCCACACCACTAAACTAATCACCACTGTATGTTACATAGAACAATATTTTCTGTCTTGCTATTGAAGGTTGCGAGAGCAGTGCTCACTTTGTGTATTTGCCTTATTCAAGGAGAAAAATTCACAGATTATGCAAATCACGTTACGGTGTCAGCACAGTAAAACACCCAAAGCTCCACTTCGGATGGTGAGAATACCCTTCGGATGGCGCTAAATATTCTGAAAGCACAGGCTTGTCATAGAGCAAAAGAAAACTTGAGGAGACTTTAGGATATTGAAGAGAAGAAGGAAGTCGTGAGACCCTTTATGTACTCTTTATGAGGAACATGGACAAGTGCTGGAGACCGAGGACTACAAAGATGACAAAATAGTATGAAGATTCTGGATCTATAAGGGGCTACACAGAAAGACAAAATACAGAAAAGGCAGTTTAGAGGATGACTTGGGCACCGAGATTGGGATCGCAAATTCCTGTAGCACTATATCATAGAGAAACTAGAAATAACGAAGAGGTGTTTTATGGCAAAACGCGAGGCTGTTCAGTACACCTTGAAACCGTGCGGATTGAATTTGTTCAGGCAACACGATAAAACTCGAGTATGCTACAGAAGGGAGTGATAAGTGATAAGGCATATTGTCATAAATGGCCCAGACTGCAAGCACGATGGTACGTTGAGGAGACAGTCTTTCTATATTAGGCGTTTGTGGCAAGCTGGAGCTCAAACTTTGGTAGATTAGAGGTGATAAATATGCAGGTAGAGCAATGGTTGAATAGGTGTGGAGAAAAAATGAGGACGCAAAAGTAACCAAACGTAGCGGAATTCACAAAAGCGGTTTTGGGAGGGAACCACAAAATCTCCGTAAATTAGAGAATTTCCAGTCATTTATGGGCAGATTGTGTGTGAATAGACAAAAACAAGGTTATTTTATTGTTTGTGAGTATTTTTGTTTCCGGCTCTCGAATATTGTACATTCACAATCAAGGCAATCATCTGACCTTAGTTTGTCATTTATGCACTTTTGTCGAAATGGACGGCGTTTGACCATTGGACATTCTCGTTACTATTCAACAGTGAAAGCGACCTCTCGCTACTACATTTCCTCCGTAAGTAAACTGATCACCATCACTTCACTGCGTCGCCGCAAAATTTAATTGTGGCGTCCTTTTGAAAGACGAAGAATTCATGGCCTCTTTCCTCCATAATTTTCTAAGTTTTGCTGCTGGGTGGATGTAGCAGGGGAAATCGGCCGCACCAACCTTCAGCAGTACAGCTAAAGTAGCTTCGGAAACTCCATTACTTGCCCTAGCAACCTTCTCTCCAAACCCAGCCCTGGCCGCAACGTGTACATTGGTGGGTAAATGAGAAATGTCCGAAAACGGCGCCTCGCATCCTCCATGCGATCTTCCATTCTCCATCCGCATCCTCCATCCTCCAAAGAGAGCTCGCAGCTACGCACATCGCGGAGCAGTTTTATACAAGTTGGTCGCAACTCCTCCGCTAAAATGGGCACAAAACATGCTTTATAGGCGAAACCGATTTTGAATTTATTCTTGCAGCGTCCCTGTAAAGGAGCGAAAAATATCCGAAGGGGGTCAATGATCCGAAATCCAAACACCTTTGTAACAGCATCGCCGCCACTGAGATACCTGCTCCATCAACGTACTGTTTAATCATCACTTTGCTTTCAAATCATCCTTTGCAAACAAACTTCATCCCAGCAAGTAATGCAACTCTAGCATATACCATTCAAAACGTTTAGGTGCGCACACTATTTGGGCAATAGTATAAGCGAAGCTAATTCACTACCTATTTTCTGTTTGTCTTTTGCTTTTTATTATTCTATGAGGACAAGCGCTCTTGCGCATCGTGAGCCAGGTAAGTCATGGCTAAGAAAGTTGGCACGTTTGCCAGCAATATACATATTTATTGTATCAATCACGTGGTCTGCTTGTTCCTACGGTTTACTCGGCAACGCCAATTAAACTTAGCTTTATTGAAAACAGTTACATGTTCTACATATGAAGAATTCATCGGTAGAAAAATGCATCACGTACAAACTTGGTTTATTATGTTGTGGCGCGTTCGTTAAAAATTGACGTAACTTAAGATTTTAAGGATCCAGCAATACTCGCGCGTTTCCATGAAAACAGTCAGTGAGCGCAGGATACGAGTGCGAGACATTTTTACGAACAGACATTTAGAAAACGAGGAGGCATCACGACAGCTTGGCACATTACTACACGCGAAATTCACTGGAAAAACGTTCCGGAACTCAAGATGAACATTCCTACCATCTTCCACCCTTCTCAGACTCTCTGTTATCGGTACTCTAAGAAAAGTCTGGGGATGACCTACCATTTTCTTTACTTTTATAGCATCCTCCAAGGGCGTTGACGGACGAGCAAGCCTTCCAGAGGAAGGTCTGCGAGCGATTGAAGAAATACTCCGGTTTCGATAACTTCGAACATTGGTGCTATCGTTTTGTAGACCCGGTTGGTCTTCTCGCAATTGCTGAAAGGTTGCCACCATTAGTATCGCTCTGAAAACGGCTTTTCTATGTGATGACACCTTGTTCCAATCGGTTTTTATCTGGAGTGATGGCGCGTGTCAAAAAGTGGGTTCGTTCAATAACGACCAACAACCATGTGTCGGCACTCCACCAGCTTTTCCTTTATCAGAAGGGCTAAGAACGGTCCCAGTAATAACTACTTTTGCTAAACGGCGGCATGAACACGCATGATGCACTTGCGGCTGCGTGTAAGGAGTGGCTTGCACATAGCAACTGAGAACTTTTCTTAATCTTGCCTCGAAACATTACTTAACATTGCATTGTTCTATCGTCGGTACAAGACTATCATAACAAAATTCGATGCATTTGGTGTTTGTGTTGAATACAATGTTGCCATCCTCCAGTGTACAGGTTCTTGCACTGGTCTGAATGGTATTAAACGTTTTGAAACTGCAAACCATAAGCACACAAAATAGGTTTTTTTTTCTCTTACATGATATCCTGTGGATGGTGTGAAATTAGGTCCATATTTTTATCATCCTAACCCCTCCCCCGCTGCAGAGTGTTTGCCTCCTTCAAGACTACCATCTGCCGACACACAAGGAACACTATAAAACAGTGTTCGTGGGAGTTCACAGGAAATACCTAAGGAACGAACGTCATTTACGCAAGAAACACTACTGGACCTTTATGTGTCTCGATGGTCTATATTGCTATTAACTGCTTCTTCCGTGCTATAACAGATTTCGGTTTGTATTACCAGCGTATTCAAAATGACGCAGTGTCACACAATGATGTACCAGAGCTGCGGAAGAGCCTAACTTAAACGGCGGCTACTATATTCATCGCGCGTTGACGACAGTATTTATAATATTCCGTATTCATTCAAATCGGCACCCGGATTTACTCAGGGGTATACTTTTAATCGATAGCTTATCACCATGTGCTGTCCTTGAGCAGCAATCGTCAACCCACAGCACGCGTTGCGTTATCCGGGCTGCACCCGTGAAGTGTCGCGCGGTATTTTTCACCAAACGATTCACGGGAATTCGACGCCACTGATCAAAGACTGCAGACAAACTAGTGTACCACCGCTATGAATGTGCACTTTATCCCTTTGCGACACGACGTGCACAGTTGTACACGCAATGTTAAGGGTATTTCTGCGACTTACAATCGTCGTCATACCCACTTAAACCGCTCAGCTGGCATTTCCATTCCCCCCTCTACGGTGGCATTTTATAATGTTGGCTGTGCGGTTCGAGTGGGGTTCAAGAACACCTACTGAGCTGTTCAAGAAACCCTATTTGAAGCGCTAAATGCTAGGTGCGTCAACTTGATGGTCTTGGGTTTACGTTTTCTACTAGTTAAAACATTTATAAAGCAAAGCTGAAGCTGATAACTTCATATATAAGGACTACAGATCACAATGATGCGCCTATGTCTTCTATTGTAGGAATGGTTAGGAAACGGTCGTGACATTTACAATTGCGCTTTTTCGATTTGTACACTACCAAATTTATCAACTTCTTATAAGATCCAGATGTTTAGCGTTTTCCAGTAAAATTTTGAGTATCAAAAACACAAGCACGTAGTTTCGAATTTTTGTGATGGCTACATCATAATGCGTGCCGCCAAGGGCAATAAGAGCTTAGCAGCGGAGGGTGCTAAGCCAGTCTCGGTTATTTAAAAATTCGATGCATCGTGGTGGAGTTGTAGGGGCTATTGCTATAGCTTGGGGCTGACCGCTTGAGCTTTGTTTATTAGTAATACTGCACTAAAATATCGCTGTTGTGTTTCCATATGGCTGACTTTTATTACCTAAAGTTTCAGGCACAAACTTATTCACAAAGGCCGCAAGTTACTGGCGATCACAAAGTGCACAGATTTACTTTACCCCAATAAATATTTTTGTTCAAAGTCACATTGCTGGACTTTACGTAGAGGTGGCATTCGACGTAACGCTAACCTTTCATCGTTTAAACATTGGTGGTAAAAACGGACCACACGCCATTATATGATTGTCATTAGGCTTCGTGTATTCGCTGATTATTTAGCCCTGACAGCCGTGGCGAGGGTGCGGCGAAGAAGACGAAAGGAGAAATTCTAAAAGTATTATTCTCAGCCGAGTTGATGCTTCCATACACAACGTCCATTGCCGTATTACCTGCCGAAACTCCCGCTTTCCCGCGTTCACAATAAATATGCCCGTAGAAATACATATACCATAGATTTGACTTGAATTCTTCAACCTTTTAGATAATCCACGTGGGATCAGTCTGAAGATGTCTTTATGATGTCTACATTCGAGATTTTTACACAGGTAAGTAGTTCAAAAAACATGCCACGTCTTCTGCCGAGTTTACACCAGAATGTATAATCGCAAGATAGAAAATCTTAAGATATTTCAAAATGTCTTTTTCTTTGTTTACGCATTCCCTTATTCTGCCAAAAGGTCACATGCAATTCCTGGAAGCCCTGAACGTCATGCCAATCATACCGCACTGAATGTTTGTGAAACTTCTATAAATAAATAACATAATATGCGGCGAGAAAAAATTGCAACTTCTACTGAATATCTTTAGGAAGGCTTCAGCAATGCTGTGATGTTTATTACATCGTTCCATGTTCTATATTTTGTCTTTATAAAACCTGTATATTTACACTGAAGGTCCTTTATAGCGTATTGCTGGGTAACATTGTCATCAGGAAAATGTTCACTTAAAATTATGGTAGATTTCAAATAAAATTTCAATACTACGTTTGCCACCAACTCAGCGCCTATTACAAAGGATGAACTCCTTGATACAGCGAATAAAAATCAGCACTTGTTGCCACTGGTCAGCAGAAAACCATGGATAACATATACATGGTATTTATGAGAAGATAAAAGCTGAAGATACTTCGTTAACAACTGAAGGATAGAGCAGGCTAGAATGGAAGCCGCCATATATAATAGCGCACTGCGTCGCGATATGCTCGACCCAGAAGCTCTATTTTTTGCAATTCTGCGCCAGGATTATTATCCGCAAAGGCTACACTGGTTGTGTATATTGAAGAGCGCCGTATTGCTCTTCTATACCACATTGCAAACGAGGAATACTTGATCCGAATGCAACTGCAAAAGCTGCCATTTCAACTACTTTTCTTCCGAACAAAACTTCCATAGCTGTTTTCTCACTTCGGTGTGGGTTGACACGACACAGCCAAAGAACAGGACTACGCAACTACCACTGACATGTGCCGTGAGTCCCTTGACACAGTAAGTGACGGCTTCCTCTGCCAAACTTCTACACCCCAACGTGGCTGCCTAACACAACATATAATTGCACAGAAGTGTTTTTCACTATGTTTATGGGCTTTTGTCTTAACAATTCCACTATTCATTGTTAAGTTCAAAACAAATTTTGATCTTCCATTCACGTACGTATTCTTGCAAAGATTTTCGGACTCGCCACATCATGTTCCCAGGGGCTTGGTTTCACACAATATTTCTCAAGTATATTTAAATACTGGAAGAACAAAGACAGTTCACTGCAAAATTTTAGCCTGCATAGTACCTGTCGTCTGAGATCAAAATATTTTTCGGAAAAAATACAATCTTCTACAGAAAGGTGAAATGAATGAATGAAATAAGAAATAATTATAATTATTGATTGAATGAATAAAGTTTTTTAGCTGAAAGAGGCTGAATGGCTAGCGCGGGGAAGTGTAGAAATGGTAGTCACTAAAACAACCAGTGTCCGGATGAGGTGGACTTTCTACACGTGTCCGCGTCGCCGACGTACCACTGCATTAAGGTCTTTTTACATGACCACTGCATCTGCCGAACTTCTCTGAGTCATTACGGTTTCCTTCATATCACTCGAAGGCATTATGCATTCTTGAAGGGATGTGATACGCGGAGGTAAAATCCTACGTCGAACCTTGCTGTTTTCTTTGTGCAGTGTTGGATTGAGCAAGATGACAGGCGCTCCCACAAACGCTTCTATCCTTAAGTTTTCTACGGATTACCTAATTGTATCAGCTAGTGCAAATTGAAAAACAAGTACGAAGTTTCTCTTTTATATTACATAAGTAAAGTTTTACAATAGGTCGCACTTCTCTTATTCGAAATCACGTATATAAGAGGGCAGAGAAAACATGTGCCTGAGCAGACTGGCTACAGGTTGCTACCTCCGATAAGAAAAAAAAACAGAATGCATGGCGAGACAAGTTTTTAGTGGTGCTCTTTTGTGGTCATATACCATAACAATTGCGTGGAGTCTTCCGAGTTAACACGCGAAGTACTTTTTGCATTAGGCCTGATGAAACGTGTAGTGCACCTTTTAACCAACTATATACATGGGCTGTCCAACGGTTCTGTGAAAGCCTTATTGCAACACAACGAAAACGTTAAAAACCGTTCACAAAGTGCTGAAAGATGGCTGCGGCTTACATCAGCAAACCCTGAGAGGCGAAGCAAACATATGGCTTAGCATAGTTAGTACTTGGTTTCATTTGCTTATTGTTTTACATAGCTGTATTTATGACAATAATCTTTTAAAGCCTGCCTTTATCAGTTGCAGACAACGTGGCAGAAGCGCAGTATGCCGATTACTGGTGTCCCCGTTGTCTTAATTGGGTGTTCTGTTAGAAGATATGGGGAGTCGACTCAAGAGAACTCACAACCTCACCGAATCTACAGGGCACAGGTGATGATGGGGGTGGCCGCCTCTTGTGCGGCTGTGGCCGACCACAGCGGTAAGATAGATTCAGAGCCTTGAAAGAAAACAATACAAAGACCTATACTTGGACTGGCAAAACACTACAAGCACGAGGACATTTCGCGTAATCGAGAGACAACTGAGATCGAATACAAATGTGTCAAACAGTTTAAATTAAACAAAATGATACAATCAGGAGCCTCAACAAATAGATATTACTAAGTAGAGTGGGTATCAAAAAAAGAAAAAAAAACAAACAGTTCGATGCATATTGGAGACAGAGTGCCACAATATTCACCGACCGAGCCGGACGTTGCTCCTCGGTTGGAGGCGATTCGCCTACCTGTGAACGGTGGCTTCGTCGTAGGCCAGGCCGTCCTAGACGGTCACGGCGATTCGAGAGCCGGGAGTACGTTGGAGTCCTCCAAGGTTGGTTTCGCAAACTGGAAGGTGCCATTGTCAGATCACGATGTCCAAACGTAGCTGATTAGGTTCGGCACGGATTCTCTTTTTTCGTATCATATTCGTAACATATTCGATACGCCGAAATCGAAACTGCCTTTTGGGTTGAAAACCGAAAGGGAAAGCTCCAGAATCGGTGGGTGGCGCTGTCAAAACATCGGAGAGGGTATATACTTCTTGAAGCTTCGCATTCCTGCCACCAGAGATGTGCTACCAGAGTTTCAAAAATGGCAGCTTCCAGCAGCCCGCACGATGCAATTCCGCCTGGATCTTTTTACTCTACTAGAGGTAAATATGAATATCATTCCTGAGTTTTTATACAGACGTTGTTCCTCGAATTTTTTTTATCTCAACACGTAATTTTTAGTGATGGGCAGCGCATCAGGGCTGCGTGACAACGTGGTAGTTATTGCCGAATCATAATTGATACTGTGGGGTTTTTTTGAACTGCGCTTGCTCTAGGGCACAGGAAAACGGGGCGTCGAGGCTGTCAATTCTCGATACCGTTTTTTGCAGGAACCACAGAGAGTCCAGCCGCTGGCTCCTGCTAAAACTTGGCGTCGGGTCAGCTGCACGATCTGCCGTGCCGGCACATCGCCTTCGTGTTCTCCCATTCGTGGACATGTGCACCGTAGCCCTGTACATAGCGTACCGATATACCGAATGTATAGTGAACTACTGTACATAGTGTACCACCCTAGCCCTGTCTATATCGGTTTCCAGCGAGTAGCGGTTGGAGGTTGTCGGAGATGTTGGTCTCCGACACTCCGGCGGGCGAGACGGACGTCGGTGCGGTGAGGGTGAGCGTTCGAATTGGGACGTCGAAGTGGTGCAGAGTCATCTGGTTGCTGTTCGTATCGAGATGAAAAGCCGCAGGGCGTACTGTCCAAGCAGTTAGGGGAGGAGTTGTCACGAGGAAACTGGCACCAGAGGCGCTGACAGTAGTGAGCAACTTGTCCCACACGCTTGCAGTTGAAGCAGATGGGCCGGTCGTCTGGTGTTCTCCACTCAGCTGGATTGCGATACCAGGACGAAACATAGTGGCCGCGGAAAACGGCTCGCGGGGGGCTTGTCGCAGCGGTTGGTGGCTTACTGGACAGACTGGATGGATGCTCATGTTTACAAATTCCTCCAGAACAGCCGCTTCAATAAGGGAAATGGCGGGAACGCTGCTATCCGTCATGCGTTGTGGAACGGGCGCGGTAGCCATGCTTTCAAGTTCGCGACGTACAGTCCTTGTCACCGCATTTTCAAAAGGCCCAGTATTACACTTTACACTTGTTTACACTTTGAATATGCATTATCAAGACTAAAATAACAACATCTGCCGTGAGCGTTTTGAGATAACCACACCAATAGCAGTGAAGGCAACGCAAGGTTCTACATAATTGGACGATATGGAAGAAATGAATTCAAACTGTTTCAGGTTTTGTTTCTGCGAAACAACATGCTTGGCATACGACGTTATGGTTGAATAGGCATCCCAGATATCTCAGTTTTTGGCATACTGCGCTTCTTCCACGTTGTATGCCACTGATAAATGCAGGCTTTGCAAGATTAGTAAAATAAATACAGCTAAATCAAAGCTTAGGAAAACTAAACCCCGTTTTAACTATGCTAAGCCATGCGTTTGCTTCGCATCTCAGGGTGTGCTGATGTAAGCCGCAGCCATTTTCAGCACTTTGGGAATGTTTTTTCACGTTTTCGGTGTCTTGCCATTAGGCTTTCACAGGAAGCGTTGTTGGACAGCCCATGTATATGATTGGCTAAAAGATGTACTACACGTTTCATCAGGCCTAAGGCAAAAAGTACTTCGCGTGTTAACTCTGAAGACTCCACACAATTGTTATGGTATATTACAACAAAAGTGCACTAGTAAAAACATGTTTCGCCATGCATTCTGTTTTTTTTTCTTATCTGAGGTAGCAACCTGGTAGCCAGTTCGCTGAGGCACATGCTTTCTCTCCCCTCTCATGTACGTGATTTCTAACAATAGAAGTGCGACCTATTGTAAAACGTAGTTATGAATTATTAAAAGAGAAACCTGGTACTGTTATTTTTTTCAATATGCACTAGCTGATACAATAGGTAATCCGTAGAAAACCTATGGATACAAGCGTTTGTGGGAGCGCCTGTCATCTTGCTCAATCAAACACTGCACAAGGCAAACAGCAAGGTCCACCAGGGATTTTACCTCCCCGGATCACATCCCTTCAAGAATGCATAATGCCTTCCAGTGATATGAAGAAAACCGTAATGACTCAGAGACATTCGCCGGATGCACCGGTCGTGTAAAAAGGGCCTTAATGCACTGGCACGTCGGCGACGGGGACACGTTTAGAAAGTCTACCTTATACGGACACTGGTTGTTTTATTAACTACATGTCCACACTTCCCCGCGCTAGCGATTCAGCCTCTCCCAGCTAAAAAACTTTATTTATTCTTTCATTATTTAATTATTTCTTCATTCCTTCATTCATTCCTCCTTTATGTAGACGATTATATTTTTTCAGAAAAATAACTTTGAGTTCAGACGACAGATACAATGCAGGCTAACATTTTGGAGTGAAGTTGCTTTGTTCTGCCAGTATTTAAAAATACAGGAGAAATATTGTGTGAGTCAAAGCCCCTTCGAATATAATGTGGGGAGTCCGAAAATCTTTGCAAGAATACATACGTGAATGAAAGATCAAAACTTTGTTTTGAACATAGCAACTAATTGTGAAATTGTTTAAACAAAAGCCCATAAACGTAGTGAACAACTCTGCTGTTCAAATATATGGTGTGTTAGGCAGCCACGTAGAAGTTTGGCAGAGGAAGCGGTCACTTATTGTGTCACGGCACATGTCAGTGGTAGGGGTGTGGTCCTGTTATTTGGCTGCGTAGTGGCAAACGACACCGAAGTGAGAAAACAGCTATAGAAGTTTTATTCGGGTAAACACTCGTTGAAATACATGGTTTTGCAGTTGCGTTCGGAGCAAATATTCCTCGTTTGCAATGTGTTAGAGAAGACCAATTAGGCGCTCTACAATATACAGAACCAGAGTAGCGTTTGTGGATATTTATCCTGGCGCAGAATTGCAAAATATAGAGCTTCTGTATCGAGCATATCGCAACGCAGTGGGCTATTATATAAGGCGGTTTCTATTCTAGCCTTACTCTATTCTATAGTTGTTAACGAAGTATCTTAAGCTTTTATCTTCTCATAATATACCATGTATTTTAGGATATTCGTGGTATTATTAAAATTATTAAAAATCCATGCTTTTCTGCTGACGAGTGGCGACAAGGGCTGGTTTTTATTCGCTGTATCAAGGCGTCCATCCTTTGCAATAAGCCCTGAGTTGGTGCCAAACTTAGTATTCAAATTTTATTCGAAATCTCCTACCATATGTGTAAGTAAAAATTTTCCTCATGACAAAGTTACTCAGTAATGCGCCGTAAAAGACCTTCAGTGTAAATATACAGGTTTTATAAAAAGTAAATATTGAAAATGGGAAGATATATTAAACATGACAGCATTGCTGAAGCCTTCGTAAAGATATTCATTAAAAGTTACAATTTTTTCTCTCGGCATTACATGTTCTTTATTTACAGTAGTTTCAGAAACATTGAGTGCGATATGATTCGCGTGACGTTCAGGGCTTCTAGGAATTGCATGTGGCCTTTTGGCAGAATAAGAGAATGCGTAAACAAAGAAAGGACAACATGAAATACCTGAACATTTTCTTTCTTGCGATCATACATTATCGTGTAAACGCGTCAGAAAAAGTGGCATGTTTTTTTAACTACTTACCAGTGAGAACATCTCGAATGTAGACATCATGAAGACATCGTCAGACTAATTCCACGTTGATTATATAAAAGGTGAAAGAATTCAAGTCAAATCTATGGTATTTGTATTTATACGGGCAGAGGTTATGGTGAACGTGGGAAAGCGGAAGTTCCGGCATGTAATACGACAATGGACGTTGCGTATGGAAGCACTTACTCGGCTGATATTAAAACTGTCAGCGTTTCTCCTTTCGTCTTCTTCGCCAAGCCCTCACCACAGCTGTCAGGGCTATATAATCAGCGGTT
This sequence comes from Haemaphysalis longicornis, assembly GCF_048455015.1. Taxonomy (NCBI): domain Eukaryota; kingdom Metazoa; phylum Arthropoda; class Arachnida; order Ixodida; family Ixodidae; genus Haemaphysalis; species Haemaphysalis longicornis. The sequence continues at coordinate 141,680,048 of NW_027526385.1, forward strand.
ACATGAAGCATAATGACGATCATATAATGGCGTGTGGTACGTTTTTACCACCATTGTGAAAACGATGAAAGGTTAGCGTTACGTCGAATGCCACCTCTACGTGAAATCCACCGATGTGTCTGAACCAAAAATATTTATTGGGTTATAGTAAATCTGTGCATTTTCTGAGCGCAAGTCACTTGCGGCCTTTGTGGTGAAGTTTGTGCTTAAAACTTTAAGTAAGAAAAGTCAGCCATATGGAAACACAAAAGCAATACTTTAGTGCAGTGTTACTAACAAACAAAGCTCAAGCGGTCAGCCCGAGCTATATCACTGGCCCCTACAACTCCACCACCATGCACTTAATTTTCTAAATCACCGAGACTGGCTTTGCAGCCTCCGCTGCTAAGCTATTATTGCACTCTGCGGCACGCATTATAATGAAGCCGTCGCAAAAATTTTAAACTACGTGTGTCTGTTTCTGATACCAAAAATTTACTGGACAACCCTAAACAAATGGATCTTATAAGTAGTTAATAAATCTGGATATGTACAAGTCGTAAACGTGCAATTGTAAACGTGACCACCCTTTTCTTACCGTTCCTACAATAGAAAGCCCAAGCACTACATTCTGATCTGTAGCCCTTATATATGAAGATATCACCTTCAGTTTTGCTTTAATAAATGTTTTAACTAGGGAGAAAACGTAAACGCAAGACCATTAACTTGACGCACCGAGTATTTAGCGTGTAAAGTGGGGGTTTTCTAACCGCTCAGTAGGTGTTCTTGAACCCCACTCGAACCGCCCAGCCAACGTTATAATATCCCACCGTAGAGGGGGGAATGGAAATGCTGGCTTAGCGGTTTACGTGGATATGACCACGATTGTAAATCACAAAAATGCTCTTAAAAGTCGCGTGTACAACGTGCATGCTGTGACGCAAAGGGATAAAGTGCACATTTATAGCGATGGTACACTAGTTTGTCAGCACTCTGTAATCAGTGGATGCGAATTCCCGTAACTGCTTTGGTGAAAAATACCTTGCGACGCTTTACGGGTGCAGCCCGGATAACGCAACGCGTGCATGAGTGACGATTTCAGGTCAGGCACAGCACATGGTGCTAAGGTATCAATAGAAATTATACCTCTGAGCAAAGCCGGGTGCCGATTTGAACGAACACGAAATAATATAAATACTGTCGTCAACACGTGATGAATTTAGTTTCCGCCGTTTTTGTTAGGCTCCTCCGCAGTTCTGGTACATCATTGTGTGACACTTCGTCATTTTGAATACGCCGCTAACACAAACCGCAATTTGTTATAGCACGGAGGAAGCAGTTCACGGCAATCTAGACCGTCGAGAAACAAAGAGGTCCAGTAGTTTTTCTTGCGTAATTGACCTTCGTTCCTTAGGTAATTCCTGTGAACTCCCACGAACACTGTTTAATATTGCTCGTTGTGTGTCGGCAGAATGTAGTCTTAAGGGAGGCAAACACTCTGCTGCCTGGGGGAGTGGTTTGGATGATAAAAATATGAACCTTATTTTGACACTATGGACGGGATATTTTGTAAGAAAACAAAAAAAACCTATTTTGTGTGCTTAGGGTTTGGGAGTTTGAAAATGTTTATTAAAACTCACACCGGAGCAAGAACCTGTACACTGTATGACGGCAGCATTGTATTCACAGAAAGACCAAATGCATCTAGTGTTGCGACGATAGTGTTGTGTCGACGATATCACAATGCAATTTTACGTAATGTTACGAGGGAAGAGTACAAAAAGTTTTCATTTGCTATGTGCAAGCCAATTCTTACATCCAGCCGCTAATGCACCATGCGTGTACATGCGGCCGTTTTGCAAAAGTGGTTAATACTGCTGCCATCTTAGCCCTTCTGATAAAGGGTCCCGTGGAGTCCCGACACATGGTTGTCGTTCGTTATTGAACGAAGTCACTTTATGACACGCACAATGACGCCAGATAAACGACCGATCGGTACAAGACGTTATCACCGAGAATATTATGGCCGTTTTCAGAGCGAGTCTAATGGCGGCAACCTTTCAGCGATTTACAGTAGACCAATCGGGTGTACAAAACTATAGCACGAATGTTCGAAGTTATCGAAACGGGAGTATTTCTGAAATCGCTGCAGAGCTTGCTCTGGAAGGATTGCTCGTTCCCTCAATGCCCTTCGAGGATGCAATAAAATTAAAGAAAATCGGACTTTGGCCCGAGACTTTTTTTACCTGTACCGATAGCAGAGAGTCTGGGAAGGGAGAATGATGGTAAAAATGTTGTTCTGGAGTTCTGGAGTGTTTTTATCGTGGATTTGGCGTGTAGTGATTCGCAGCACTAGCCCGTGTCAAGCTGTCTTGATGTCTCCTCGTTCTGTGAATGTCAGTTCGTAAAAAATGTATCGCACTCTTTTTCAGCGCCCACTCACTTTTTTCATGAAAACGCGTGGGTGTTGCTGGATCCTTAAACACTTAAATTAAAAAGTCAATGTTTAACGAACGCGCCACAACAGAATAAATCAAGTTTGTACGTGATGCATTTCAACACGAAAGTGTTTTATGCCGGGGTCCACTAAGATCTAACTGACCTCATATCCGACACGGAAATTACATCGCCAGAAACTTCGATTGATGCCGCGGCGCCGGAATTCGATCCACGAACTCTTCCGTCGCGACGGCAGGTACGAAACGCGCTTCCGACTTCGCTATGAGAACACGCGGGGTTAAAGCCACAAACGCGCCTTATCTGGGAGAGGCTGCGAGGCGTCTACAGCTGGCGCCCCGATGAAAGCGCCTACTTGTACGGGGAACGTGCAGCGTAAGCTGCGGAGAAGCTGACTTGCGGATGTCACGGTCGTGTCGTGACGCGACGCGGGTCGCTGCAGCGTGTGTTCACCAAACAATTCACTGATATCTCATTTAGTTTCGTTCGCACGGACTGTTTGCGAGCGCCTGGGATTTCAGTCGGATTTACGCAATGCTCCGATGCGTGCAATCCAGTGTCTAACGTTGATGCGTTTAATGGTGCCATACCGACGAAATATAAATTGCGACGTGCAAGTTCATACCGATGCGGACTAAACATTTAACTGCTGCTGTGAAGGCACATTTGACTTTCGTCTTTTACCGGTTCGTAGGAAAGAAGGAACAACCGCATTTTTTTCTACCACTGAATACCTTATATCTAGAACGTCTAACTGTTTTCCATAAAGCTAACTTTAATTGGCGTGGCCGAATAAACCGTAGGAAGAAGCATACCACGTGACTGATTCAATAAATATGTATATTGCAGGTAAATGTGCACACTTTATGACCCATGCCTTACCTGGCTCACGATGCGCCCGGGCGCTTGTCCTCATAGAATAATAAAAAAGCAAAAGACAAACACAAAATAGGTAGTGAATCAGCATCGCTTATACTTTTGCCCAAAAAGTGTGCGCACCTAAACGTTTTGAATGGAAAAAACTAGAATTGCATTACTGGCGGGGCTCAAGTTTTCCTGCAAAGGATGATATAAAAGCAAAGGGATGTTTAAACAGTACGCTGATAAAGGAGGTATCTCAGTTGCGGCGATGGTGTTATAAACATGTTTGGATTTCGGAACATTGACCACCCTTGGATAGTTTTCGCTCTTTTATCAGGGACGGTGCAAGAATAAAATCAAAATCGGATTCACCATTAAAGCTTATCTTTTGCCCATTTTAGCTAAAGAGTTGCGCCCAGCTTGTATAAAACTGCTCCGCGATGTGCGCAGCTGCGTGCTCGCTATGGAGGATGGAGGATGCAGACAGAGGATGGGGGATCGGATAGGGGTTAAAGGATCGCATGGAGGATGCGAGGAACCGTTGGCGGATATTTCTCTTTTACCCAACAATGTACACGTTGCGGACAGGGCTAGCTTAGGTGAGAAGGTTGCTACAGCAAGTAATTGAGTTTCCTAAGCTACTTTAGCTGTACTGCTGAACGTTGGTTGAGCCGATTTCTCCTGTTACAGCCACCTAGCAGCAAAAAATTAGCAACTTACGAAATAGACCATGAATTCTTCGCCTTTCGAACGGAAGCCACAAGTAAGTTTTGCGGCTACGTGGTGAACTGATGATGGTGAGTTTACTTACGGAGAAAAAGTAGTAGCGAGAGGTATCATTCACGGTTGAATTTTTCACGGCGATGACAGAACAGGCTTTAGAGCGCACACAAAGAGGCACTTTGTCTGAATTGACAAACGGAGGGCGTGCCTCGGAGCACCTTGAAATTAACGGATGAATTTATTTTATTGAGGCTAATGGTCCGTATGTCTTTTTGTGCTGGAAACGGCAGGGGCTCGCGGGGTAGCGATGAATTGTCATATTCATTGAAATCTAGTTCCTAGCAGTCATGCCCAGGCATTAGCGAATTCAGATAGACGAAATTTTCAAAATTACTAAAAAATGATACAATGTAGGATGGACGAAATCAAATGCACACACTGTATAGGCGTATTTGAAAAGATTCTTACTGAAAAAATAAAATCAGAAAAGAATGTGTTACTGAATGAAATATGGCGAACATTGGTCACCTATAACACCCGGAATTTCTAAAGAACAGCATAATTTGCAAAAATAAAATATTTGCACGTTCTAATTATGTAAGTAAAGATAATTTATCGAAGAAACTTTTGATAAACGGAAATATTGACTGAAAACAAAATACAGACGTAAACATAAAAATTCAAATATATGCAACTCCTAAAAAACAAATATCACCTATAAAAGCTTACGAAAGACACCGGGAAACACGGCTGTATGGTAGCGAGAATGTCCAATTGTGAAACGTCGTCCATTACGCCAAATGTGCATAACTGACAAACTCAGGGCAGTTAACTCTTTGATTGTGAATATACATTATTCAAGAGCCGAAAACAAAACATACTTAAAAACAATAAAAAAGTTATGTTTTTGTCTATTCATACCCAATCTGCCCATAAATGACTGTAAATGTAGACAAAGCACTTAGGAATGATCCGCTTAGGCAGACAATTCTCTAATTTAGGAATATTTTATGGTTCTCTCCCAAAACCGCTTTTGTGAATTCCGCTATGTTTGGTTACTCAGGCGTCCTTATCTTGTCCCCGCACCTATACAATCATTGCTCCACCTGCGTATTTATCACCTCTAATCTACCAAAGTTTGAGCTCCAGCTTACCACAAACGCCTAATATGCAAAGACTGTGTCCTGAACGTACCACCGTGCTTGCAGTCTGTGCCGTTCATGACAATATGCCTTATCACTTCTCACTCCCTACCGTAGCATATTCGGGTTTTATCCTGTTGCCTGAACGCAGGCAATCCGCACGGCTTCCAAGTGTAAAGAACAGCCTCGCAGTTTGTCATAAAACATCTCTTCTTTATTTCTAGTTTCTCTATCCTGTAGGCCTACGGGGTTTTGTGGGCCCAATTTCTGGCCCAACTCATCCTCTACACTGCCTTTTGTGTATTTTGTCTTTCTGTGTAGCTTCTTTTAGCTCCAGAATCTTCATACTATTTTGTAATCTTTGTTGTTCTCAATTTCTACCACGTGCTCATGTTCCTTATAAAGAGTACACCAACGGTCTTATGATTTCCTTCTTGTCTTCAATGTCCTGAAGTCTCTCCAACTTTTCTTTTGCTCAATGACAAGCCTGTGCTTTCAGAATATTTTGCGCCATCTGAGGGGTATTCTCACCATCCGAAGTGGAGCATTGGGCGTTTTACTTTGTTGACATCGTAACGTGATTTGGATAATCTGTGAATTGTTCTCCTTGCATTACAAAAAAACCTAAAGTGAGCACTGATCTCGCAACATTCAATAGCAAGACAGAAAACATTGTTCTATGTAACATACGGTCGTGATTATTTAAGTGGCGTGGATGGCGGCCTCCGGCCCTATCTTCCAAAGTGCTATTCAAGAATAATTTTTTTACTACGGTAATTATCCACTCGATCAGATGAAACACTCAATGTCTAATGAGCATGTCGAAAAAGGTGACTCAGAAAAATTGTTTATGAACCTGGTCGAAATAAAATGTTTGAAGAGCGTCTTCATATGTCTTTCTGTGCAGGGAAATCACGTAAGAAGGTAGAGGTATTCATGTGTGCCGAGATAACATTCAAATTTGGTGCAATGTGGATTGATAAAGAAGGAGATGCCCTAAAGTGGACTCTTCAGTCGCTTGTAGTATCACCGTTGCACAAGATTAGAAAGTATTTATGTGCAGGAAACCGGACGTACCGGAGGTTTTATTGAGGGATTTGCCAGGTTTCTGAATTTATGCCTTGTCCGCATGCACCAGCCGAGTATTGAAAGGTCGTATCCCCCAAATCTACAATATTGTTCTTAGTAGGAAGTATATGGGCTTTCCGCATGTTGTAAATCGTTGTCCACCTGAGTGCATCATAGCCAGAGGCACTTCACCCACAGCTTTCACGTGTGGATGTGGGAAAATGTGGCGTTAGAAGAAGATTGTATTCTGTCTTTACAAATTAGGAGCATGCCTTTATGAGAGAGACATGTGGCATATACATGTGGCAGGAGGAAAGTGTGTTCGGAAGGATTAACTTTTAAACTTTTTGTGACACGTTTGCTAAAACAGCGTCCCCGCGTCTGCAAATGAGGGCATATCAGCATTAGCGCAATTAGCTAAATAATCACGACCGTATTTTACATAGAACAATGTTTTCTGTCTTGTTATTGAATGTTGCGAGATCAGTGCTTACTTTAGGTGTTTTCTTAATGCAAGGAGAACAATTCACTGATTATCTAAATCCCGTTACGATGTCAACGGAGTAAAATGCCCAAAGCTCCACTTCGGATGGTGAAAATACCCCTCAGATGCGCAAAATATTCGGAACGCACAGGCTTGTCATAGAGCAGAAGAAAAGTTGGAGAGACTTCAGGACATTCAAGACAAGAAGGAAATCGTGAGACCGTTGATTTACTCTTTATGAGGAACATGAACACGTGGGAGAGATTGAGAACAACAAAGATTACAAAATAGTATGAAGATTCTGGAGCTAAAAGAAGCTACAGATTTAAAGCTACAGAAGCTAAAGAAGAAGATTTCGAGAAGGCCTTCGACAAAGTTCCTCACAAGCGTTTGCTATCTAAACTTTCACATCTAAACCTTGATGAACATGTATTTGTATGGCTTTCAAACTTTTTAACTAACCGACAGCAATTTGTCTCCGCTAACAACAGTTCTTCCTCCTTATCCCCTGTCATCTCAGGTGTTCCTCAAGGGATGGTCCTCGGGCCCTTACTTTTTCTCATATACATCAACGACGTACCAGATAATATTTCTTCAAGCATTCGGTTGTTCGCGGACGACTGCGTCATTTATCTCGCGATTATCGACCCCAATGATAACGTAGTACTCCTGCAAGACCTAAGGAAGATAGATGAATGGTGCAAAAAATTGCTCATGGTTCTAAACGTTCACAAAACATCCATCGTTTCAGTCCACAGGTGTCACTCCTATTCCACGTACAACTATTTATTAAGTGGCTCCGCTATATCTCCTGTCAAGTCCACTAAATATCTAGGTCTTCTTATATCTCATGACCTTACATGGACATCCTACATAAATCGCATTACCAGTGACGCGAATCGTGCGCTGGGCTTCCTCCGACGTAACATAAACCTGGCTCCGTCCACAGTAAAATTATTGGCCTACGAAATGCTTGTTCGCCCTAAGCTGCAATTCGCGTGTGCAGTCTAGGACTTACCGCAAGCTAACTCATGTACCATCCTTGAATCCGTCCAGAACTGTGCGGCCAGATTCATCTTTTCCGATTATTCATACACACAAGCGTAACACATCTTAAACGTAAAGCTAAATTGCCAAGTCTGAAAACCCGACATACAGTAGCACGAATTTGCCTCTTCCACAAATTCTACAACTCGTTATCATGCGAAAGCCTCTGTATAAAAACTGCTCACCACCCATCGAATCGCCTCAACCACTCAAAAGCAGTATACCCACCTCACGCACGCACGACCGCCTATCTAAATTCATTTCCTGTTTTGACAGCCATCGAATGGAACAGCCTTCCCGAAAGTGTCGTCACCCAAACAAACCCGACTCAGTTCAAAGCTGCCGTAGAGAAACTTTTGCACTGATACTTTTTGTGTCGTGTACGCGATTATCTTTAGTGGTGTTATCTACTTCGTTGGTTGGCATTGTATGCTTTTTTTATCAACAGAGCGGGCTTGATACCCTTTGTATTCGTGATGCGCTTGTTCGGTTGTATTTTTTTTCTGTTTGTTGTTCGATTGTTGTGTAATTTTCGTGCTTCAACAACCCTCATGTAAAACCCCACCCATTGGGGTATTTGAGGTATCTGTCAATAAATAAATAAATAAATATCGCCCACCGTATGCGTGGACAAGGATTTCGAAAAGCTTGAAAGCTAATAGTGCATTCAATCAATGTATCTCAGATACAACAGTTTGGGGTTTGAAAATGGGTCAGTTCATGTACCGTAATCTCTAATATAACAGTAGGATGTAAGCAGTGGCAGCTTTTTTGATAAATAAAGTGAGAACAAACACACCATCGTGTTTTGCACGTTTATGCGTCCCCAAGATGTGATTGTTCGTGGCCTCCCTTTTGAAGAACACAATATCTTAGATGCAACTAGACACAGCCGCAAAGATTTAAACAATTGCGAACGCAAATTTTTGAGTCCAATAAACGGAAGAATCAGTCATTCCAATGTATCCAAATAAAAAATAAAAGAAAATAACCGTTTTATATATTATAATTTTTAAATTAGGAGAGAAACACTGAATACACAAGCTTTGTATAATATATTTCATATTCAGTGTTTTCTAGCGGTGTTCATATTCAGTGTTTAACATTATATTTACCATTTCTAACCTTCTTCTTTTAAAAGCAACATTAAAATGTATATTTAATAACTTTTACAGGTGATCTTTTGACAAGTTGACGCGCACTACCTGAAATGTTTTTTATAGAAAATATAAACTTTTTGGTATTGCTAGACACCACTGAAAAAGGGTAAATTTAGGAAGTATTCTTATAAAAAGAACAAAAAATTAGGTTTTTAGACACGACAGATAAATGGAATTCATTTCAAAGTTACGAAAACACGTTTGTTTTCAGTAATTTTTAAATATGTATTATACATACAAGCGACACTGACTATTTTCAGAATTTTTATCTTGATGTTTTGCCCAAGGCACCTAAGCTCAAGAGCAGTGCACTTACCTATTTCAAGAGGGAAATACAGACGAGTGCCTCTGCAATTGCCAGGGAGGCCCCTGATTCCCTGAAGTTACTTTTTGGGTTGGCTATGGGGTATGGCTAGGTTCTCTATGGCACAAACTCCCTCTTTAATTGTTTTGTTTGTCCTAGCATTTCTTTGTCGCGTGTAATTTTCTTGATGCAGAATTGACGGGTGTTTTTTTTTTTGCTTTGAAATCTTGTGTAGGAGCTCTTTTAGAGCTTCCCGAAGGATGGCCCACGTAAAGTGGTTGTGTGATCTCACGGTTTGTTTTCCCAGACGAACATAACAGGCCCCTCGACGATGTTGTCAGGGACAGGTTGTTTAGTTTGATCTTGTTGATACACATTATTAACGAATGCAAAAAAGACTTCGTATGTCACGGTTGACCGTAAAATATCTACGTTCAGATCATTCCATTAAAAAAAATTACGGCCTATTTTGCAGCGCCTTATCGCTGCCAATCAAAATCTGTGAAATATTCTGCCCGATTAAGTGGTTTGAAGAGAAATCCGTCTCGTGAAGGGAAGCATTATTTATTTTTAATAGGGTGCAAAAGGTAGGGTTCGTGGCGTTGTTTATGGTGTGTAGCTCGAAACTCAGGATGTGAACACTTTAGGAGGGCTAACATTTTTGAGGGACGTTCATTGAAACAATGTAAAAAAGTAACTACAGTTAAACCTGGATATGACATAATGTATGCAAGTTCAAATGTTTTGTTTCATGCAGGATTTCGTTTCGCGCCTGTTTCGATTTAGGGCACGCATTAATAAAAAGAAACAAAACTAAAAGGGTAGCTATCCCAGAAGGTGAACTCACCCTTTAAAGATTTTTAAAGCGAAGCTTTCCGATGCTTTTTTGTGCCAATACTTCCTGCAAAAAAGGCACCTTTCTCTCACACTAATGATAAAATATCGTGGGTGAAGTGAAAGAATAAACGGCTCCTGTGGCCGAAATAAAATTTGGGTACCTCGCGTTATGAAGACGGCGTGAATCCGATTGCTCCACTTCAAAACGGTTAAAGCGAAGGCCAAGCAGAACGAACGAATTCGAGCCGTGCACCCCAATCCAAAATGCTAGGCATACAGAATCCCTAAATAAGAGTGGCTGTGGGTATTCTAGTATCGTGGTTCCTACCTCCAGAGTGGCTCATACTATCAGTGTGGCACATTTCAACAAAATATTGCATCCCGAGAGAGCTTCGTCTTCAACAAGCGTCTTCGTTAGAGGAAGGGTGCATAACGTTTCACGGGGAAAAAAATATTGGCTCCACTCCACGCTGTGACGGAGGTTGGAAAGCAAAGCTGTAAAAGCCCCCAAGAACAATTCATCATTCGACGTCACTTGAATTCACAAACTTGGCTGTAGAAAAAGTGAAACCAGAGAATCTGCCAGCGGTTACCTGGGATTAGCGGGGCGCCGTCCCGAACGCCGCAGCATCGGCCATATCCGGGAGCGAGCGGCAGATACCGGCACTGCAGCCCGGCCGTGCGCCGGAAGAAACAACACAGAGGAGCGTGTTTCAGAGGGTGAGACAGCGGAACCTAGCCATCCTCATGTGCCAGCTCCGCGCTAGACCCCAGCACGACACAAGCGGAGGCATCGAAACAATCCGGCGTGTGAGAATATTGGCTCCCATTTATACATATTTAAACTCAATAGTTTCACAGTGAATTGCGCTAAGTGTACAGAGGAATAGGGCGTTAGCAATTTTTGCAAAAGGCGCAAAATTTTCTAACGCCTTATTTGTCTCGTTGTCGTCCTAACGTCCAACATTGTTAACTTCTTATACGTCTGTATACTTATCGCAATTCAGTATGAAGCATAAGGAACTAGCCCCATTCTACGTCCTTTTAAAAACGTTTTGTAAGTTTTAGAAATGCGACAAAGCTGGCAGTAATTTTATAATCGCTATTTATCACAAGCAGCTTTTCATTCGTTTTTGTAACAACTGTTGAAACACAATAGAATCGGTAACCATAACTTTATAAAGCGCTGTCCCATTTGTGACCAGCATGCGCGAAAGTTGGCGTTTCTCTAGCGGCCAGATGTCTGTAAATCCTCAACCAATCCTTAAACTATCTTTGCCGTACCGTCGCCTAATTACGCCGGGTCCGGGTCACCCAGTAGCAGGTGCTCTCGAACAAGTTGAGCCATACGACGTAGATGCGCAATGAACGCGAAGCTGCGACAAACCAGGCCCAACATAGTCGCTAAAGCAGGCGACAAAGCCTACAGAAGGGTCCCTCCTACACACCCACAGGGCTGAGGACGGGGAACTCTGGGAATATTGCCCTATCGCCGCGCCATCTACACTGCGCTCCGTGAGTGAAAAGTGCCCTCCAGCTCCTGAGCCGCATTGGGAGGTTCCGGTCGCGGACGCCACGCAGGAATCGTTGGCTGGTAGAGGTGGAAAGGTTTGAATTAAAACTCCGTGATTGGCGCCAGCTTCTTTCGAACACGCTTAGGCACTACACGGCGCCCCAAGTAAGCAAGGTCACTTATTCACAAGACTTCCCTAATAAGCATTTTGTCCTTTACAGAGTTTACGCTTTCTTAACACCTTCAGCAACGACAATTACGCTGAACGGGTAGCTTTCACTTTTTTGAGGCTTTTTTTTGCACTTAAAGCTATTCAAAAGGTGCTTGAAGAGATACTGTACAGAACAATGACATTTTTCTTTCTCAGCGGCCTAACCGGCGTTTAAAATATATGCTTGTCTTGAAAAGGCCAAACGTTTCGTTTTCTGGCAGCGGAACTCATCACCAAGAAATTGACACCACAGCTAGCAACGGGCGGGACTCAAGACGTGTCTTGAAACAACACCGCTCGGCCGCACAGAAACGCCCGGTAAATTTTGTTGCAGGCAAAGAAACAGTGCTTTTCTCTTAATACGCAAAAGCCTTAGATATGTTACAACAATTTAGGACTTCCGGAGAGGCACTATTTAACAGAGCGGTCGTCGACATCCTTGACGTTTTCAGGAATGTGGGTTTCGAATAAAATTCTGCTTGCAACTTTATAACCACCACTTCCTGCCATTGTTTGACTTAGGTTTACATTTCTTGGATCTGCACGTCTGTTAGTGGTTATCGCCTTCGTTGACAAAGCCGCTAATAAAGTACTGATAGCCCCACTCGAAATATATTAAAAATAACGCGCGCTATTGTGCATCAAGTCAGCTATACTTAAATCCTCTCTCCATGATTTGAGCAGCAACTTCGGAGAACGTTTGGCTAGGTTAAATGCTGCTCGGTGTCCGAATGACCTGTTGTCCAGAGCATGTCAGAAGCTTATTAAATAAATGAAGTCGGGGTGGTTTCGAGCTGCAGTGTGACATTGCGGACAGAACTTAAAAATAAATGGCGGTGATGCTCTCCATACCTAGAATTTCACATGGTGAAAAAATAGGGTAACTTTTGTTTTGACGTGGTATTTAGTGGCCTGGTTAAGATTTCACCTGTTTGCTGGCCGGTCAAACGTATTTTATTAAGCACACTCGTAAGTATGTGGCCTCCGCCGTGGCGGAATTCCACAAGGTACCTTTGAAATGCAAACGACTGTATACCCTTCAAACAGATCTGTTTGAATATTTGTCTGGCCGAGCATCAGGGGGCTCTGTATGCGGAAAATTTTCAGACCGTGTGCACATTTCCCGTAGTGTGCATGCCATCCCTGCATAAGAAACCAATTTTATTTCTACACTGTGAAAAAGACACTCAAGGCTATGGAGGCAACTCATATCGCGGTAACAGGTGATGCGTGTGTCAGAGTGCCATCCTTATATGTGTCTAACTTTGAAGTTGATTGTGTAGACGTTACTTAATATATGGTTTTCCTCGTGTTTGCGTTTAGTCATGCCTTACCTCAATTTGTCTTTTTTTATGCCTGCAATTTCCTTGCTTCCAAGAGAAACGTTTACGATGGTAGCGGTCTTTCCAGATGTATTCATTCCTCCCGTTGCACAGAAACACACCGCATAAAAGGTATGATGTGTGCAGTGGGATGTGTCATCTGTATATTCAAGAGAAATGTTGGTGTCGTGTGGTGTCAAGTGCATTGCAGGCGTTTAGTATGTGGACTACGGATAGGCCCTTTCCACACATACTCCATATGGGTATGGAAGATGCAGTGTGGAGGTTGGAGGGCGTTACATGTGTGTGGCCTAACTGCAGCTCAGCCAGTGTGACTTCAGTGCTTTTGTTGTGTGAGTAAATTGTGTAGCTTCCTAATTGTGATTTTATTACGTTTAGCTTGTTGTCTGTTTGTTGACTCCAGTGTAATTTTCAGGTGTTATGAAGCTGTCGTCTGATATATGTCTTCAGGTGGGAGTAACGTACAGTTGATATGTCACCTGTACTCTTGAGAGCAGCAGCAGCCGCCATTTGATGGGCGGCCTCATTGCCAGGGATTCCACACTGTCCTGGTACCCACCACATGGTTATTGGAATATTTGATGCTTATGGAGTCTTGGAAATCTTTTAACAATATTGATCACATAGTTTTCAGTAGGCTTTCCTTGTGACAGTGCGTGCACAACGTTCTGGGAACCTGTGTACACAAGGAACTTGGGAATTTTTTTAACTATGTGACTTTCAACGAGTGAAATGCGATATTGTTCTGCCATGAAAACACTTTCATAAAAATTTGTTGTTTTACTGGTGCTAAAATGTGGTCCCAGCGCTGGAGCTAAGACAGAAGAAGCAGGTTTCAAGGCGTTGGTGAAGAACTCCGCTCACGGAAACAGGATATGCTGCCAAATCGCACTCCAGGGTGCCCTATATTTTTCTACTTGCGTGAATGCGAGGTCGTATAAAGTAGGACGGAGATGCATTGGTGCAATAAAATGATTGATGCCGGTCCTGTGCCTGTCTGAATGGGGGACGTTGAGTTCAGAAGTGTTTTCCCTCAATCTAAGATAGGAAGGTAAAGAAATATGTTGCCTGCTTAAAAAGAAGTGTAATTGTGACGTATTGTTTATAATAGGATTACAAGTGTGGTTGGAAGTGACACAATTTTATGTGCATACAACCTCAATATTCTCTCACAGATACTCCAGGCACCATTGTGTTACAATGCTAGTGCGGAAACCGCCACGTGAATGGCGAAGACCGAAATGCAGTTCTCGGTCTACCATTCTCAGTGCTCTTTCCCTCGTCGACACGTACCCAGAACTGTCGTAGTTAAGCCGCTACCCTACCAAGGCAGGAGTTTTTTCTCGGCCCGTTAAGATTGGTGTGGGAGGACCTACAGAATATCCATTGGGTTGACGCACTTGCATTTTAGTTGGTTTGTATGTGAGTTGAATTTAACCTTTTCATTGAACACAAAACTAAAATCCTGTGCTCCTTGTTCAGAGAAATCGAGACGCCGTCATGCGAAACGTGTCGTCTGGGTGGACCACAGACATCCTGCAGGACACAACACAACAGATTTTGTATGAAGTGAATTTAAAACCAGTCTTGTCTGCCCAGCCAGCATGTTTCTTGACTTAAAGCTGGAGTTGTGGTTCACACATTAAGATATTGAAGATTTAAAAGACATTTTGACATCTACATATATGATATAAAATTTTAGGTGGCAGTGAATTTCCAAGCTAGTTCATCTTGATTATAAAGACTGTGCAGCTCAAAACGCCACCTTTAAGCCTGCTGTTTTTAGCGTGAACCTTAGAATCTGCATTACGACTTTCTAAACAAAATTTTCTCACGAACATATAAGTAGCAAATGTGTTTCACATATGGCCCACAAACAATGAACGACTTCAATTTACTGATGATACCGCAACGTGGAGCAGTGTCATACACCCTCCAGAGGCCGAAAAACACTGTTGCACCAAACTTTTTAGGACTGGAAGCATGCTGTATTTAAGACGGAATGGCGACGAGTTGGACGTTCATGGATCGCCGCACCCTGAATTCTGCCTAGCATCTCTTGAGTACACTACTGTAATCATGACAGTACACGTCGTCTTTTGATCATCTTCTCGAGGAGCTTGCACAGGCAGCTTGTAATTGGGATCATGTTGATAGCAGGCATAAAAAAAGGTAGTTTGATTCTTTCAGGTACGGTACAACTATGGCCTCCCTCCAAGACATTACGGTGGCCTAGAAAGTCATATCTGGTTGTAAAGGTGAACTTTTACGAGAGTTTATGCGTGTAGGGGCTATATCCTTGTACATGTTCATGATGTGGCCTGGTACTGAAGCTGAGAGTTTACGCATGCTCAGAGCAGCCCGGAACTCATGAAGTGAAAACTCGGAGTTATATGAACAGGATGACTTGTCTTTATGACGTAAAGGCTTTTTTTCGGCCAAGAGTTTGTTTATGAAATTGTTTTTTTAGTATGGTTAATGTGAGGCTGGTTGAAAGTTTTGCAAGTGCGCCATCCTGGTCTTGGAGTGTGTCTTGCTGCCCTGACCAGAAGCAGGCTGTGTATTTTTGTTGGTTTAAGATTGCGTATTCGTGTCCGTACCTTGCATGTGTCTGTGTTTCAGTTTATTCACAGTATGATTAAGCACCAACTATGTCATTTTTCCTGATGGCGCACACGTTTTCCATGCACCTTTGCCCGTTTCAACAAAAAAAAATTATTATCCGACGTGGGGTACCGACGAAGCGTACCCCAAGCATTTTCTGGGCCTCTCGCGGCCGCCTACACTCCTAATTTCACGACAGCCTCCTTTGGTTCCGCGATGCACCATTGGCGTTGGATATGGATGTTTGGGAGGCGTCGAGGGTGTGCGCCGTGTCACATTGGGTCCGTTCTTCACCATGGAGCTGTTTTATTATTGTGAGGCACAGTTTGGATGTTTATGTAAATGTATTTCAGATTACTCTAGCTTCATTGAACCTAGAATTGGATAATAAACTGCTTCGGCCTTTACCCATATATTTAGGTAAAGTGGGGAAGTGGTCAGTATCATATGGTGCTGTGCCCACGACCCCACTCAAGACAATGAAAGACACAAGCTGAACCAAGTCTGGACATGATGTTTGTGACGTCCTCCGTTAGACTATGTAGGCTGCTTCTTATTTAAAATGCAAGCTCTAGAAGATTTTAAAAACTCCACTATCAGACGACATTGGGAATCCACGCGGGAAGAGCCCAAAAAGAATTCTGGGCATCGCCACTGAGGATATATGGTTCGGGCAGCTAGTCAACCAGCACTTCGATGTCAGAGCTGGAAAGTGAAAAATCAGATGGTATGTAAATGGAGCCTAACGTTTTCAACTTATGCAAGTTACTGTGCGAATTACTACAGGCTCAAGTACCGTGTTCAAGGTGATAGACTGGCATCCTAAGGATTTCCGGGTGATTATGGCCACACCCCTCGACGAATGGCTTCTGCCACCCCTGTCCTTTCTGACTACCATATAACTGTTCTAGACATGTGTACATTCGGTACTCAGATGTGTTTATTGGACACCCGTTACAATCGGCAGATTAGAATGCAGGATCTGGAACACATCGTCACGAATATATGAAGTACTCTGCAGTTCCACGAAACAATATATTATTTTCCCATTCATAGGTTTTTATAGCTACCAGAACACGGTTATTTAAATATGGTCTCTCGAGGCCTCGACTCCTGGACAGTTTTTGTTACCTTGTTGGTAGTTTTATATACGCTGACCCACTCCTTTCTGCTTCAAAGCAGATAGCAAAGGTCTAACATCCATGTGCTCATTAGATGTGCGGGGGCATCAGTCGGACGAAGACCCCTGGACTATGCATCCTTCCTAGTGCCGTTCGTTTCTACCGCCACCACCATGGCAATCGGGTGTGGCACGGTTCGGGCAGGCGATAGGGTGAGGACGGAAGCGGCTGCAAGCTCCTCTTGTCCATCTGCTCAATGCCCTACGTGTACTGTAGACTGGTGGAGTGGCAATGGGAAGAGCGTCATCACTCGCAACGGTGTTTGTGGCAACGCGTACCTATACAGGCTCCACAGGCGGGGCGGCACCGAGTTGGGCTTCCGAGACAGCCAATGGGGGATGAGTGCGAAACGAAGTCAGTCGCAATGACCTGAATCGTGGCCGAGACTAGGCGCAGCTGCACCACTCTGCGAGGTGCGTCAGCTTACCTCCCCGGAGGGAAAGAGGCGAGCCTGTTCCGAGACTTTTCGAAGGTTGTTTTCTGTGACCTTGATGTTTGGGATTTCTTTCCCAGTTTGAACCTCTTGCAGGTTCGCGAATACGCGGCATGAGGTCCTTGTCAGTCAATGAGGGTGTAATGGTTTTAAGTGCATTTATCTGTGCGATGGTCAAGTTGGGAGCATTTGGCGCAGCTTTGTTGGCCCCGACCCGAGTTTGTACAGTGTCCGAACATCTACACTTTGGCAAGAGCACCGAGGATTCAAGATATAAGCTCGGACAGAGCACTCCATAAAGCCTCTATTGATGTTGTCCGGAAGGCTAGATACATGGAAGATCCGGATGATGTATTTTGTAGGTATTTCGTTATTATCTCGTCCTATGGTTTTCTTCCGGACTGCTGTCACACCCTGGTTTCTTAGGCGATCTAGATTATCGGCTTCCATCTAAATTGCCGTATCTTGCTCCAAGATCATGCTGTGCGAACAGTTGAGCCTTCGTTAGGGCGTTACCTTCATGTCCAGATCGGGAATTCGGGTCTGGTTCAGGAGTTGTGTGACCTGCTCCTGCGTTCTGATTCCCGCAGTTCTCGTGTTGTTGTTTTTTCTTCGGTTTTGGCTTTCTAGGGCTCTCAGAATATTCCTCCTATGAACGCGAAAAATTTGGAACATGGACAGTTATTGAACAGGCTTGTCTTTTTCAACAGATTCGATAATCATAATCGAATAGAGTTGTCAGGTTTTGGTACAGTGCATGTGGAAAAGGGTGTGTACGAGGATGTTGGTGCGGCCAGCTTTGACGCACCGATCAGGTTTTCGGCGGGACAGGTTAGACTTATAACTAATTCTTAAGCGCCAAAAACTACAGGGACATAGAATGAGACAGGGACACGCGCTAACTTCCAACTAAATTTTATTGAGCAAGCGTGAAATATATACATTAAAATAGCCGATAGGAGATACCGAAAAGAATTACACACAAGAGATAACAGATATTCTCGGTGCTGTTCCACACGTGTCAGGCACTACCATGACCAGTCTTTTTTTAAGAACACTGCTTCCTTTACTGACAAGGCTATCGACGTTGTGCTGACGCATTCAAAATCACCTAATTGCATCCCAGCCGCTTCAACTATTTCACGTGTGCGTGGGTCAGAATCATGAAACAACGTGACTGAATTTGAACTCAAGGCTACGTGAACACCAGAATAACATACTAAAAAGAAAAAAATGGGAACCTATCAAATCACTGCGCTGAATGCCAGGAGTGCGAACTTTACTGTTCAAATTCAGTCACGTTGTTTCATGATTCTGATCAACGCACGCGTGAAATAGTTGAAGCGGCTGAGATGCAATTAGGTGATTTTGAATGCGTCAGCACAACGTCGATAGCCATGTCAGTAAGGGAAGCAGTGTTCTTAAAAAAAGGACTGGTCATGGTAGTGCCTGGCACGTGTGGAACACACCAAGTTTATCTGTTATCTCTTGCGTGTAATTTTTTCTGCATCTCCTATCGACTATTTTTCAGGTATATATTTCACGCTTGCTCGATAAAATTTACTTTGAAGTTAGCGCGTGTCCCTGTCTCATTTTATGTCCCTGTAGTTTTTGGCGCTTAAGAAGTAGTTATGAAACACAACTAGTCCAAACGCAAGCCCTTCTTCAGGTTAGATTTATCTATGAGTCATTAGAAAAAAGCAGTAGACGGGGCTTCTTCGTTCGTTCGATTTACCCTGATGCCTAAAGAGGTCTCCGAGCTCTGTGCCTCCTAAACAGACAGGAGCCAATCCTGCCGGTACTTCACCGCGGCCCCGACGGCCGCCACCACTTGTGGTTTCTACACTTGACCTGTTTTTTCCAAGCCATGGTAGGAAACAGCACGAGCATGGGCGATCGCTTTCCACGGTGTCACCAATGTGAACCCCTTGAATACACAATGTGCGCCTTGGGGAGGGGTAACATTACCACAGCGCACACGCAATACATGAATGAAAATGTCAGCGGTGTAATAAAACTGCACCATCACTTTTTATTTCACAACCATTGCTTTGGTCTATAAAAGAAATTCCTAGTTTGTCGATGCTTTGGTATGCATTGGTTGCATACTGCAGAATTTAAACGCCTAGATGGCAAGCAAAGATTCAGAGCGGAGTGCAGTGTCAGTGTTTCAGAACAGACACTAGTGAATATCTTGTGGCACATAAGCTTGTCAACCACAATGAGTGCACATAACCTTATGCAGTGCTCCTACTACAGATGCAAAAAAACTTGCACTCAACAGGTCACTTTAGGTGAGAATTTTTATGCAGATAACCAGTATTAATCTTGTCTTTTTTGACGATTGCAAATGAAAATGAAAGTGTTGCTTTGTTGTCGTCGAGACCGGTCATACATTGTTGGTGTTACTTTTGATGTTGTTAGTAGATGTCGCCACCAATCCAGGTCCTGATCTCATCGATTTTTCAAACGGGCGTGATGAAGCACAACGAAAAACATTTATTTGCGAGCACAGTTAGTTGACGATCGTGGTCGCCGTTTTGGCGGTCATCGCGGCCGCCCGAGCGATCAGTGAAGCTTGAGCCTCCTGGTCTGGGCAGCGCAATGCCTTCTGCTTTTGGGCACTTGTTATTTTTGGTATTGGACCTCTCGAACTTTCCAACATGATGTTCCGAGGGTGGCTGAGGAACTGGAAGGCAGTACACTTAGGTAAAGGGTATACGGCTGTCTCAAGTAGGCGTAATATTGCGGGATTGGGTAATTTTTTGGTTTTAAAAGACCCCTTGTGTGTTCCTAATGGATGCTGAGTTGTGCGTGATCCGGGGGAAGGAAGAAAAAGAAGAAGCAAGAAGAAGGAAGAAGAAAAAACATATATTTGTTAGCAGAATTAGTCGACGATGGTGGTCGCCGTTTTGACGGAAACCTCGACCGCCCCGGCGATCTGTAAAGCTTATGCCTCCTGTTCTGGCCAGCCGAACGCTTTCTGCTCTTGCTGATTTGTTGTTATTTTTGTATTGTGACCAGTCGGGCACCCCCCCCCCCCTAATGTTCTGAAGGGGATTGATAGACTGACAGGCAATACAGTTAGGTGACGAGAATACGGCTGGCTAAATGAGGTGTAAGGTAGCGGGGCTAGAAAATGTCTTCGTTTTTAAAAGACTGTGTGTGTGTTCGTGATGGATGGTCAGCTGTGTGTGTGCCCGGGGTAGACAAGTTGAGGGAGGCAGCAATTGCGGGTAATTTCGTTGTACGTGATCAACCGGTCCCTAGCGGATCTGGTGCGAAAGTTTAGGGAACAAGCTGGGCCCGGCTCGGATGATGAGTTCTCCAGACATACTATGGAAAAGGTCATATCTCTCCAGGGCAGCGGATACCGGACCTCGGATGATTTCTAAACGGGAAGTTCAGGGTGCTTGTTGGATAGTTTTCGGCGCCTTAGGCAAAGGAAATCACTGACCACACCAGACGAATCAAAGACGACTGGTGGGTGGACATTGAGGAAATGTTGCACGTTCTATCAATACTTGAAAATGATCTCGCACGTTGTCAGAAGGAGGTTGCTTTCATGTAAAAAGGGTTAGATGGACTTGGAAACGGAAGGAGAAAATCAAAGCTAATCCTTTTAGGCATACCAGGGGTTAAAGATGAAACAAGCGCTCTGCTCGTAAAAGTTGGGAACCAAAAGATTTCAGAAGACAAGCTTGAGTTCGGCTGGGTTGGGATTGACTAATTCAACATCTAGGCATGCCAGCGTTAAATAAAACGCGTCCGGAAAGTGTCAGCCTTTCGGACTCGCGATAAAAATTGGCAATTCTGACGATTTATAGGAAGTTCAAGGTCAGAATTAGCGAAGTAAAAAACAGCTTTGAGATACCGCAAAAAAACAGGGACACGAACGAAAATGTTCCGCTGATCTTCGACAAAATGTACATAAAAACCGTGCCTATGTCTGCTGTGAAGAAAGGGGAGAGAGGGACTATTCCCCACAAAAACAACAAACTCGAACGCAGTGAGTAACCCGCAATCGTTCGCAATAAAAGCCCCCTTTACCCTAAATGGGCGAAGTATCGTTAACAAGGTACAGCCTATTGAAAATTCGTTGGTGCTTTATGAACCACAGATTGTAGGTACAACGGAAACTTGGTTATTATGAACTGTCCAGAAAAAACGAAATAGTGCCACCAAGCTACTGGTATAACAGAAAAGATAGGCGACCTATTGAGGGAGCCCCAGTATTGCTGATTCGATGAGCTATTCGCTACACTCTTCTTCCCGCAGTTCATAACAATGAGGCAATTTTTTGCAAGATAATCTGCAAATGCAGGACTGTAGTGGCCGGCTTTGGGTATCGACGCCCTTCTTCCGAGAAAGAGTGCGTAAAAACTGTCCACGATTTCCTTCAACATCACGGCAGTGGCAGCAGAATCATCGTTGTGGGTGACTTCAACCTTCAAGATATAAATTGCAGTAACATGTGTTACACATAACCTGGGTCAAGGGCACTCATCAATTTTATTAAATCTTCACTTCCGCCGGGTCATACAGTACCCAACTGCGGTGCAAGAAACAAGTATCCTAGACGTACCAATGCTTCATTTTGAAATCAAACAAAACAACATTGACGCTGTAGAGGCGATTTCCGACCACAAAGTATCAAGTGGCCGCCATATACTTAAACATCACTTTTTATGCGGTTCACGGAAATCCCAGTACCAGACTTTAGTCTGCACGATAAGGGTTTCATACTAACATACAATGCGCATAAATGCCCGGAATTCTTATACTTGGCTAGGATTTCCAGCCCAAAGGTTAACACTTCAATTCCAAAAGATTGTTTGTCAATGTATATTTAAACAAACCCTACAATCTTTTCCATTTGGCATTAAAAAAAGGTACCGCTTAGGCCCTTCAATCACTAAAACGAATTGATTCTATTAAATTTTTTTAGGAACCGCGAACGGTAGCCCTTAACAAGAAAACAACACAGCTGGAAATTTTTTATCCAGTTCGCCGTAAGGTTACGCCACTGTACCGTGAAGTTTATGTATAGTTTATTCCTGATTTGTGAAAAAAATACATATCGACTGCTGTTTTTCCTCTACATGCATGCTCACTATAGGTTACTTCGATGTAAATAAAGCGCTAAATTTCGACAGGTATTTTGTTCAAGTAGGAGTCGCGCTCTTTTTCTTTTCTTGTGACACCGAACACCTGCCCGTGCAAACAAGAGCTGCTGATTTCGTTTTGATAAGCTTAAAAATGTTTTTCCACCGTTCTTAAGTTAGCCACCGAGTATTCTTACGGTTATTATCTATGTCTGTTCTTGTATATCCGCCTACTATGCGGTTATTGTTCATGTCTATTCATGCATGACCACCTGCTTTATTCTCAAACTATACTGGCAGTATTGGAAGTAAATAGATGAATAAATAAATAAATAAAAATACATAAAAATATATAAAATAATTATTTATAAAATATTAAAATCGGTACGTCTCAGAATACATTTAACAAAGTTGAATGCATTTTGCAGTATGTAACATTAAATTTGGTTGCAATCAATGCAGCTTTTTTCAACGCCACGTAGATCTTCCCACACACAGTTTACGCGGCAACAGAACCAATACCCTTAGAGGTGGGACTGACTCAAGAAATAGAAAGGTAATGGCTTTTTTTTGTTTTTATTAGGGATCACCAACTAAATTATGAGAAAAACCTCCAACACATGGCATGGAGTTTTTCTAAACAACAAGAATGAAACTTTTCGCTACGTCTTTTACGGGTACTAAAGCCCCTGCAAGTGAAGTTTTTGAGCTGTTATTAAAAAATTGGTGTTAGCAATAAATCCGCATTAGAGCATGCACGTGACAATTTTCTTTTGATCCTGAGTACAAAAATATTCGAGGCTATATGTGATATGAAAAAAATTATCTGGCGTCTTCTCGGGAGCCTGACTACGATGACTGTTGATAATCTACCCACTGCTTTCAAGCTTTAACATTTCTCATACTTGACAAACTCAGCACACAAAAGTGTGCTGAAAGTGCCTTAAACAAACACTTTGGAGGAATTCTGCAATTAGGTCAAAGTCCTCATAACCTGCAAACATATCACCCATTGGCATCGGTTCTTTGTAGTATTGTATTTTCTACAATAAGGAAGATTTATATTTTCTTCGTGGTATTTACGGAAGCTGTGGAGCATAGTTTGGAAAGAGCAAGGAATACATGGCCAGGCCAAAATCCGGACGCATATCATGTCGAAATGGCAAGGCCAGGAGTCTCACACTGTTCCAAAGGCCGTTTAGGGTGTGCACTAAAGCGCGCTCGAACGGGGAAAAAAGATACCACCCAGCTGCAACGTAATCACGCGACACTTTAAGCCTCTCGCTGATGTCTGTAGTGGTCCACACAAAACTCTGCGGAAACACCCGCTTTCTGTGATGATGTTAATGACAGTAGATGAAGAGCAGTAAAATAAAACGCTCCACGTAACCGAAATTACCCCTGGTTCCCTCGCGTCATGAATAAGACGGATATCTTATTGCACGATCCCGCCATGGCTGAAACAGTGTAGATTTAGAGAAAGGTGAATGGACGTGCAAAATAAGAGAGAAGGAGCCTTGCTCCATCAACAATGATCATGGTCGAAAGGTAAGGGAAGCCATAAGATAACCGTATTTATAAAGTACTACAGAACACCATCGCAGTGCTTTAAACCCTACACAGAAGAAAAGCCTGTGTCTTTCGTAAGGCGGTGTAGTGTGGGTCCGCTTGCTTTTGGGATGGGCAGTTTCTTGTTGGGCTTCATTTTGGCAAGCTTCGCTTTCCCCTATCCTTGTCGTTTCGACCGGTTGGTAGATAATGTTGAGGTACATGAATCATTTGTCTCACACATGATTTATGCCGCGTCAACAATAGGTTTTAGTAAAGCCAGCTGTTACTGTTTCTGATGTTAGGGATAATGACGACAATGATCGTTGTTAAGTGACATAAAAAGTGCTCAATTGTATCATAAAAGAACGTGTGTGCCTCACGTAGTGAAGGTGACGTATGTCCCATTGCGCCATTTCGGCATAATAGAGCAGTTTTATATATATAGAGGTGCTTGTGAGTCAAACGATACACATAAAAATTGTGTTCACTAATTGTTATGACGACCTTGGTCAAAATCAACCGAAATCAAGCTTTAGTGCATAGGTTTTAGTCAAAGCTTCTGCGATCAAACAAAAATTCCAGGCGATCGAAATTCAAAGCTGGACAAATCACTCCTTCTCCAATAAGCACGGAAAGCACGTTCAACTACAAACGGCCATTGATGGAGGGGCGCGTCGTTTTTTTAATCGTTTCTGGCTTCGTTTTCTATATTTAGAACATCACCCGAAATTATTCTGGCCAAACGAAACCAAAACACCTAGTTTTCACGGAAATATTTTTTTTTCAAGGAAGTCTGCTTCGACAGATAACATGATCGTTTGTCTTTGGCTACAGCTAAATGCCTGAAAGAAGAAGCCGTTGCCATCGAAACCCGGCTGACGTCGGGACGACCCCCCCCCCCCCCGACCGAAACCCCATTTTGAAAGCACTGTTGATAATCAAGAAATACTTGCTCTACCAGCTTCATTTTTGTATGTGGACTTGTGCCTTCAGAAATTTAGGAAAGCAGGCAAAAAAAATTTTTCTGCGTGAATTTTAAATGTGAATTTTGTAATGACCCGATTACTTGTCACACCTTTAAATCGCTTACTACATCCACAGTAACCTCAATTTTTCTTTCGTAAGCGCTAAGGGCCGAAATACTGAAGAAGCACAAGAAAAGCTTTTGCTAGAAATAAACGATTCAAGAGCGAAAGGGTCAAAATACTAATAAAATATTTACTGTGCAACACATGAGTGTACACCAGCCGCACGTTACATCTTTATTTCTTACCAATCTCAATGGTTGGTTTGACCGCACTTCATAGAAACATGTATTCCCTATACCAGCCATTTTTATTTACTTAATATAACCCGTAAACGTCTATACACATTTCCACTATCTATCATTTTCACCAAATTTTAATATCTATCGGCCACAATTTTATTTCATGTTCGGCATCGTTCTTATTCAAGGAAATCTCGCATGACTGCGCACTGAATCGAGTGGGCATGAGTGTACCAACACTTTTTTCTGAGAGAAGACGGACAATAACAACCTTAAAAAAGGAGCATTTCTAGCTCAAACTAAACTCTTATTTGAAAACTTTTCGTCAAACATCACACAAAAACCCTAATTATGGGAGTTTATTTCAACTACACGACACTGTTTCGGTGTATGTTTTATTTACTCCATATTTTAGTTCTGCATCATTTATTTTAAGGAGGTGTTTCGTAGAATTCGCGAATACTCCAACGCCCACAGTGCGTAGTCGCCAAAATAGTCCCAGGTGTGCCTGATATCTTTATAGTATGGTGCCCATCCTGGGGAGCTCACATCATCAATGAATTCACAAGTCCGTAAAAAACTGCAAAAGTATTTGCCACATTGAACGATTCAATTTGTACATCATCGAAGTAATGCTCATGCCTCTCACAACTCTACAGTGCAGAGAAACAAATTTCTGTCTTTTGGTTATAGTGCAGCCGTTTTGCATAAATGTTGGAGAACAACCAATTCAAAGAAGCGAACCGGAAAATCTGTTTTTTGTTTCGACGCTTTACGTACTAACAACTATAGGCAAGTGCAAATTTTACTGGCTGGCAAGCTTTTTCAGACTCATTTTTGTACTACTTGTGCTTTAATGAAGTTTACTTGCGGCTGCAGGACGCGATTTCTACACTTCCGTAAAAAAATTTAGTGTGTACGCTACGGTGTTCAGTTAACGACAACGACTGATCATGTGTTCGATGTTTTATGTTCTTTATTTACCACTTCTGATGCATTACCTTTTCCAAATTTTCTTTAGCTCAGAAGAAAAGCATGCACGAACAGGTACAAGAACTTTGTTTTTCAGATAAAGCTCCAAAATGTTTTTCTGCGACACTTCGTAAGGCATGGACTCATTAGTGACAATTATACTGAAAAGCTTAAACAAATCAGTCGTGGCTTTTGCAAAAGAAGTGAGAATACTTTTTTGATAAAAATGAGTGAGATCTGTGTGGTAAGTTCATCTTTTCTTTGTATTCTTATAAACTTTCTAACGTACGTATCGCAAAATGTATTAGCTCACTATCCCAAGTAAAAGAAAAAAATACATACCCCTAGGTATCCGACCAGCGGCCACATCCTCCTGCGAGAAAATTTTTGGGTAATAATGCGGTACTGGAGAGATGGATTTCTATAGAAGCTCTGTCCAAGTCTCCAATAAAGTCTTTAGCATTGGCCTTGTAAATGAAAGGGGAATGCACCCAATGGTCTACCTTCCCATAAGCGAAATTTGGCATTATCTTCTTCAGCTCTCTCCTGCATTTATCTCAATCCTCTTTCCATTTGAGCAGCGTAGCTTTCTCACATTTGCGTGGATCGGGTACCTGTGTCGATATTTAGCGCAAGGTATTTTAGGGAGTGTATAGAAGAACCTTTGTTCATAATTTTGTTCATTTTGTTCGTAGTGAAGCACTGTCTTCACAAAGATCCAGCAGCTTTAGAAGGGCTGCTTACAGAAAAACGTCAGTTCAACAGTCTATAACAAAATAATTATTCTGTTGCTAATGCTCTGACAGTTCATTCAGGGGTCGATGTTTTTGTACCTTCTTAATAAGTACGACTTTGCACGTACCCCCAAAGGGGTGAAGTTTGTATCAACCATATTCGTAAGAAGGCACACTCAGGGCAAGCAAAGAGGTCGTCGTCTCGAAAAACCTTATAGGTTTACATTTTGTCCCTTGGAACGGTGTGAACAGCTGCCTTGACGCGTCGCCCTGCTCTTTGTATGCTTCCGTAGAGTCCGGTGCCTGCTTCATCCTTGTCTCCCTCGAAAGCTTTACGAATCTCCCACTCGAAAAGAATTCTTGCAATCCGCAAAAAAACAATCAATAAATGTTCTGCTGATAGGCCAATGTGGCAGAATTGAGTGTAACCGAAACCTAGATCGATGATTGTGACAAGTGTGTAGCGCCCCCCATCCCTGATATTTGTTGGCCGCTACGTTCAGTGGCCCCACAAGGCTCGGTGGGCAAAACTGTGGGCGGCTGGCGAATAAAGGCCAACGAGCACGGCTGCTCGCGGTAAGTCACCGTCACCACCTGCACGCTGCATGTCGTCACGCGGCTACAGGGTACCCTTACCCTCCCAGGTTCGCGAACGCGGGGCTAAATCGTGACACTGGAGACGAGGGAAGAAGCCCGCGGAGCGGCCGAAGCCACCGAGAGCACCGCCACCGAGAACGCCGAGACACCGTCCCCTCAAGCCAGCCGCCTTCACACCGCTGTACGGGAGGCGCGAGCCGTTCGACGGTGAAGGGTCCGCCTGGCCGGTCTACGAGGAACAAGTCGGCATGTTTTTCTTGGCGAACGACACACCCGAGGCAAAACAGCGCGACATTTTCCTGGCCAGCTGCGGGACCCGCGTCTTCGCTCTTCTACTCGACCTGCTCAAGCCGGTCACGCCACACGACAGGTCGCCGGGTGAGCTGCTCGCCACGCTGCGCTCGCACTTCAGCCTGTTTCCGTCGATGTTAATAGAGCATTTTCGGTTCAACAACCGGAGCCGCCGAGAAGGGGAGATGGTCGGGCAGTTCGTCGGAGCGCTGCGAGGGTAAGCTAGCGCTGCGAGGGTAAGCGAGCGCTGCGAGGGTAAGCGAGCGGCTGCGCCTTCGGGGTCCAGCCCGACTCGCTGCTCCGGGACCGTTTCGTCTGCGGCATCAAAGACGCCACTATGCAAACGCGACTCCTGGAGCTTCCCGACCCCTCGCTGGACGACGCCGTGAAGGCAGCGCTGGCGATGGATGCTGCGGCCAAGGACGCGGGCGAGATAGCGCATGTGGCCGGCTTATCGTCGACGGAGGCGGCGGTGAACAAGATGGCGACACGGCATGACAAGTGCAGTCGGTGCGGTGGTGACCACCCCCCTCACAGTGCCAGTTCACGGATGCGGAGTGCTTTGCGTGCGCGAGAACTGCGCACATTGCTCCGCCATGCCAAGGGGGGACAGCGAAGGGACAGAAGCAGCAGCCGACGTCGAGCACATGTTCCAAGCCAGCCCACGGCCAAGCAAGTCGGCGCAAGGGTAGGCGGCGAGGACGTGCGGCAGAAGCTTCGGGTGCAACGGCTAGGATTCACGTCGTGGCCGAAGACCCGCAGATTTTCGACATGTGTGATACGGACATACTTCGGTCATCTGTGCCACCGTATATGCTGACCGCAGAAGTATGCAGGCGTCCCATCTCCATGGAGCTGGACACGGGGGCCAGTGTGTCGGTCATGGCCGGGAAAGTCTTCAAGCGCACCTTTCCTGGCGTGTCCATCGAGGCATTGGGCGTCATTCTGCGCAGCTACTCGGGACAGCTCGCCCAGGTCGAAGGTCAAGCCCAGGTGAGCGTGCGCCTTGGCGACAGGGAGGCAACCCTGCCCCTGTACCTGACCAAGGGGCCGACGCTGCTGGGTCGGACCTGGATCCAGGCGTTCGGCGTGAAGCTGCCAGAGTACCAGGAAGCAGTGCATGCAGTGGAAGACGTCCCAGGCCTTCTGACCAAGTTCGAGGCCCTGTTCAAGCCTGGGGTGGGCACATTCAACAGCACGGCGGCGAGCATTCAGGTCCCATAGGAAACTCAGCCCCGGTTTTTCAAGCCGCGCCCACTGCCGTTCCCCTTGAAGGAAGGGGTCACCCAGTAGCTGCAACGGCTGCAGCGAGACGAGATCCTGGTGCCTGTCAAATCGTCGGAGTGGGCCGCTCACGATCGGTCCTGAAGCAAGACTGCAGTGTAAGGATCTGCGGGGACTTCAATGTCACCATCAACCCCGTCGCTACCATCGAAAAGTACCCGCTGCCACGTATTGAAGATTTCAGGTCAGCGCTGTCTGGGGGACAGAAGTTCACGAAGCTCGACCTCAGAGATGCGTACCAGCAGCTGGTGCTGCAGGAGTCGTCCCGGAAGTACGTCACCATTTCGACAACCCTGGGACTCATACAGTACACGCGCCCACCATTCGGCGTGATATTTCTCCTGTCATTTTCCTGAGGGAGATGGACAACCTGTTCAGGGGCATGAGGCACGTGGCGGTGTACTTGGACGACATCCTGGTGACCGGTACGGATGACGAGGACCACCTGCCGAACATACACGACATCGTGGCATGATTGCAGAATGCCGGGCTGAAGCTCAAGTAGAGAAGTGCATTTTCTTGGCCCACAGCGTTGATTACCTGGGCCACGTCATTTCCCAGGCAGGCGTGGCCCCGCTACCCCGCAAGGTTGAGGCTGTGCTCAATTCACCCAAGCCCCAGAACAAGAAAGAGCTGCAGAGCTACCTCGGTCTCATCAATTTCTACTCATCAGGTTGCCCGGGTCCTTTTCCAGTACCGGACCACGCCCAACCATGACACAGGCCGTGCCCGCTGCGAGCTCCTGTTGGGCAAGATGGTGAAGACACCATTGAACCTGCTGCACCCAGACCTCCGGTCCACAGCGCTCCTAAAGCAGCTCAAGCAGAAGCTGGCGGCTGACCGAGGCTGTCGTCCTGGGCGCTTGCCAAAGTTTGGGACTCCGGTCTTCGCCAGGAAATTGCGGACTGCTCCACGCTGGTCTGCCGGGCATGGGGTCTCTCCTGCCAGTGCGTCGTCACTGCTTGTTCGCATGTCGGACGGGACCACGTGGCACCGGCACGCGGACCATGTGACGCCTCGCCTGGCAACCTCAGCTGCCCCTTCAGAAAGCCAGCAGGCAGGGCAGCCAGCTACACCGACCGCTGCCAGCACAGTACAAGGGGCTGGTGCTACTCGTGCCTCTGTGATACCACCTGCAAGTCCAGTGCCACCTGCGAGGCCGACAGCTTGTGCGAGTGTGACACAGGCAGCACCTAATGCTGCCACAACTGCTTCGACACCTGTGCTCAGGCGGAGTGAGAGACTGCGGAGACCTCCGCATCGCTAATCGCGGGGGTGACAGGTGGAGTTGTGTGTTTGCGGGGACAAACAAACTTGGGGGTGAGGGGTGTGACAAGTGTGTAGCACCCCCCATCCCTGATATTTGTTGGCCGCTAAGTTCAGTGGCCCCACCAGGCTCGGTGGGCAACATTGTGGGCGGCTGGCGAATAAACGCCGACGAGCACGGCTACTCGCTGTCAGTCACCGTCACCACCAGCACGCTGCATGTCGTCACTCGGCTGGAGAGTACCACTGCCCTACCTGGTTCACGTACGCGGGGCTACATCGTGACAATGATATCTGCAGCTCCACCAGTTTTCGCAGCCAATGTCAGAAGTCATTGTTTTTGTTTTTGTGTTTTCCCTTTCTTCCCTGGTTTCTCTTCCTTCTGATGCTCTGTCTACATTTTTTTCACGTTGACTTGATTAGGAGATATCAAAGGTAGATCTTTCGTGCAGTTCAGAGTGCATGCTGGCTTCTTATCTAGCCGTTTTTGGTGTTTTGTATTTGTTCCTACTATACCAATTCACACGTTAATATCAACATCTCCTGATCTGTGAAGCCGCGTGGTACCAGAGAGTCGTTACGGTTTCTTCTAGTTCATAGTACATTAGACTGCCGGTATAATCGTGGATTTCATCAGGCTGGCGTCAATATTTCTATCCCACTTGTTTTCTGAAAAAAAAGAGCACAAGGGCAATTTCCGTGTCCCTCAATTCGATGTAAAAATATAAAGTCGTTATGTGATCCCAGTCATGAGAAGCAGTGTATTCAGTCCTTTCACGTTTTTTGACCCCTGGTCGTAGTGGGGCAGCGGCGGCATTTAAGTTGTATTTCCCGTAATTGAACGGATATCGCTAGAAAATACAGCAGCATCTTTTATATCTTGGACTATTCCCTACCAGTGTTGTACACGTTCCTCTAAAACAGGAACGAATGCTCGTTCTTCGTTCCAATCCCATTTTGAAACGAGTTCCCGTTACAAGTTCCTTTGCTGCGAAAGGATTGCCTTCCAGTTCAACTTCGAACCTTGGAACGTGTCCTTACATTAACCTTACATTACATTGCGCCAATTAAAATATGGTGCCAGATTCCTGAGACGAAGCAAACAGAAAAATTTAATACTTACATCGAACTACGCATATTAGAAGAATATGAACATCACCGGCAGCAGTTTATCTGGACATAAAACGAATCGAAATAAATGCTCCTATGCGAAATTTTTTTCAGGAAGCACTGGACTAACTGCAGATATGTCTGAATTTGGTGCTCGCCTATTATAGGTACAACACATATGACACATCTCACTTCAATTTTGCAAATGCGAAGTAAGGTTACTTCACTTCAGATATGCGAATAGAAAGTTTCTCACATGCAGGAACGTAGTTAGTATCTTGCATTAGAAACCTCGTCGAACGAAACAGTACATAGGCCTTTATGATTGCTCATTTAAAATTACTGTTGTTTTAAATACCTTTCTGGTCCATTCGAAGCGAATTTAGTAAGCGGGTTACCAATGTGAAGACTTGCGAATCATACTACTCAAATTTGCAAGTAACAAAACACCGAAGAACAAGTTATTACTACGATGTTTGCAATCGAAGTTTAGGTCCTAAGACGATAACAAGAAAAAGAAAATAAACGCAAGCAGCGTAGTCACACATGAAATCTACGCACTAGGATTGTAAAGTGTTCTGCACACAATCAGTGTAGTGCATATATAAAACTACCAAAGATAGTCAAGTATGTGGACGCGATGCACAAATGAGTATGCGGTGGTTAGAAATACGCATAAGGTAAAAGCACACGAAATAACACGACGCCTACTCCCGTGCGTAAAAAACCTTGGCAATATAAAACGCACAAAATTATATAGGCTGACACAAAGTGCGATATTATCAAGTAAAAGAAACAACCCCGAATAAATGAAAAGTAATAAGAAAACATAAATAATGTGCCTGGTACGGAAACGACACATTATTTGGCTCTTTAGGCGGAAAAAAGTTAAACAACCGCTTCAGAATGCCATATTCATGACTCACCTCGTCGTTTTTTCCTATTTCTTTGTTCACTATTATCCCACCCTCATCTTGGTTTTTTCGAAAACTTTCAGCAAGAATGATGCCACACAGAAGGAGGCTTTAAAAGCGAATGGGCGCTATCACACAACTTTTGTATCAATTGAGCATAGCGAAAAACTACAGCGCGTGTCCACAGTTTTTTATCACACGCAAATACCTTGCATTTATTAAAATGCGGATTTCCCTCCCTGCTGTAAAGATGTTGAAGTGGTCTACCTGTCTTTCATAACACACATTATTTTTAAAATTTTGTTGAATGATTATTTTATCGAAACAAATACTGTGACAAAGAACTACCACACCAATAGTACAAATTATTGGTGTAAAGTTGTTTCTTTGAACCTATATTAGGTATTTCACCCCATGGTTTATCGTTTCCACAAGGCATTACAGCTTGTATATTTTTACGAAATTAGAATGGTGCCGCGCGATGAAGGAACAAAATGACTATATCTCCACTCCGTGGACGATGGTGAGTGTGCGGTGTATGGTGACTCGAAATGACATCTAAGTTGCGCCTCGAGTTACATCCGATTTGCGCACCAACCGTCATTCGGTTCGAGCCGTAAGTTGCGCCTTGATTATTCACTAAATGAAACTGCAACTCACAGCTCAAACCGAATTTCGCTTGATTTTCGCTTGATGGTGGTACGCGCACGTACCGACGCGGGCGGACACTCGGAGGTCCAAAGGTACTCCGCAACCTTACAGGCGAAGGAGTAACCCGTTTGACTCTCGGGTACTACCTCAGTGTCGTAGCCCATTGGAGGGAAGACGCCAGGTCTCTCGTGGACTCACCGCAGCTTTTTATAAAAAGTTTAAGGATGACATTAACCCTGTTCTACGGAGCGTGTACGCCGAGTCGTGCAAAACAGGAGTGCTACAACCTTCCTTTCTTGTGTCACATACAGAGTTTGGATCCAAATAAGAGGACGATAACAAACTGAGGCATATCTTTGCGTATTGCCCAATCAGTTTGACAAACGTCGATTATAAGGTTTTAATAAAATATTAGCTAGACATTTGCGGACTCTAGTAAAAGATACGCTATTGACCGCACCAAACGTGCGGAATAAATGGGCGGTCAATAGTGAAAAGTACTCATACTGCCAGAAGTGTTCTCCAATGCTATGACAATATGCAGGGTGCTTTGCCCATGCTAGAGATAGACCTGGCAAAAGCATTTGACCGGGTATCCCATGAGCTTCTTTTAGTTATTCTAGAGCCTGTGAATGTGGATTCTGTTTTTCGCGAGGGAGTGCGCATGGCGTACAATGGGTGTTGTACTCACCTTGTCCTAACAAAACGGTAAGCGAATTCATTCAAGTCGAACGAGCTGTGCGTCAGGGTTGTCCATTGTCACCGTTTTTTTTTTTTTTGTACATTGAAGCCTTTGGCTTATTCCTTATAAGAAGTGAGAGAATCAACGGTTTTCGGTTAGAGTCCTCTGAAGTGTGAGTGCTCGCCTATGCTTACGACATAGCCATTTTTTCGCCGACAGGAGCAGCGTAACTGTTGCTGTAAACATCTTGAAAAGGTTTTGCGAATATAGTGCCAGTGGAGTCGACAGGCGAAAATGCTTGCGGTTCTGGTATGGGGACTGGGATCGTACGCGAACTGTGTTCGAATGTATCAGCTGGCAGACGACGCCAGCTGTGTGCTTGGGAGTTCCCCTAGTAGAATACTATGAAGATACAGACCCCTGTTGGCGCGGACAGACTGCTGAACTACGCGAAAAAGCAGAGAATAGAAAAGGCAGTGGCCTGTTCATGTTCGCACGGGCATCACTGTCAAACGTCTTTCTAATAAGCAAAATATGCTTTGTGCTTCAGGAGCTGCATTGTTCCCCGGCGAATGTGCAGGCCTTAAACTGGGTGTTCGCAGTACTTATATGGGAATCCCCCTGGGAAAGAGCAAGCCCCACTAACCTCTTTCGGCGCCTGTGTGAGGGGGGCCTTGCTTTGTCCCATCTGTTCTTGTGGCATGTCGCCAATCACGTTTTTTGTTCTTTCGTGATGTGAACGATCCTTTCTTGCGGACTGTATTTCAGCTGAAGTTATCCAGGGTATTGCCTGAATTAGTTGTTACATCTGCACACACGTCTTTGGGAGCAATTGAGGGCTACGTTCGTGAAGTGGTTCAAGCGACCCTGTTTTTGTGGACACGTTTCAGTTTATAGTACTTATCAAACGTTACGTGGAAAAAGTTGTACCTTGTTTTGGTTGACTTTGTGCTACCTGTGCCGTTGTACAGGACAATGTATTGTGCAAGGCCTAGGCAGGACGTGCTAATACGTGTGAAACGTACGCTAGTGCCCCCGTAGGTGAAGTTTTTCTTCTGTAAAACTACACGTGGACGTGCTTGAAGTAAAAACGTCACAGAAAGTAATGGTTTGTACCTTCCATGGGTGGTTGACAGCTACCCGCGTAAAACACCCGTGACCGTAGAGCATGTGTTCCTCGAGTTTTCGGACGAAGTTTTTTTCTGGGACGCGCTTCAACCAACCAAGAAAAAGGACTTCCCTCTAGGCGCACATGAGATCAGATTCCTGCCCAATAAGGGTGACAACGGGGTACCATACGATCTCTTCATGGTCCTGGCTATGCACTGCATTTGGATGTCGTGTATGGCGATTCGTGATCTTGACGTTGATGCTAAACGCTCGAAATAGTATTTGGCTGATTCTATGCGAATTATGTTCGAAGTCTGAAGGGCTCAACCTGACCCTCCGGAGTGGCTGTCCGTAATGAAGACTCGAACGCACCTCAAGCAATTTTAGCTGTTTTGTGCCAGCTCGGTTTCGGCTTGCAGTTTTTATATTTATTGTATTTTCTGTCTTTTGCTGAAGTGCTGTGTAAAAGTATGACAATAAATTATTAAAAAAACGGTCGTAGCCCAATATGTAAGACGGCTGACACTACCTCTGTCTGGTTTTCCAGACACAAGCTCAAACCTTGCCGGTGCCTGTGTGATTTTTGCGTTTGTAAATGCTATGCGCAGGGACGCATACAGATATTGTGGGCTCCTGAGGTACTCCTCACCTAAAAAGCAACAAAACAGCACAAACAGGCCAATGTGAATGTGGTCTATCTTATACAAAAGGCTTATCAGGGGAACTAGGTTTTAGATGCGAAGCATCTCATGCTCGGGGCTGACTCCCTACCCCCTTCCTTCATTGTCGTTGTCGTTGTCCACCATCCGCACTCTACTGCGCATGCGTGTCTCTTCAGCCCCAACAGCGTTTGGGCTGACGTCAGCGCAGCCCGCTATAAAAACAAATAGACGGCGCCCGGTTTCGATCCCATGACTCTCTGGCCAAAGCGAGAGGAACGTGGTGCTCTTCCCAGCGCGCTATAAACCCAGACGGTACCATGTGCTACGAACGCACATCACGTCCTTCACTCAATCAAACTACTTCAAGAAGCTACTGATACAACGAAGGCGCGCAAGCTGAACGTCAACGGAAACGACGAACCGAAAACTAATGGGAACTTCAGTCGACCCCATGGCTGCTTCGCATACTACTCAGGGTTCCCCTACGCGAAGATGCTGTAATTTTTTTTGTTACCTTTTTTGGTTACGTGTTAATTAGCATTTTATTGACAATATGCAAAAAACATGGTGGTGGACTTTCCACTTCTTTACAAAGGCTCGGATTTGGCTTGACTGAGTGTTTTGTGTTGTCTTTTTGTGAAATTGTAGCATAAGGTTTGCCTTTGCAACTTTACGAGTATTATGAAAAGCCCAAAAATTCCCACCTTGAGTATTTTAAAGCATTACGCACTCCAAAAATTAACGGCGGCAATTGGTGAACAATAATTACTCGCCAGGACTTCTTGGGATGTCTTCTGAGTATGAACATTTATTCACAGGTGGGTGGGATTTAAAATTTTATAGCTTTGACTGTTACTCGCCTGCAGTTCGGACTTTAGAACGCAGCAGTCTTGGCTGTGACCCATAGCCTTTACATTTCGCACTACGAGAGATTCGCATTCAGCCATCATCGTCGTCAGATGCAGAGGTCCATGATATTTCTGGGCTTTTCGGTACGTCATTGCATCCCGCTCTAAATACCTACTTCTTCTACAGTGTCGGACCGAATTACTCGAATAGAAATCTTGTTTATATGTCAGAGACCTAGGATCTATTCTGACAACAGGATGTTTGTTTATATACATTTCACCCGCGATCCATCATCCCGGAGAGTTGACTTCCCGGCAGTTTGGTATTTCAGGCTAGATACGCTATCAATCAACCTACACGGGCTTGTGCACCTGTCTGGGTAACACTGCTCTAGGCTTCAGAATAAACCTTTAAGATATGTGTTGCAAAAAAAATGCTTGAAAAGCAGTTTTAGCTAGAAAGGTTTACACTTTCACAATCCGTAATTGTTTTGGTGTTAGCATCTTTATAACACAGCGTCATTAAAATCGGCGTTAGTGCCCTTCTTGCGCGCCTGCTATTGTCGCTAGAGTAAAGGCTCCGCGATTAACAGGATCAGGAATTTACGCTAAACCCGACAGCTTCTCTAGGGCAACAAAAATTTTACACCCCATCAGATTTTGCGAATAATCTTCATTCGGCAAAACGATAATTCCAAACATTTATTTGTTAAGTTTTACCCCAAAGCCGTTTAATGAACCCTCTCTCATGTACTGGTGTTAAGTTGCCTGCACTAAAGGTACCTGGCAGCGAGAGAAGGAATGACGCTGCTGCGACGCAGACTGACAAACGCCTTTGGAGAAATTTTGAAATATACTTTCGTGAACCTGTAGAGTACATGTGAAGTATACCCGAAAAAAAATTCAATAACGTAGATAGGAGACTAATAACAGTCATTATTAAGGATGCGCAACATTTGGCTTCAGGCAATAGTAGATATTTCCCGGACGCAGCGGCCGCTTTTTTGATGAAGGCGAAATAAAAAAATGCCCGGTTGTTCGAGATTTAGACTCCCCGAAACGATCTCTCTTTGGTGAAAATTATTTCCGGCGCCCCCCCCCCTCCTACGTTGTGCTTCATTGCCTGTTTACAGTCGGCGAGTTAAACCCAACAATCAACCACTCGATTGAATTGATGCGATGAGGTCAAAACTTGTATACAGGAGCGCGCCTCTCCGCGCCTATGATTCCTAGGTAACAGCGGAGCGCTAAACGCTTGTCCTAATCTCCCAGAGGGGTACTCAAGAATGTCATCTAGTCTTTCTGTTCAGTGACATATTCAGAAAGTTGTACTGCATACCCAAAGTTTTATATTAATAATGGTTTAACAAGCAAGTATTAAAGCGTGCTGCTACTGTGCTGCTTCCTTCCAAAGCACCAACTATACATGCATTCTCAGGCAAACCCCATATATCTAAGGAATCAAGGAATGCAAAGCTTGCACCAGATGCACAAAGAGGTTAGACCTAAACAACTCAGGCCCTACCTTAAATTCCGCATACGAACCATAAAGGGTATACAATCGCATAGATTTCACGTAATGTATACCGACTAGGGGTAATTCTACATTTATTTATGAGAATTTAATGTGTAGTGTGTTTCATAACAGGTTGAGACGAACAAAATGCTGAGGGGTTATTGTGGTGAAATTGAGGAACGGCCTTTGTACAGAAAAAGGAAAAGTAAAGTTTTGTAGTGCTCTTGTACTTTTTTGCTTTGAAACACAAGGAAGTGAAACAGAATCAGTTCAGTTGAAAGTTGAGACCCAAGAAATATTTGAGCGGAGGTATGATCGTTGGTTGTGATTTCTGTGGACGAGGACACAGAATAATGTTCATTTTATTCTCGTGCACCAACCTCAGCGTATTGATTTATTTTGAGCGAGTCCTTAAAGGGCTCCCTTAACGGCTTCTGTGGCGCAGCGGTGGAGTCTAGCTTTTGTTTTCTTCGCTTCATCCCCAGGGAAGCGAAAAACTTATTGGAGCTGTGAAAGCCGCGGGTCTGTCAGTCCACTTTGGTGACAAATCCCTGCGCGCACGCGCAGCGGATCAGGCAAGGGTTCGTTATTGTTTTTTCGATTCATCCAAAGGCGAGGTTGCACGCCTAAATGACCATTATTGCAATTTAATGCCTATTTCAATATCAGCGAACTTTTGTAACACTATATTGTGCCAAGCTTCTTTTGTGGGTGCGGTTTGAGATCGTTTGATGTTGATTAGCACTGACCAAAATTTTGGACCTCGAATTTTCGCACCTTGCAGCTTTAAGAATTTTCTTCAGCTACTCATACAGCGAAGGCACGCGAGCCTAATGTCAACTGAAACGACGAACCGAAAACTAATGGGAGCTTTAGTCGACCCTGTGGCGTTTTCGCATACCACTAAGGGTTCCCTACGCGACCATAATGTATTTTTTAAGTTACTTTTTTTGGTAACGTTTTGATTAGCATTTTATTCACAATATCAAAAAAACATGGTGGTGGACTTCCCATTTCCTTAGAAAGCCCAAGGGCTTACCCTACCTGAGTGTTTTGTGTTGTCTTTTCGTGAAACTGTAACATAAGTTTTCTCTTTGCAACTTTACGAGTATTATCAAAACCCCACAAATTCCCACCTCGAGTGTTCTAACGCATTACGCATTCCCCCAATTAATGGCGGCAATGGGTGAACGAGAATATAACTCGCCAGGAATTCCTGGGATGTCTTCTGAGTATGAGAATTTATTCACAGGAGGGTGGCATTTTAAATCTTATAGCTTTGACTGTTACTCGCCAGCAGTTTTGACTTTGGAACGCAGCAGTCTTAGCTGTGACCCATTGCCTTTAAATTTCGCACTAAGAGAGATTCGCGTTCACCCATCATCGTCGTCAGACGCAGCGGTCCATGATATTTCTTAGCTTTTCAGTACGTGTTTGCATGCCGGTCGAAATACCTACCGCTCCAACGGTGTCGGACCGACCTATTCGAGTAGAAATCTTCTTCATAATGTCAGGGACATAGGATCTATTCTGACAACGGGAAGTTTTTATTTTTATACATTCAACCGCGATCCATAATCCGGGAGTGTTGAATTTCCTCCAGTTTTGTTTTTCAGGCTACATACACCATCAATGAACCTCCGCGGGCTTGTGAACCTGTCTGGGTAGCACTGCGCTAGGCTTCTCAATACGTAATAAAATATGATTTGCCAAAGAAAATGCTTGAAAAGTAATTTTAGCTAGAAAGGTTAACCCTTTCACAAACCGTAATTGTTTTGGTGTTAGTATCTTTATAACACAGTGTCATTATCATCGGCGTTAGTGCCCTTCTTACGCGCCTGCTATTGTGGCTAAAGTAATGGCTCCAGGATTAACAGGATAAGGAATGTCCACAAAACCCGACAGCTTCTCTAGGGGAAAAGAAATAACGCCACCCCATCAAATGTTTCGAATAATCTTCATTCGACCAAGCGATAATTCGAAACCTTTATATGTTAAATTTTATAGCGAAGCCGTGTGGTCCAGCCTCTCTCCTTTACTGGTGTTTAGCTGCCTGCAATAAAGGTGCCTTGCAGCGAGAGAAGGAAAGACGCTGCTGCGACGCAGACCGACTTACGCCTTTGGAAAAATTTTGAGATGTACTATTGCGAACCAGTAGAGTACAAGTGAAGTATATCCGAAAAAATTTCAATTACGTAGATAGGAGACTAATAACAGTTACTATGAAGGATACCCAACATTGGGCTTCGCGCCATGGTTGATCGATTCCCGGCCACGGTGGCCGCTTTTTTGATGAAGGCGAAATGAATAAATGCACGGGTGTTCGAGTTTTAGGCTCTCGTAATGATCCCTGGGTGGTGAAAATTAATCGGGTGCCCACCCCTACGGCGTGCTTAATGGCCTGTGTGGAGTCGGCGAGTTAAACCCAACAATCAACCAATCGATTGAATTGATGCGATGAGGTCAAAAGTTGTATTCCGGAGCGCGCCAGTGCGCGCATGTGTTTACCTTGTAAGAGCCGATTGCAAAACGTTTGTCCTAATCTCCCGGAGGGGTACTCAAGAATGTCATATAGTCTTCGTGCTCAGTGACATATTGAGAAAGTGGTACTGCATACCCAAAGTGTTATATTGAGAATAGTTTAACAAGCAAGTTGTTAAGTGAGCTGCTACTGTGCTCCTTACTTCCAAAGCACCAACTACACATGCATTCTGAGGCAAACACCATATATCTAAGGAGTCAAGGAGTGCAAAGCATGCACCAGATGCACAAAGAGGTTGCACTTAAGAGAACTGGGGCCGTACCTCGAATTCCGCACACGAACCGTGCAGCGTATAACATCGCATAGACTTCGCGTAGTGTATACCCACTAGGGGTAATTCCCGATTTATTTGTGAGAATTTATGTGTAGTGCGTTTCATAACATTCTGCGATAGTTTAAGACGAATAAAATGCTGAGGGTTTATTGTAGTGAAATTGAGGAATGACCTTTGTAACGAAAAAGGAAAAGTAAAGTTTTGTAGTGGTCTTGCACTTTTTTGCTTTGAAACACGAGGAAGTGAAACAGAATCAGTTCTGCTGACAGTTGAGACTCAAGAAATATTTGAGAGGAGGTATGATCGCTTGGTTGTGATTTCTGTGATAGTAGTAAATAACAAATAACAAGCAGGATTTGTGTATACGGCAATGCAGGCAAACACAACACACACATTCATGCTCAAAATAGTGCCAGAGAAACACTGATTCATTACAAGTGAAATTTTATACCTGTCAGGCGCAAAAAAAATTCCAGCATGACGTATTTCACTATTCGTGGTTTAATTTCGAATAGAAGCATCAGATATTCAGCAAGATATCACAAGATATGGGCTACAAATTGCTGCTGAAACAAGTCCTTTTGATATCTGCACCATTTGTTGTGAATCAAATTTTCAACATGCCATCAACGGAGGGTGGGCATGTTGTTTTCTGTACAGATCTGCTATGGTTTTCTGTACAGATCTGCTACGTGCCGTGACAAATAATGCGTTTTTTATAGAACCCTGGTAGAGCTCACAAGGAATGTTAACAGAACGATGTTTCATGCCGCATGTTTTGAATGAAACAAGCTTTTATCCTTAAATTTGCCTTAGGGACTGCCTGAAATATTGAGCTTCTGAAAGTTTCATCATGCTTCGCATATGATTAAGGTCTCATACTTTGAGCAGGTTGTGTTTTTTGGCATACGAATATGGAGTCGAAACTGGATGATAAAAATTATGAGATGTATGTTTTTAAAAGCCTCATCAAGGAAACTGAATACTTTTTAAGTTCTA
The DNA here is from genome assembly GCF_048455015.1 of Haemaphysalis longicornis. Classification (NCBI taxonomy): domain Eukaryota; kingdom Metazoa; phylum Arthropoda; class Arachnida; order Ixodida; family Ixodidae; genus Haemaphysalis; species Haemaphysalis longicornis. The sequence continues at coordinate 141,721,770 of NW_027526385.1, forward strand.
CATAACACTGCAAACAAAAACAATCTTGACATGGATAATAAATACGGTTATCGGCGCTTTAAAACCTCAAGCAACCATGTGTGTTTAAAGTATAGACCATTCATAATAAAATAACCCCGCCCTAATGCCAAAATCACGTGCTTATTTCTGCATAACGCACCACCCATTCTGTGGACGAGGACACAGAAAAATGTTCACTTTAGTCTTGTGTACAAACCTCAGCGTAACAATTTATTTTGAGCGAGTCCTAAAAGGGCTCCCTTAACGGCTTCTGTGGCGCAGCGGTGGAGTCTAGCTTTTTTTTTTCTTCGCTTCGTCCCCAGGGAAGCGAAGAACTTATTGGAGCCATGAAGGCCGCCGGTCTGTCAGTCCACTCTGGTGACAAACCCCGGCGCGCATGCGCAGCGGCTCAGGCCAGGGTTCGTTCTTGTTTTTTCGCTTCGTCCCCAGCGGTAGTTGCGCGCCAAAATTTCCATACTGCTATTATTTGCTATTTCAGTATCGGCAAATTATTGTACACAATTTTGTCTCAAGCTTAATTTTTGGGTGCGGTTTGAGGTCGTTTGAGGTTGATTACAACTAACCAAGATTTTGTACAGGGACTTTTTGCACCTTGCAGCCTAAAGAATTTTCTTAACAAAAATGGACAATATCTAGCGCAATATCTCATACCTAAAACAATACCTATTATCAAGGCTCTTGTTTTGCTGCAAGGTTTAAAGACTGGTGGCTAACAAGCTTCGTTCATTTCGCTGTAGTGTTCTGGGAGCGTGAGCCCGTGATAAGGGCAGCCGGTAAGCTGAAAAAAGCAAATATCAAAATAGGAGGGTGGGGGTAGACCAGACGACCGAATGTGTGGGAAGTCGCCAGTCTCTTAACTCGCAGTGTCTCCCGACGAGTCCGCTTTCCTGGAACCGAGGCCGGATGTTTTTGCTCTTTCAGGACCCTGAAGTGTAGGGGTGTTTTCCCCTCAGTCGTTATGATGGCTCAGGAAGATGGCACTTATTCTCCCACACTCCTCTCAAGCCACAGCGTGCTTCATACCGCGCCTTCGATGTCGCCCTCCGTCACGCGGCTCCCCCCTCCATCGCACCATACTTTCCTCGTAGTTTTTTTGAAACGGTGATAGGGTCCCCTGTCACCTAGCACCCGCCGAGCCACCAGCACGTGCATATTATTGCCTTACCGTGTTTTCTTCCACAGTCGCTGCTACGATGTCAAGGCTTTGACAATGGTAACACGTACTGGAGCATAACCCCCAATTATATGTTATGCGTTAAAAATAACACCTAACGCACGCACTCTACCAAAAAAACTAATCTGATACGTGCGTGTGACAAACATTTTAGGCATATTCCGCGATGAACAGATTTCATTTCTCTGGGCGGTCAGAAAACGGCCAATCCGCTCTCGAGCAACTTTACTACCGGCAACGAAGCAAAACCTGTAGCTTTGATTTCAGCATTGGATTTTTTTGTCCTGTATCAGCATAACGAGGAGGCCGCAGGTTTCCCGGAACGTGTGCTTGTTTCTCCGGCTAACAAAGTTTTCTCAAAATTGAAAAATTCTGGGAGATCAAGGCGGGTAAAGAAAAAACTACAGCGTTTTGCTGTTATCCCGTATATGCACGCAATTTCGCATAGGTTGAAAAAGTAGGCTTGCAGGTTAAACGTGGACGTGGTTTTTTCAGCAAAAATAGGTTAGAAAAGGTTTGTCCCGCGATCGACAGGAAGTTAAACAGCAAGAAAAGAGGGTCTTCGCACAAAAAGGGCTGTGGTGTAAAACACCAGTCACAGTTTGTTGAATGCAAAACCAAAGTTGTGTACTGCATCCCCTTGTCGTGTGATAAGATATATATTGGACAGACGGGGCGGTGCATTAATGAGCGCTTGCGGGAACATCGCAATACGCTAAAGGGCACACCCACATCCCACCTGTCGTCGCATTGCTCTAAGCATGATTATTACCCCAAGTTTAACCCTACAAGTGTCCCGTTTGCACACAATGACACTGGCACGAGAGAAATTTGGCAAGCCTTCTTTATAAAAAAGAATTCTGACACGTGCATTAGCTCACCCTCGGTGTCACTGCTGGAAAGTGAAGTTGCGTATCTCTACAGTACTTGAGCTTCAGCTATCTGGGCTGTGGAGAGAGTGTATCCCGCGTGGTCTACGTCACGGTTGTGGTTAGTGCGCAGGCTCAACTCTTCATATGTTTTCCTTCTTTTCAATAAAACTTCAGTTGTTAGTAGCGCTCGTGTTGTGCACTCCTCTCTCGTCCCGTTTACTTTGCGCTGGTTAATCATGAACGAACTGGAGATGTAGGCTCCGTGTTCTTGTTCATGACAAACGGTGTTAAGACTTGATTTTGTGCTGGGGCACTGGATAGTTCTGCTGCCCTGGAGTCACGGATACTCGCAGCTTGGTTAAAATTCAAAGTGATGTGTCAGTAGGGCAGGTGGGGTATCAACTTGAAGTTCTCGAGGAGGGAAATCATTTGGGACAAACAAAAAATGCTTCGTATTCATAATCATGACTAGTTATGGGGAGTCCTATTAAAGGTTAGAATTCATATTGATGACCAGTAGTCGCGTGGGGTCTCAAGTTAAAGGTTCCGATAAAGGAAATTACGTGGACAAATAAGAAATACATCCTGGTCGTAATCATGACATAGTCAAAGTGAGTCATAGAATGGTTTAAAATTCATCGGGATGTCCCTAGTGTGTGTGGAGTATCGAATTGAAGATCTCGGTGACGGTATTCAAGTGCGATAAAAAATGCTTCTTGTTAATAATTGTGACAAAGTCATAGTGAGTAATATATATTGTTTATATTCAAAGTGATGTGCGCTTGGGCGTGTCGTGTGTCGAATTCAAGGTCTCAATGAGGAAAATCGCCCGAGACAAAATTTCTCCTGGTCATAATCATGACATAGGCATGGAGGGTCATCGATTGGGTCGAAAATCAGAGTGATGCCGCGGCGGCGCATAGTAGAGTAGTACACCACACCTTTATTCGGCCGAAGCTACTGGCCGAGCATGTCGACCGCCTGGGCGAACCGTCTGCACTGTTCTTCTCCTTCAGAGCCAAGCCAATCGGTCCAGGTGGTAATGAAAATGGATGGGGAGGCATACGAGTCGAATAGCTGAGCCACCGGGCAGTAGAATAGTCAATGATGTAAATGAGCGTAGGCAGTAGGGCAGTTGGGACAAAGGGGTCACATCTATAGCGATTGAGGAATAGGCGGGAGGGAGCGATCGGGGCATACATTTGGATGTGCCGGAGGAGTCGAGCCTCCGTTTCGGTGAGTGATGGGTGAGGATGCGGGTAGAGGCGTTTGTCAAGACGGAGCCAATGTCGACCTCCTTTATGGTACGTCGCAGGGAGAGGTTTGCAACGTCCTCCGAGGGCCCGGGCCAGGGGATCAACGGTGCCGGGTGAAGAGATTCGAGGGCAAGTTGATGCGCCAACTCATTGCCATCAATCCCGGAATATCCAGAGACCCAACGGAGAAAAACAATGGATGGCTATAGAGCGGAGGCCGCTCGTTCGACCTCCTGTTGAAGGACAGAAGGTAGTGAGCGATTTTGTATGTGTATAATAGTGGCGTGACAGTCAGAAAAGACTGTGTAATCGGGGACGGGGGGAAGAGAAGCAAGAGACTGAAAGGCATGGGCAATGGCGAGAACCTCAAGAGACATTGCTTCCGGAGGATGGGGGGGGTCGGACAGATGACAGTCGACTTGAAAGCGAGCCACTCAGTGAGAAAAGAAGTAGCGGAGATAGCACTGCATGTGGGAGGCGCAGAACACTGGGGCAAGCTGTGCCAGGATGTGGTCGTGGCACAGACCATCAAAGGCTTTACGGACATCGACGGTCACCAGAGCGTGGATTTGGGTGGGGGTGGAAGAGAGAAAGGTGTTCTGGAGAAGCAAAAACATATCGTGAGCACCGACTCGGCGACGGAATTTGATGAGCGAATGAGGGAAAAAGTCCCTCTTTTCGACAAATTCAGAGAGGCAAGTCAGAGCCATACGCTCAAGGGTGTTACCAACGCATGACGTTAACGATATAGGCCGAAGGTTAGCAATGGAAGGAGGTTTTCCGGGCTGGGAATCATGGTAATAAGGGAAGACGTCCAAGAGCTAGGTAGGCTGCCGCTGTCTCAAGCATGATACAAATCTGGAGGAGGAACTCTTTCGCATTGTCGGGGAGGTTGCGGAGAGCCGTGTATGTGATGGCGTCTTCCCCGGGAGCAGAACGCTGTAGGTTTTCCTTTGCCCGCCTTGATCTTCCGGAATTTTTCAATTTTGAGAAAACTTTGTTAGCCGCAGAAACAAGCACACGTTCCGGGAAACCTGCCTTATTTAGTGTGGTAACTTGGGAGGCGAAGCTGGCACCCATGATGTGAACCCACGACTTCGTTAATGAAGAATTCAGGCTGTTAACGGCAGGCATGTACAGATTCGGAAGTAAAAGGAATATTTAAGGGCCTGGTTTAACAACCAACTCAGCATGAGGTATAGACGCCCGTATTTATGTCAACACGTTGGCACACCGGCAGCAGTGAGCCATGCTTGGAAATTTGCACAATGCACACGGGATCAGAGCCCTTCACTGACTGCGCCTAAGCACGTACTTTTGAGCGTACAGAGGAGGCATATCTGCCCAATAGTTCCTAAGCTGTGTTATGGGATTACAGGCTGGTTGACGGATGTTGAGTGCTGCATTGTGCCGAACAAACCACGCTTTCAAATGGCGTGCAAATAATTCCGAGCACAAATATACCTATGGGGGACTGAATAAGACGTTTTTTACTTAACTGGTCATTATTCACTGCCATGATTTCCAATGGTTGCATCCGATGCTCCTCATTTCACCGAGAAAATTATTTTGATAACCTACACACCCTATCGGCATCACATTGATTTTTAACCCAATCTGTGACTAGCCATGACTATGTTATAATGAAAAGGGATGGACACGTTTTTTATTCACTCCATGCAATTTTCTTCACTTTGATTTTTCATTTCATCTATGGTTTACCACAACTATCACAAAACTATAACTGCTATCAGAACTACTATAACTACTATTCTACTATTCTACTATAACTACTAACTACTATTCTCAGAACTACTATAACTACTATTGGAAACCCATTATGATGTGGCGCAGTCACTCTGTTAGCAAATGTGGCGTAATGTACACGATTGGTGCACTCGGTTTATAAAAGCGCCTGGTGTGTGCAACAGGCCAGTGTCGTAAATCTGGCATATGCATAAAACTGATTGTATTTCAACTGCCCTGAAATGTGCTAACAGCCTCCGTAAGCAGCGGCAACTCAAATGGTCTTGTTAAAGCCATATCCCGTAAAGTAAATCGGTTTGTTTTACGCTTACATGATCTAATAAAGAAATCATGTCTGACAGCATGCCATTATGCTGGTCGACATCATAACTGGGATATTGATCACTGCCTTGGAAAATAATGCGATGTAAATTGCACGAACATTCTACGAAATACATACAGAGGATAATACAAAATATATTCGCGGATCAGCATGCGTAAAGAATATAATTCTCGGTCGTATTGACATGAGGTGAGGGCCCGCCAACATTGATCCTATGAGACATGTATCCTCCGTAAACCACGCAGCGACGGCCTTACCGAGTAACACGTGTCCGCCATTAAACGCTTCTTGAAAGCACCATCATATGACCCAGCCAGCCTGCGGGATCTTGTACAAATTAACATCAACGGGCTTTATCAGATTCCAGATTCCACACTCTTCCAACAACACCTTTTATCGTTTGTGAACTGTTTCCCTGTACCTAAAAAAACTTATACACTAGTTGACTAGAAGTCGATAAAAAATGAAAGTGTACGTGTAGCTTGTGCATGTGATAGCGAAAATGTTCACTCCTTGATTTCGTTCCTCATTAGGGTGAATCGATAGCTAATCGCTTCCCTTTCCGCCCCCCTCCCCATGCCCATGCCCTTCGAATTAGCAGTGCATTTTATTACGGGTTGGGTCTAGTGAGTCCTACCTGGCTGAAGTTCAGACGAATGTATTCAACATTTCCAAAGCTGAAGTGAGGATTTTGCCATTCCCGTACGAGCTATTCCAGTTCTTCCCGGATTGCAAATCATTTTTAGCACAATATTGTTTTATGGCCAGGTACACCGAGATCTCACCGACGTCCTATTCGTCACGATAATTACACCGCCAAACTAAGTTCCATTACGCGGCTGTGACCGCATTCGATCTACACACTCTGTTACCGCAACGGAAATACCAGACATTGTGCCAACTGCGCAATGAATTCAAGCAGATGTAGGTCTTCGAGGGCGCATAATATCTTTCCCACTACCTTCATTCGGATCGTGCTGCTGTCTAAGAGAGGAGAAACGAAGTAGTTTATCACAACCCTAACGAGCGCCGACTGTGGGCTCCTCGATGGCAGAGTCTTTGTTTACGTGGGACCCGGGTGTATTGCGGCACCATCCACCCCCTACTACTTTCAGTTTCGGTTTCGGTTCGTTTGGTTCGCCCGGTTTTCAAGGGGTGGTGGTTTCAGTCGCATTTGGGTACTGTTCGAACGTCCAATCCAGTTTCCGTCGTTGTTGCATCTAATTTTGACATACCGACGTAATAAAAATAGCGAAGTACAAGTTCATATGGATGCGCGATAAATATTTAGACGTTCCTGTGAAGGCTCATTTCACATTCGTGTTTTACCGATTCCTATGCAAGAGGCATCAATCACATTTTTATTGCTTCATTTCATCAAATGTCATTTCTTCGTGCTGTGAGGCATTTGTGTGCACATAGTAAGTGAGGCAGATCCACACACTATTGATTACATATCAACGTGGCTTATGTTCCCAGAAAAGGTGCAGTAGGTTATCAGGTGACGGGTAATCACATTCCTAAAGATATTTTTCAACGACGTATATATTCAAAACGAAGGGGCATTCGTTGTACTAGCAGCAAGACAATCCTAACCTCTCACTTTTGCAGTATCATGCCTAACCAAGGCGGCAAAAAATCATTTGTGGCTGATGTGTTTGGAGTTGACAGTGGCGACATGCTCCTGCCGCTGCTGATTCTCGTGATAGCGGTCCCGGATAACTTTTGTTGGAGTTTGAGCTCTCTATGAATCCATATCTATATTTTTAACTGGCCTAAACGTACTTTGCACGCACTGACGCGACCATAAAAAGTCGTTTGGGGGCGGAAAGGGAAAAACAAGCGAAAGAGAACCAAAATCGAGAGGAGGCCCTATCACACACGCTCCGGTGAACCCTATCACGCCGCGGAGAAGTGACGCCCACCAGCCCAGCTGTCGCGACGTTCGACCGCATACGGGCCGCAATTGATGCAAGCTTATATTCACTGTGTGGTATTTACAGTGCAGTTGATAACGGCCACCTCTACCGGCATTTTCTCTCCCAGTGTGGAACGCATGACGCCTGCAATTACACACCCTCCGGATGGCGAGAAATGTCACCCAATAACACAAATAACATTTTGGTTTTGTGCCTTAAGTTCCCAATATTTTGCGCTTAAAAGCACTTTTTTTGCCAAAGCAGTTGTTGCGCGCAATATTTTGAACACATGTTTGTTTCTGATTCACAGCATGGGCAAACCGTTGCATTACGTTTTTAAATTTTTTTTTGATCAGTTTTTTTTTGCTTTTGCTGTACTGTTTGCTTTTAATTTGCAATAACTGAAATAGGTAGCCATAAAAAAAACTAAGGTACTGAATTATTTATGCCTTTTTTGTGAGTAAGTTCGTCCAAACATATCTTTATAGCAGCTGTTTGAAAGAGAGGGGGATAGGAACCAGTATTATCAAGGTCTGCGGCACAGCGCTATTTTGTAAGGAAGAAGAAGTCTTGCGAGCCCGCCATACATTCAGCATTGTGGTCTACGGCTGTTCACCAAAAATACTGATAATGCCCAAACACATGTGCATTGCGGAATCATCCTGCCTGACACTTAAACCATTCCAATCACTGGGAATTACTTCTCTAAACAAAGAGTATCTTACCCACCATCACTGAATGCGAAGTAATAGTGCCGTGGTACTCCAAAATTTCAAATTCTCGACCTCGTTAGCGCCTAGTGTCTTCTCCACTCCAATCTGCATGGTGTTTTCATTCTAGGCTCTCAGCACAGGATGTTGCCCGCAAATTCTCCGAAAAATCCTATCGGACCATGCCCAGAATTCTATTTAGGGAGGGTGGTTTCAAAGCTTGGCCGTTGCTACTCCAAGTGTCAGAGAATGCCGCTGGATTCATTACGGTGGCGCTATGAAGCAATAGGTGGTCTCTTAGCTTTCTAACACTGTCGGCCAGAACATATTATACTGGTTTCATTACCGCCCCATTAATGGAAGTTGGAGTTTGAATTGCAGGCAGCGAAACTGAATAAAAATTATGCCCACCTCCCCTCCCGGGAGCGCTGGTGCGATGCGACACTGTATGGGGTTCCGTTAGTGTTTCCATTGGGTTTATTACTCAAATCGGCGGCATGCCATTCAATCAAGGAACCGTCGCATCAAGCAATCGTCGAGTACTGCGAGAGAGAGCATGCGTAGCGCGACGACCGTCGACTGAAAGACCGCCGGAGCGCGGAGTGCCGCTTTATATTCACAGCGCCCGAAGGAGAGGAAAACGTGGAGAGAGAGAGTGCTGCATACGCGCAGCGCCGCTTACCAGCGCCTAGCAACGGAGTGAGAGCGCCGCGCCCACCCGCAGCTGTTTGGGAGAGAGCGCGTTCGCTATGGGAGAGAGGAGAGAGGAGAGGCGGAGAGGCGACAGGTTCGATAGCAATATATTCATATATATATATATATATATATATATTAAAATCATGTAACTTTACTCTGATGGAGGCAAGTCCCGCTGCCGCTACGTAAAGTAAACATTGTTTGTTATTGTTCTTGCTGTGTATCCGACTCTTTACTTATACTATTTCTGCGCTCTTTGTGAGTTTATCTTTCTCTAGATTTATATATATATATATATATATAGATATATATATATATATATTTATATACAGAAAGTAATGCCAGCAGTCTACAACGCCGAAGAAGGCATATGGGGAACAGTTAGACGATTTATTACCGTTAGTCAGATACAGTTGTAGTAAATATAAATACCCCAGAAAGCGAAGGAGAACACAGTCGCCCAGATAGCCGAATTGATAAGGCATTCGAGATCTAATCGAAAGGCGTGGGTTCGGTCCCCACTCTGGGCGCGTGTTTTTCTTCCTTTCTTTCTCACGTAATATTTAATAAAAATCATTAATTATTAAATTATAATAATATAACGTCACTAACGGCAATAAATCGTCGAACTGTCCCCATATGCCTTCGTAGGCGTTGTAGACTGCCGGCATTTCTTTCTGTATTTTCCTAACGAGCCCCTCATTTCCAAACCATATAAATATATATATATATATATATATATATATATATATATATATATATATATATATATATATTTATATATATATATATATATATATATTGTGAGAGTCGACGAGAATGTTTGAGTCCGCTTCATTAGCGAGCGCCTGGCACGGCCACAATTGCACAGACACCGTTCCAGAAGTGGAGATGATAATCACCCGTCGATAAGGAAGATGATATGAGATGATGATGAACGCACGAAAACTAAGCGTAAAAGGGATATGGGCTGCTGCCGTTGCTAAAATTCTCATATGCTCATTTCACGCTCACACTCTCACTCCCCTCTGCTGAAGCAGCCATCCTGGACCTGACTGTCAGGTACAGGAATCGGGCCTAATGAAAGCCTTCATCCGGAAACATCTACGATCTTAGTTCTATTTCAGGGACGGTCAGTGACACCAGAAGAAGGCGTTACACGATAATTTAGAGGTGAGATTTGCTCAGGATCCTGCAAGGGCCGATGAATCGGGGCAAGAGCGTCTCGTATAATACAGGAACACGGAGGGTTGTAGAAAGCAGAAATTCTGCACCCGGCTTAAAAGCGACCGAAAGATGCTTCTCATCGTGGTGAGACTTTACGTTTCCCAGCCAGGCCGCCGTATTCAAACGAGCAAGACTGCGGCATTGCGCCAGTCGAGAAACAAACTGGTCTGGAAGATTTGCTGTTGGCAGAACAGGTGCGGAGAGGAACGGGAACGGCCATACACGAAGAAAAATGGGGAGAAGGCAGTGGTTTTGTATTGTATGGTATTGTGATCGTAGGTAACAATAATAGCTAACTATCGTCCTATCTCAATGACCAGCATCCCATCCGATCTGCTTGAGCAAATTCTATTCTCCAACATAATGACCCATCTAGAGTCGATCAACATTTTTTACCCACAACAACACGGCTTTCCAAAATCCTACTCGCGCGAATCACAATTAGCAGACTTCACAAATGACTTACTACAATATATGGATGCCAACCTTCAGATTTATGCGTCTTCTTAGACTTGTGGAAAGCATTTCACCGGGTTCCTCACAACCGACTGCTCGCTAAAGGTTCTAACCTTGGAAGTCTTTCTAACATAATTTCCTGGCTTAAAAATTTCCTCACCAGTCGTAAACAATTCACAACTGTCGATGACCATCATTCGTCCCTCACGGATGTGACGTGCGGGGTCCCACAAGGTGCGTGCATCTCACCGCTGCTTTTCCTAATTTACATTAACGACCTACCGAATATTATTGTTAATCAGTTAAGAGTATTCGCCGATGACTGCGTCATTACCACTACCATTCGCAACCCTGGAGACAGTATTGCTCTTCAACATGATCTCAACCATACCGCAGCATGGTGTGATCAATCAGTAATGCCACTAAACACAGAAAAATGTAAACTCGTATCATTCACCCGTAAAAATACCGTATCACAGTTCTCCGACAAGATTAACGGGTTCCCGATTGCCGCTGCAACATCCAAAAAATCCCTCGGAGTTCATCTCTCACCATCCCTATCATGGTCATTTCACATACAAACCATTTGCTCAAACGCCGCGCGCACGCTCGGCTACCTACGCCGGAATCTAAAACTTGGATCTCCGGACATAAAAACACTAGCCTACCTAACGTTCGTACGACCAAAACTGGAATATGCATCATCGATTTGGCATCCCTCACAGGCATACTTCACCCACAAACTAGAAGCCATACAGAATCGTGCCGCCCGCTTTATCTGCTCACCGTACTCCACTAACACAAGCGTAACCGCCTTAAAGCAATCTTTCCGCCTGAATTTACTTGAGTCATGCCATATCATTTCACGCCTCTGCCTTCTTTATGCCTTTTATTATCACCCGAAATCCAGACACCCTCTCTTTAAACCGCCACACCGAACCTCGTCCCGTATCAGCCACAGCAACGCCATAGCACGACTACCCAGCCGTACTTCATCAATGCACAACTCATTCTTCCCTTAAGAAATAACCCTCTGAAACCAGTTACCCGTTACAATAGCCTCGTGTGCAGACCGCAAATAATTCCCCGAAAAATATCTCAACCATCTTTCATAATACCTGCGTATTAAATGTGCCTTATGTGTTTCCTTTCTTTAATGCTGTATCTTTTGTACTTTTGAACGGTATTTTTGTACTGATTCTGTATTTGCTGCTATTATTGCTCTACCTTTGTCACTTGTTCTTTTTTCTTCTTTGTTACCTTGTAATTTTTTTAGCGCTGTGTCATACCTTTCTGCCCGCCCCCCCCCCCCCCCCTTATGTAATGCCCTCAGGGCCCTTAAAGCGGAAATAAATGAAATAAATGAAACCAAATGGTGTCCCAATTGGAGTGGTCAGTGCTGATGTAGAAGGAAAGCATGTCCGAAAGACTCCAATGGAAGCGCTCCATCAGGCCGTTCATTTGATGGTGATAGCTCGACGTAATTTTTTGAGCGGTGCAGCGCCCGACGCAGTTCGAAAATTAGCGAGGAATGGAACGTTCGTTTATGGTCACCGAGAAGAACTCGGGGCGGTCCGTGGCGCAGGAAGATGGCTATGAAAAAGAAGTCTTTAAATTCTGAAGCACAGCCCGGAGGAATAGCGGCAGTTTTGGCATAACTGGTAATGTGGTCTACTGCTAGGATGACCCAGCGATGGCCGGCTGCAGTTACTGGAAGAGATCCGTACAGGTCGATTCCGACATTACCGAAGGGAGCTGAAGGGCATGGAAGGGGTTGGAAAGTCTCCACAGTTGTGAAGTGGGTTGTATGGGGCATTGGCTTGGTCCATGCGACGCAACATACTTGGCGACGCTGGTTGAGAGGCCGGGACAAAAACAACAGCTTCGGCATTCTCGCTACGGCCTTCTAGCTACCATACCTGCAGCATTTGACGACTCGCCAGGTTTCCCTTTCCGCCGAGGTGATGATGTCGAACCGGGCTCATCAACGATGTTGCGATCAGAATATTCCCATGATTGGATGATTTGCCTGAACTATAAAACGCCGTGCTGCACCTGTGCGACGTCGAGAACGCGTGATTTTTCAATGAGGAAGCATCATCACCAACCACATAAGCGTTACACCAGCTATAGGAACTTTTTGGAACGCCGTCTACCCGCTCTGAGTGCCCAAAAAGTAGTTCACGTCTGGGTTTGAAAGGTCTGGTGAAACACGCCTCGTGCATCGTGCATTTATGTCTCGGGTGTCATTTCCACCTCGTTGATCAGGACATGCCAGCGGCAGTGAACATCCTCCAAAACTTGAAAACCATCGCGTTGTTTGCCTACCCGCACGTACAAGCTTGAACCCTGCATGCCTCAAGACCTAGTCACAACTTGCCAACTTTTGGACATGCCCCAATATATTAGACTCTACCAGGAATCTTGGACATGTTAAGTTTCTGAGGATTCGGACGTTTGTGTACTAATAAGTGGGATCATCTATGATGAACTGTAACCTATGACTCGCTTCGTCACCTCGAGGCCATACTCACAGTAAGGCGTTTGTGCTGTGGACATCGAAGTCATGGTAGTCATTGGAAATTCGTCACAAACTATTTGTGGTCACTGCCTCACTATGATCCGAATCGGCGATCGCGGCAAAATCACCGCCGAGGGCGTAAAGGCACAATGTACTTCCTTATGTTACAACGGTAGGCGCGGTAGCTGCTTAGCCGCTCTTTTACGCTTTCATTTACACGGGGACGAAAGAAATCCCACCGATGTCACAGCGCGCTACATGTAAAATTTGAGCCACATTTATGTTTTTGGTATGCTTTATCAGCAAGAACAGCAAATTGGTTGCTCTCTGTGTGGAAGTGACACCACGCGCCCTTATATGGTTATCGTGTTCCGGGACATACCTCGATTCAGCGAGGGCCATTACGTCTACAGGCTCCCCTAACGTCCTACCCTGTACGTGCTCTCGCCGCGACACTAGCCCTCGCTGTGGTTTCGTTCTCTGTCGCCACTCCGTCTTGCCTCCAACCCTTAAAACGGCGCCGAGAAAGAACTGGATTCTGCACATTTTGACGGGAAACTAACTAGTCAAAATGACCATAAGTCAAGCACAAAGTGGATCACCCACTTTGAACGTCAAAGCAGAAGGGGGTGGAGTGGAGTGGATAAACGTAATTAAGACGAGCTTCAGGCGCTGATGGTTTGGCGACCGCCAGGGCGGGGGGGCTCCTCCAGACTGGGAAGCCCTGGACCGCACTGGCTGCTCTAGCCTTCTCCACCAGGCTATGCTGGACTTATAGGTCGGAGCTGGCTAGCTGGCTCGCCCACTGCTCGTACGTTGGTTGAGGGTGTGGGGTAAGGGATGGGGTTTTCTGACACTACCATACCATGTGGTACAGGGTGCCGGGTTGGGGACAGAAATTACACGTAGAGTAGTAGAGGGTGGGGTACATGGCATGGACGTTATTGGGGTGAGGATAAGAATTGGTCTGAAGTCGGCGAAAGGCAGTCGCCTCTGTTCTTGATAAATGGGGATGTGGTGGAGGGAAGCGTCGTCGTTCGTGGCGGTAATGGGTGAGGATATCCGCGTATGAATGAAGAGTAGCGTGCTTGGGAGAGCGAAGGGGCTGCGTGACTTCGCCTTCTTGAGAAACGTCCCGGTGTGTATGAACGCGGGCAGCTGCGTGTGCCTCCTCGTTCCCCTCGAAGGACTCGTGTCGGGGGGTCCAGATGATGTGCATTTCCGGTAGCTCGCACACACTTCGCAGAATTTGTAAGGCCGTGGGTGGTATTCGACCTAGCAGGAAGTTGCGGCAGGCGTTTTCCAAGTCTGTCATTATAGTCAGGTAGTCGTTTCCAGTGGTGGCGGCTTGAGCAATGGCAAGTTCTTCTGCTACCTCAATAGATGTCGTGGGTACTGTAGCGGCCATCAGTTCTGCACCGTTGGCTTCGATGACACTCACAGCATGGGCGGGTTGGTGGTGGTTTAAAGAGGCATCCGTATTACCAGTACAGAAAGAGTTGGGGAAGCGTTTTCTAAGCGCTCGTATTCGGGCTTCTCGGCGTGCCTTGTTATAGATGGGGTGCATATTTCTGGGAATGGGCGCGACTTTGATGTACTGCCGGATGGTTAGAGGGATGCGTTGGCTCTATTCGCATTTTGGGGGAGGCCTCTAGCCGAGCCGCGTAAGTGTAGCCCTGCCGGTTGGCGTGAGCTTAGGTCGCATGAATTGAGAGATGCGATGAGCTTCCTCCAGTTCCTCCTATGTATTATGGACGCCGAGCTGTAGAAGGTTTCTTGTTGCTCTTTTTGGAGGCAGTCCAAGGGTGGCCTTGTAGGCTTGGCGTATGGCGATGTTTGGCTTTTCTTTCTCTGCGGGTTTCATGGCCAAATACGGTGTACCATACGTAACCCGGCTAATAAGGAGGGCGTGAAATATGCGCAGGGTGTCAGCATTTGGTAGCCCAAATCGCTGATGGGAGATCCTGCGGATGAGGTGAATGAGCTGGTGAAGAGTCCGTTGCAAGGGAAGGATAGTCTGGGCGCCTGAGCCATCTTTTGGTATGGTGGGGCCTAATATGCGCAGTTGTGGCATATTGGGGACGAGTTGCTCCTTATTTGTAAGTTCTGGATCTGGTATGGAATCTGGACGCTTTTTATATGTTCTTTTGCACAGAGTTAGAAGGGCAGATTTTCCTCGGGAACACTCGAATCCTCGGGCTTTCAGGTATAGTTGGGTGACCTGAATGGCTGCATGAAGTGCATCT
The DNA here is from genome assembly GCF_048455015.1 of Haemaphysalis longicornis. Classification (NCBI taxonomy): domain Eukaryota; kingdom Metazoa; phylum Arthropoda; class Arachnida; order Ixodida; family Ixodidae; genus Haemaphysalis; species Haemaphysalis longicornis. Next base: position 141,736,957 of record NW_027526385.1, read on the forward strand.
TGCCGGTCGCCCGGAGATCCATTCGGCACTCAGAGTGTTAGGTCGTACTCGTGTATTGTAAGGTTATTGCTGATACCTTTACTCACAGGAGAGGTAATATTTCACTATATAACGAAAGATTTTGTTCGCAGCTACGTAAATATGAACCTCTTATGCAAGCCCCCTTACGCATTTGCAGCCAATGTGTCCTCGAACCAACGGAATATATAACTGGGCCTGTTTATATTGTCACCTGAAAAATTTTACGTTACAAATACTTAGCATATTTACAGAACGAATAGAAATACACAAAATACGGAATTTAGCCACAGCTTAAACCACAGTGACGCATTCTCTCTCAGTGATAGCATAAGTACATTCCGATGGGGACAGAAGCCTACTGACCTAATCGACGACCTGACCAGCCCCAGCTTGACGTTGGCTGAAGGTGCTATCAACATCATCCCCACTTGCGTTTTTGGGTGTTTCAGTTGGGTTGGACACGTCTAATTTGTCTAACGCAGGGTAACATGTTAACAGGCAAATTAGTGTAGCAAATGCTGCAGCTCGTTCAACGTTCCAGGATAAAGTGGCACTATTTGTTTGGACGTAATTGAGAGGATGGCCGTTCTAGTCAGACTATTTGTGCACCTACAAAATTTTAAGAACGGCCAACAAAACAGACAACGTCTGCGGTCAAGCTCGGTACACGAAACTGTTTCACTGCTATAACATTAGACGGGCGATGCTTAACTGCTTGTGCAACCAGGAGACGCCTTAAAATGTTGATTCGCCGCTTTCACAATCGACAGGGGAAGAGTTTACTGAAATCCGCCATGTCGGAAAACAACCAGTATGTCGGTCAATTGGTTCATTTACCTAGCCAATGAAAGATGAAAACAACAAGATGGTCGGTGACTGGTTTCGTGGTCCACTTTATTGTGCTGGTTTCGCTCTGTAAAGTGACATGGCATACTAGCGAATCAGCCCCAGAAAAAGTTGTAGTAAGGAAACTGGATACATTGGCTTCAGCAGTGGCGACAAGAATGGCATCGATGAGTGGAGTATAAGCAGGTAGGCTCGTCGTCTCGAGTTCCCCACTCACAGCCCGGCAACAGGAACCGCCGTCAGGTCGAAACTGGACTCAGCCATCGACCCTGTTGGAAACCGCTGAATAGAATTAATATATATCTCCCTATTTCTCCACTCAGAAAAATTTATATAGTGGGAATAAGTATAATTGTTTAGGGAAGGCGCAGTTGTGGAGGGTTTTCGTTTCATTTGGTTAATAACAGATCAGCCTGGATGGAGCTCATGTTTCCACACTTATAACGGAGAACTGCTCGAAGTACAAAATGGCATGAAAGTTGACGTCACTCGCGCGTGGTTGAGCGGAAACAAGAGCCACGACCTCTATAATGCGGCCTACTGTCGTGGTCACCATATCTGTACCGGCTCCAGTGTAAGTGTTGCACGTGGTTCCCCCTTTGCAGAAGAAAGTAGCCGATGTATTCTGAAGTTGAGCGAAGTGCTGAATAAAGAGACGCCTTTTGTTACGTTTAAATAGCTGAATTCCTTGAATTACGTCGTGCACAGTTTGAAAACCAACCCAGAAATCGTAATCAACGATTCCTTTGAGCGCGTGGCCGACTTTCTCTTCTCAGTGCATCTTCTCGTGAACTTGACAACAGATAGAGAGAACTCCCTGTATGTACGCCACGTATGGCTCCGTCGGCGTTGGGGCGACGGCAGCGGAACTGGCTTCCAGAATAGCTCAGAGAGCTTTGCTGTGCAGGTATCCCAACTAGATCTTTCTGGTTCGCGCATTTCATACTACTTTTGCACCGTTTCTTATAGACAAAATAAACAATTGCTACCATAACAGTTGAGTCCCAGTGTTTGTGAGCATTCGCACATTCGTACAACTTGACGCAATCTTCAAGATCGCCGTCATCGGTACCACGGGTTGTCTTAGTATCACGGGGGCGGCACGAAAGAAGGTGGGGTGTTGTCTCCTTTGGCCGATGCATCAGATTGCACTGCGCCGACCATCTGACGCCCGCTTCGAAGATCCGTGACGATGGAACGTAATTTGGCTACTCCACAAGAATATGTTACGGGGGCACGCTATACCAGAGGCATCTAAAATATTTACCGCATGAATAGGCAGAGCGCGTCTCTACGAAATACAGCCGGAGACAGTTCTTTCTGTTCGTCCGTGTTCCTCAGGCCGTTGTTATATAATTATTCGTTATGGCTTCTTCTTGATGCGAACTACATGGAACTGCAAATCTACTTTTGAGAATTGTGCTAAACGATGGCCGGTAAGCATCACGTGACAATATAAATTGGCTGCCGCACAAAATACTTTGGTGGTCTTATTAAGTTGTAAAGTCGAACATTCTCTCGTTAGCATAAGGCGCTATATCCCGATAATTCCCTGGCATAACAGGTGATGACGCATCGTTCAATATTCTTGACGCTCCGCTGCAGTGCTTGGTACCTAGAGTGAATTGCCTTGTAAATTCGGGCTGCTACCAAATCATCGCCGGTAGTTGTCAGTGAGGCCCGCGTTTTAATTATTCCCTATCCACTCTTTATGATCATAGCTAAAAGTCTCGGTCCTCACTACAAGTCTTCTGGGATTTTGAATGCCACTTCTGTCTTAATTGGAATTAATCCACTTCTAACCAATTGTCGTGTCTGGACAGACCACAGTCGTGCTGTTGCTGGCTCTGAGGCCAGTTGTGTTTTCTTTTGGTGCCGTGTTATCATCCCCAAGTTATTTGTAAACCGCCTGAGTCGGTTCTCAGCCCAATAATCAGGGTTTACTTTTCCGCCGCTGAGACTGACTCGTTGCAGGGGTTTTTGCACAAACATTGCTCTTTATTTTACAGCAAATAAACCGCAGTACCTCACCGAATGCTCGGAACGCATTACACAACAAACGGGTATTGTATTGCTTTGCGAACGCAACATTATTTTGCTAACGCAAAAGTGATTAGTGATGAGTTACCTGCGCATTTTCTTTTTAGAGCTTGTTCAAGTACAAAAAAGGTCTATTCGGTAAGCATTACAGCTGATGTATACTCCACAGTGAACAGAACTGGCAGAAATCACACGCATCCAATGCTCTGCAATGAATTCTCCCTCAATTGCTTAAAATGCGCCCAACAGTTTTCAATTCTTGGACTGTCTCTGGGGCGTTTTCTGTATGAAAGCTGTTTTAACGCATCTGTCAAGTTTACAAAATCACACCATTATAGACCCTGGACCCTTCTTAAAATAGACCAAGCTCGCAAGAAACCCAGAAACTCTCGATGCCCATTCGGTAGGATGGCGGAAATACCCCGAAAGAAGGACAAGCCTGTAAAGTATTCGACACCGCATTGGCTTTATTTTCTGATGAAAAAAGGTAAATGAAGAAGGAACTTTTTACATATAAAGTATCAACATTTTGTTTCCTTCGGCGCAAAATCAAGACAGGTAATATTGTGCTTTAGAAGGTAAAAAGAAACGTTAATGCTACTGGCTATGACAGTCCTATGGTATACAGCATGACTAGGAAGGGCTTTCCTCGTAATATCCGTACTATAACTAGCGAACCGTACCGCGGCACGCAATCTAACATCGATTCTAACACCTTTCGTAGCCCTAATGCTGTGGGTGTCAAGGTCGTGCACGGCTTTTTGCACTCCTCGTACACGCACTCCGGTACCATACGAAGACGTAAAGCAAAGGTATAAAATTTGAAAAGTATATCCACAGGTCACCTCATGTGTTACTGTATTCTAATCGGCTTTGGAAAATCACCTTTATTGCTTTCTTAACTCTAAGTAGTGGGACTTCCTAATCACATGTATAGAAGACCACCGCCTCAAGGAAACGAAAGAAACACTTTTTTCTTAAAAAGGCGACTACTCCGGTATGTCTCTGCATCTTTTTTTTTTCATTTAATGGCCGTACACAGATGGAAAACTTTGGGTGAAGAAAAAACCCGCACGTTCACTATAAAGGCCCCTGGATTTTTCAAGAAATTATCTATTTTTTGTGCTATAATTATTGTCACAAAAACGTTTTGTCCCCTCTGCAAGGCTAGATACCACAGGACGTCGAGATTGCGCAAGCACCACCTTAACACCGCTAAACTCTACCTACAGCTCTATCCATTCCAACTACAAAACAAACGAAGAAGGCACCCTCCTCCCCATAAATTTATTCCCTTCAGACAGAAACTTTCTATAATCACGCGATTCTCTCACACATCTCCCCATCCCTTTTCCTCCATAGCTGCCAAGCGTGTGACCTCCCTCTTATCACATACCACGTAGTCATCTCCTGCCCAAATCACCAAACCGCCCTTGTATCCCTCACCCTTGAGAAGTGCGAGTCCCTCTGACCAGCTCGGCAACGAAGCAGCAACTCGCCCCGGTTAACGTGCTCTAGAATCGTCGCGGGCTCGCGGCGACAACTCCCCCTCTCCTTGCTCCTCAAGCTCAAATAACTGTTTTTCACCACCACCCTTACAGCTCCCACATGTTTTGTCACTTTTTTCAGACACTTGTTATAGCCATGAAATAACACTGTCGATTTGTAACAAGGTATTCTGCCGCTCAATTTTTTTTAGTGTGTTTCAGAAAACTGCCGCCAGCTGTGAAGAAACAAGTTTCCGCATTGCTGATTCTAGAAATTATTGGTCATTTCTCTTGTGGTCAAATTTGGGTGTCTATAACTGGTTTCTAGCAGCCCCTTCCCAAAAGCACGGCGGGTTCTAATTGCACACATACACAATAGAAAACAGTATAAAAAAATACTTTGACTTTTCCCTTGCTCTTCACAGAAAGACAGGCGCAACCGTTTTTCCAAACTTCGCAATTTTACAATTGTTTTGGTAAAGTCGTGCCCATCCACAAAACGAGGAACTCGTCTACGCAACTGTACATTCCCTCATTGAGAAACGTTGCGGTCGAGAATCTTGCGCAAGTTACAAAATAAATCTCACTCAAGACTAGCGTAACACTTTTCCAGATTGACACATGTGACTTCTCCACGACCAGTTGTTCCCATACAATGAACGTGATATTGAAATAGATAATGAGGAGCTCCATAAAGGAATAGAATTGATAACAAGCGTAATTTCTAAACGCCACCTCATCATCCTCCGTACTGCCTTGTACGGACGACATTGTGCCAGTGAACTTCGTTATTTAATGAAAGAGGACCTTCATCTTATTGTGGTCCGGTTTTACTGCCGCCATAGTGTCGGCTAATTTCGCCACTACTCGGCTGTAATCTTTGTGAGATTATGTTTTCTGATCAATCAGGGCAACGGGCGCATGTCCCTTCCCTCCCTTGTACTTGTATGAGCCCTACTTCACTGTTTTTTTATATGCGAAAGACCGCCTAAGTTATAACATCCCGAGAGTATTGGGATGTTTAGCTGCGTTTATTGCTTTCGCAATAACCCATCACTGGAGAGGTGGTCTGCTCTACTCTGTATTCAGAACGGTTTGCGAAATTGCCTCGTCTGCGCTGCGGATGCCTTTGTCACAAGTCCTCACCGGCAGAGAAGAAGGACGTCGGAAGGGAGGGGAGCGTGGCAAACGACATTTATCTCAAAGGAAACCTCGCAACAAGCAAAGCACCGCTAACGAAACAGTTCGCAGACGAACATGGAAGAATTAATAGAAAAAGTTTAGTAGCATCCGTGGTCAACTGAATAGTCTTGTGCTATATCTACAAGGTCTCACACAAAGAGTTCGTAAACGGACCTACTCAATTATCGAAGCTGAAGGGGAAAGGTTGGGTGGCTGAGAAGAAATCATGAAGAGGTAGTGGCTTTGTCGTCTCGATGTCGTGCGACCGGAGGACTGTGACTTATTTCGGTGGCGTCGCCGTTGTGGGGGCTGTCGTAGCGGAGGACGAGGGTTCGATGCCGCTTACCGAATACAGGCGCCCGTCGCCGCTTGAGCCGCCAAGTCGTGGCTTGGCGTAACTTAGGTAGACCGGAACAGAAGCTTCGTCTGCCTGCTCCCGCCCAGGCTTGTGTGGTGACGTCGGTGCCTTGAGTCACGTCACCCCAGGCTTCGCTCTTCGGGAGCTCGGTGTCTTCCTCCACTACTGCCTCGATCTCTCTTCTTCTTCCTCGACTTCTATGATCTCCATCGGCATCGTTGCGGGGATTGTCCTTGACTCATGACAGCCATCCGTAGTGGTATGGGCCACTAAACCATAAAAGCTCTGCGTTTTGGTCCCAGACATTTTTATGACACGCAGGAATGACGTTAGGAAAAAGGAGATCGTGAATGGCTCTGCGCAAGTAGGGAAACATACACAAAGGAACAAGTGGCATCTCCTCTCGATAGCTTTTACTTTTCTTTCAAGGCTCGTTTCCTTTTGCCTTATGACACTAAAACTTTAAGCTTCCTCGCACATGACGAACAACCACGGTTGTGACGAGAAACCGTGGCTGGTAAGACTGATAAACACGTGTGTTCAGAGTGTTTTGATATTTCCGAAACACATTCTTTGGGCATGCTGGTAGATGAAATTTTATTGTACACTATCGCAGTCACTAGTGAACCTTGCGGTGCGATGAGGCATGGTAGAGCGAGTTGTGGGATTAGATTTTTTAATGTAGAGCATTTCAGTAACTCACGATGTCACCCGCCTTGACGTCCGTCGTAGTCCGCAGCCCTCCCCCTACATATTATATAAAAAATTACTATCCGGCGCCTGGTGTTGATCTCTCGACCCTGCGGGCGGAAGGCAATGTACATGGTGCTCTACCCACTGCGCCACAAAGCCGACACAGCATGGGAGGTTACGAACGCGCCTTATATCCTTGACTCATTCAAACTACGTCAAGAAGCTGCTGATACAACGCATTCACTACAACCAACTCCCCAAACACTAAACGTTAACGCAATGCACCCACCCCCTATGCGACGCATTTACTCGAGTCCCCCTCGCGGGGAGATGGGCCCAATTTTTTTATGCCAGCCAGTCTAAATTCTGTTTCGTTGACTTGCTCGCATGCCTAAATTTGTAGGGTTGGCACATGGGTTCTCGAAACAGCAAAAGAGCTCCGGCGCGTTGCTCGCTCTCCCCATTTATTTTGCCAAGGGCCAGTGCCCGTGTTTCAATACAAGGCAGCAAATTATCTGTGAGGAACTGTCAAGGTTGGAGAGGGGCAAATGAGTATCACACAGAAGCACCCATGCCCAAGCAACTGTAACATCTTTTTCGGTCGTCATTTATATCTCAAAACTCCAGCGGAATATCATCTCCCTTGCGTGAAAAAGAAGCCTAACGTGCGAAACATGCCAGACATTCTCAGGGCACGATCAAAAACGTATGATGGTCAGCCAATCCATACAACAACAGAACACCGAAAGGGTGTAAGAGGAAGCCACGAAATCTTGCCCTCATAAAAATCTTGTTGAGGCTGCAGTAAAGCGCTCCCAAAGTCGCTGCACGTGTTGTACAGGGTTACCTGTGAAAAGATCCAATATACGACGGGTGTTTCCAAACTAAAGACAGCTGATCGCTTAGAAAGATTACATTATTTTCAGTAATGTGTAAGAAACAACGGTTGGGAAAGTTGGTTCTATGAAACATCATTAGCTGCTGCGCAGAATGCGAATACACAATGATCAGAACCATCCTGTTTACAGTGAAATGTGGATGTAACAAAACTCTTTGTAACAAGTTCTGGTATTTAACATATTTTTCCAATTTTCCATTGGAACTCCCTATGAAGCCTGTGTGTTCTGATGAAGGCGTAGCGCCGTTTAACCTTCATATAATAAACTTGCTAAGCTTACCAGTGATTATTGTTTGGTCAGTCATTGTACTAAAGAATATTCGGCGTGAGAAACTTACCTTTGTAGCGAATACGAGCACTATTGTAAGCAGCCAGTAGCTACAAAAAAATAATGAATTCATCAAAATAATGTGGACGAATGCTGCGGCTACCGCCATTTTCTGGCTAACAAAGCAGCCAATTTAATTTTTGCTTGCGCACCGTGACACCAGGTCGCCAGAGTAATTACACTTCCCTGTTTCTTTGCCCGCAACAAATGTTATTGGGCGTTTCTGTGTGGCAGTGAGGTGTTGGTTCGAAACACATCTTGAGTCCCGCGTCTCCATTGCTATCTATGGTGTCAGTTTCTTGGTGACCAGTTCTGCTGCCAGAAAACGAAACGTTTTGCCTTTTCAAGACAAGCATATATTTTAAGCGCCGGCTAGACCGGTGAGAAAGGAAAACGTCATTGTTCTGTACAGTATCTCTTCAAGCACCCTTTGAATAGCTTTAGGTGAAAAAAAGACCATCAAAAGCGTGAAAGCTACCCGTTCAGCATAAATTTGGTTTCTGAAGGTGTTAAGGAAGCGAAAAGTGTGAAAAAGACAAAGTGCTAAATATGTAAGGCTTGTGAATACTGGGTGTAAGTGACCTTGCTTACTTGGGGCGCCGTGTACTGCTTCAGCGTGTGCGAAAGAAGCAGGCGCAAATCACGGAGTGTTAATGCAAACCTTTCTACCTCTACCAGCCAACGGTTCTTGTGTGGCGTGCGCGACAGGAAACTCTCAACGTGGCTTAGGAGGTGGAGGGCGCTTTTCACTAACGGAGCATAGTGTAGATGGCGCGGCGATAGGGCAATATTACCCAGGGTTCTCCGTCCTAAGCCCTGTGGGCGTGTCGGAGGAACCCTTCTGTCGGCTTTGTTGTCTGCTTTAGTGACTATGCATGGCCTGCTTTAGCGCAGCTTCGCGTTCATAGCACGCCTACGTCATTTGGCTCAATTTGTTAGAGAGCAGCGTTCCTGGGTAACCCGGACCCGACGTAATTAGGCGACCGTACGGCAAAGATAGGTTAAGGATTGGTTATATTGGTTAAGGACTTACAGGCATCTGGCCGATAGAGAGAAGCCACCTTTCGCGCAGTGCTGGTCACGAATGGGACTGCGCTTTATTAATTTCTGGTTACCGATTCTATTGTGTTTCAACAGGTATTCGAAAACGAATGAAATAAATGCTTGGGATAAATAGCGCATATAAAAGTTCTGTCTGATTTCTCGCACTTCACAAACTTACAAAACCTTCTTAAAAGGACGTAGAATGGGGCTAACTGCTGATGCTTCATACTGAATTGCGATAAGTATACAGACGTGTAAGACGTTAACAATTTTAGATGTTAGGACGATAACAAGACGAACAGGACGTTAAAACATTTTGCGCTTCGTGCAAATGTTGTTAACGGCCTATTCGTCTGTACACTTAATGCAATTCACTATGAAACAATTTAGTTTAAATCTGTATAAATGGGAGTCAGTAAGCTCACATGCCCGATTGTTTCGGTGTCTCTGCTGGCGTCGCGTGGTGGTGTAGAACGGAGCTCACACATGAGGATGGCTGGGGTCCGCTGTCGCACCCTTCGAAACACGCTCCTCTCTGTTCTTTCTTCTGGCGCGTGGCGGGGCTGCAGCGCCGGTATCTGCCTCTCGCTCCCGGCCATGGCCGATGCTGCTGCGTTCGGGACGGCGCCCCCGTTAATCCCAGGTAACCGCTGGCAGATTCTCTGGTTTCACTTTTTTTAAAGCCAAGTTTGTGAATTCAAGTGACGTAAAATGATGCATTGTTCTTGGGGTCTTTTACAGCTTTGCTTTCCAACCTCCGTCACAGCGTGGAGTGGAGCCAACATTCTTTTCTCTGTGGAAACGCTATGCAGCCTTCCTATAACGACGAAGCTTGTTGAAGACGAAGCTCTCTCGGGATGCATTCCTTTGTTGAAATGTGCCACACTGATAGTATGAGCCACCCTGGAGGTAGGAACCACTTTACTATATTACCCGCAGCAACTCTCACGTATGGATACGGTATGCCTAGCATTTTGGATTGGGGTGCACGGCGCGAATAGGTTCCTGCTGCTTGGCCTTCGCTTTAACCGTTTCGAAATGGAGCAATCGGATAGACGCCGTCTTCATAATGCGTCGGAAAGCTTCGCTTTAAAAAATCTTTAAGGCGTGAGTTCATCTTTAGGGATTGTTAACTTTTATGTCTCGTTTCTTTTTTATATAAGCGTGTTTAAAATCGAAACCGGCGGGAAACAAAATCCTGCGTGAAACAAAAAAAATTGAACTGGCATAAATAATGTCATATCCAGGTTTAACTGTAGTTACTTTTTTACATTGTTTCAATGAAAGTCCCACAAAAATGTTAGCCCTCCTAAAGTGTTCACATCGTGCGTTTCGAGCTACACGCCATAAACAAAATCACGAACTGCACCTTTTGCACCCAATTAAAATAGTAAATCCTGCCCATCACGAGGCAGATTTCTCTTTAAACCACGTAATCGGGCAGACAAGTTCACAGATTTTGATTGGCAGCAAGAAGGCACTGCAAAATGTGCCGTAATGTTTTTTTTAATGGAATGACCTGATCCTAAATATTTCAGGGTCAACACGGACATACCAAGTATTTTTTGCATTTGTTAACAATGTCTAACTACACGATCAAACTAAACAACCTGCCCCTGACAACATCGTCGAGGGGCCTGTTATGTTCGTCGGGGAAAACACACCATAAAATCACGCAACCAGTTTACGTGGGCCATCCTTCGGGAAGCTAGAAAACAACCCCTACACAAGATTTCAAAGCAAAAAATTGTTACTCAATTTTGCACCAAGAAAATTACCCGCGAAAAAGAAATGCTGGGACAAACAAAACAATTGGGTGGCAGTGTGTGCCGTAAAGCACCCATCCATGGCCATAGGAACACAAAAAAGTAACGTCAAGGAATCAGGGGCCTGCCTGGCACTTGCAGAGGCACTCGTCTTTATTTCCCCCATGAAATCGGTCAGTGCACTACTCCTTTAGCTTAGGTGCATTGGCCAAAATAGTAGGATCGAAATTCTTAAAATATTCAATATCGCTTGTATGTATACTGCATGCTTCGAAAGTACAGAAAACTAACGTGTGTTTGCTTTAAAATGAATTCACTTTTGCTGTCGTTTCTAAAAACCTAATTTTTTGTTGTTTTTTTTAAGAATACTACCGAAATTTAGCTTTTCAGTGGTGTCTTGCAAGACCAAAAAGTGTATAATTTCTATAAAACATTTCGTGTTTTGAACGTCAGCTTCCCAAAAGATCACCTTTAAAATGATGAAATATACATTTTAATGTTGCTCTTAAAAAAAGAAGGTTAAAAAAGGTAAATGTAATGTCAAACACTGAATATGAACCCCGCTAGAAAACACTGAATATGAAATATATTATTCAAAGGCTTTCTATTCAGTGTTTCTCGCGTGCTTAAAAAACTTATTATATAAAACGCTTAATTTCTAGTATTTTTGATGGGGATACATTGCCATGACTGATTCTTCTGTATATTAGACTCGAAAATTTGCGTTCGCAATTGTTTAAATCTTTGCGGCTGTGTTTAGTTGCATCTAAGATATTGTGTTCTTCGAAAGGGAGGCGACGAACATTCACATTTTGTGGACGCTTAAACATGGAAATCACGATGGTGTGTTTGTTCTTACTTTATTTACCAAGAAAGCTGCCACCGCTTACATCCGACTCGTATATTTGAGATTACGGTACATGAACTGAGCCATTTTCACACCCCAATCTATGTTATCTGAGATACATTGATTGAATGCACTTCTACCTTTTAAACTGTTCCGAAAAGCTTGTCCACGCAGACTGTGGGGGATATATTTAGCTATTTGAGCTAATGCTGATATGCTCTCATTTGCAGACGTGGGGACGCTGTTCCAGGAAACGGGTCACAAAAATTTTAAAAATATTCCTTGTTAACTTACGTTCCTCCTTCCACATGTACATTCCAAATGTCTCTCTCATAAAGGCCTGCCCGTAATTTGTAAAGATGGAATACAATCTACTTCTCAAGCCAGAGTTTTTCACTTCCACACATGAAAGGTGTGGGTAAAGTGCCTCTGGCTATGATGCACTCAGGTGGACAACGATTTACAACTTGCCGAAAGCCCATATTATTTTTACTCAGAATATTATTGTAGATTTGGGAGATACGACCTTTAAATACTAGGCTGATGCTTGTCGACAAAGCATAAATTGACAAACCTGGCAAATGTCTCCATAAAACCTCCGGTATGTCTGGTTTCCTACACATCAATACTTTCTGATCTTGTGCAACGATGATACAATGAGCGAATGAACAGTCCACTATAAGGCATCTCCTTCTTTATCAATCCACATTGCACCAAATTTGAACGTTTTCTCTGCACACATGGATGCCTCTACCTTCTCACATGATTTGCCTGCACAGAAAGACATGTGAAGACGCTCTCCAACAATTTATTTCAACCAGGTTAAAAAACAGTTTTGCTGAGTCACCTTTTTCGACATGTTCATTAGACATTGAGTGTTGCATCCGATCGAGTGGATAATTACCCTCGTAAAGAAATTACTCTTGAATAGACCTTTGAAAGATAGTGCCGGAGGCCTCAATCCAGACCACTTAACTAATCAGGACTGTATGTTACGTAGAACAACATTTTCTGTCTTGTTATTGAAGGTTGCGAGAGCAGTGCTCACTTTGTGTATTTGCCTAATCCAAGGAGAAAAATTCACAGATTATGCGAATCACATTGCGGTGTCAACGGAGTAAAACACCCAAAGCTCCACTTAGGATGGTGAAAATACCCTTCAGATAGAGCTAAATATTTTGAAAGCACAGGCCTGTCATAGAGCAAAAGAAAACTTTGAGAGACTTCGGGATATTGAAGAGAAGAAGGAAGTCATGAGACTGTTTATGTACTATTTATGAGGAACGTGGACATGTGCTGGAGGCCGAGAACTACAAAGATGACAAAATAGTATGAAGATTCTGGAGCTAAAAGGGGCAACACAGAAAGACAAAATACAGAAAAGGCAGTTTAGAGGATGATTTGGGCACAGAGATTGGGATCGCAAAACCCCGTAGGCCTACATCATAGAGAAACTAGAAATAAGGAAGAGATGTTTTGTGGCAAAACGCGAGGCCGTTCAGTACACTTTGAAACCGTGCGGATTGCCTTTGCTCAGGCAACACGATAGAACCCGAGTATGCTGCAGAAGGGAGTGATAAGTGATAAGGCATATTGTCATGAATGGCACAGACTGCAAGCACTGTGGTACGTTGAGGACACAGTCTTTCCATACTAGGCGTTTGCGGTAAGCTCGAGCTCAAACTTTATTGGCTTAGAGGTGATAAATATGCAGGTAGAGCAATGGTTGAATAGTTGTGGAGAAAAAAAATGAGGACGCAGAAGTTACCAAAGATAGCGGACATCACAAAAGCGGTTTTGGGAGAGAACCATAAAATCTCCGTAAATTAGAGAATTGTCTGCTTATGCAGATCATTCTTACACGCTTTTTCTACATTGCCAGTCATTTATGGGCAGATTGGGTATGAATAGACAAACACATAACGTTATTTTATTGTTTGTGAGTATTTTTGTTTGCGGCTCTCGAATAATGTATATTCACAATCAAAGCAATTATCTGACCTTAGTTTGTCAGTTATGCACTTTTGTCGAAATGGACGGCGCTTCACCATTGGACATTCTCGTTACTATACAGCCGTGTTTCCAGTGTTTTTCGTAGGCTTTTATAGCTGATATTTGTTCTTCAAGAGTTGCATATTTTATCAATTTCTACGTTGATGTCTGTACTCTGTTTTGAGTCTGTACTTCTGTTTATCCAAACTTTCTTCGATAACTAAGCTTCAATGACGCAATTAGAACATGCAAATATTTTATTTCCGCAAATCATGCAGTTCTTTAAAAATTCCGGTATGTTACGGGTGACGCATGTTCGCTATATTTTATTAAGTAACACATTCTTTTCTAATTTTCTTATATTGTAATGATCTTTTCGATTACATCTTTACAATGTGTGCATTTTATTTCGTCCGTTCTACGTTGTATCATTTTGTTTCACTAGTTCTTAAAATTTCGTCTATTTGAGTTCGCTAATCTGCCAGGGCATGACTGCTAGAAACTGGGTTTCGATGAATATGACAATTTATCCCTACCCCGCGAGCCCCTGCCGTTTCCAGTACAAAAAATCGTAGGGACCATTACCCTAAATTAATATATTCATCCGTTGATGACAAGGTGCTCTGATTCACGCCCTCCATTTGGCAAATCAGACAAAGTGCCTCCTGGTGTGTGCTCAAAAGCATGTTCTGACTGTCACCGCCGTGAACTATTCAAAAGTCGAAGCGAGCTCTCGCTACTACTTTTCCTGCGTAAGTAAACTGACCACCATCAGTTCACTGCGTCGCCGCAAAATTTACCTCTGTCGTCCTTTCGAAAGACGAAGAATTCCTGGCCTCCTTCCCCCCTAATTTTCTCATTTTTGCTGCTTGCTGGATGTAGCAGGAGAAATCGGCCGCACCAACCTTCAGCAGTACAGCTAAAGTAGCTTCGGAAACTCAAATATTTGCCCTAGCAACCTTCTCTCCAAAGCCAGCCCTGGCCGCAACTTGTACATTGTTGGGTAAAAGAGAAATGACCGACAATGGCGCCTAGCATCCTCCATGCGATCCTCCATCCTCCAAAGAGACCTCGCAGCTACGCACATCGCGGAGCAGTTTAATACAAGTTGGGCGCAACTCCACAGCTAAAATGGGCAGGAGACATGCTTTATAGGCGAAACCCACTTTGAAATTATTCTTGCAGCGTCCCTGATAAAGGAGCGAAAAATATCCGCGGGTGGTCAGTGATCCGAAATCCAAACATCTTTGTAACACCATCGCCGCCACTGAGATACCTGCTCTATCAACGTAGTGTTTTGACATCACTTTGCTTTCAAGTCAACCTTTGCAAACAAACTTGAGCCCAGCCAGTAATTCAACTCTAGCTTTTATCATTCAAAACGTTTAGGTGCGCATACTAATTGGGCAATTGTATAAGCGAAGCTGATTCACGACCCATTTTCTGTTTGTCTTTTGCTTTTTATTATTCTATGAGGACAAGCGCCCTTGCGCATCGTGAACCAGGTAAGGCATGGCTCATAAAGTTTGCACGTTTGCCACCAATATCCATATTTATTGTATCAATCACGTGGTCTGCTTGTTCCTACGGTGTACTCGGGAACGCCAATTAAACTTAGCCTTATTTAAAACAGCTACATGTTCTACATATGAAGAATTCATCGGTAGAAAAATGCTTCACGTATAAACTTGGTTTATTATGTTGTGGCGCGTTTGTTAAAAATTGACTTTTAACTTAAGATTTTAAGGATCCAGCAATACCCGCGCGTTTTCATAAAAACAGTCAGTGAGCGCATGAAACGATTGCGAGACATTTTTACGAACAGACATTCAGAGAACGATGAGGCATCACGACAGCTTGGCACGGGAGTGTCCTGCGAATCACTACACGCAAATTTCACTGGAAAAACAGTCCGGAACCCCAGAAGAACATTCCTACCATCTTCCACCCTTCTCAGACTCTCTGTTATCGGTACTCTAAGAAAAGTTTGGGGACGACCTCCCATTTTCTTTACTTCTATAGCATCCTCCAAGGGCGTTGACGGACGAGCAAGCCTTCAAGAGGAAGGTCTGCGAGCGACTGAAGAAATACTCCCGTGTCGATAACTTCGAACATTGGTGCTATCGTCTTGTACGCCCGATTGGTCTTCTGGCAATAGCGGAAAGGTTGCCACCATTAGTATCGCTCTGAAAACGGCGTTCATATTCTCTGTGATGACCCCTTGTTCCGATCGGTCGTTTATCTGGCGTGACTGTGCGTGTCAAAAAGTGGGTTTGTTCAATAACGACCAACAGCCATTTGTCGGGACTTCACCAACTTTTCCTTTATCAGAAGGGCTAAGAACGGTCCCAGTAGTTACCACTTTTGCTAAACGGCGGCATGTACACGCATGATGCACTCGCGGCGGGGGGTAAGGATTGGCTTGCACATAGCAAATGCGAACTTTTCGTAATCTTGCCTCGTAACATTACATAAAAATGCATTCTTATATCGTCGGCACAAGACTATCATTACAAAATTCGATGCATTTGATCTTTGTGTTGAATACAATGTTGCCGTCCTACAGTGTACAGGTTCTTGCTCTGGTCTGAGTGGTATTAAACGTTTTGAAACTCCAAACCCTGAGCACACAAAATATGTTTTTTTTGTTCTCCTACATGATATCCTGTGGATGGTGTGAAATTAGGTCCATATTTTTATCATCCTAACCCCTCCCCACTCTGCAGAGTGTTTGCCTCCTTCAAGACTACATTCTGCCGACACACAAGAACTATAAAACAGTGTTCATGGGAGTTATAGGAAATACCCAAGGAACGAAGGTCATTTACGCAAGAAACACTACTGGACCTTTCTGTGTCTCGATGGTCTATATTGCTATTAACGGCTTCTTCCGTGCTATAACAGATTTCGGTTTGTATTACCGGCGTATTCAAAATTGCGCAGTGTCACACAATGATGTACCAGAACTTCGGAAGAGCCTAACTTAAACGGCTGTTACTATATTCATCGCGTGTTGACGACAGTATTTATAATATTTCGTATTCGTTCAAATCGGCACCCGGATTTACTCAGGGGTATAATTTTAATCGATAGCTTAGCACCATGTGCTGTCCTTGAGCAGCAATCGTCAACACACATCACGCGTTGCGTTATCCGGGCTGCACCCGTAAAGTGTCGCGCGGTATTTTTCACCAAACGATTCACGGGAATTCGCCGCCACTGATCAAAGACTGCAGACAAACTAGTGTACTACCGCTATAAATGTGCACTTTATCCCTTTGCGACACGGCGTGCACAGTTATACACGCGATGTTAAGAGAATTTCTGTGACTTGCAATCGTCGTCATACCCACTTAAACCACTCAGCCAGCATTTCCATTGACCCTCTACGGTGGCATTTATTAATGTTGGCTGGGCGGTTCAAGTGGGTTTCAAGAACACCTACTGAGCTGTTCAAGAAACCTTTTTGACGCGCTAAATGCTCGGTGCTTCAAGTTGATAGTCTTGGGTTTACGTTTTCTACTAGTTAAAACATTTAATAAAGTAAAGCTGAAGGTGATACCTTCGTGTATAAGGAGTAAAGATCACAATGATGTGCTTACGTTTTCTATTGTAGGAATGGTTAGGAAACGGTCGTCACATTTACAATAGCGCGTTTTCGATTTGTACCCTACAAAATTTATCAAGTTCTTATAAGATCCAGATGTTTAGGGTTTTCCTGTACAATTTTGGGTATCAAAAACACAAGCACGTAGTTTCAAATTTTTGTGATGGCTACATCATAATGCGTGCCACCGAGGGCAATAAGAGCTTAGCAGCGGAGGGTGCTACGCCAGTCTCCGTTATCTAAAAATTAGATGCATCGTGGTGGAGTTGTAGGGGCCATTGATATAGCTCCGGCTGACCGCTTGAGCGTTGTTTGTTAGTAATACTGCACCAAAATATTGCTGTTGTGTTTCCATATGGCTGACTTTTATTACTTAACGTTTTAGGCACAAACTTGTTCACAAAGGCCGCAAGTGACTGGCAATCACAAAGTGCGCAGAGATAAGTGAAACCTCGATATATCGAACAGCGCGGTGCCCGCGAAACAGTTCGATATAACCAGAATTCGATATATAAAATCACGCAAAAAATGCGTCATAAACTGGTACAAATCAATAAATGAACGAATTGTACAGTAAATACTCACTTGGTGCTTCAAAGTATTTGTTCTTTTCGCTTAAAGTACTGCAGCAGGGTAGCCTGGCGTGTTATACACGACTTCCTCAACGTAGTCCAAACGTTCCACAAGCGACAGGCCGGTGCTTTCTATAGCGCTGCAGTAGCGGTGCGGTAGGGCCAAAACAGCTGAGCCTCGGTCGAAGTCCGGAGCGGGGCACTATCAGCGTTTGCGGGTACAACCTCGGCAGCGTAATTGTTTGTGCGCTCAGTAGTAACCTCCGCTAGGATCTCCACACCCGTCAACTCTGCCGTCGTTACGGTACTTTTGTCACCGCCAGCAAAGTCATCAAGGCACATGCTTCGTGGCTCAGCACCAACAAAGCGCTCCAGCTGGCCCCAGGTTTCTTCAAGCTCGCATTCTTCTTTTGCACCTGCTTCGGTGCAACCGATGCGCTGCAGTCGGGAACGCCCATCGTGCCACCGCTATCCTCGAGGGTACTGCAGGATAGCTCGCCGCCTGTCAACAGAGCGCGAGCGGTCTTGGCAGTCTGGGGTGGCAGAGTTCGATATACCCATTTAATGTCCGTCCCAGTTCGAAAGAAAAAATCAAAAATGCATGTGATTTTACGCGTGATATAGGAAGCGTTCGATATAGGCAGTAATTCGATATAGCCGTGTTCGATATATCGAGGTTTGACTGTACTTTAACCCAATAAATAATTTTTGTTCAAAGACACATTGCTGGATTTCACGTAGAGGTGGCATTCCACGTAACGCTAGCCTTTCATCGTTTAAACAGGGGGGGTAAAAACGGACCACACGCCATTATATGATTGTCATTAGGTTTCGTGTTGTCGCTGATTATTTAGCCCTGACAGCCGTGACTATGGTGTGGCGAAGAAGACGAAAGGAGAAATGCTAAAAGTTTTATTCTCAGCCGAGTTGATGCTTCCATACGCAACGTCCATTGCCTTATTACATGCTACAACTCCCGCTTTCCCGCGTTCACGATAAATCTGCTCGTAGAAATACATATGCCGTAGATTTCACTTGAAGTCTTCAACCTTTTAGAGAATCCACGTGGAGTCTGAAGATGTCTTTATGATGTCTACATTCGAGATTTTTACACAGGTATGTAGTTCAAAAAACATGCCACGTTTTCTGCCGTGTTTACACCAGAATGTATAATCGCAAGATAGAAAATCTTAAGATATTTCAAAATTTCTTTTCTTTGTTTACGCATTCTCTTATTTTACCGAAAGGTGACATGCAATTCCTAGAAGCCCTGAACGTCATGCCAATCATACCGCACGGAATGTTTGCGACACTACTATAAATAAATACATAATATGCGGCGAGAAAAAATTGCAACTTCTACTGACTATCTTTAGGAAGGCTTCAGCAATGCTGTGACGTTAATTACATCGTTCCGTGTTCAATATTTTGTCCTTATAAAACCTGTATATTTACACTGAAGGTCTTTTAAGGCGAATTGCTGGGTAACATTGTCATCAGGAAAATTTTCACTTAAAATTATGCTAGATTTCAAATAAATTTTCAATACTAAGTTTGCCACCATCTCAGCGCCCATTGCCAAGGATGAACTCCTTGATACAGCGAATAAAAATTAGCACTTGTTGCCACTGGTCAGCAGAAAACCATGGATAACATATACATGGTATTTATGAGAAGATAAAAGCTGAAGATACTTCGTTAACAACTAAAGGATAGAGCAGGCTAGAAGGGAAGCCCCGTGATATAATAGCGCACTGCGTCGCGATATGCTCGATACTGAAAGCTGTATATTTTGCAATTCTGAGCCAGGATAAATATCCGCAAAGGCTACACTGGTTGTGTATATTGTAGAGCGCCGTATTGCTCTTCTCTAACACATTGCAAACGAGGAATATTTGATCCGAACGCAACTGCAAAAGCTGCTATTTCGACGAATATTCATCTGGACAAAACTTCGATAGCTATTTTCTCACTTCGGTGTCAGTTGCCACGACACAGCCAAAGAACAGGACCACACAACTACCACTGACATGTGCCGTCACACAATAAGTGACCGCTTCCTCTGCCAAACTTCTTCACCCCAACGTGGCTGCCTAACACACCATATAATTGCACAAAAGTGTTTTTTCACTACGTTTATGGGCTTTTGTCTTAACAATTCCACAATTTATTGTTAAGTTCAAAACAAATTTTAATCTTCCATTCAAGTATGTATTCTTGCAAAGATTTTCGGACTCCCCACAACATTTTCCAAGGGGCTTTGTTTCACACAATGTTTCTCAAGTATTTTTAAATACTGGAAGAACAAAGCAAGTTCACTGCAAAATGTTAGCCTGCATAGTACCTGTCGTCTGAGCTCAAAATTATTTTTCTGAAAAAATACCAACTTCTACAGAAAGATGGAAGGAATGAATGAAAGAAGAAATGATTAATTAATGAATGATTGAATGAAGTTTTTTTTTAGCTGAGAGAGGCTGAATGGCTATCGCGGGGAAGTGTAGAAATGCTAGTCACTAAAACAACCAGCGTCCGGAGGAGGTGGACTTTCTACACGTGTCCGCGTCGCCGACGTACCACTGAATTAAGGCCTTTTTACACGACCGGTGCATCCGGTGAACTTCTTTTTGTCATTACGGTTTCCTGCATATCACTCGAAGGGGTTCTGAATTCTTGAAGGGATATGATACCTGGAGGTAGAGACCTACATCGAACCTTGCTGTTGGCGTTGTGCAGTGTGGGACTGAGCAAGATGACAGGCGCTCCCAACAAACGGTTGCATCCATAAATTTTCTCCGGATCCTAAGTGTACCAGCTAGTGCAGATTGAAAAAACAAGTACCAAGTGTCTCGTTTAATATTACATAAGTACGTTTTACAATAGGTCGCACTTTTGTTTTTAGAAATCACGTACATGAGAGGGGAAAGAAAACATGTGCCTCAGCGACCTGGCTACCAGGATGCTGCCTCAGATAAGAAAAAAACAGAATGCATGGCGAGACAAGTTTTTACTGGTGCTCTTTTGTGGTCATATACCATTACAAGTGTGTGTAGTCTTCAGAGTTAACACGCGAAGTAATTTTGGCCTTAAGCCTGATGAAACGTGTACTCCGTCTTTTAACCAATCATATACATAACCTGTCAAACGCTTCCTGTGAAAGCCTAATGGCAAGACACCAAAAACATAAAACTGTTCCCGAAGTGATGAAAAATGGCTTCGGCTTACCTCAGCAAACCGTGAGAGGCGAAGCAAACATATGGCTTAGCATAGTTAGTACTTGGTTTCATTTGCTGAGGGTTTGACTTAGCTGTATTTATGATGTTATTATTTTAAAGCCTGCCTTTAACAGTGGCAGACAACGTGGCAGAAGCACAATATGCCGATTACTGAGTGTAACGGTTTTCCTCACTGGGTGCGCTGTTAGAAGATATGGGGAGTCGACTCAAGAAAACCAACAACCCCCCACCCCCCCCCCGAATCTACAGGGCACAGGTGACGAAGGGTGTGGCCGTCTGTATTGCAGCTTTCGCCGACAAGAGCGGTTAGAATGAGTCAGAGCATTGAACGAAAACAACACAAAGACCTATTTTTGGACAGGCAAAACATTACAAGCACAAGGACATTTCACGTTATCGAGAGAACTGAGATCAAATAAAAATGCGGCAATCAGTCCAAATTAAACAAAATGATACAATCAGGAGCGTTAACAAATAGATGTTACGAAGTAGAGTGGTTAACAAAAAATAAAAAACAAACAGTTCGATGCGTATGACAGACAGAGTGCCACAATATTCTCCGACCGAGCCGGACAATGCACCTCTGTTAGAGGCGATTCGGCTACCTGTGAACTTCGGCTTCGTCGTAGGCCAGGCCGTCCGAGACGATCACGGTTATTCGAGACCCGGGAGTACGTTGGAGTCATCCAGGGTGTGTTTCACGAAGTGGCAGGTGCCGTTGTCACATCACAACGTCCAAACGTAGCTGATTAGCTTCGGCACGGATTCTCTTTTTTCGTATCGTATTCGCATCATATTCGATCCGCCGAAATTGAAACTGCACGCTGTGTTGAAAACCGAAAATGAGAGCTCAAGATTCGGTTGTTGGTGCTGACAAAACGTCGAGGAGGGTATTTACTTCTTGATGGTTCGCGTCCCTGCCCCCAGAGGTGTCCTACCCGAGTTTCAAAGACGGAAGCTCCCAGCAGCCCGCTCGATGCAATTCCGCCTGGATCTTTTTACTCTGCGAAAGTTAAATATGAAGTATCATTCCTGAGTTTTTATACAGATGTTGTTCCTCGAATTTTTTTTAATCCCAACACGTAATTTTCAGTGATGGGTAGCGCATCGGGGCTGCGTGACAATGTGGTAATTATTGCCGTATCATAATTGATACAGTGGGCGTTTTTGAACGGCGCTTTCTCTAAGGCGCAGGGCAAGGGCGCGTCGAGGCTGCCAAGTCTCGATACCGTTTCTTGCAGGAACCAGAAAGAGACCAGCCGCGGGCTGCAGCTGAAACATGGTGTCGGGTCAGCTGCACGCTCTCGCGCGCCGGGACATGGTCTTCGTCTTCTCCAATTTGTGGACACGTGCACCCAAGCCCTGTACATAGTGTACCAATATCTAGCACTCCTCCCCGCTGCTAGTTGTAGTATCTGTATCTTGCAGGACGACGTCTATTCCTCGGTGGATTTGTGTGCCATTGTAATGATGGCTGAGGACATGCTGCTTCGCCAGGCGATAGCTGTTCTCCAGGAGTGCTCCAAGCGGTTGTGCTAGAGCCATTGGTATTTCTTGGGCGAGATGCATTTCGCCGTTCGCCCTAGAGCACCTAACACGCTGTATCGTTTCTGGTTGCTTTGCGACTACCACAGGCTCTGAACGGCGACCTTGATGTTGGTGTAATGCATACAGACAAAGCCCACTGTACCAAATATGATACAATTTTTACTTCTTCCATGAAATATGTATTTTCGCACTAATGATGTGTCAACATGTTTGTTTGCATCCAAAGTGTCAATAAATAAAATATCGGATTTTTTCCGAACCGGTTCTGTGGGCGGGCTCTCCAGGGATTAAAGCTCCACCGCTCAGCTTTCACCGAAGCTTCCAGATCTTTCGAGGGGCGAGCGTAGCTTTGGCAGTGCTAACAGTGCTAAGGCACGCCAGTCATTCCAGAAGGGCGAAATAGGGAAGTTGTGCGCTCGACGGCGGCGGGCGTGTTGTGTGTTGTGCCCTCTCTCTGCGCGCTGACGCAGTTATAATTTGGTATTTCCTAGCCGGCGAGCCGGCAAGTGCGCGGCGTTACCGCCGCTTCGTTCATGATAGTTCCAGTGATTTCTTGGGGCGAATAGAAACGAACAGAATGAATCGGACGACAGTAACATGAATTAGGTGCTGAACAATATTATGCAAAAGCTATACGGTACTTTTGGACATCGTCACTCAAGTTTGGGACACTGAGCTATCTAGGATACCTGTTCAAACATAACGTCGAATGCCAAGCATGTTGTTTCACAGAAACGAAACCGCAAATGGTTTGAATTCAATTTTTTTATATCGTCCAATCATGTAGCACTTTGTGTTGACTTCACTGCTATTGGTGTGGTTGTCTCAAAACGCGCAAGCTAATTGTAATATTTCAGGCTTGATAATGCATCTTTAGAGTTTAAACAAGTGTAAAGTGTAATACTGGGCCTTCTGAAAATGCGGTCACCAGGATTTTACGCCGCGAATTTGAAGCCATGGCTCCCGCGCCCGTTCCACCACGCATGACGGAGAGCAGCATTCCCGCCATTTACCTTATTCAAGCGGCAATTCGGGACGAATTTGCAAACATGGGTATCCATCCCGTCTGTTCGGTGAGTCACAAACCTCTGCGACAAGCACCTCCCCGAACGGTTTTCCGCTGCGACTACGTTTCTTCCCGGTACCGCAATCCAGTTGAGTGGGGAACACTAAACGACCGGCCTAGCTGCTTCGACTGCAGGCGCGTGGGACCTGTTGCTCGCTACAGTCAGCGGCTCTGAGGCCAACTTCCTCGTGACAACTACTCCCCTGCCACTTCGACAGTACGCCGCGCCGCTTGACATCTCGAAACCAACAGCAACCATATGACTCTCGCCACCACTTCGACGTCCCAATTCGATCGCTCACCCTCACCGCACAGACGTTAGCCTCGCTCGCCGCAGTCTCGGAGACCAACATCTCTGACCACCTCCAACCGCTACTAACCGGAAAACTAATGAATGCAGCGCCCGGAGGTGAACCTGCATTCTCGATGTGGCCTACAAATCCTCTACTGACCCTCCCTATAAGAGACAATTTACTTTAAATTGAAGTTGATGGTATCCCTGTTCATGCACTCATTGAGACTGGGGCCACATTATCGGTGATAACCTCAAATCTACGCTCCCGCCTTTATAAGGTCCGAAAGCCTGCCCTATTTCATGTCCGACTAGCTGATGGTGGAACTACCTTAATAGCTGGAATGTGTACTGCTCGTGTTGTGATTGGTGGCCGTACTGTACCTGTTTCTCTTGCCGTAAAACTGCGCACACGACCTGATCTTAGGCCTTTACTTCTGAGCCGAACATTCAGAGCTCATCAAAAGTTCCACAGGTTTCCTGAGTCTGGAGCTACCTAATGTGCCTGTGGCCGATGACAGTCACCCGACCTGCTTGTGTTCAACAACGCACATCCGTCTCCTGCCTCAGGCCATCACGTATGTGTCATTGGCAGCACCCGGCCCTCTTGCTGATGGAAGTATGTTACTACTCCAATGACTGACACGAAATGTAACGGTGCCTCACTCAGTCGCCCCCATCACTGGGAGCAGACGGTCTCTACCTATCCTCAACTTCGGTTTTCATGCCCAAGTATTACCGAAAGGAATCTGGGTTTTGTCAGTGCGCCCTTTACATGACTACGAAATCTCAACTTTGGCTACCACTCCCCCTAACTGTGGCTTTATTCATACAGCTGGCCCCGCGTCCACTGACAAGGTGATGACAATCCTTATCCGGGCACGAAACCACGTCTGTGATCTCCGCCGCCTGCTGCTTTCTTACTCCGTCATTTTGTTACTTTCCCGATCGTCCCTTTTGACGACTAACGGCCGTAAAGCACCGTATCGACACTGCTGACTCTAGTCCCAATACCCGACGACCATACCGCGTCTCGCATGCCGAGCGCACCATCATCCAAAGCGAAGTCGATAAAATGTTAAAAAATGACGTCATATGAACCATCCTGCAGTCCATGGGCCTCACCAGTTGTGTTTGTGAATAAAAAAGACGGTACTTGGCGCTTTTGCGTCGGCTACCGCCACGTCAACAAAATCACGAAGAAGGATGTATACCCCCGCCCGGAATCGATGGTGCCCTTGACAGCCTACATGGTGCCCAATACCTTTCTTCTATTGACTTGCGTTCCGGATATTGGAAGATTTCTGTAGATCACTTGGACAAAGAAAAACCGCTTTCGTCACCCCTGATGGCCTGTACCAGTTCATGGTACTGCCTTTCGGTTTATGCAAAGCGGTTGCAACATTCCAGTGTATGAGTAACTCTCTTCTTCGAGGACTTTATTGCTTTACGTGTTTATGGTACCTCGACGACGTTATAGTCTTTTCGCCATCATTTGTTCCCTATCGTACCCACCTGTGTGATATACTCGCGCTTTTCCGCCTAGCAGGCCTTCAGTTAAAATCTGCCAAATGTCACTCCGGCCAGCGCCGCAAAAAAATTCTCTGGCATCTTGTTGACGCCCAAGAAGCTTAGCCTGACCCTGCTAAAGTCAAAGCCGTGAAGCAGTTTCTTGTGCGAGACTGTACGGCCGACGTTCGCAGCTTCGTTGGCGTTTGTTCCTACTCCCGTAGGTTCATAAGAGGCTTTCCTATCATTGCCAAACCTTCCACGGATCTACTGAAGAACGACGCCACGTTTTTACGGGCCCGTCAGCAATCTGGGGCATTTGACACATTATTCGCTAGGCTTACATCTGCCCCTGCGTTAGCCCACTTCAACGATACCGCTCCCACCGAGGTTTGCACTGACGCCAGTGGGTATGGCATTCGAGCCATGCTCATCCAAAGACAGGCCGGATGCGACCACGCCATAGCATACACGAATCACCTTCTTTCACCATGTGAACGCAATTACTCAATCGCTGAGAGAGAATGCCTTGCTCTAGTTTGGGTCGTGGCTAAGTTTCGTTCCTATTTCTATTGCAGCAACTTCCCTGTAATCACTGACCACCACGCTTGGTGCCGGTAGTCTTCGCTCAAAGCCCCAACGGGACGCCTGGGTAGCTTGGCGTTGCGGCCTCAGGAGCTCTCCTATTCTGTCATATTGAAGACTGGCCACCTGCATCAGGATGCTGACTGCTTATCGCGGTACCCCATAGATCCACCTGACCCAGCTCCTGCTGCTGCGCCCGCCATAAGGTCTCTTTCGACCCTCACTAACATCGGCGATGAACAATGGCGGGATCCTCATGTGCGCTCCACTATCGAGAGCCTTTTTTCTACACCTTCGACGTTTTCAGTTCGCATGTTCGAACTGAAAGACGGAATTCTGTATCTTCGGAACGTTCATGCTGACTACCCTGAATAATAACTTGGTATTCCTGAGCAACTTCACCTGGACGTCCTCCAACAACTTCATGACCTCTCAACTGCTGGCCACCTTCGTGCTTCTAGCACCTACGATCGCATCAGGCGTGGCTTCTTCTGGCCCGACCTTTACCGGTTTGTCCGGCAGTATTTGCGCTCCCAAGGCTCCTCCAGCTGGGCTTGTTTAACCATTGGACATAACAAGCGAACCATTCTCACGCGTTGGGTTACACGTTCTCGGTGTAATTCCCCAGTGTACATCCGGCAATAAATGAATAGCCGTCGCCACCGAGTATGCCACGCGTTAAACAACACGGGCCCTTCCTACGAGCCGCGCCTCTGACGTTCCCCCTTTTCTGGTTCGTGACATTATCCTTCTTCATGGGGCCCCTCCACAGCTCGATACAGATCGGCCGCTGCTTTCTATCGCAAGTTATTGCCGGCATTCTTCGCTCCTGCTCCACGCATCACAAGAACACCACTGCCTACCATTCTCAAACTAATGGCCTGGCAGAAAGACTTAACCGAACAATGATTTTCACATACACATGATTTTCACGTATGTCTCCGCAGACCACCGCCACTGGGGCGTCGCTGTGTCCTACATTACTTTTGTCTATATTTCTTCGCGTCACGATAGTGCTGGCTACTCCCCCTTCTATCTAATCTTCGGCCGCGAAACAGCACTGCCACTGGACACAGTCTTGCGACTCTTGTACACACGTCCGACAATGCCCGCACCGCCATAGCTCGCGCTGATCACGACCGTGAAGTTTCTCGTACCCGCCTCTTCTCATTCCGGGAGTCCCAGAAGACACATTTTTGACAGCCAACACCAAGATCGCCACATCACACCGGGCTTACTTGTAGTTCTTTGGTCGCCCTCACGCCGTGTGGGCCTTTGTGAAAAACTATTGTCCCGGTATTGTGGGCCTTATCGTATACTCCGTGAAGTTACACCCGTAACATACGAAATAGCCCCTGTTCAACCTGACAAGTCCCGCCACATTCTTACGGACGTCGTGCGTACCTTCCGTCTCAAGCCCTATCCTCAAACGTCTGCACCACCGAGACGGCGCTTGTACCGGCGGGGCTTACGTCACGGGATGGGTATGCACCCTCTGAAAGGAATATGGAATATGGACGCTGCGAGATAGGCCCCAGCACGGACAGCTGGTGTGGTGGATGGCTTACCGACGAGGAGGAAGAGGAAGAACCATCTCGCTCTATGGCTGCACCAACTTGAGATTGTGTGCTGCTGTGTTCCCCACCGTGTGACATTTTCAATTATTGCAATATACCATTTTACCCATAACTATATTATTGACCGCTAAGAAACCCCTGCTTATGCATGTGGTTATTGTTTCATCCTTGTCAATTGTTGCAGTTTTGTGTGTTTTCTAATATTCTCAAGATTCGGTCTAAATGTTTATAGTTTTTACAAACGCGTAACGCTATTTCTACAGATTTCGTTTATTAGAAAAATCTGTGTATAAAGGTGCATTTGTACACTTCGTGATAGGTTCTTACTTGGTTATTTGTATTAACTTGCACAAATCATACCAGCCTATGCACATCTGAGAACTGATTTACGTGAAATTTTGAAGAGTTCGGTACTTGCACTGGACGGAATGTTTACAGAGCATAAAAAAGACAACAAACAGAGTCTTGACAAAGAAAAATCGTGGCTTTTAATTGCTGGTTATTTCGAAGCGTTTTTATTATTGATTGTAGGGTTTAACGCGCCGCCGTTTAACTGGAGTAGTGGAGCGTTGCGGAATATTTCTGCCTAAGTGGTGATATTTACCATGCGCTGAAATCTCGAACACACCGGCGTTTTTGCTTTCCGTCTCCATCAGAAAAGCGGCCGCCTCGGCCGAGCAAAGAACCCGGGTCATCAGCAAAGAATCAAGAACAACTGAGCCAACGCAGCCGTTTATTTTGAAAGTTCACATTTAAATTCTGCAGCATATGAGAATCAGCGCAGATAACCCAAGAAACTTCATGTGCTGCCCATACTCTAATTACTCTCAATATGTGAACGATCAATAACAAAAAATGCATGACCTGAAATGGGTATACCGCATTTAAGCTTTAAGCAGCTACCTCTTTTTCTGAATCTGAGGCAGGGGAGACTGATGCTTGTAAACCGTAATTTTAATGAAGGAATTCAAGCTTTCTAAAACATGTCGGGATAACCCAACACTTGATGAGACGAGTTCCTAAATCACAAGGCTCAATATTTGTTGTAGTTTTATAATTGTAAGTTGTTTGTTTATGTGTACTTACATTTCTGAGTTGACGTATATATCCCCAAACTTCTTTGCAACTTGTTGGCATGTAAATGTGGTTCTAGTGAATTAAAAGTACCTATGAAACTCTATATTTATTCATCTTCTGCAAAATTGTGTGGGGGTATTCCTTTCTCTAAGAGATTATTTCAGGTACAGTCGCTTTCTTCAGGCCCTAAGAAACAGAGAAAATAATGAGTTACAACAATTTCACTGTGGCCAATTCCAAAGTTCGCGTTAGTATAGTCCTGAGCTGATAAGCTCACTCCAGTATTGGGTTTATTTCTTTCCAAGTATTTCCTGTCATGTTTATCACTGATATGGTTTTCAAGACCGAAGCTTGATTTGTAACGCTCGAGTTTATCGGAATTTACAGATGGATTGTAACGCCTAATGTGAGTATGAACTTATTATGGTGCATGGTGAAGGAAACAGGAGGAAAAAACCACAATACAGGAGTACAATTTCTTCACGAGAAAGCCTTGCTTTCAAGTAAAGTTTTTATTGGAAAACACGAAGTTTTATTGACAAAGAAAAAAAACACAGAAAATGAGATACGGCCGGAATTAGGGCAAATACAAGTGAAACCATACTTTAGGTAACGTCGAGATTATGAACTTCAATCTCGGACATAGATACGGAGAGCAAACTGACACTCTTCAGCAATTTTTCAATGTTAGCAGCCTCAACGATTCCGAGTATCTTGAAACAAGATTGAAGCTTCTTGAGACAGGCGATGATAGCAACACGACTGGCCTTGTGCAGGCACACGTTACAATCTGTCGCCGTTCAGGGCCCTTCTATGCTCGCGGAAACGCCTATTCTAACGGAATTCTGTTTGACCGACTACACGCGCTTCAATTTAAACGGTATCTTGCAGACTACCGCACGCCACAGGTCGGACACTTACTACTATGTTTAATAGAACAGAGGCCGAGACCTGGAGAATGACATAGCCTTTCTTTGGGCACCACAGCATACATGCGAAATCATACTCGGGCACTCACACCACAATTAAATAAAAAAGGGTCGCCAATTTTAGCGCGCAGTGTGACATTCAATGCATGCGAGGCATCACCGCAGTCTTTCTTTTTGTAATTCCCGCCATATCGGTGTTGGGCTCGGAACTACACCCAGAGTGACCCATTTAATAAGCTTCTCATATGGGCATGACCACAGTTGGTCAGAAAACTAGCACCTCTTAACCTAGGCACGTGTTGGCCGATACTGGTGAACAAATATTTATCTATAGTCAACCCGACGAACGATAGCGCGTTGTCAATCGTAACAATTTTCGAGCAGGCCAAGTTACCTATACGACGACACTATAGAAATGGAGATCTAAGGAACGTAACGTTAGGTTAAGAAATTGCAGATAGCGGTTCTTATGAAGCTCTAAAGTGAAATTTATTCCAAACCCGCACTTGTCAAAACGCTGAACAAGTCAATGATGCTTTGAGTAATTGTGTCTCTCCGACTGGATTGAAATGTTTTTAACCAATGGGTAGACACGTTTATGAAGACCATGGATATACTTCTTCAATATTGGATTCATTCGCATAAAATTACAGATAATGATTGCGACTACACTCAAGCATAAGCAGACTCCTACATTCACCAAAAAAGTTCATTCAGCCACCCTCTAAATATGGACCTGAAGGTGAAGGGCGAAATTTCAAAAAATCGTTCAACAGACATGCCACATTTGTTCCTGAAAACCATTTCGCCTTTTTGTTCATTAATGCACTTTTACACTCGCGGTACGATTGTCATGCGGAAGTGGGTAAAAGGCGTGTTCAATATATGAAGTGAAACCCCAATAACTCCCGGGGTTTGTATTTTTCAGGAGTTTAACAACATCCTCAGAATTTAGTCATCGTGGCGGGTTCAAAATTACTAAAGAGGAAATATGTCACATTAAGACAGCAAACATCATGTTCTTCCAGGCGCCTGTTTCAACCAATACAGATCGGGACGACAAATCAGTTTTCTTCATTTTGACACCAAAGAAAATTTGGTTTTTATGCCTTCTAAACCTTTACAACCCAGCAGCGGCTTTGCACTATCAAGTCAAAGACACAACCTTAAAATTATTTCTAACGCATCGAAACAATTTGTTAGCAAGAGGTTCTCACGCCGTGAACTGAAAAAAACCTCTTTACAGCAGGTTAGAACAAGCGAATTGTTGAATGAAAAATAACTAAACATGGGTTTTTGTCTGCACGCATTTCGTGGCCTATCAACGAAAGGCCCTAGTACTATGGTACATTCTTCCGCACATCTCAAGCGAACGTGCAGTGTAGCGAGGCGAGGAATACAACTAGAAATGGAGACTGTTAAGTCCTATTCAGAGTGGCTCAAACGTGAGCTTAGAACTCAACTGCAGCGCCTGCCTGTGAGTGTCCGGTAGGTGCGCTTTGTCATGTGTGAGGGTGATCCGCTTAGACGGAGCGGACTTTTTTTTGGTCTTCCACTGTGGCGAACCAGGTTCCATAAAACCTGAGTCACGTAGCCTAAGGTACTGCATCAGCCTCGGAAGTCAGAAGCATTTTTGGGTTTTCAGAAAATAAACTGCTGGTTAGCATCCTAGTAACTTCTACGGAGCAATCTCAACACATCTTCCATCTGCTTTCCCCTGAATTGCGCCGTCCGTCAGGTAGTCTACTTCAGACTGCTTGTGATGCCCCTGTGGCTTCTTTTATGGGAACTGACGAAGATACCGTTCCTTCCGAGAGTGTAGCAGGTATTCACGCTACCTGACTGAGGTTCGCTGGAAAGTGGTGCGACGGCAACTCCCTACTAAGAGAAAGTCCACTGCGTCGTAAGAGAATGTCCTCACACTGGCAAATGCACACCTGCCGAATATTCAGGTGCGCATTTGCACCTAAGTCCAAAGCTCATGTTTGAGCCTACTGTCAAAAAGGCTGAAAACTTCTCCTTGTGTTAGTATATTTCGCTCCTTGCTATGAAGAAAGTTGACTCGAGATGCGTGTACGAATGTGCCAGAGTCTGTGGACGATCTACTGGCAGCCCACGGTATGCGGGTTACAAAAAACCTGTGGTTGGCTATTAGGCCTTCAACCATTGGCGTGTTTTAACCTCCGATAAAGATAGGTTTTCATTTTTTTCTCTGACATTTTTCACATTTCTCTCTCACCAAAGCCGACTTCTCTCTAAGAAGAGTTGGATGCGCTGGAAACGAATTTTTTAGGATGTGTCTATGAAAGAAGAGAAGGTCAAAGAACGAGGGCATTGGCTTTTTTATGACTTGAACCTCCAAGGCGTCTCCTCTGTTAGGTGTTAAAAGTTCCACGTCCAAATTTTCTTTCCGTTTAAAATGCAGAAGTCTTAAAGGCCTTAAATTCCACCTCCATATATCTTTTCTGTTAATACGCAAAATCCTTATATATGTTACAATTTAGTACTTTCAGAGAGGCACTATTAAACAGAGCGGCCGGCGCCATCCTGGGCGTTTTCAGGAATGTGGATTTGGACTAAACTTCAGCTTGTAACTTTCAAACGGCTACTTCCTGCCGTTGTTTGAGTTAAGTTTACGTTTCTTGGATCTGCACGTCGGTTGGTGGTTCTCGCCTTCGTTGACAAGGCCGCTCCTTGTCAACGTTAGTACCGATAGCCACACTAGACATATATAAAATAGCGCGCGGTATTGTGCATCAAACCAGCCATATCTAAATCCTATCACCATGATGTGAGCGCCAACTTCGGACAACGTTTGGCTAGGTTAAAAGCTGCCCAGTTTCCGGATAACCTGCGGTCCAGAGCATGTGAGAAGCAAGTGAAAGAAGTGAAGTCTGGAGGTGGTTCCGAGCCACAGTGTGAGATTGCGGGTGGAAGTTAAAATAAATGGTGGTGGTGCCCTCCATACCAAGAATTTCACATGTTGAAAAAAGTGGGAGTACGTTTTGATGTTGACGTGGTATTTAGTGGCCCGGGTAAGATTTCGTCTGTTTGCTCAGTGGTCAAAAGAATATTATTAAGCCTACTCGTAAGTATGTGGCCTCCGCCGTGGCAGAGGTCTACAAGGCAAGGTACCATTACAATGCAAACGTCTGTATATCCTTCAAACAGATCTGTTTGAATATTTGTCTGTGCGATCATGAGAGGGCACTGAACGCGGACAATTTTCAGACCTGTCTGCGCATTTCCGGTAATGTGCATGCCATCCCTGTCTAATCAAACAATTTTATTTCTACACTGTGAAAAAGACACTCAAAACTATGGAGGCAACTCATATAGCGATACTGGGTGACGCGTGTGTAAGAGTGCGATTCTTATAGGTGTCTAACTTTGAAGTTGATTGTCTGGACATTACCTAATATTAGGGTTTCCTCGTGTTTGCGCTAAGTCATGCCTATCTCATTTTGTCTTTTTTTATGCCTGTAGTTTTCTTGCTTCCAAGAGAAACGTTTATGATAGTGGCGGTTTTTCCATATGTAATTATAACTCCCGTTGCACAGAAACACACCGCATAAATAGTATGGTGTGTAAAGTGGTATGTGTCATCTGTATATTTGAAAGAAATGTTGCTGTCGTGTTGTGTCAAGTGCCTTGCATGAGTTTAGTGTGTGGACCACGGATACGAGCTTTCCACACCTACTCCATTAGGGGTGTGGAAGATCGAGTGTGGAGGTTGGAGCGCGTTACATGTGTGTAGCCTAACTGCAGCCCAGCCAGTGCGACTTCAGTGTTTCTGTTGTGTGAGTAAATTGTGTAGCTTCCTAATTGTGATTTTATTACGTGTAGCTTGTTGTCTGTTTGTTTTCTCCAGTGTAATTTTCAGGTGTTACGAAGCTGTCGTCTGATATATGTCTTTAGGTAAAAGTAACGTACAGTTGATATGTCAACTGTACTCTTGAGAGCAGCAGCAGCCGGCATTTCATGAGCGGCCTCATTGCAAGGGATTTCACCCTGTCCTGGTACCCACCATATAGGCATTGGAATATTTGATGCTTATGGAGAATTTGAAACCTTTAAAGATATTGATCACTTAGTCTTCAGTAGGCTTTCCTGGTGACAGTGCATGCACAACGTTTAGAGAATCAGTGTACACGCTGAACATGGGAATGTTTTAATTATGCGACTTTAATTGAGGGCAATGCGATAGGCTTCTGCAATGTAAACACTTTTATAAAAATTCGTTGTTTTACTGGTGCTAACATGTGGTCCCAGAGCAGAAGATAAGACAGAAGAAGCAGGTTTCAAGCCGTTGCTGAAGAACTCGTTCAACGAAACAGGAAGTGCTGCCAAATCGCACTCCAAGGTGCCCTATTTTTTCTACTTACGTGAATGCGAGGTCGTATAAAGTAGGGCGGAGATGCAATGGTGGAATGAAATGATTGATGCCTGTCGTGTGTCTGTCTGAATGGGGGACGCATAGTTTAGAAGTGTTTTCCCTCATTCTAAGAGAGGAAGGTAAAGAAATATACTTCCTGTTTGAAAATAAGTGTAATTGTCACCTGTTGTTTATGATAGGATTAG
Source organism: Haemaphysalis longicornis (assembly GCF_048455015.1). Classification (NCBI taxonomy): domain Eukaryota; kingdom Metazoa; phylum Arthropoda; class Arachnida; order Ixodida; family Ixodidae; genus Haemaphysalis; species Haemaphysalis longicornis. The sequence goes on from NW_027526385.1 coordinate 141,771,035, forward strand.
AAGTGTTGTTTGTAAGCGACACACTGTTCTGTGCATACATTATTATTATTCTCTCACTGATGCTCCAGGCACCATTGTGTCACACTCTACATTGAGACACTCAACCGGGCTAGTGCGGAAACCGCCACCTTAATGGCGAAGACCGATATGCAGTCCTGGGTCAACCAATCTCAGTGCTCGTTTCCTCGTCGACACGTACACGGCACTGTCGTAGTCAAGCTGATACCCATCCAAGGCAGGAGTTGTTTATCGGCCCGATAAGACTGGTGTGGGAGGACTTTCAGAATAACTATTGGTTTGAGGTACTTTCATTTTAGTTGGTTAGTATGTGAGTTGAATTTACCCTTTTCATCGAATAAAACACCTAAAAGCCTGTGCCCCTTGTTCACAGGAATCGAGATGGTGTCATGAGTAACGTGTCGTCTGGGTGGACCACAGACATCCAGGAGGGCAGAACACAACAGATTTTGTCAGGAGTGAATTTAAAACCAGTCTCGTCTGCCCAGCCGGCATGTTTGTTTACATCAAGCTGGATTGAGGTTCACAGATTCAGATATTACAAGATTTAAAAGACATTTAAACATTGTCTACATATAAGGTATAAAAATGTAGGTAGCAGTGCCTTTCCAAGGAAGTTCATCTTGACTATAAAGACTGTGCAGCTGAAAACGCCAACTTGAGGCCCGCGGTTTTTTTAGCGGGAACTATGAAAACTGCATTACCAATTCCCACAAGAATTTTTATCTCCGACATTCAACTAGTAAAGGTGTTTAACATATGGCCATAAACACTGAATGACTTCAGGTTACGGATGATCCCGCAACGTGCAGCAGTGTCATACGCCTTCCCGAGGTCGAAAACCACCGTTGCACAAAACTGTTTAGGACTGGAAGCATCCTGTATTTATGACTCAAGGGCGACGAGTAGGTCGTTCGTGGATCGCCACACCATTGAATTCTGCCTAGCAGCTCTATTGGACACTACTGTTCTTGCGAAAGTACGAGTCATCATTTGATCATCATCTCGAGGAGTTTAAACAGCCAGCTTGTAAGTGGGATGATGTTGATAGCAGGCAGAAGAAAACGTAGTTTTTCTTTCACGAACGCTACAACTATGGGCTCCCTCCAAGACATTGCGATGGGGCCAGAAAGCCATATCTGGTTGTAAAGGTGAAGTTTTACTAGAGTGTCTGCGTGTAGGTGCTATAACATTGTACATATACGTGATGTGGTCGGGGACTGAAGCTGAGAGTTTATGCATGCTCAGAGCAGCCCTGATCTTACTAGGTGAAAACGCGGAGATATAAAAACTGAATGGCCTGTCTTTATGATGTAAACCTTTTTTTCGGCCGACAGTTGTGTTTTCTGAAATTGTTTATTTAGTATGGTGAATGTGAGAGGGGTTGTAAGTGTTATGCAAGTGTGCCAGCCTGGTCTTGGAGTGTGTCTGTGTTGCACTGGCCACAGGCGAGCTGTGTATTTTTGTTGGTTTAAGATTTTTGTATCTTGCATGTGTCTGTGTTTAAGTTTACTGGCAGTATGATTAAGCACCAACTATGTCATTTTGCCTGATGGCGCACACGTTTTCCAAACACCTTTGCACGCTTCAATGAAAAAAGTATTATCCAACTTGGGGTAGCGACGGAGGATACCCCAAGTATTTTCTAGGCCTCTCGGGGCCGGCCACACTCCACATTTCACCACAGCCTCTTTTGGTTTCGAGGGGCACCAGAGGCGAGCGAAATGGACGTTTCGGAGGCGTCGAGGATGTTCGCCGTGACACAATGGGTAGGTTCTTCCCCGTGGAGGGGTTTTATGAATGTGTGGCATAGTTTGGATGTCTATATAAGTGTATTTCAGATTTCTCTAGCTTCATTGAACATATAATTCGATAATAGGCTGCTTCGGATTTACCCATAAATCTATGTTAAGTGGGGATGTGGTCAGTATCATATCGGGCCATATCATATCAGTATCATGTGGTCAGTATCATATCGGTCAGTATCATATCATACCCCACTCAAGACAATGAAAGACATATCCGGAACGATGTCTGGGCATGAGCATGGGTTATTTCCTCCGTTGGGCTATGTAGGCTGCTTTTTGTTAAAAATGCGAGCTCTAGAGGATTTTAGAAACTCCACTATCAAACGACATTGGGAATCCATGCGGGAAGAGCCCCAAGATAATTGTGGGCATCGCTATTAAGGATACATGGTTCGGGTAGCTGCTCAACCAGCCCCTCGACGCCAGAGCTGGAAAGTGACAAATCAGATGGAATGTAAATGGAGCCTAGCATTTTGAACTTACACAAGTTTCTGCGCAAACTTCTACAGGCTCAAAGACAGTGTCCAAGGTGATAGAGGGGCATGCTAAGGATATCCGGGCGATTTTGGCCACACCGCCTAACGAGTGGCTACAGCCACCCCTGTCCATTCTGACTACAATATAACGGTTCTAGACGTGTGTACGTCCGGTACTCAGATGTGTTTATTGGGCACCCGTTTGAATCGTCAGATTAATATGCAGGATGTGGACCACATCGTCAAGAATAATATGAACGACTTTGCAGTTCCAGTGAAACATATGCCAATAGGAGGTTTTTATAGCTACTGGGACATGGTTATTTATATATGGTCTGCCGAGGCTTGGACTCCTGGACGGTTTTAGTTACCTTATTTGTAGGTTTATATACTCTCACCTGCACCATTCTGCTTCAAAGCAGATAGGAAAGGTCCCACATCTATCCCCTTATTAGATGTGCGGGGGTATCCGTCAGACGACAACCCCTGAACTTTGCATCCTTCTGAGTGCCCTTCGTTTCTACCGTCACCAACGTAGACATCGGGATCGGCACAGTTGGGGAAGGCGGTTGGGGCTAACGACGGGAGCTGCTGCAAGCTCCACTTGTCCTTCTGCTCAGTGCCCTAAGGTGTACTGTGGACTGGTGGAGTGGCAATAGGAAGGGCGCCATCACCCACAATGGTGTTTGTGGCCACGGGAACCATAACATGCTCCGCAGGAGGGGCGGCACCGAATTGGGCCGCCGAGACAAGCAATGGTGGGTAGAGCGCGAAACGAAGTCAGCCTCAATGGCCTGAGTCGCGGCCGAGACTCGGCGCAGCTGCATCCCCCCGCGAGTTGCGTCGGCTTCCCTCCCCTGAGGCGGAAAGAGGCGAGTCTGTTCCGCGCTTCTGCAAAGGTGGTTTCTATGAAAGTGATGTTTGGGATTTCTTTTCCACTTTGAACCTCTTGTAGGTTCGCAGAATACGCGGCATGAGGTCCTTTGCAGTCGATGAGGGTGCATTGATTTGAAGTGCATTTATCTGTGAGATAGTCAAGTTGGTCGCATTTGGCGAAGGTTTGCTGGCCCCGATCCGAGGTTGTTCCGTGTCCGAACCCCTGGCCTTTGCAACTGCGCCGCGGATTCAGGATATACGCTCGGACAGAGCACTCGATAAAGCCTCTATTGATGTGGTCCGTAAGAGTCGATCCTTCGAAGGTCTGGATGATGCATTTCATAGGTATTTCCTTATTATCTCGTCCTATGGTTTTCCGCCTGACCGCTGTCACACCCTGGTTTCTCAGGCGATCTAGATTATCGGCTTTCATCTCAATTGCCATATCTCGCTCCGAGATCACGCTGTGCGAACAGTTGAGCCTTCGTTGGGAGTTACCTTGATATCCAGATCGGGAATTCGGATGTGGTTCTGGAGTTGTGTGACCTGCTGCTGCGTGCTGATTCCCGATGTTTTCGAGTTGTTTGTTTTTCTTTGTTTTTGGCTTTGTAGGGCTCTCAGAATAATCTTCTATGAAAGCAAAAAATTTGGAACATGAATATTGATGCAACAGGCTGGTCTTTTTTACCAGAATCGATAATCGTAATCGAATAGAGTTGTCAGGCTTTTTACAGAATGTTGGAAAGGGTGGGTACGAGATTGTTTGTGCGGCCCCATTTCAGGCAGCGATCAGGTTTTTCGCGGGACCGGTTAGATTAATCTACGAGTCATTTTAAAAAAGCAGGAGACGTAGCTCCGTCTTTTGTTCAATTTACCCTGATGCCTAAAGAGGTCTCGGAGCTCTCTGCCTCATAAACAGACACGAGCCGATTTTTCCGGCACTTCACCGCGGCCCCGACGGCAACCACCACTTGTGAATAATACGCTTGACCGGTAAAATCGAAGCCACGGTAGGAAACAGCACGAGTATGGGGGATCGTTTTCCGCGGGGTCGCCAATACCATCCCCTTGAATACACAAGGTGCGCCGTGGGAAGGGTAACATTACCACAGCGAACACGCCATACATGATGAAAATGTCACCAGTATAATAAAACTGCACCAACACTTTTAATTTCACAACTCTTGCTTTGGCCCATAAAAGGAATTCCTAGTTTGTCCATGCTTTGGTATGAATTGGTTGCCCACTGCAGATTTAAAACGCCTTGGCGGATAGCAAACGCTTGGAGGGCAAGCAAAGTTTGTATTTCAGAACAGACACTAGTGAATATCTTGTGGCACATAAGCTTGTCAACCACAATGGGTGCACATAACCTTATGCAGTGCTCCTACTACAGATGCAAAAAACTTGCACTCAACAGGTTACTTTAGGTGAGAATTTTTTTGCAGATAACCAGTATTATTCTTGTCAGTTTTGACGATTGCAAATGTAAATGAAGGTGTTGCCTTGCTGTCGTCGAGACCGGTCATACATTGTTGGTGTTACTTTTAAAATGGTGCTTATTCCGAAGCCAGGCAAACCTACGAAGTTGGACACATTGCGCCCCATATCACTAACGTCGTGCGTAGGGAAGCTTTTTGAGCGTGTACTGTATGCAGATGACATCACGATTTGGACTACTGGTGGGTCAGAAGGCGACATGCAGGATGCGCTCCAGAAAGCTGCTGACGCAGTCCAACAGTACGCCAGTGTGCGCGGCCTTCAGTGCTCCCCGGAGAAGTCCGAACTCATCATTCTGAGGCGCAAGCCACGTGGCAAGCCACTGGAACAAACCACAATACAAATAAAGCTCCAAGGTAGCGACATCCCCGTAGTCCCAACCATCCGCATACTGGGACTTTACATCCAGCAAGACGGAGGAGGAACGCTAACCATCCAGCGCCTCAACCACACTACCTCGCAAATCATGCGTATGGTGAGTCGAGTAACAAACCGGCACCAGGGTATGAAGGAGGATGATGTCATCAAGTTGGTGCAAGCACTGGTTGTCAGCCGCGTGGTGTACTCTACGCCTTACCTCCCGCTGAAACCGAGGGAAATGGACCAACTTGACATACTAATGCGGAAGGCGTACAAGCAAGCGCTTGGCCTCCCTCTTCACACCGCCACTAGTAAGCTGGAAGCGCTCGGGGTGCACAACAAGGTGCGGGAGATAATTGATGCCCACCTTGTCAGCCAACTAGAGCGGCTAAGGCAAACGTCGACTGGTCGCACGGTGCTGAGGCAACTAGGCTACCAGATAGCGGACGCCAGCCACCCTCGACCGGAAACTGTGCCGCAGGACATCCGTACGCTGATCAGGGTTGCTCCGCTCCCGCGAAACATGCACCCTGAGCATTACGTACAGCGCAGACAAGCGCGAGTACAATTCCTACTAAGGAGGTACTCTGCCCACCCCCATGTGCGATTCACGGACGCGGCCCACTATTCAACCCAGCCAGCCGCAGCAGTAAGCGTCATCGACGGCTCAGGCGATGTCGTTTGCACTGCGACCGTACAAACCAAAAACATCGTTGAAGCCGAAGAAACGGCCATCGCACTGGCAATGACGTCTGCAACTTCGAATAAACCACTTCACGTAATTACGGACTGCCAACAGGCATGCAGGAACTACGGCAACGGTCGCATCTCAACATCCGCCCTCCGATTACTAAAAAAGCACAAGGGTACCCTGAACCCTACCATACTGATATGGACACCAGGTCACGCAGGGCTCGACGGAAACGAGCGAGCACACGCTACAGCCCGAGCATGCACCCTCCAGGCACCGCACCAGTCGCTCCGTGACCCAGAGCCTGTCCAGCAGCAGTTCCGTGCACTTCTGCAACACCACCGCCTTGCCAGATGTGCCTACCCACCACCGCACCAGAAGCTTACCCGAGAAGAGGCTGTAGCCTGGCGGCAACTACAGACCAACACATACCCCCACCTTAGCTTCCTGCACATCATACACCCCACAATATATACACCAACATGCCCACACTGCAGTGAACATGCAACACTGTACCACACCACGTGGGCTTGCCAGAACGCACCAGCAGCCCCCATTATTCGCACCCCCACCCTCGAACAGTGGGAGGCCGCGCTGTGCAGTTCGGACCCTGAGGACCAGCGACAGTTGGTGGACCGGGCACGCAGGACCGCAGCCGCCGCAGGGGCCCTGGACTGAGGGCTTCTCCCGCTTTCAAGCGCAAATCTGTTGAATAAATGTTTTTACCACCACCACCACCTTACTTTTGATGTTGTTAGTAGATGTCGCCACCAATCCAGGTCCTGATCTCATAGATTTTTTAAACGGGCTTGATGAAGCACAAGGAAAAACATTTATTTACGAGCACAATTAGTTGACGATCGTGGTCGCCGTTTTGGCGGTCAGCGCGGCCGCCCGAGCGATCAGTGAAGCTTGAGCCTCCTGGTCTGGGCTGCGCAACGCGTTCTGTTTTTGAGCAATTGTTATGTTTTTTATTAGACCTCTCGAGCTCCCCAACATAATGTTTCGAGGGTCGCCGAGGAACTGGCAGGCAGTACTGTTAGGTAAAGGGTACACGGCTGTCTCAACTAGGTGTAATTTGGCGAGATTGGGTACTTTGTTCGTTTGTCAAAGACCCCTTGTGTGTTCCTAATGAATAGTGAGTTTTTCGTGATCCGGGGGAAGGAAGAAAAAGAAGAAGGAAGAAGGAAGAAGAAGAAAAAACATATATTTGTGAGCCCAATTAGTCGACGATGGTGGTCGCCATTTTGACGGAAGACTCGACCACCCCGGTTATCTGTAAAGCTAAGCCCCCTGTTCTGGCCAGCCGAACGCCTTCTGCTCTTGCTCATTTGTTGATATTTTTGGATTGGGACCAGTCAACCACCCGCCTTATTGTTCTGAAGGTTGCTGAGAGACTTATAGGCAGTACAGTTAGGTGAAGAGCATACGGCTAGCTGCTTGAGGTGTAATGCAGTGGGATTAGAAAATGTCTTCGTTTGTAAAAGACGCCGTGTGTGTTCGTGATGGATGGCGAGTTGTGTGTGTGCCGGGGGTAGACAAGGTGAGTGAGGCAGTAATTACGGGTAATTTCATAGAACGTGATCAACCGGTCCCTAGTGGATCTGGTGACATGGTTTAGGGGACGGGCTGGGCCCGGCTCGAATGACGAGTTCTCCAGACATTCTACGGAAAAGGTCCTATCTCTCCAGGCCAGAGGATATCGAACCTGGGATGATTTCTACGCGGGAAGTTAAGGGTGTTTGTTGGATAATTGTGGGCGTCTTAGGCAAAGGAAATCACAGACCACACCAGAGGAATCAAATACGAGTGGTAGGCGGACATTGAGGAAATGTTGCAGGTTCTATGAATACTTGAAAATGAGCTCACACTTTGTCAAAAGGAGGTTGCTTTCATGTATAATGTAATAGAAAACGCCGAAAAGGGTTACATGAACTTAAAAACGGAAGAAGAAGATCAAAGCTAATCCCTTAACGCATCATCATCATCATCTCCAGCCTATCTACGCCCACTGCCGGGCAAAGGCTCTCCCATTATTCTCCAATTACCCCGGTCCTGTGCCAACTGTGACCAATTTGTCCCTGCAAACTCCTTGATCTCATCTGCCTATCTAACTTTCTGCCGCCCCCTGCAACGCTTGCCTTCTCTGAGGATCCACTCTGTCTCCCTTAATGACCAGCGGTTATCTTGCCTCCGCATTACACGGCCTGCCCAAATCCATTTCTTCTTCTTAATCTCTACTATTATGTCCTTATCACGCGTTTGTTCCCTGACCCACTCTGCTCTCTTCTTGTCCCTTAATGTTACACCTATCATTTTCCACTCCATCGCCCGCTGAGTCGTTCTCAATTTAAGTTGTACCTTCTTACTGAGCCTCCATGTTTCTGCCCCGTAGGCGAGTACCGGTAAGATGCAGCTGTCATACACTTTCTTCAGCGACAATGGTAGGCTCCTATTCATTATCTAAGAATATCTGCCGTATGCACTCCACCCCAATCTGATCCTTCTAAGTATCTCTGCCTCATGGTTGGGATCCGGGGTCACAACTTGGCCTAAGTAGACATATTCGCTTACCACTTCCACTACCTCGCCCCTATCCCAAACTGCTGTGCTGTCCCGAGGTTGTTGATCATTACTTTGGTTTTCTGCATATAATTTCAGGCCCACGGTTCTACTCTGTTCGTACAGTGTGGAACGCATGCTGTCCATTTTGTCCACTGAGTTACTTAGCAAGGCAACGTCATCAAGAAATCTGTGGTTAGTGAGGTATTCTCCATAAACCCTACTCCCAACTGTTCCCAATAAAACGTTCTGAATGCTTCTTGTAAACATGCTGTGAATGACATTTGAGAGATTGTGTCTGCTTGTGTGACGACCTTCCTTATTGGTCTTTTACTGGTGTCTTTAAGAAGAATGATGATAGCTGTGGACCCATTGTAGATATCCTCTAGTATTCTTACATAATGATCGTCTACCCCCTCGTTCCGTTATGCCTGAATGACTGCTGGGGTTTCGACCAAGTCAAATGCTTTCTCATATACTATGCACTTAAGGCATACCAGGGGTTAAAGATGAAGCAAGCGCTCTGCTCGAAAAAGTTGGGAACCAACAGATTTCAAAAGAAACCCTTGAGTTGTGCTCGGTTGAGATTGACTAATGCAACATCCAGTCATGGCAGCGTTAGAGAAAACGCGTCCAGAAAGCGTCAGCCTTTCGGAATCGTGATAAAAATGTGCAATTCTTATGATATATAGGAAGATCAAGGAAAGGATTAGCGAAGTAAAAAAACAGCTTTGAGGTGCCGCATGAAAAACAGGGATACGATTCTAAATGTTCCGCTGATCTTCGACATAATGTGCATAAAAGCCGCGCATATGTCTACAGTGAAGAAAAGGGACAGAGGCACCATTAGCCACAAAAACAAGAAAAGTAGGTGCCGCATGAAAAACAGGGATACGATTCTAAATGTTCCGCTGATCTTCGACATAATGTGCATAAAAGCCGCGCATATGTCTGCAGTGAAGAAAAGGGACAGAGGCACCATTAGCCACAAAAACAAGAAAAGTCGAACGCGGTAAGTAACCCGCAATCATTCGCAAAACAACAAAGCCCTATTTACCCTGAACGGGTGAAGTATCGTTAACAAGGCACAGGCTATTAAAAATTCTTTGGTGCTTTATAAACCAGAAGCTATAACAGAAACGTGGTTATTATGAACTGTCCAGAAAAAGGAAATAGTGCCACCAAGCTACTGGAATATCAGAAAAGATAGGCGACCTCTTGGGAGAGACACAGCATTGCTGATTTGATGAGCTGTTCGGTATATCCATCTTGCGGCACTTCATAACAATGACGAAATTTTTTGCAAGATAATCTGCAACTGCATGACTGTAGAGGCCGGCTTTGGTATCGACGCCCTTCTTCCGACAAACAGTGCGCAACAAATGTCCACGATTTCCTTCAACATCGCGGCAGTGGCAGCAGAACCATCGTTATGGGTGACTTCAACCTTCAAGATATTAATTAAAGTAACATGTGTCACACATCACCTGGGTCAAGTGCACTCATAGATTTAATTTTAAATCTTCACCTCCGCCGTGTCATACAGTACCCAACAGCGGTGCAAGAAGCATCAACAATCTTAGACATAGCAATGCTTATCCCTCAATTTTAAATCAAACAAAACCACATTGACGTCGTAGAGGGGATTTCCAACCACAAAGTATCAAGTGGCCAGCATATGCTTAAACATCACTTTCTTATGCGATTCACGGAAATCCCAGTAGCAGAATCTAGTCTGCCGGATGACGGTTTCATACTAACATACATTGCGCATAAATGTGCGGAACTCTCCAACTTGGCTGGGATGTCCGACCCAAGAGATTGTTTCTCACTGTATATTTAAACAAACGATATAATCTTTTCCACTCTGCATTACAAAAAGGAACTGCTTAGGCCCGTCAATCACTAACACGAAATATTTCTTTCAATTTTCATTAGAAACCGCTAATAATATTCCTTAACAAGAAAACAACAGAGCTGGAAATTTTTATCCAGATCGCAGTAAGGTTATGCCCTAGTACCCTGCACGATTTAAAGCACCTTATGACTTTGTATACCTACACACATGTTGCAAAGTATGCTTTCGCGGCGACTCTTGATTGTTTATGCATCGTTTATTCCTGATTTCTGTTACAATATATTTCGTCTGCTGTTTTGCTCCACATGCTTGCTCACTAGAGGTTACTTCGATGCAAATAAAGGGCTAAATTCCGACAGGTATTTACTTGAAATAGGAGTCGCGCACTTTAACTTCCTTGCGACACCGAACACCTCGCCGTACAAACAAAAGCTGCAGATTTCGTCTTGATAAGCTTAAATAACGTTTTTCCACCACTGTTATTATTCATGTCTGTTCTTGTATATCCGCCTGCTATGCTGTTATTGTTGATGTCTATTCATGCATGACCACCGGCTCTAGTCTCAAACTATACTGGCAGTATAGGAAGTAAATAAATGAATAAATAAATGAATAAAATTTTATATAATAAATATTTATATATTAATAAAAATGGGTACTTCTCAGAATACATTCAACGAAGTTGAATTCATTTTAAAGTACCAAAGAATGTAACTATACCAGAATGTAACTAAAAAAGGTAACTATATACCAGAGCTACAAGATATGGCAGAAGATAAAAAACTGTACCTGTAGAATGAATGAAAATATGTGAAAACAATTCGCGGAAAAAAATACCCGAATGCACAGTCGCAACTAAGTAGAGTCCCTTGTTTAAGCATAGCAAGAGCTGCATCTCGATGTTGGAGTCATAGATGAACCCGCTTTTTCGTCAACACTACGTTGGCAATGTTGAACAGCCGTTCCATGGAAGCGCTTGGGGGTACTGACGTGTTGTACTTAAAGAAAAGTTGGTTCATTCCCTCGAAGTTTATCATCTGCGACAGCGCGTGATCAACTGGTACCAGCAGGTACCGCGACAGATCGTTCTGTACCTCGGCTGGAAGGGTTAGCGGCCCAAAGGAAACGAAGTCCTCGGGTGCAGACTAGGTGGCAAGTTCGGTGCTAGATGGCTCAGTCACCGCAACAAGCTCTGTCTTTAAGTCGTTGGTCACCTTGTCTAGCATAAAACTGTCTGGGATCAATTATAGCTAGAACCGTGCCATTAGGAAGCTGGCGACAACGAGCTCCGCTTTTTTGAGGGGTCCAAACCTGGAATAGCGATCACCCTTCTACTTTCCTCACACCGAAAGCACCTCGCTCGACAACAACGCAAGTGCGACTCGCGCGCACGAATGTGGTATTTACCCCTGACAATATACGGTGGTATCATAAGGTACCTGCAGTGCCACTCGGACTTAGAAACCGTTCCCCAGCAGGGAACAATTCTATTCGCCACACGCGCATCCTGGCCTCTCGGACAAACAATGAAATGTGAAAAGAATTCTCACGGCTGCGCTATTCACCCGTTCAACCCCGCGTAAGCTAAACCGGCGTGAAGGAAGCACAAGCTGTGGCCCGCTGCTAATGCCTTTCAAATTCGAGGAAGCACGTTCTGCTGAAGGGCAAACAAATTGGCTAGAGAAACACTGTAGAGACTTGAGGATTTTTGTATTCCAGCCTTGTCATCAAAAATAACCGATTCCTAGCGAGGTAACGCGGGCAGAAGGAACGCCGTTCCTGCCATTCCTTCAAAAACCTTACGTGTTACCGTTACAGTTGCACCGACTGTTAATGGAAACGGTGGCGTTCCTGCGTTCCACCAAAATGAGTAGTTCCAGGAACGCCGTTCCTTGGAATGCCGTTTTGTACAACGCTGTTTCCTACCTGCATCGATACACAATCAGTGCGGAGTTATGTCGTGAGCCATGTCTTCCTAGTCACACCTGGGGGGAACACAGTTAGCACTGTCACTTTTTGGTGACCCTGTGTTCTCTTCATGCGTACTTCACTCAACTATTTCGCGTAGGCCACCGCCCCCTAAGCCCACCTATTTCCTAATATAATGTCTTTTCGCGTGAAGTTTGCTCAATACTTCGCGACCACTGAAGAGACGGTAACCACTTGCTCGTGAGGGAAATTTTTATAAGGGCAACTTTTTAAGCTACCTCATCAACAAGGATGTTTTCACCTGATGTATGCGAAGTACACTACGGAAATACATTTGTAGGCCGCCGATGAAGGCGGTGCGGCCGAGCCCACGTTTATTTCGGTTGCATTAGCCATGCCATTGTCAGGAGGTGGCGCGTAGAAACAGGGTGTCGTTCCAGACCGGGTGCCGGGTGCTGCGTGTCTTCCATGCCAGCTGGCCAATCTGTTGATGATGATGGCGGCGCTGAAGAAGATGATAGTTTCGCTACAGGGCTCCCCCCTAGCGCGTAGCGCGTTATGCGAAATGTGTGAAAACGATGTACTATGTACAGGTGTGTACTTTTTGTCCGTAGTCAGGAAGAAATTCCGTGGGCAGTCTGAGGTCTAGTGGCCGGGGTTGATTAAAGGGCATGGTCTTGGTCGTCGGCGAGGTAGCGTCCGGGTAGCGTATTTCCAAACGCTTCGCTGCACAGAGCACCCACGTGATATATCTGTTTGTGCGATGGAGAACCGTAATTCAACGTGGTTATTGGCTGCGCCCCAAGCCTAAAGCGACCTAAAACATACCAAATCACCAATATTAACAAAAACGACGCGTAGATTTCAGTTTAGAAAAAAAAATGAAATGTACAAACAAAATAGGCAATAAAAAAAACAAGACATAGACGTGCTCTGGCTCGAACCCAAGCCGTCAGTGCCAATACTCAGTGCCTACGTCAAGACTACAGAGCCAGAACGGCAGGTTCGTTTTAGCAGGGGCTCAAAAGAATAGCGCGCGCAGTGACATCACACATTTCACGTGGCTGCTCTGCACAGCGAAGCGTTTGGAAACACGCGTCCGGGTGAGGGCAGCCTGTGGTGGTCGAGGCTGGGAGTGCGGCAGCGGACACGTGGGTGGAAGTGGTGCAACTGGATCTTCAGTAGACGGTGTGATTAGCCAGCACACATTCCACGGAAGGCACAGGAGCAGCCGATATGCAGTGTAAGGGGAATTGCAATACCTGCGCGAGTGAGCTTTATAGTGGGTGTTGAAGACCAGGAGGCAGACGCGGTTAAAGGAGCACCAGTTTATTGGCGACCTTCCAACGGGTGATTCTGTGCAATTCTGAGGATGATGATGATGTCACAAGCTTCGCTGCCCGTGCGGTGGCTACTCGCTTCTTGTTTCTATTTCGTCGTCTTCCCAACCAGACCACATTTTCTAACAGGCTCCGGCCTACCAAATATGAGGAATCTGGTTGGCTTCACATGTCTAATTCTTTAAAACCTTAATGCGCTGTGCACTTGCATCTGTAGCATCGAGACGACGAAGTAGCTGAATTGGCCGTGTCCAGGTCATTCCCGTAAATCTAGGCTGTATGCATAAGTTGACATGTTCTTCATGACTTCCGGAACTTTCATGATTGCCCGAATCAATCTTTTCCAAGAGCCTCGCCACCAGGGAGCTTGCTCAGCTACGAAAATTAAGTGGCTGGAGTTGTTCAAAAAATAACCTTGCATTTCTTGCGCCAATAGGATCCAATTCACTTCGGCTGTTCCTGTTGCTTTCTTCTCAAGGTAATTATTGCGTACAGATTTCGGATTGTTACTGCAGTCTGTGAACCTCTTGTGCCAAGCGGTCAATCGTGCGAGGTGGTTCGAGTTTTCTGGTTGAGACGTACTTTCTGCGCCAGAGTTGTCAATTCCTTCACGGTCGAAGGCTTTTAAAAGCGTTGGACCTTCGGAAGGTTCTCCCTTCTCTGTAATTTTTACGTGGTCAACACCCGAAGAGGGATTCTTCTGCGTAACTTCGCGGCGTTCAACGGCCACATGAAAGCTATTCACATTTCCTGAGCCGATGGTCGGTGAGATAAATGTTGCATCGCCTTGCACAGTCCATCCGAAGACCGTTTCCACAGCAGTGAGGTTTTCGTTAAGGCAATGAATGTACCCTGTCACGAATGTCCAATAGCAGTCCGTTCCGATAAGTAGGCTGATGCGTGGTTCAGGGTGAACATTGAAGCCGCAGACGTCGGCGAAGGCCATCGCGTTGGCTTCAAGTTTGTTCAGAGTGATTGGTTCTGTCAACCGAGATAGGTCGTTGCATATCGCGGGAACTTCAAAAGCCTCGATTTGAAAGCTATGATGGTCGTACTGGCTGTAGAGGGTCAGTTGAACTCTTTTGTACTTCTTGCTATAAAACGACGAGTTCCCCAATCCACAAATCTTCATCTGCTTCTCGGCCAGTACCTTTGTTCGTAACTTCCTTGACAGCGTTTCTGTTATGAAGGTACGCTGACTACCTCCATCAAACAACAGTCTTACCGGATGTTTGCTAGCTGTTCCCTTGGCCCACACTTGTGCCGTCTGGAGAAGAACAGTTCTCTGGGGAGCCACGGACTGAATCGCCGTACTAGACATAGCCGTCATTTTTTCCTGTGATGGGCGCTTCCAGTTTTGGTCGCACAAGGGAGTGATGTGGCGCCTCTTGCAATTTCTACATGATAGTCTTCCTGAATTCTTGCACTCCTTGGCGCGGTGATAGGGCCTCGCGCAGTGAAAGCAACAACCCAGTTTTTTTAACCTGGCTTTCTTTTCTTCTAAAGAAAGTTGAGCCGTACTGTCGTTCGTGCTGTGCTCATTGGAGTCACAGAAAATGCATCTATCTCTGGACAACCTTACTGTCAGCGTGGAAGCAGAACCTCGTTGACTTGCCGCGTGAGTGAAGGCGTTTTAATTGGCGTTTCCGTTGCTGTTGCAGTCATCATAGAAGTAATTTCCCGACTCAATACTTCTAGCTGCAACAGGTCAAGCAACATTGAGAGTTCATCGGGCCGTTGACCGCCCGGTTCTCGTGCTCGTACTTCCTTTAACGTTTGTTCGTTGAACTTGAGCACGAGCTCATAGGGTAAGCTCTGTAACAGCGCAGTCTTAAGCATGACTCCGTACGACTCAGTGCGTACACCCAAGTTCTTCCGTGATCTAACGTTAGTGTGTACACGTTCACTCAGTGTCTGAAGGCCGCTCAAGTCGTCGCAGGAGGCCACTTTAGATAGGTTTAGCAAGTTACTCATATGCGCATTGATTAACAAGTTTTTGTCACCAAAACGCTGCTGCAGCAGTTCGATTGCTATGGGGTAGTTCTCGCTGGTTGTCGATAAGCCGCTTATCATGAATTCCGCTTTTCCCTTAAGGTAGCTGCGCAGGTACTTAAATTTGTCCACATAGTCTAGCGATAGAGTTTTATCTATTGTAGATTCGAATTGGTCCCACAATTCTGGCCAGCGAATAAATTCTCCATCGAAAGGCTGTATGTCGAGCGTCGGCAGTCGAACCTGGACTCTTTCGCGGGATGGAGCGACCTCCTCACCTGTACTAATCGCCGAAGGGCACGTGGCCGCAAGTTTTCTCTCCGAGCGATAGATCATGCGATCGATTGAGTCCTGGTCATGTTCTGCTGTGGCAAATTCCTCATCTAGCGCCTCATCTGGTACATGCTGCTCTATCTCTTTGTCCAGGTCGGCTAATACAGTCTTCTTCTGTTTCAGCATGTTGAGGTGTTCATTCAGCTCACCGATAGGTAGTGAGTTACCATGCAGCAGTGATTTTATCTCGTTAATTGTCTTTGTCGTTGATGCGCGGTGCGTCCCGCGTTTCCGTTTCAGATGGTCCATGGTGAGGCCCGGTATGTTGATGTCGCTCTGTCGATGCGCTCTGTCGCTCTGTTGATTCGATGCGCCGCTCGAGGTCTGGGGTGCCCTTTTCAATATTCTTGCCTCATCGTTAGGGGTCTTCAACTGTGTAAACCTTGTATCCTGGTCACGGCACCAAAATGTTGAAGACCAGGAGGCAGACGCGGTTAAAGGAGCACCAGTTTATTGGCGCCCTTCCAACGGATGATTCTGTCCAATTCTGAGGATGATGATGATGTCACGAGCTTCGCTGCCCGTGCGGTGGCTACTCGCTTCTTGTTTCTATTTCGTCGTCTTCCCAACCAGACCACTTTTTCTAACAGTGGGTATGGTTGCTGCATCGCTCTCTATGCAACTTCCGCACACGAAACTGGAGGCGGCATCACGGAGCCTTCCGATGATGAGCTGTGGTTGCTCTGCTGTGAAGTCTTATTTCCGTCTTGCGTGCCAGTTTTGTGTGCCTTGCTCTTAGTCGCATAGTTGAGGTGATGTTATAGTGTCTACTGAAAGTTGTCTTGCAGCAGAGAATCGGTCGAGGTTCTGGTGGCCAGTTTGTGAGGCGTCTCGCGATGACGCGGAGACACGTAATGCTGCTTTCGGCCACGTTTGTTGGGAGGCTTGTCCCGCAATCCTTGTTTTAGTCTTGTCATCGTAGCCAGGATGTCAGAATTGTTGGGGGCAGTCTGATCAGCTTCGACGGTAAGTTGGACGTCCGTGAATCACGGGCTCTCGTCGGCTGCTTGAGGCTGCTGGACATCCTGAGGCGAGGAAGAGGGCAGTCGTACAACGGCAGTGGAGTGGTCTCGGAGATCACTCTTACACCTGCCCTGTGGAGGTTGTGCAGTTTCCCAGTTAGGAATACCAGGAGATTCGATGCTTGCGCGGGTCTGTGCTGCAGATGCGCCAAACTGGGGTTCGGCGTCAGGATGTACTGTCGAGTTCATGAAGCAAAAACTCGACTCTGTCTTGCCGAAAGTCGTAGCTGGGGTTCGCGTTTCCTGGACAGGCGATGCTGGACATTCCGACGAATCGAAATCGACAGGTGTCATTGGAAGGAGAGTGGTTAGACAATGGCGTTTGTACAGCCGCCGTTGGCGTCTGCTGGGTTCCCATACCCTAGTGGTTTAGGACAGCGGCCTTCAGATTGTCCTGTGCACTATGGCCTGGGGAGGCAGCTGGATGCTCTCAGTGAGGTCAGCAGGTAACTTCTCTAAAGTGATCAGGTACCTGGTTTCCTGGGACTGGATGTCCTGATCATAAAAATGGCTCTCCAGGGTGACGAACTATCGAGCGTGGTTTGTGATGGCGTCAAATGGAATCTTCAAGGGAAGGTCTGGGAGGGTGATTGACGTTGGTCGCGTGCTGTGGTCCGCATTGTGGCTGGGAAAGCAGCGGTGCGATAGCATTGCGAAGCCGCTTGTCCAGGACACCCAATTGTAGGCCGCCGATGAAGGCGGTGCGGCCGAGCCCACGTTTACTTCGGTTGCGTTGGCCGTGCGTGGTGAAGACGAGGCGCGTAGAAACACGGCGCCGTTCCAGACCGGATGCCGGGTGCGGCGTGTCTTCCATGCCAGCTGGCCAATTTGTAATGATGATGGTGGCGCTAAAGAAGATGATGATAGGGGCGCTACACCTTCAATCCTGCGTTCCGTTCCTGGTGTGGTGTTTACGGTATGAAGGCTGGTTAGGATGTGACTGAGGGATGCCCATTTTTTGGCAGTACCAGAACAGCCAACTCAACCAAGTGGTCATTTATAGAGGCATAGGTGTCCTAACGCGCTCATGATGTAGCCATGCTTCAACGTACTTGGGATCGATGAGCTCACATTGGAAGGCCACTGGTGTAGTTCAAACTGGTTTGTTTCATGTAGGCTCCCGTCTACTCCCAAAGCCTTTCACTTCAGCAAGTATTCTTGAATTCCACTTTTCATTTCCACTCCTCTCGGTTTATTTTGCGACTCGATTCCTCTACTGTATCTCAGGCTGGTTGCTGGCATTAGTCTCCCTGTTGGATTGGCATATAATGCGTTGTTTTTGTCGTATAGCATTCGATGAAGTGAGTCCATAACTCTCTAGGCTGCTTTTCTAGAGCATGGTTGTCTTCGCTGCCATGCGAGAGTATGGCGGCCAAGGCTGTATTCCTAATACTTCCAGAAGGTCGACCGCAGCAATGCTGTACCGTAGCTAATAAAAAGCAGCCTCATGTTCCTTGTTTTTCGTCAGAGTAAGCCAATGTCAGTAATAAACGTCTTAATAAATTCACGAAGGCGCTCTGAACAAGCTGCAGCAGACCCATGCGCGTCATCATGATGATGGTGTTTGGATGTTTATGGCGCAAGCCAAACTAGAGGTGATTTACGAGGGGAGAAGACAAAACTCAAAAATCACTGAACAATAAACGGAAGTAACATGAGTAGGATACAATGACGATGGTGGGTGTAAAAGGGTAGGGTGCGATAGTGCATGGCATAAAGTTAGTCTCAAAAACTACGGGTGATAGGAAATGAGGTGTAAACTTCGATTTCGTCAAGAAATTTATAAGTGCGCTGTAGAGGAATCATAGGATCATGCGCTAAAAACAGTGCTGGGGGTAGTGGGATGTGTTCTCTGTATAGTTGTGAGAAATGATTGTGTCTTGTTTTGTGGAGTGTTTTACAGGTAGTTAGAATGGGAATTACGGATAGGGGCTCCCCCCACCTGCTACACATGGGTATTGGAGATCTGGTGGGCAAATGGAGTGTGTTGAATGTGTGTGGCCCACCCATAATCTAAGGCAACTTCTATGAATCTTTTGTGTTAGTCCGACGCGTGTCGTCCTATGTGTGGTTTTATTATGTGTAACTTGTTTTCGGCCTGTTTACGCCTGTTGGGTTGCCATGTTTTTCAAAGATGATGTCTTATGTGTGGCTGGAGGTTGGAGTAGGGCATTGATGTTACGTCTCCTTTGCTTGTAAGTGACGAGCATTTGATCCACGGTCTCATTCCGCGAAATTCCAGCATGGCTTGGAACCCAGCCAAAGATTAGTTGAAAATTTGTAGCATACCCAGACAATAGAGCCTTAATAACTAAAGTTACAATGTGGTTTTTTTTCTTGGTCAGTGTTACGACGTAGCCGGCAAAACGCTCAAAGAGTCTGTAAAGAAGATTGACTTGGGAATTTGTTTTGAAAAATGTGCTGAATGGGTAATAAAATAACATAGGCTTTTGCTGAGAAGATAGTGGTGTGTACGCTCATAGATTTAAAGTTAGCACCAAGAGTGGTGAGACCATTAGGACCATGAGCGGCGCGAGAAGGGGAATTAAAGTTAGAACCATGAGCGGCGCAAAACACCATTGTTCGAGACCGCACTGTAAGATTAGGCACATTTATATTTATCCTGCAGCGGGAAAATTTCTGCAGAATCGCATTACTCGGAACCCTGTTTTTATCCGTTTTTATAAAACAAAAATCACAACAGGCTGCAGTTGCCACGGTAGTACAATGTCAGAAAATGCTGATTATATGCATACATCTAAAAACAAAACAGAAAAAACTGAAGCTTCCTTTCTTACCCTCAGTGAAAAGGGCAAAAAGCAGATGCACAATTTTCCAATACCTCGGTTGTTGATATATGGTTGACGAAAGGTTTAAAGGAGGTAAATTCAATATTGAAATCTAAAAGCATATGACAAGTCTATGTACATTCGTTGATGTTCTGGGAACCATTTGATACTTTTAATGTACACACTCTAGGCCGGGCTAGTGCGGAGCACACCATAGGCGAGGCGATGGCCTAAGTTGAGAACTGGATCAGGCATTTTTAGTATTGTTTTTGATGCCGACCCATACAGGACACTGCCCTAGTCTAACCGAGTCCCGACTAGGCGGTAAAGACACGGAGAAGGAGTCCTTTATCAGCAGCATAGGACTGGTGGTAGAGGACCTTAAAAATTTTCAGTTTTCAGGCATTGCCAGAGTCTGCCTTCATCATGCGCTTGCGGGACAACACACAAGTATTTTTTTGCAGGGTTTGGTTTAATGAGGTTTGTGTCAGCCCAACCAGCAAAATTGTTCTCCCAAAGCACGACTTGGCGTTCTCAAATTGTGAATTTACAAGACTTAAAAGATATTTTAACATCATCTACATATATAGAAGAGGAAATGGTTGGTGACATTGCGTTCCGGAGAGAGTTCGCCTTAGAAAAAAATATTGTACAGCTCAACACATCGCAATAAGGGGCGCCATTTTTCTGAACAAATACTTTAGAAAGTGCCCTCCTAACTATTACTCTGAACGTTCTTTCCGAAATTTAGCTAGCGAGGTTCTTCAGCATGTTGCCAGAAACACCAAATTACTTGAGATCACTGAAGATGTCGTACCACCAGGCCGTGGCACAGGCCTTTTTCTTATCAAAGAAGACTGTCATGCAAAATTGCTTGAAGATGCAGCATCTTTTACATACGATCCCAACGCAACCAGTTGATTTTTGGTATATCTCTCCAAACTGAAGCCAGCCTAACAGCGCTCGAAAAGACCATTGTATTCTAAGAGGTACATGAGTATCCTATTCATCATCTTCTCTCGCAGCTTACCGAGGCAGCTTGTCAGGGCGATGAGCCGGTAACTTGCGAACGATGAAGGATCACTCCCCTCCTTTAGAAACGCCACTACGATGGCCTGTATTCAAAACCTTGGAAGATGGCGGGCCGAAAGAAAAATTTGGTTGTAGAGGTGAAGGAGTGTTTCAAGTGTATCCACGTGTAAATGTTGTATCATAGTGTATGGGATATTGTCTGCGCCTGGAACTGAAGGTTTATAAGTACTGAGTGCGATCTTTAGGCCACAAAGTTATAAGGGAGTGTTATAAAAGGAAGCCCACAGATAATAATCTTGCTAGGACTTCTTCTCACAGGATGTTTTGTGTTTTATGACAGCTTCGGTGTAGTGTGCTGAACTAGAAATATGTTTGAAAGTGTTGTGAGTGTTAGCATGGTCTTCCAGTATGTCCCCTGTTGTACTGACCAGGAGCAGGCTGTGTGTTTGTGGTCCCTTGAGTTTACGTGTTCGTCTGCGGACATAGTCTGTCCGTGTAAGTGATTATGAATGTAAGGAAGGCGCGTCAACTCTCCCTCTTTTCCTCACTGCGCACGCTCTTCTCCGTGGTCTTCACTCGTTAGAAAGATATAGCGTTATCTGAAGCTGGGTATTGATGAAGGTTACCCCATGCTTTGTTCTGGGCCTCTCGTGCCTTTCTACAGTCCTGGTTCCACCAGAACCAATTTTTGTTGCGCTGGACAATGGAGACCTAAAAAATGGACCTTTCGGTGGCAACAAGAATGTTATCCATAAGCAAATGGGTTGCCTCCTCTGCGTGTAGATGTGTTTGTGAGTCTAGGTGTGAGTAGGTGATGTGGGCTATGTTATAGTATCTAGGCTGTTTCTTGTTAATTAGGCATACTCCTGACGATGTTAGGAAGCTTCAATGAGCCTACACCGCGCATCTGTGCGAAACGAGCCCCAGAGTGGGTTGTGTGCACTAAGGCCGCATAATGATATGTATGGTTCAGGTAGCTGATCTATCAACGTTTCAAAATCGGAACTTGTTAGCCGATAATCAGGAGGGACGTATATGGAGCATATTGTTATTGCCAGATAAAGATTATCGTTCGGATAGCAATGGCCTCAACGGCAGTGATAAGAGTGACTGGAAGGCATGCTTAGAATTTTTGGGAGAATATGGCCACACCACCACAGCTTGCGCACCCATCCCTGTCCCTTCTGAAAACCTGATAATTGTTGAGGAAGTCGGTACGTTTTCTGTTTTAATGTGTTTATTGTAAGCACGTGACACTTGCTTGGCTGGCATGGAGCAACAAGTACACATCATCAAACTTTTAAATGAGGTTGTAGCGCCCTCTGGTTGGCGCTCTTAGCCGGCGCCTTGGCGCTGGCTAGAAAAGACGAGAATAAAGAGATGAGCGGCGCGTGCTTGGTGCGCCAGCACGGCACGGGCAGTTCGATTCCGAAAGCCTGCCACGCTGGTACTTTCTCTCTAGCGCTGCGCTGCGACCCCGCGGTTCCCGACAGTGGTGACTCCGGACTAAGACATGACCGACCCCAGCAACCTCGCGCCCTCGGGCCCCCTTCTGCCTGACGTTTCCTTGCGGCCGCCGGACGTCGCAGTAACACAGCTCCGTCTGCCCACCTTCGTGCGCAAGAACCCACACGTCTGGTTCGCCCAGGTCGAAGCCGTCTTCGATCTGCACCGCGTCACCTCGGAGACTACTCGGTTTCGCCACTTGCTTTGCAACCTGCCTCCGGAGGTGGCTGATGAAGTGGCAGACGTCATCGGTGCACCTTTGAACGATGCTACGTACCAGCGGCTCAAGCAGAGTATTCTGGACCGAACCACGGCGTCTGAGAGCGCGCGCCTCCGGCACCTGCTCACCCACGAAGAGCTTGGAGATCGCCGCCCTTCCCAGCTGCTCAACACCATGCGACAGCTTGTGGGCGCGAGCAACGTGGACTCCAACGGTGCACTTTTAAAAGAACTCTTTCTGCAGCGCTTGCCACAGTCCACTCGCATCGTTTAAGCTGCTGCAGGGGACTTGACCCTCGACCGCGCCGCCGAGCTTGCTGATAAAGTTCACGACGCGACTTCTCCCTCAGTCACCCCCCTCGCTTCGACAGCACAGTCATCGGCCGTTTCCCGCTTAGAGACTCGGATCGATCAACTCGCCGCTTCCATTGAAGCGCTTCGGACGTCCTCTGATCGCCGATGCGGCTCCTCCCCACGTCCTAGCCGCCGTTCGACATTCCGTCTGGGCGGGGGGCCCTGTAGCGCCCTCTGGTTAGCGCTCTTAGCCGGCGCCTTGGCGCCGGCTAGAAAAGACGAGAATAAAGAGACGAGCGGCGCGTGCTTGGTGCGCCAGCACGGCACGGGCAGTTCGATTCCGAAAGCCTGCTACGCTGGTACTTTCTCTCTTGCGCTGCGCTGCGACCCCGCGGTTCCCAACAAGGTCCTTGCAGTTCCACTGGTTCATAGTCTGCCTTTTGAGAGCTATTTGAGAGCTACTGGAGTGTGTGTGTGTGTGTGTGTGTGTGTGTGTGTGTGTGTGTGTGTGCAGGGACTTGTACTCTTGGAGGGGCATTTTGGGCCTTTCGGTTGGCTTTCACGTCGAAGGCCGTTCCTTGCGCTGCGATGCAGGCAGGAGCGGCCGGACGTCCCTCTCATCCCGAGATGTCCTGGGTGTGCCCGAAAGACTCGGCTGCCCTGACCTGGATGTAGCTCCTCTTCGGGCGCTCTACTCTTCAGCCACCACTGCCGAGGGCGTCGTGAATGCCACTGGCAGGACAGGTGGAGAGCGAGGTTTGGAGAGAGCGCGGTACCGTGTGTGTCCATTTCTTCAAGCCTCTTCGGGTGTCCTCAAGTCCTGTGAAGCATGAAAAGGATGGACTACGTTCCCATCAGCAAGAGTGACCAGTTCAACCACTGCCGGTGCGGAAAGGGGCGTGGGGACAGGTGCGGTTGCCACAGGTAGCCTAGCGGGGGTGCAGGGGTGGCAGCTAGTCAGTTGAGTTGTGTTGCTTGGCCGCCGAAACGAGGCGCCTCTACGCCCCCCGGCGAGCAATATCGGCATACCTTGCGAAGCTGAAGAGTGCAAACATCTTCCGTTCCTACAGAAAGCTGATGTTTTCATTGGCTTCCAATGTGAATATTTGTTTTTCCTACTTGAACGTTTCCTACCATCGTGAATACGCTGCGTGAGGTCCATGGCCGTTAGGGCAGGTGAAGTTGTTTGCGTCACAGCTGTCTGAGAGATGGTCAGATTGACCACAATTTGCAAATTGTGGTCTCCCCTGGCAAGAGTTTTTACCACATCCATACCGCTCGCATTTGTAGCACCGGCATGGGTTTGGCACGTACGGGTGCCTAGAACATCGCAGGGAACCTGCCGTCACGAATTCTGGTAGTGGGGTTCTAATAAAGGTCAAGATTACGTGGTTTCTTTTGAATTTTTGCCATCCTGTCTTAGTGTGATACGCCGGAATACTTTACCCCTTGGTCACGCAGTCCTTCCGGGATGTCGGCTTTGGTTTCATTGATTGGGTCGCGTTTATATGACGCCTTGAGATGATTTTGATGTTCTGTGTGGTGTTACTGTTATTTCTAGGCCATGGATGTTGCTCTGTTTCAGAAGATCATTCGCCTGCTCTTTGTTGCGACCTCAATGAGGACTCCTCCGGAATCGAGATTTTTCCTTGTAGTTTTTTCAGCAACACTCTCGATGAACTTTGCAACGAGGAAAACTGATGTATCACTTACAGGGGCTTCTATATCAAGAGATCGCACAATTAGGTAGCGAAGAAACGTCTTTGCTTCGGAAGGCAATGTTCGAAGATGTTTGAAAGTACTTCGTTGCGGGCCCTTTTCAAGTCCCGATCATTTCGTTTGGGGCGTTTAGAGAATACTATATACTATAGTATAAAAGCAGGGAATGGGGGTTCTTTCTTCACAAAGCTTACCCTGGTAGCTTCAAAGCTCGTGCAGCTCCCTGCCTGGTAAACATTCACCAGAGCTTGACCACTGCTCCGATGGCCACCGTTTGCGGTTTCTGCCCTTCACCTTAGAATACATCAACAGGGTCGGTCACAGCTCATGTTTGCGGGCTCATGGTCAGCGGGGTCGCCATTACCATTAGCAAGATTACTTAAGGTGCCCTGTGTGGAGGTCCATGCCCTTCAGCGCGTTCACTTAGGTTCAGTGTGAAAAAGATGTCAAAAAATTACTTTTCAGGGTGTCACTACACTTTCCAGATTTCTGCTACAAGTGTGAGAATGTCAAAAAAGGTACCCAGGCATACTGTCTTCAGTGAAAAGCCAAATGTTCGCACTAATATTAAACAACCGCTCTAGAATGCCATATTCATGACTCACCTTGTCGGTTTTTCGTTTTTCGTTGTTCACTACTTTCCCTGCCTCATCTTGGTTTTTTTGAAAACTTTCAGCACGAATGATGCCACACGGAAAGAGGCTTTAAAAGCGCATGTGCGCTAGCACCCAAGTTTTATATTAATTAAACGTGGCGAAAAACTACGGCGCGTGTCCAGAGTTTGATCATTCGAAAAATAACTTGCGTTTAATAAAAGCGGATATCCATCCCTGTCGTAAAGATGTTGAAGTGGTCTACCTGTCTTTCATCACACATATTATTTTTAAAATTTTGTTGAGTGGTTATTCTATGGAAACAAATACTGTGACATAGAACTACCACACCACCAGTACAAACTATGGGTGTAAAGTTGTTTCTTCGAACCTATATTAGGTATTTTACCCAATGGTTCATCGTTTCCACAACGCATTTCCGTGTGTATATTTGTACGATGTAAGAATGGTTCCGCCCGATGAAGGAACAAAATGACAGCATCTCCACACCGTGGACGATAACGAGGGTGCGGTGTATGGTGACTGGAAATGACATCCAAGTTGCGCCTCGAGTGACATCCGATTTGCACCCCGACCATCATTCTGTTCTAGCCGTGAGTCGCACCTTTAGTATTCCCTAAATGAAACTGCAACTCACAGCTCAAACCGAATTTCGCTTGATTTTCGCTATATAGTGGTGTGCGCACGGACCGACGCGTGCGGACATTCGGAGGCCCTAACGTACACCGCCACCTTACAGGCGAAGGAGCAAGCTCTTTGACTCTCGGGTACTAACTCAGGGTCGTAGCCAAATGGAGCGAAGACGCCAGGTCTCTGATGAACTCACCGCATCTTTTTATAAAAAGTTTAAGGATGACATTAACCCTGTTCTAAGGAGCGTGTACGTCGAGTCGTGCAAAACAGGAGTGCTACCACCTTCATTTCTTGTGTCATACAGTTTGACAAATATCGATTATAAGGTGTTAATGAAAATATTAGCTAGTATTTTGCAGACTGTAGTAAAAGATACTATATTGAGCGCACCAAACGTGCGGATGAAATGGGCGGTCAATAGTGACAAATACTCATACTGCCAGAACTGTTCTCGAATGCTATGACAATATGCAGGGTGCTTTGGCCATGCTGCAGATAGACGTGGCAAAAGCATTTGACCGGGTACTCGTGAGCTTCTTTTATATATGCTACAGCCTGTGAACGTAGGTCCTGTTGTTGGAGAGGGATTGCGCATGGCGTACAATTAGTGTTGTACTCACCTTGTTCTAAACAAACGGTAAGCGAATTCATTCAAGTTGAGTGATCTGTGCGTCAGGGTTGTCCATTGTCACCGATAAGAAGTGAGAGAATCAAGCTTTTGGTTAGAGTCCTCTGAAGGCCGAGTGCTCGCCTATGCCTACAACATAGCCATTTTTGCGCCGACAGGTGCAGCGTAAGTGTTGCTGTAAACATCTTGAAAAGGTTTTGTAAATATAGTGCCAGTGGAGTCGACTGGCAAAAATGCTTTGGGTTCTGATACGGGGACTGGGATTGTACGTCGACTGTGTTCGAGTGTATCAACTGGCAGACGACGCCAGCTATGTACTTGGGAGTGCCCCTAGTAGAATATTATGAACATAAAGACCCCTATTGGCGCAAGCAGACTGCTGAACTACGCGAAAAAGCAGAGAACTGAAAAGGCAGTGGCGTATCCATGTTCGCACGGGAGCACTATCAAACGTCTTTCTAATAAGCGAAATGTGGTTTGTGCTTCAGGTGCTGCATTGTTCGCCGGCGAATGTGCAGGCCCTAACCCAGGCGTTCCCTCTGCTTATCTGGGAATCGCCCTGGGAAAGAGCAAGCCCCACTAACCTCTTTCGGCGCGTGCGTAAAGGCGGCATTTCTTTGTCTCATTTGTTTTTCCGTCAAGTCGCCAATCGCTTTTTATTCTTTCGTGATGTGAACGATCCTTTCTTGAGCCCTGTTTATCAGCTGAAGTTATCCAGGGCATTGCCTGAATTTGTTGTGACGTCTGCACACTTATGTGGTAGCAATCAAGGACTACATCCGTGAAGATATAAAATGGTTTCTACCTTCCACAGGGGGTTGACTGCTACCCGCGTAAAACACCCGAGACCGTAGAACATGTGTTCCTCGAGTTTTCGGACGGAGTTTTTTTCTCAGACGTGCTTCAGCTGACCCTGAAAAAAGGACTTCCCTCTGGACGCACGTGAGATCAGACTCCCACCCATTAAGTTTGACAACGGGGTACCATACGAACTCGTCATGGTCCAGGCCCTGAAATTAATTTGGATGTCGCGTATGGCGATTCGTGATGTTGACGTTGATGCTAAACGCTCGAAAGAGAATTTTGCTGAGTCTATGCGAATTACGTTCGAAGTCTAAAGGGCTGAACCTGACGCTCCGGAGTGGCTGTCCGTAATGGAGACTCGAACGGACCTCAAGGAATTTAAGCCGTTTTCTGCCTGTGGGGTTTTGGCTAGCAGTTTTTATTATTGTGTTTTCTTTCTTTTTCTCAAGTGCTGTGTCAAAGTCTGGCAATAAATTATGGAAAACGGTCGTAGCCCAACAGGTAAGACGGCTGACACTAACTCTGTCTGGTTTTCCAGGAACAGGCTCAAATCCTGCCGGTGCTGGGTGATTTTTTGCGATTTTAAATGCTATGCGCAGGGACGCAGACAGAGATTGTGCGCTCCTGAGGTACTCCTCACCTAAACAGCAACAAAACAGCACAAAGACGCCACTCGGAATGCGGTCTATCTTATACAAAATGCTTATCAGCGGCACCAGGTATTAGATCGAAGTATCTCGTGCTCGTGGCTGTCTCTCTCCCTTCCTCGTTGTCGTTGTCGCTTTCTGCCGTCCGCACTCTACTGCGCATGCGCGTCTCTTCACCACAGTAAGCATTTGGGCTGACGTCAGCGCAGTCCACTATAAAAAGAAATAGTTAGGCGGCGCGCGGTTTCAATCCCACGACTCTCTGGCCGAAGCGAGAAAAATGTGGCACTCTTCCCAGTGCGCTATAAACCCTTTTTTTCTTTATTGCCTTACTTTGACAGAAAACAAGCACGCAAAGAAAGGAAAACAGATACACAAAGCTGTAACTTGCATTGACAAAACTGCTAACAGTCTTTTGCTAGCAAAAAATGGCTAAAACTGCTTAAGGTTTGTCAGCGACTCCATTAATGGACGCCATTCCGGGGGGTCAGGCTGAGTCTTCCAAACCTCTACAATGAAACGAACAGTTTCTCCAAAGTATTCATTGGAACGCTTAGCATCAACATCGCGTTGGCGTATAGCCATGCGACATTTCCAAATGCCGTGCACCGCCAAAACCATCACCACACCGTACGGCAACCCGCCGTCATTCTCGATGGGTATAAACCTGATTCCGTAGGCGTCTAGAGGGAAATCTTTCCTTAAAGTCCGCTGAAGCACGTCCCAAAAAAAGACCCCATTCCAACATTCTAAAAGCACGTGTTCTGTATCCGGCTTTTTGCACGAATAACAGTTGACCCCCCCTCCCCCCAGAACGTACAGTCCTTTCTTTTTTTGCCACGTTTTGACTGGTAGGACACCCGCGTGGAGCTTAAAAAAGAACGTTTTAACCCATGGCGGTACCGCCATAGATTTAACTCGTTTAAGCACATCCTGGCCTGGCCCGGCAGCGTATTCCCAAACTATATCCCGCAAGGGCCCAGGCGGACCACACCCCCTAAGTAGGGGCGCAGCCGATGAGGTTAAAAAATTGCAGTTTTTTAACCTCTTTGGACGCAGCACCGTGACGTCTCTACCCAGGCGGCACAGAAAGTGTGCCCCAAGACCGGCCCGTCTATGGCCGCTTTCTGGCATGTCCGGCCAGCATCCAGGTTCTGGCAACCACTGATCATGCGTTGAATGGCCAACATTCGGCAACCAGCGCTTCACCATTTTTCCGTCCGCCCGTGTCCGGACGCACAACGGCAGCTAACCGGCTGCCAGATATTCAGTTCTCTTACGGCTGCCGATGTTCAGAAAGAGAACGGCTGAAGTACGGCCTTAGGGCATCCGTTTTTTCTTCGGGAAGCGGTAATCGGCCGAAGCACGGCAAGCGACCGGCCACAGAATATGCGTATTCTTGCGGCAGTTGGTGTTCGAAAGGAGACCGGCCGGAGCGGGGCTGCCGTGCATTCATTGTTTCAACGGTGAACCGCGCGTCCGACGGTAGAATATTCGTTTTCTTCGGGCAAGCAGTGTTATGAAGGATACCGGCCGACGTACGGCCCCAGAATATACGTTTTTCATTCGGTTAGCTGTCCTCGGCCGCAGTACGGCAAGCGAATGGCCACCGAATATTTGGCAACCACTGTTCAAGAGGAGACCGGCCTACGTAAGGTATCTGGTTATACGTCATTTTTTCGGCAAGCGGCATACAGCCGAACAACGGCACGCGCCTGGGGGCCGAGAATTTATGCACAGACGTATTTGGAAGGAGACCGACCGTTTTTTTCCGGGGGGGACAAAAAGCCGTTAGGGAGCCGAACGGCGGGGACGCGTTTTTCATCCGTTCCGTGTTTCTACGTTTTAAATGAACCAACATCGTTTGTCAAACAGTAATGAGTGTTCTCGGTGAACGGGCAAGGTGCAAGGACTCACTGGACATTAGCAGGAAACCTTTTAGGCCATCGAAATGTCATATATTGCCACAAGAAGACTGCCACACCGACGGGTGAGCTAAGCCTCGCCAGTCATCGCCGCCACCACGCCTCTGCCGCCGGCTTAGTCAACGCATCAGCTCGAGGCTATTCGTCCCCTCAAGAAATGGAGAGCATTGGAGACATCGACCCGGCAGAGATGGAGATGGTTCACCAAAATAACTGGCCTTCAAGGGCGTCGAGCTAGCGGCCACCACGCAGGAGCTAAACCGTCCCCATGTCACGGACTCCCCACCAAAGAAAAGCAAGTGAGAGGAAAAGCGCAAGTTATTCTGCGTACAATTAAACTGCGACAAGCAATGTTGCACTATGTTGTTGGTGATAAACGTAGAAGAGACTCGCTCGCGCATTGGTAGGATCAACTTCATGCCCTTCACTATGTTACTTCATAGGATTTTACGACTGCCTATTTAGAAAAAAAAATGATTTTAAATTCGCGATAACAACAGAGCCTTGCCACTGACGAAGCGTATCTGTTTTTTTAGCTCCGATATTTGAAGGTGAGCTTAGCTACTCTTGGGATATGACTCATTTGGTTAAAAATAATCGCCAGCATTCTAGCAACCACGGATCTTGTCAGGATTTTCTTGCTCAACGCAGATTGTGGAGTTCACGCACGATTTTGCTCTTGCAATAGTTAAGCTTAAAGTGGTTGACTTTATATTCTTGAACTGCAAAAAAAAGCGATTGATGGTGTTCCATATCACCTTCTGCGTAGTACATTTCATCCTATGAACTGAATGAATCGGTTTTTGCATTGTTATTACTATCGGCCCTATGGCTTTGTTCATAGTACTGTGTAGTTTACCGGACTATAGCGAATGAACGTGATTCCGTATACCTGCAGCCTAATTCGAATTTATTAACATCCCGGTGTGCTGATTCAGAAAAGTTTTTGGATATTAAACAGTGTGTTAACGGCACCTTTACTAGAAAACCTTCATTCCAATTGAATACGTATACCGTAAATTATGCTGCTGTGACAACGGCCGAGGAATATAAATACCTAGGAGTTTATTTAGGGAGTGGTTAGAGGTTAAATAGGCAGGTTCACACCATAAAAGTTAAGCCTGCATATGTTTTTGGCTTTCTGGGACGAAATTTCATTGAACCTCCATCTAACTGAAAAGAACAACCGTATTTCACTCATGTGCGCTCAATCTTGGAGTACGCATGAGTTTTCGTGGATCCCTACACCAAAGAGCTGGTTGATACGCTCGAAAACATACAGAATATGTCAGTGCGATTCGTACTAGGTAATTGGCACGCTCAACTTACCATGAGAGAAAGTAAAAGTAAACTGAAATGGCAGGACGTGAAAGATCACAGACGAAACCACAGGTTGAACTTTTTTCGTAATATCTATCATTCGAAAACTGGAGCAGAAGGGGAGAAGTATGTCAAAGCGCCATTCTACATATCGCAAAGTGGGACCGCTAGCTTAAAGCAAATTATTACTTTCCTTTAAAGGTGACGCTTAGCGCGATTCATTTTATTTTACATCAATGCTGCAGTGTAATTATCTTCCACGTATGATTGCATTAACTGTTTATATTGACGATTTTCAGCGCGCGTTTTAGAATTATTTTGTTATTTTGTCTCATATTTAATGCTTAGTGTTATGTATCTCTCTTCTATAATGCATGCAAAGGCAAGCAGGCATCAAATAAATAAATAAATGAATAAAACAATGAATAAATAAATGAATAAAAATAAATAAATAAATAAACAAACAAACAAACAAACAAATAAATAAATAAATAAATAAATAAATAAATAAATAAATAAACTTCCAGAGGTGCAAGTTTGCCTCCGACGGGTTGAGAACCCTAGGCATTCAACCTTGACCAATAAAATATTTATTGCCCTATTCGTTGCAGTATGCAAGGTTTCCGGTATGCATGCTACCATTGCTATGTTATTGGTCTGAAACAAAGTATGTAACTCTAATTTTACGCCTTTGCTTGCGTGAACACAGAGGGATACAACTGCAGCCACCTGAAGCAGGGCGTCATTCGCAACGCGTCAAGAATTTTTTGAACGTGGTATGACATTAGAAGAAAATTAAGTTCGTTTGGACTATTAGGTGGTGTGGACGTATACTCATGAAAACAACATTAAAATAGATCGCAAATGAAAGTACGTCTTCGCTCCTTCTTAGGATCAGCCCTGCGCAAGATCATCAGAAAAGTTGATCGAGTAGAAAATCCCTTTGCAAGAAAAATGGGCAAAAACTAGGCATACGTTTTTGTGAAGGAGTTATATAAAATGCTCCTGAGTGTTTTGTTGAGAACCAAAATGCTTCGTAAAGGCATTCCTGCCGGTTTTATATACATCAAAATTGGTCAAGCAACTGTTATAAAAATAGTTTATGTAGTCATTGCATGAAAGTGTTCCAGAATATTGCCCTAAAAGAAATTGGCTAAAAGCGGCGCAATTTATCTCTCTGAAATTCAACCCACTAAAGTATGCGCCCTCCGCTGCCTCCCCCCCCTCCCCTCCTCTTTCCCCGTTTATTACAGGTAAGCCGCCC
The DNA here is from genome assembly GCF_048455015.1 of Haemaphysalis longicornis. NCBI lineage: Eukaryota > Metazoa > Arthropoda > Arachnida > Ixodida > Ixodidae > Haemaphysalis > Haemaphysalis longicornis. The sequence continues at coordinate 141,803,194 of NW_027526385.1, forward strand.
CACAGAGGATATCAGGGCCTGGACAATATATCTCTTCAAGCTCTACAAAGAACTGAATGTTTTCTGTGTTCGGCAGTAAAAGAGGCACAGCAATTAAAGCAACGACAATTTGTGAGCACTGTTTAATAAATGAATTTTGCTGTCAACTGAGGCTGGTAATTAAGCAAGGCTGCGCTGAAAGCTTGACGGCTGGTGGTTGCGCGCGAGCTCACTTTGATGTGGCTGCATTGGACCCAAAATGCTGGGTTTGTGCTACTTCTGCACAGCGCGAATGAGTCATCTGCTTGCGCGACATGCAGTGACCGGCCTCAGTACAGTTAACGTACTGTGGCTGAACTCCAATGCCCGTAGCACGGCCGTAATTCCGGTAGCTTTAGTCCGGCTCGAGTCCGACGACCGCATCTCGGCTGTCCTCCTGCGGCCGTATTTCGGCCGTACACGGGTGGCTTTGGAATGGCCGGAGCCCTACGGCTGGAATCTGGCCGTATGACCGTAAGCCGGTCGACTGGCCGACGGACACTGGCCGTTGGACAGCCATGGGAGTACGGCCGTGTACGGCCAAGAGGCCCACATTTGGACGTGGGCCGAGCATGGCTGCCGGAAAACGGCGGGACAGAAAATCACCGGCCAAAGTACACCGGCCTGTTTTAGGCCGAACAGTCCTGTGCTGCCTGGGTACCTATATGTGCGCGACTTCATGCGAGGTGATTTTTTTCTTTTTCCCCCCTCACCTCATTTCGGCTCCTTTGCGGGTGGCCGATTGTTTCGCTCCGCGGGCAACTTGTGCTGTACTATTTATATTTTTATTCCTGCTATTTCTTGTTTATACATTTGTATACTTTTTTGTGTGTGTGGCTTACAGTTGAGCCGCCAGCTGTGACACAATGCTGGCGAATTAAAAGGCCAGACACTACAAATATATATATATATATATGATAGCTAAAAATGCGTCGCAGGAAACAGACACAAACTGCTCATCTATACCCATCAGTGGATCTCTAAAGGTGACCATTTTTCGCCGCCATTTGGACTCCGAGATCACTATCACAAAGATACTGCACAAAGGAGATAACTTTTTTACTTAGTTTTATCTCTGCTGCGACTACCATGACTTCGAGCTCAGGGGCAACTACTCATTAGTCCAAGCGAAAAGAATTTACGTATATGAGTGAGTGTAACACTGCATTAAATGAGAGACCATGGGGCCCTGGGGGAGCAAGGATGAGGAGAAAAGGGGAAGGGCACAACACGCACAATGAACACAGTTGCAGGCTTGGGGTCCTAATCTCAAAATGAACACATTAATGTCAGTCAGTGGCAGCAAAAGGCACAGTTCACACTTAAATTTACAGTTCACACTGTGGACAATGCGGTTCACACTGAAAACAGTGCACGCTGCAGACAGTCACATTGTATACCGAACGGGAAAGTCGGCCAGGCTGCTACACCAATTTGTAGAGTCTGTTTTCAAGGGCGTACTCGGTAATTGCTTCTAGTGCGGTGGGATCGTCCCAGTCCGACTAACATGTTCCTTATCAGTCGCAGGGGCGGGACCTAAAGTAAAAGCTACGGTTGTTTCTGAAAGCTTCACCCATACAAACACGGCCATATTCTGCAATGAAGAATCAGTCATCATAAAGAACTCCTTAAACAATTCATCCCTTATCCCATTTTACTTACCCTGTTGCCGCACTGGTAATGCGGGCCAAATAAGGAAACAATTCACGATTATTATATCGCCAGAACACCCCCAAACCTTCAAATCAGTTTCTCCTATTAAAAAAAAAATGTAATAAGTTAACCTGACGTCCCTAAAAATGTCGGCAATAACGCCATAAGTCGCATGTATGGGCTAGCGGTAACGCAAGGTTTTGGCTAAAAAAACCAGAGGCGTCTATCAGCCACCTTAGCGTAAAATACGAATATAGAAGTTAAACATGTTCTTTTAGTAGAAACCGAAATTCATGGCATTAGGAACAAAATTGCATAAAAAATTGTATTAAATAAAAAAATGACTGCTCGGACTCCACGTCCACTTCTACGCATAGGCATGCGGCTCGATCAAACTTTTCAGCCGTATTTTCGTGAGGCGACCTATACCGAAAGAGGAAGCCGGAATCTCGAAGAAAAAGTCATTAGCTTTCGGGCACTGTGTGATATTTTGCGCATAAAACAAAGTAGAAGTATCTTATTTCCGGGCCGTGGATGCCAAGAAACCTTTTCAAAACATTCCAGTCTTTCGCAGCAGTACAACTCTGATAAAGAGTAGTTCAGCTACAACGAGGTGTTTATACATCAACAACGTAACCCGCTCAAAAACTTGGTTTCGAGCACTCCTATTACGCTACCTGCATTGCTGTGGGCTGCACAAACTACATAAAACCAGGAAGCGCTACAACTTAGTAGAAGAAAATACCCGAGCAGCAATGCACTGCACCCAATACACAATGGACGAGTTTTAAAACTGCTTGTGGCTTTTGTCACAAAAGCTGCTAATATTATACATACATTAAGCCAAACAAAACTGAAAAAAACAGTTACCGAAAAGTTCCGGATTGCACAAAGGCTCCCAAAGTTGAGAGATATCTGCCACAAGTGTTAATTTTACAGCAAGGGCCAGATGCACAGCTATAGTAAGCTGATTTAAAAATGTTTTTCAACAAGTTTCTATGCACTTCTCGTCCACATTTTCTCACATAGGACTATCGCACTACACTGTTTTATCCAAACTTCGTGTCAAAACATTAGGAATGTACAGGACTATGAAGGTAAACATCTATTCGTTAAAAAATTGCGACATCAGTATTCATAATAACTTTCATGCTGATTCCTACAGCTAACGTAAAACAGATTTTGTACACTATAGGTTCCACAGATGACGGAGTGGAGGCTCGCCAATAAATTACATTGCCCCTGTTGGGCCACTGTTACTGGACTAGCAGATCGGTGGATGCCTGGCAAGAACTGCCACTAATAAACATGGCTGCATGGTTGTATTAGTCCCTCGGATCTATTTGATTGAGATTTTTGAAAATAGTATGCAATCAACCCCTGATTCTCCTGTACCATTACCTCAAAAAGGTTCTACTGATTCAATCTGTGTTTTATTCGTGTGTCAACTGCTTACGGTTCAGAATATGGTTGTGTGTATTTTATGGCTATTCCTTTAAAACAAAACAATATTTCATGTTTTTTTCATACTCGCTTTAGCTTGTGCACAAAATGCACAATATTTACTATTCAGGATTCACTTTGGGAACCAAAGCAATGGTTACAATAATACCATGTTGCAACCTAAAATAAAGAAGACTCAGAATGTTCAAAGGATTCACCACATTTAGCCCGTTAATTTGAGGGATGCGACAAGGCATACTCGATGAACATTTCGAAGGATACCAAAGTGCCAATTTAAGTTGACTTTTATCGTCAGATTAGAATGATATGAATAAAAGTATAGGGGTCTCGGAAATGCTACAGCCGCTAAGAAAGGTCGTTGCCTGCGACCACCTTCCTCATCCCCTACGGTGCGCACACATTTGATGAGATAGTCTTATCAGATATCTTTCATCTCGAAACAGCCGGCGACAGAACAATAGAGGGGAAGCATCAGCTTTTCAAGTGCACGCAGTGCAAGCCCCGGGTGTCTTCATTCACGCGCTTTGGGGGCTATGCATCGATGGCCACGGTATTTTTGCCATCGCGGATGCATCACCCCATCAAGATAACTGGCACTAGAAATTGCTTCGAAACTTGCGATCTGGCCCGCGACGTCGCACCGGGGCCGTTTCCAACACGACTTTTCAATGGGGAATTTTACTTCAAGCTAGCAGGTTAAGCTAAATTTCATCCGGTTAGGATCAGTCGAAATTATTTTGCAGCACAACTAGAAGCCTGGTTTGGTATATAAAAATGAGCGATATTAACTTAGACACCGGCAAGTTTACGTCGTTTTAGGTTGAGGTGAAGATTTGTTTTTATTTTGCGGTTAAATGCTAAGCGCGATGGTACAATAAAAATGTTTTGATCTTGAAAACTAATTTTGCATCGGTATTCTTGAACATGTACAGGGTAACCAAGCCTGAAGGTATCCTTTAAAAGTCGTTCCCAGTAGGGTGCTATGAAAGAGCATACAATGTACGTCCTACACAGCACTGTACATAGCCGGTTCACAAAATCAATATATTGCGTATTTGCATTAGCATGCGCTTGAGGATACCAAAAGGAAGGCGCAAAGCGAAAATATTTATACAAACATCGTTCACAATCCTGTGATATATCCGGTGATCGAAATATCAAACTAGAAACCTTGTTTTCACATTTTTTGCAAGACAAAAAAGGTAGTGGCATAGCTTTATTGTGTAGACACCGCATTGCTTAGAGATTCCATAAGTTCTCAAAAAATCAAGGTGAATATTATCAAGTTGTGGAGAAAATGAAGTTATGCACGGGCAAAACATTCATCGCATATTCTTCAGTAAGGAACTACACTGTTTTGAAACACAGAGAGCCCAGATGTCCAAAGCTTTTCGCAAAGAATAAAAGAAGCTCTACTTTGAGAAAGGAAAGTGAGGGACATACGCTCGGTAGCGGACGACGTTCTTGTGTGGATGGCGTGATTTTCTCTCCGCTGTCTTCTTTTGATATTCCTATGATGGACTCACAGCTTTACTTCACGCTTTTTGGGCCACGTGCCCTCTCTATTTGCCCCTTAAACCTGGTGAATGGCTCGCTGTCACCCTATTTTTGCCCGTTGCGGTGTCGGCTATCTCAGAGCACATTACGAGTGGCCAAATACGCTCGATACCCCAAAAAATCTTGGCAACCCAGCTCCAGGAGGTGCGCTACAGGTTCGAAAATCCACTGCCTAATCTTCGCCAGGGCAGAATTTCATTTTAGTGGAAACAGAGAGGGACCCGGGTAGTACATTTTAACATTTGTGTACATGTACCCATAATGAGATTCCATTTTCTCAGCCGTCTCTGCCACAATATGTACACGCTTCATTACGTATCCGGCGATTGACCGATGGACAGAACCTTGCTTCAGCCGGGTTTATTACTAATGAAAAAGTTTGAGAAATTCAAACCTCTGTTCCTGATTGTAATTCATAAGTGCCCTGACGAACTGATCCTGCATTGAATGTTTTTCGAAAACACAAATTCCCATTGATCGAGCATCAAAACCCTGCGCCTCCACATCTATGTTGCATTTGTAGTTACCAACTTTACTCTCGCTTCTGCGCAACTGAGTACGTTGGCTAATATCTGCAGGTTCTGACCGGTACTGAGAAGCGAATAGGTCTTGAAAGAAGGCTCTGGTGTGCTACTTTTGCGACTTGTAACCGCATGTCACACAATTTTAAGATTCACAAGTGCCTAAAAATCGCGGGGATGTCGATTTCCTAAAGTTCGCGTTTCTGTCAAGCACTTTATTTGGACTGTTGTTGACAGTGTCGGCTGCATTGTTACACCTCATTTTGCATTAAATCTTTGGTGGAACTACAGGTATTTTTCACCTCCAGGACCGGACTTTACCACTTCAAAAGTATTACTTCCCCAGATTTGTCATCAACGCAAAATCTAAAACCATCAAAACTATTTTCGCATACATAAACCTAATTTATTAGACCAGAATTCAGTTTGGTCAGACAAAGACGATAAAACGTAATGACAGTTACGCTATCAGCACTGTTCACAGGTGGCTGTCCCACATCTTTTATGGCAACTATTCTGTCATTCAACCGCAAGGAAATGGCATATTTTCGATGGCATATTACCAATTTGCCCTAATACATCGCCGTCAAGCGTCGTGCTAGCAAAATGATGGGCACAACAACGTTGTTTGATCACCAGCAAAACAAATCACAAAAATGGCGTGTGTCTCTCACTGGCCAATGACTAGGCACTCTTTTGCATAAGTGTGGCTTCAACTTGAGTCGCTATGTAACGTTTATACTCAGCTTTTCTCCTTAAAGGCTTGTATAGAGCCCAAAAAGTATTGTGAATTGACCTGCACTCCGAATGATGGTAGGTAGCTCTTGACGAGATAGATCAAAAATAAATAGCCATGATAGCACTTTATTCCCTGTCCCAATTAAAGACCATCCGGTTTGACCTCCGCAATGTCTATTGTGCCTTTAATAATTGATTGGCCTGCCCTCGACTTCAAGTGGCGTTCACGCCTGTGATAGCGGAATGACGCGATAATTTTTTTAAGCTTTTAAGAGACACCTATCTCAACACCTTTCAAATACTGGGGTTGTTTTCTGCGAGGTGGTATTTCAGTTCAACTAAGCGAAGGTTCATTTATAAAGTTGAAAGTTCATTGTTCTTGGTTACCTTGTCAAAGCTACTAGGTGAGCATCCTGACCGCGAAAAAATTTGTGCTGTAACTCCAATGTCTTTCTTTGTCAATAGACGCCCACCCTTTGGCTGCATAGTGTTCATTTTTCACAGGTTCTTGAACAACCTAGCAACAATCGCGAGAACTGCCGCAGATTTTCTCAATAGCAGCGCCGTATTCATCAACCCTAGAGCAAGCTGCTGCACTCTCGGCGCTCGTCTTCCGCCTTTAGAATTGCACCATCCGCTTTTTCTTCAGCCCATCAGTTCGGACTCAGGTACACACCTAACAAAGGGTTAATGGCGTAGGCACCATAGCCACTGGTTACCTTAGAGGCTAACATTTTCGAGTATTAGCTTAAGCTAGTCTCTTTTTATCGCCTCTCCACTGAGCATACCCAACAACCGAACATGACAAGGCTAAATGTACAACCTGCTTGGGATATCAATGGCTAAATTTTGCCCTTAGCTTTAGGGTAGGCAATTCAGACTGGAGACAAGTTGCCGTGATCTGTGTCGGCTTGTATCTATAACACATCCGACCAGGTCACGATGTAGATCTGCATCGTACATCGAGGAGCTTAGATATATGCCTGCCTGCAGGAGTGGTCCGTGTAAGAGACACCTGGACTGTAGTTTCGACATTAGATCAATCAACCTACGGACACTGACAGAATCTCTAACACCCGTTTTGTCGCGACTTTTTATTTTTCAAATCGCCAAGATAGAACGGAACAATAGCTTCTTGAGCTCTATATTGAAATATCTCGAGGCGAAGTTTGTTTATACTACACGGAGTACATTTCTTCTTTAGGATGAGTTGGCAGACCCTAGAAAGTAGATTGGACGTGCCGGACTTACTCTATGACATCGTTCTGCACCTGGACATAAATATTGTTCGCCAATTTTACGACGAGGTAAAGGCAATTTACCCCGTAGCCCGCACTTGCGACCGCGTGAACCGCCAGTTATTTTCACCTGGCATCTATGGTTCCGTAGATCATTACGATTGGTCTTGCGGCCAACGCGAGAGCTGGAAAACGCCAATCTTATGTATAACAGTTCACCTTCAACCGCTACAGATTTATTGGGAGCATTTCTGTTTCGTTGGCTTGTATCGTATTGGCTTTTTTTGTTCAATTAGTGGAATTTTTAATTTCCCGCAGCCCAAAGATAAGGTCACTCGCGATGCGATCATTGAAGAACTTGCGCCGACAGGTGGCCTGGATGTTGCTGCATTTCTTCGGTACAATGTGGGCCCCGAAACGTGTTTTGAGACCTTTCCCTGTCATTGCTCTTCAAAATCATACACGATGCATTTCGAAACTGTTTAGTGAGCCACAGAAGAACGCAGAACTGGTATCTCATATTCTACTATATATTCTCCTCAGGAAGAGAGCGGTAATTTATTTAATATATTTATGTGTCATGAGACCATTAGATAGGTTGTTTATGGATAGAGTTGCCATCCACCGAGTCCGCGCTCGATATGATTGCACATGTTGTTGTAGTGTGACAAATCGCCTCTTTAAGGCTTTCTGCATGTTTTCAAGCGGTTCTTTAGCCTCGTTACAATCACCTAAGGAACCCATCTGACTTTTGTACTTGGTTCTTTGTTTGGTGCCAGTCCTGCACGTTGTCACCACATAGATATATAATGTGCAGCAGCCACTTGGCTATGCCTGAAAATAGCACGTTTTTCACCATGATATTGCAATCATGTATCATGTTGCTTGTTTTGCGACCGCACTATCATGCCCGCACTTCCTATTAACATCGTATGTGTGTTCTCCTAAAAACTGTATAAAACTACTGGCCTATCTCCACTACCACCGCTGGAGAGTACTCTGCAAATGCGCGCTCTTATCAGCAAAATGGAGCCCGAGAGCATGTTTTCTTTAGTCCTTCTTTGTGTATTGGTTCTGTGTGTTTGTGTTGTTTTCTTTTGCTCGCGTAGGTAACGCTTGTTCCGGTTTAGTTTAGAGACGTGACTTTGCCTTTGGCGCTTACACTTTTCCTTTTGATACGCTATTTTCCCTTGCCTAGGTAATTCATATCGCAAACACACTAGAATAATGCAATCCACAATCCCAATTGCGCTATATTTGCTCTAAAATATTGTCACGAGGAGACGAAGAAGGGCGCTGTAGGGTATGCGCCGCTGCGGGCCCGATGAAGAACGACGAAGCAGAGCTGTGTGGGGGGCCTGCAGCCTGGGAGAACGCTCTCCAACAGCTGCCTTGTAAATAATGTAAATAGGTCATCTCGTATTGTAAATTGATCGCGTCGTCATCCTCCATGGTTCGCTTCATTCCTTCTGCCGCCACGTAACAATAAAAAACATTTCACAGTACGAGAAGTTGCTTTTTATTTTGTGGGAATACCGTGTGCTTGCCTCCTTGTAGCACTAACCCACTCTTGCTTACTGGCAATCACATACACTCGTGAGACGCTCACAGTGATTGGAGGCTGCAAATGGGGCGGTACGAGAATATTGCACTATTCTTAGCTGGAGTTCTCAACTCTAAATTATGCGAAACTTATGTTGTGGGAGATGGCGAAGAATCTTTTGTGGCGAACCACTTAGACAAAATTTTGTTCGGGAAGAATTCCGCCTGCACAAGAAAACTATTTTTTTCTAAAGCACAGCGCTAACTAAGTTTAATATAATATTTTTTATAAGCGGGATGAGTCAATCGCAATCGACAGCGAGAAACGTGCTTTTAGCGCGTACTTTGCCAACTAGCACATTCATTTTCCGAGCTGAATCAAATCAATGATCTTGGGGGGAATGAGGAGTTCACAAAAGGCAAGTCTCATGCAAGAAGGATCGAATTTCTATGTGGCAGGTCGGGTTGGGGGATAGGGGGACAGAGCACTGGGGGTGCAACGTTGGAGCTCTATAGAAGGCGCTTAACCTTTTCGCTTTTCACAGTGGACTCTAGATTATAGTTCCAATAAAGGTATGTGAGGTGTTTACAGCAATCTTTAAACGCCAGGCTACATTTCACAATCTGAGGAAGATGCCGAGAATTGGAAATATTGCGGTCAGACATATAGCAACTGTTTTCTGAGAAAGTTACATATGCACAGTTTCTATACATGGGGCGAAGTGAAATATCTAACTACCGTGTAGAATAAAGGAATGGAGAGGATCAGCAAATGCACTCCCCGGCATTCAGTCCTGACATAAGTGGCGCAAAATTAAGGTGATCCGGAGTAGGTACATGAGAACTACATACAGAGCGTCCTGTGTGTACCCTTTAAGTAACTCTAGAGTTCTGGTTATTTGTGCATGGTGCAAGCCCTATATCATACACAGGACCGCTGTTTCTGGCCTAATATATATCGCGCTGTAGCACAATACGTAGCTAGTTGTCGAGAGTGCCAGAAATACAAACGCCCTACCAATATTTCATCTGGGCTTCTTCATCCGGTCCAACCGCTTAGTTTAAAGAAGTTGGCATTCCGTTCTGGGTCCGTTTTTCCGCTAATAAAATAGTGATCAATGGGTCATCTTTTCAATCGATCTTCTTTCGCGATATGCGGAAGCCGCGACTGTTATGACTGCCACCTCGTTTTTGTTCTTTTTCCGCATGGAGATCCTCTTGTGATCACCATGCGTGAAGATTCATGGTAGGGTCGCCAATTCATCGCTAACGTCATTGAAGAGCTTCAGTGCCTCTGTATTTTCCGTTTTCGTCATTTAACACCTTGTCATCATTAGACCAACTGTTTGAACGAACGCACCAACATAACGCTCACTAATATGCTCGTCATGTACAGTATTTCGCAACATCTTATGGGCCATGCTGGAAACGCGCAGGCTGCAAAAAAATTAATACACCAGATTACGTCCCGAGCGAGGGTGAAACTTTTTATCCAGGAATGCCGGAGGAAAAGTCTTTCTCTCTTACGGCCTTAAAATATATTTTTCACGCTTAAACACAAAGCCGATTATTCGAATTCCTTGTGGTCGAGAAGGCTTAGGATTGGCCCACAAAATTTTGACAAAGTGTGTAAGTAGATTCGGTTCAACAGAATTGAGACGAGCTGCTACGTGTTATCACTTACGCAACAACACGGCGACGCGTGAAATCACACACTCTTCGTTCACTAAGCTCGTATTTCTCGTAATACTCTGGAATATATCTTTCGGTTTCACTCCATGGCGAGCCCTATGTTGCCGAGACGCAGTTCCTTGCGGAAGCGCTCATCGTTTTGCACAAGTTTGAACTGTGGCAATGCACACGCGTTCGAAGCAGCGCTATAATGACCGGCACCAATCCGTCTTTTATGCCAAAGGTCTCGCTGAAAAGCCCCCATTTCGAAAACGCGGCATGTACACTCAGTTTTTGTCGCGATACACAGCCCATTTTTCATCGTTGATGACATGAGCGACGTTGCGTACGTTCACAAACCCCACTGGCTGACATCGTCCGCTCGAAGTCATTTACTTTGCGCTCTGAACAGTAACTTGCCCTCCACACTCCGGCTGTGTTGGCAGGTACTGTAACGGGTTAGATTCGCTTGGACATGTACATGACGGATGGGCACTCCTTGGACTGGTAGAAGAGAAAGAAACTCCTTCAGGTTTAATGGTCTGTCGAGCGATGTGGGTTTCTGTGCCCTGGCCGATGCCCCCGTGTGGGTACATGCTAAATCTTAGAGGGCATAATCATCATCATTATCATTATAATCACCATCATTCCTGTGCTGCTTGTTCGACCTGTTCAAGAACTAAACGCCCCTTTTCCATACTAATATAAAATTTATACGAAACTTAGGGAAGTGGCTATGGCTACAGAATGTACTTTACAGCCACGCAAATAGGCCTCCTCTCTCCCCTTTTAAGCGCTTCAGGAACAAAATTACGAAGCATGTATTTGTTGATAATGCAATTACACCAGGGGAGAATTTCAAAAAAACTGAAGATGTGTTTCTTATATTGGCGTCCGATGTTTGTTTTTCATTTTTTTCTTCAAACGTGCGTGTCCTTTGTATATTACTGTATTTCCTACATTTATTAAATCCAACGTGCTCAATTGGAAACGTAAGAGGCACGCTAGACTAAAATTTAATGGTCGAAACTTGAGTACGTTCTGTAAAATTTAGGCTCAAAGTTCTAAACAATGGGAATGTCAGAAAAAAATTACATTTATATGCAAAAAAATATACATTTTTGGCTGCAGCAAAACACTTTCAAGGTATGTGAACAAGGCATTATTTCAGTACAAAATTGACGAATTGCCCCTTAAAAATATTTTCTTAGACAGACGTCGCTAAAGTTGGCCGAATTGCGTGCTCACGTAGCGGCGTAGGTCTTTCTTGTCACGTTCCAAACTTTTTTACAGTAAAAAAAATGTTATCAGGAAAAAATTGTTAGGAACCTACATAAAATAATCAAGAAATGTATAAAAATTCCAACCAAATTTAAGAGGTGGACCAGCCACCCTTTGTGCGACCTTATCTGAAATGACCTCTATTTATTTCATGCGCAGGCTGTGTAACTTTTGTCTGTTGTGCTCAATTTGCTGGGATATTTTATTACTTTCTTATTTTGTTAGCAGATACTTCCTACGTCCAAGATTTATGTGTGCATTTACCATCCCGTTTCGTAATAAGATTGATTGATTATAAGGTTTAACAGGCCAACCCTACGCAGGCGAATAGGCGTGCCCTGGTGGAAGGCTTCGGATGAAATTTTATCATGTGGGGATCTCTAACGTGTGCCGGAATCTCGAACACACGGGCGTTTTTGTTTTTCTCCTCCATCAGAAAAACGACCGCCACCCCGGGAATCGAACCCGCGACCTTGGACTCAGCAGAACAACACCTTGCCACTGAGCTAGCGCGGCGAGTGTCTCGTAATAAGACGGCCTGGGTAGGCGAGAAAGCATAGATTTTGCACGCTATGGGCGCCTAATTTTCTTGTTGGGTTTATTAATTCTTTTCCGCTTCAAAATAATTCCTTTGGCACTAATACTTGTCTAAAGTTGTATGCGGACTTCGTTTTCTATTCCGTTAAGGTTACATGCGGACTCGTTTTTCTATTCTTTTTTGGTGCTACGCAAAGCATGCGAAAACAACCTTTTTCTCCTTGCCAATTATCCGCACATATTACAGTCCCCCGGCTCCGCTTAAATCATACCCATCTGGCTCTTGGATGGCCCAGGTTAGATTGCCAGTTTTAAGCCGTACGCGTCCAGATTTAGACTCCAGGGGCCTTACACACCCCATTTTTCTTCTCGGGTTCGCGATCTCCGAACACCTGCTCGTTGGCTCTTTGCCTCCTCGCCACTTCAGTCAAGCTTCTAGGCCTATAATTTCGTCCCTCTCCACTTCGCAAATTTTGATACTCTTCTGGCAACGCTCCACGGGGAACTAAAAGTTCAAACAGCTCCGCTGTAAACCTCTTCATTAGCGTGGCGCCCGGCACTTTTCCCAGCCGCGTTGCGGAGCCAAGCCTCGCCAAGCTATGAAGTAGTCGTTCGCGACGGCACCACTTCACGTTCGAAAACACTCTGCCCAGTGTTCCTGATGTGATCTCTCACGTGCTTTGCTTCTAGGAGTTCACGTGCGCTCGTGGTTCTGGTTACAAGCGCAGAAGAGCTCGCGCCTGAGAAGCCGATTTCACGAAGCCTGTTCCCACCGGGTTCTAGCGCGTGCTAACGCGGTCCCCATCGGGAGAAATTGAAAAGCCTGCGGAAAAAAAACCGTGCCTGACAGTCCTGGAGAACTTTCAGCACCAAGTTCGGAAATCTGCGAGGTACAACATCGGGGTCTCAAACTAACCGAGAGGGGCCGCCAGCTCTCATGGTTCTCCAGCGTTGCGCACTAGTGCAAGTAGCGGCAACGAGAGGTGGGACACGTTTTTTGAAGTGCGGATGTTGAAAACTGCCTTTTTAGACTGTTTGTAGGATCTACACTGACCGCGCCGCGATAATGTAGTAAAACGAGCGTACCGTTTTTGCACCCTTACGGTAACAGCTTGGGAAATGTTTCGAGGGCATTGTGAAAGGGACACTGAAGTGATATGTAAAAATTGCGGGATTACTAGCGCAAATTGTAGTAGTCTGGAGTCCCCAGACCATGTTTCGACCATTGTGGGCGCGTTGACGCAATTTTATGTAGTAGAAAAATTAATTAGAAAATGCTGTCCTCTCTTTACGCTCTCCCATTTTCGGTAGTGTTTTCGTGTGAAGTCGGCAGGAGCCGAGCTTGCAATTGGCTGCGCTACTGCACGGCTCCCCGGCCTTCAGGCAGAGTCAGTCGGCCCAGCGTTTCGTCCACCTGCTGCCGACGGGTCGTCGAAATTCGTTCGCTCAGTTGAAACGAAGCCAGGACACGTTTGTGAATGGAAGAATGTGCCTTTTTTTACTTGGTTAGTTTGTACACTGTATCTAGCTCCTAGTCAAGGTCGCTTCGCACAAGCGCTGCAGAAGCGCACATGCGACGCTTCGCTGACTGGTACGCCAGTAGGAAAATATAAGGCCTCTTGAAGGGGGGAGAAGAGTCGCGAACAAGCACAGCGGCCGGCAGCCCGACTACGCATCTGCGAACGCTTTTCCGTCCAAGAAATGCAATTGCTAGACATGAGATATTGTGGAAACTTGGGGGATGCTTACTGCAGGAGCGCAAAACAACAAATAGTCACCTAACCTGCTTGAAATGGTAAAACTAAATAAAAGTGTAAACTGGTTATAAATATATACCTTATATTTCCAAGGTCGGCAGTGCTCGCTGGTGGCCGAGTTGTTTGGAGCGCTAGGTATGTCATCGCAAGTGTTTTGCAAGTCACAAGTTCGAATCCCAGCGGGTACGTGCTTTTTTTAAGGTTAACGTTTTCGTTTTTCGCCGATGTTTTCTATACTGAGTTCATTTTTTTTTGTGCCGCAACGTTCATTGCTTCACGAACTAGTTCACAGAATGCGCGCAGGCTGGCACTGGCGCGCTAGCGATTTCTCGTTGGTGTGCTGTTGCCATAAGCACCGACTGCTTGTGGGCAGTGGGCACAGGCCTGAATCAACAGACCCTTGGCCTTGTGTGAACACGCTTTTTACGATACAGACATGAGTGACTCAAGCTCCAAATATGGGGACAAGCGCATGGCATTTGAGCGTCTGCGGGGACGCGGAGGGCGTTCCTGCACTGCGTAGGCCTCGGCTAGTGAATGCTACGATTCCAAACCGTCCTGGGAGGCTTATATTATGCATTTTACAGCCGAGAAAATGGCAGAAGCGGGGTACGATGATTACTGAGATATTGAGAATGCCCACCCAACAGCGCCATCGGTTGTGTTTTACAGAACCGAAACCGAAACCGAAACTTGTTTGATCGCTAACCTTGACTATCGTCCAATCACGGCGCCCCACCTCCCAACGTCACAGCTTAGATTTTGCGGCCGCCGCAAACCGCGCATGGTAGTTTTTCTTCTTTCGCGCTTTGTAAAATAAATACCGATTTTACAACCGGATAAACGATGAAAAGTGTGCTAATTTGAGCCAGTCTAAGCAGTGCAAGCAAAAACGGGAGCTTGACAAATTCAATTAAGTGTCCCTTCAAAGGGACACTTAAGTGAATTTAAGTGCGGACATTAAAGCCACGACGAAGAAGGTTCACCTCATGACGCAAATACCACACGTCGACCCCAGGCTACTTCACATGTGGGAGGCCAGCAGGAGTCTCATTCGTCGTTGGAAGTGACAGCGACATAACCGGAAATTAAAGAGACGCATTGCCTCGCTTCCTGAAGAAGCGGCCCGGTACGCAGTGCAGCTCAGTCGAGAAAATCGGCTCTCACTCTGTCACAAGTTACCTCCAAGACAGTACCTCCAAGACACGGAGGTTGTTGAGGTAACTTAAAGACCCGACAAAAAGCAAGGGTGAGTCCACCAGAGTAATGGCCACTGTTATGCACTCGTTCCCCAGTACGCAGGATGACCTCCTTCAAGAACTGCAAACAAGATATATACCAAAATCTTCCACTCCACCCTTCCTGAACTACACAGGACAGCACAACCCCGATTTAGAAAACGACATTCGAATCTTCGCGGTCAAGGCAGCTCTTGCAAAATTCGCAGGAACACCACTCCTGGACCAGATCAAATAACAAACAAGGCATTGGCGAATCTTGATACGTCCTCGGAGATTGCGCTAACCGCATTTATGAATACTTGTTGGAGGGACGGTATGCTCCCCGCGGAGTGGAAGACGGCCGAGGTGCGCTTAATTCCGAAAACGGAGAAAAAACCAGACATCGAAAACCTCCGCCCGATCTCCCTCACCTCTTGTGTGGGAAAGCTACTCGAGCATATCATCCTCGAAAGGCTTCAATCCTACCTGGAAGAAACAAACAAGATGCCACCAACCATGTTTGGTTTCCGTCGTCACCTTTCAACCCTGGACATTCTCCTGCAGATAAAAGAAGATGTAATGGGTCAAGCCAACCGCCACACTCCGAAAGCCATCCTGGCTTTGGACCTAAAAGAGGCTTTCGATAACGTCACTCACCAAGCGATTCTGACCAACCTTAACAGCCATGACTGTGGAACACGGACTTACAATTACGTCCGAGGTTTTTTATCAAATAGAAAGGCCATCCTCAGGCTTGGTGACTTGTCCTCCGGTCCCATTGTCGTGGGTGGCAGAGGCACACCACAAGAAGCGGTTTTATCTACCTTACTTTTTAACATAGCCTTTATAGGCCTACCTATCGTCCTGGGGGCCATCCTGGATCTGCACCACGGCTTATATGCCGGTGATATTACACGGTGCACAGGCAAGGGTTCGGTAGGCGGGATGCAGGACCGTCTCCAGCTGGCGGCTGATGCTGTGAGTGACTACGCAAGGAGGTGCGGGCTTTCCTGCTGACCACAAAATTCCGAACTTCTTATGGTCGGAAAAAGAAGAAGAAAAAAACTCCAAAATCCAGGCATCCAAATCACCCTACGGCCATACCATCCTACCGTCACCTCACATCAAAGTCCACGGTAAGACTTTTCAAGAGGACTGTTCAAACACCATTCTTCTTAACCGGCTCAGTCGCACAATGGACAAATTACCCACATGCTCAGAAGAATAACCACCAAAGCGAGGGGAATGAAAGAGGCGGACACCCTTCGTCTGGTAGAGGCCTTAAGCAAGGCGACTTAGCCAAGATTGACACCATGATCCGGAAAGGCTATAAGCACGCTCTGAGGCTCCCTATTAGTACCTCGACTGACAGGCTTCTGAAATTGGGCCTACATTACACGGCATCCAAACTAGTTGAGGGCCACCTCGCCAGCCAGCGTCTGCGACTAAGCACGACCCCCTGTGGGAGGAGCCTCCTCACCAGACTGGGAATGGCGTCCCCCGAAGAAAGATTCCAGCAATAACGCGACGTACCTCCATAAATAAGAAGAACCATTGACGTTGCACAAATATAACCCCTAAGATGGACCCTACTCAGCACGTAGGGAGAAGAGAATCAAGAGCGCGCCCTCTCGACAAACGACACAGGGACCAAAACCGCACAGTTTACCCAGACGGCGCCGACTACGCCTGAAGGGGAGCCATGACCGCCGTGGTTCCTTCAACAGTGAACCACCTCACCAGCATCACCTTGCCCTTCACAACCACTACCCAAGCAGAGGAAGCGGCCATTGCTCTGGCCATCTCCCATACAAATGCGGATACCGTTATTACGGACTCGCAACAGGCTTTCCGAAACTTCCTCCGTGATAGAGTTTCCAAGAAGGCTGTGGACATTCTTCTGCAAAAGCCACCCGAAAGAAAAGTGAAGATTGTTTGGACGCCAGCCCACTCAACCCTCCAGGGCAACACGACCGCCCACGATATCGCCCGAGATCTATCCCGCCACGCGACACGAGGGTGTAGGTTAGAGACTGCGTGTCATTTGGTTACGTATCAAGACATAACGGGGTACTATAAGTGCCAAAGAATGATCTATCCCGCCGGTCATGAATCTCTGACCAAAGAGCAGGAGCACTGTCTCCGGCTCCTCCAAACAAATACGTTTCCTCATCCGTCAAAACTTCACTTGCTCTATCCCAGTCAGTACTTCCCGCTGTGCAAATTTTGCGCTTCCCCGGGCACCCTGTACCATACGATATGGGAGTGTTCGGCAAACCCCAAAACTCCAAGAATCGCGCACCCTTCCCGCTAGCAGTGGGAGAATAAGCTGTCCTGCTCCGGTCTCGATTCCCTGCTTAGGCTGGTGGAAAGGGCTGTAGCGGCAGGGGTCTCCAATGGAGTCCTGTACTGAGGGCCCCAAACCACATTACGATGCTCCCAATAAAGTTTATCCTCCTCATCCCGCGCCGCTGCTTGAAGTGCCAGCGGTTCGGGCGCGGCACAACATCTTGGTGCGGCAAAAAAACGTGTGCGAAATGCGCCGCACCGGACCACCCTACTGAAAACTGCGACTCCACCACCTTCACCTTTGAAAACTGTCATAAGCAGCACGCGGCATGGTCCCGCAGCTTTGAAAAGTTCCAACAGGGAAACATCATGAATGTGAAACTCACCGAAAACATCTCCTTCCGAGAGGCGCGAAAGTGGTTAGCGTCTTTCCCTCTGGGGAAGTACTTCGAGCATCTCCTCGGTGGTTGGAGCGCGGTCTTGTTTCGGCAGAGACTCAGTACCGAGAGTCGGGCCTGGTGCCGCTCTCGCCACCCCCTTCCCTGAGTTTCTGCCTGGCAGCCCAACCCGCCTCCGCATTACTCGCTGAGCCAGAAGCACCTGTGGTGGCAACCATGTTGGTTGGGGATGCCGCTGCATCCACTGTTCGAAAGCACACGCGAGGACACGCAAGAGATTGAGACGGAGGCTCCCGCAACAACCACCTCCCGAGCCCCACTGCCTGTGCCATCTGTGGTGCTCCCCATGCTCTCGGCAGTGGCAGCGCCGGCAAAGAGCGCATGAAAGGGTGCCAAGTCCGTTGGGCCCAGGCCGCTGGCCACACCCTTGCATTTAGAAGACGACATGGACGTCGAGGAGTTCAGGCTGGAATCACAGCAAAAGGAATGGGCTGCGGAGTCTAGGTCATTTTAAAAAGTAAAAAAGCACTTCCGAAGAGTTCAACCCCCAAAAGATGATAGCTGGACACGAACATGTTTCAGTAACTCCACACTTCAATAATGGGAAGAGAAAATATGCAATTGAACTGCAGAGGCCCTCTTAAAAATCTTCATATCTATAAGTTTATTCAATTCCAATAAGCCAAGCAGGATGTGTTTCCAAGAAACACATTTAAACTTGAAACACCGCAATTTATAGAATAGTTACATGGTATTTAGGAAAATACAGGGAATGATGTGGCTCATCTTCTGGTGGTGTGGCCAATACTTGTCGTGTCACACAATCCAATTACGCACAATTGTTGAGGCTGTTTCCATTCGTACAGTAATATTTATAAGGTATTTATGGTTGTGCTCTCTTTACGTTTATCCTGATTTGCAGCCTCCAGAACCCTTCATCATTATAGGCGATCTAAATGCACATAATCCTATTTGGGGTTCTTCGCGCACGTATGCCCGTCCTCGCCTTCTTAAAAAATTCTTAACATCTTCGGGAGCCTGCCGTTTTTATAAGCAACAGCCTAAACACAATAATATAGCACACAACACATTCTCACATCTTGACTTGGCTATTGGTTCCTCAGTTCTCAATCCATCTCTTGAGTGCGATGTTGACGCTGACCCATATAGTAGCGACCACTAGCAGTCCATCTTACCAAGGAGGAATAATGAAACCAACGCAAACTGGAATATATTCGAGGATACATCTAAAGTACTGCACACAGCCATAGCACCCTTACACGTGGAGGAAGCCGACCAACTCCTCACGGTGAACATCCTTGATGCTGGAAGAACGTCTAATTCCCAGGTGTCCGGTGCCCCACTGAGACCCTGGTGGAACGAGGAGTGCAGGCGAGAACGAGAGGCCCAGGACAAGGTGATGAGTTTCCTTCGCAGGTACCCCAGATCGGTTAACCTCATCGCCTTTAAACGGGCAAAAGCACTTGCAAAAGCGCCGTGAAGCAAAAAAGGGACAGTCGGCACACCTTCCTCAACATTCCTATATTTACACATCAACAATCACAAAGTCTGGACACAAATACGAAAACTCAAACGACAACAAACACACAGCCTGCCCCTGGTTAGTGCAACAGGGGACACACTCAAAGACCAGTCTAACACAGTTTCAAAACATTTTAAACACGTGTCCGGCTCACCACACTACACAAACGGTTTCATGAAACACAAAAGATCTTGCGAAAAGAACACCCTGCGTTAAAGCAACAAGTCACACACTTCCCACAATTCTCCTTTTCAATTCATGAGCTGAAGCCTACTCTGACCTCATGTAAACCTTCAGCTCCAGGTACAGACAAAATTACATACACTATAATAAAACACCTCCACTCCAGCACCCTTGCAACACGTCTATACCTCTACAATAAAATATGGCTTTCAGGGCACATTCAGCACTCTTGACGGGAGGACATAGTAGTGGCATTCCTGAAGGAAGAGAAGGACCGTTCCTCTCCTGGCACTTATCATCGATTGCGCTGACAAGCTGCCCGTGCAATCTCTTCGAGAAGATGCTAAGCAGGAGACTCGTGTACTTCTAAGAGTACAAAGGTCTTCTCGAGAGCTCCCAGGCAGGCTTCAGGGAGGGGTGGTCTACCAGCGGTGAACTCGCTGCAGTAGAGTCATATATAAAATATGGCTTTCTCCACAAGGAGTAGTGTGCGTGTGTTTCTCATCAACATCCCAAAAAAGTTTTCAATGCTCCGCACATTGCGGTCATTTGTTATTCATCGGCTTTTGTGAGGTCGGTCTAGTGTGGCTTCCAGGACATGCGGAAATCTCGTATAATGAAGTGGCTGATGAATTAGCCAGTATGTCTCTTGGTGGCCCTGTGGTCGTTAAATGTCGAGATTACACCTTTCTATTGGGGGCGAAATTCAGAAGTTTACAACTACTCCAGACTTACCGCCAAGACGCCCTTGTCTCTTCTAGAAATTACAGCCACCTTCCTCATGCATGAAAGCAGTTGTTTTTGAATCACTAAACTTAAGACAAAATTCCCGCATCAAATTTTGATCTTTATAAATCTGGTCTTGCTCCATCCCCTCAATGCCTGTCTACGACGAAATGCAAAATATATAACATTTACTTTTTAATTGCCGCAGCTTGCCCAAATGCGACGCACGCAACTGGAGTCCACTTCTATGCGCCTCCACCTTCCGCTATCAACTTACGATTTTCTATACCTAACACCTACCGCCCAAGGAGTCTTCCACAAGGATGTTGTGTCCGACATTCACTCTTACGTTTAGGCCAGCTTTCCTGCTAGCCAGCTAAGCACTCACATTTATTTCATTTTTCGTCCTGACGCTACTGTCATATTTAATATACGTATATATATATATATATATATATGTGTGTGTGTGTGTGTGTGTGTGTGTGTATTCAGAGTACCCTGAAGAAACAGAGTCCTCTCCCTGAAACGTCAGTAAACTCATTTCTATTTTCTACGTCTTTCTCGTTTGTCTCTGTCTCTCCTAACCTTATTTGTTTCGCGCTCTGTGTGAGTTTTTATCTTTTCAGACTATATATATATATATATATATAGCAAAAAAAGAAGAAAGACACACGTCGAAAAAAGAAAAGGTTTAACGTTTTGGCCGAGAGACCGGCCTTCGTCAGAATAACCGGAATAAAAATTTGGTTATTCTGACGAAGCCGGTCCCTCTACCGAAACGTTAAACCTTTTCTTTTTTCGACATGTGTCTTTCTTCTTTTTTTGATACGACTTGCCGGTATCCAAGAAATATTTTCCTGCAATATATATATATATATATATATATATATATATATATATATATATATATATATATATATATATATATATATATATACATATATTGAGAGACGTCGACCAAGGCTCTTGTTCAAGCGTTTATTGCAGGGCAACGGCGTGTTCGGCCTAGGTGTGAGAGCAGCGAAAATAGAGGCCGAAAACGTACGCTCCCGTTCGCGACATGATAGTGGTGGGCGATGCAGGAATGAAGTCGAAACAAATAGTGTCAGTATTCCTGGTTGTTGCAGGCTATGATGGTTTCCTCCAGGGAAGGACATGATATCACGTAAGACTGAAACACAGTGTTCATAAAACACGTGAAAATATTATCTGTTCCATATTTACTTCTATAACTTTTGATATCTAAAATATTATAGGTCACATCCTAATTAAGTACCATGCTTCTTGGCCAATCCCCCGCCTGGGTATGTGCCATAGTGAAAGGGAACCAACCAACCATCCAATACTGTACCCCTCGCAATGTACGCCCGAGGAGTGTCGCTGACTCCGCTCTTGGTGCCACCAACCGCCACGGCCACCCGTCACGCTGCTGGTTAGGCGACCGTCCGTGACGCTGCCGGGAATAGCCGGTGCCGGTCTGGCGATGGAGCGGTTTTCCCGTGGCGGGCAGAGCAGGCGGCAAGGCGTGGTCTTGACGTAGGCCTAATCTCTCTTTTTCAGCCGCTAGCCATCGGTCACCGCCACGTTCCTCGCCGTGGCAGAGTCACCACAGTGAGTAGCTTATATGCGTAGAGAGCTCAGCAGCTGCATGGAGAGAGTGTTACCACCTCATCGGCTCGCCGATGGCACCAGCCCGTCTCTGCTTGAGTATTCTCCACCGCGCCTGCCACAGCGGATCGATGTTGCCCCGTTTTGCGAACGTCATTTGTGTGGTATGTAGATAGGCTTTTCCCAATTTGCTTTCCTGACCATTTCGGTTGTCTCTTGAATACAATGTGTCTGTTCGTTTAGCAGCACTAGCACAGCGTACCATCCTCCACGTGATCCCTCCCATTCTGTCATAAAAGGTGCACCACAAAATGTGCTTGAAATTTTTATTGTGATGTTTGGCATTTCAACATTCAAAGCGATCGATACACCTCTCCATACAGCCTTCAACAGAATAACTGATTACTTCATGAGACATATAATACGTCTACTACTGGATGCACAAGGCTGTTTTGTCTCAACATTGTGGAATATCGTCGGGGTTCTTCGGGGTGACCTAGCCAGCACTTCGGCGTAGGCCACCACGCTAGCTCCCGGCATGTCAACCACGCGAGATCCCAAGCCACCGGCAGCCCAAACACTAGTGTCGAAGCACAGCCGTTTATTTCAAAACTCCCAAAGCATGGGAGCACAAGGCTCGATGGCGTTCAGGATCACACCGTCCGGGTGGTGATCGCGAACGGGAGGCAGGCAGTCACGGCGCGCGACAAATCGCAGTTCCCACCTCAGATACATTGTATCCGCCACTGCCCCGCCGTTTGCGGTGACTCCACGACCAGACCTCCGGCGAGAGGCTCCCCGTCTTCCACGCGTACACATTCGCGCCACCCGCTCGCCTATACCCCGCTCAGACCGGTGGTGCCATCTCTCGGGGGCCCCGACGAACCAGTGGACCACCGAACCGGTTTCATAGCAACCCGTGTCTCCCGAAGCGCTGCTGACTCGGTATCGCTGGCCGCGGTTCTCCACGATTCCCAGAACAGTATTATACCAATTTTTTGTCTACTATTTAGACTCCCGGTTTTGAGCTGGTAGCAACGGCACCGAAAAGCGCACCGTATTACTTATCTGGTTGCTTCCCGTACAAAAACGACACGACCGACTGGGCTTGTGGGCTGAGAAATTTTTACTTTGCATCAAGAGGCACTTAGACCATTTGTGGATGGCATCTCCGGCCCCCTCTACTTGTGGCAATAATTTTCCGACAGATGTTTTTTCGGGGTAGTTAGACGAAATTAAGCGGCTGAACACAAAATAGTGCTCCTCTATTCTGGAAAGATTGACGACCTGCGGAGCGGGACGCAATCGGCGGAGTGCACGAAACAAACCACGTTTTTTTGTAATTTGTGGTAGAGCATATTTCCTAGCCTTCCCAAAACTTGGCTGGACTCCCGCTATATTGTAGCGGACAAACATGGAGCTGTGTATGTTTTTCTCTGGCCTTGTTGGCACCTCACTATGTGTTTAATACAAACCCAATCCACTCGACCAGTAAAGACACCAGACAGATAGCATTCGGCTGGTTGAGGTCCAGGTGTAAGCCGCCCTCCAACAAAACGAACATGTCTTCACTTTGACGATGAAACCTATACCTTCACGTGCACGACCCCTTCCTCCCTCCACTCCCTTTACGGGCACGCTTATGGCAACCGCTGATATGCGCGTGCTTAAACATGAAAGACACCAGAAAATAACAGTTGTGAAAAGGGGTCGGTGGTGGCGAAAAGGACAGCCTAAGTGGTGCCGAGTGAAGCGGCGTCACCGGAATAAGACCTGGGGGGATTAAACATAAACTGCTTGCCAGTAAAAAGTAGCGCAACTTGCCCTCATTTTAGTAGGCTGTAGAAAGAGCCGAGCTAGCAGACCCTCACACTTCGTCGAAGTCGCGGCTGTTGCACCTCACACGGATTTACAAACTTGCCCCCGAAAGTTCAACCTGACTGAACGCCCAGACGTTTTATATGCCCCCTTTCACAGTTCTCCAAAAGTGGACCACCTCAACACGTGCTGGAAGCGGCGGAACCTGGCGTTGCGAACTTGGCGTCTCTGCAGGCTTGAGGCACCATTGCACGAGAGCTGGGGAGGTGAACCGCCTGCGACATGTCCCGTAACGGACGCAATAATCTTGAACCAGGTTTCAGAACGTGAAGGACCCAGGTTATGTTCGGACTACGGGAATCGTTTCAAAGCAATGCTTTACTTATCTGTCCAGAGGTGTTGGCGTACGCAAGTTGACCTTCCTTTCACCTTATCTGTGACACACCCCTTTCATCACATTACGTGGCTCTTCGGGCGCGCTTTCAGTGCTGCGCACAAGACGCCGTTCTCAGTTACTTTTGCTCAACTGAGCAGCGGCAGTTGCGCCCGCCGTCGCTGATAAGCATCCGGCTGTGCCAAGAGCCACTCCCCCACGCACGTGCTACCACACGCATGCGCCATTGGGTCGTCTTGGGCTACGTGACTCGTCTTGCATCAGGGGTAGAGGAACGCCGCGTTCTCTGAATGAAAGCGAGGCCTGGTGTTGTTCTTTGAGCGTTTCACGAGACCGAACGGCTTTGAGCCACACCCGGCAAGCGGCGTCTGACCATCCGGCGTGTGCCTAACGATTCGTATCTACCCAAGCCTAATCACAGTAATGTGTAGCCCATTATTTAGACAAAGCCGTCATACCTGGCTAATGATGAGTGTATACATATGTATAACAATTACGTACAAATGAAAGGTTCACCAAGTGAAACCAACACTCACCCAGGGCAAACCAAGCTACCCTTTGCATATCTAGCGTTAGCTGAGCTAAGCCGCAGCCGTTTTGTTTTCTTCCTTCTTCTCTTCTTGTGTCAAGCGGTGACAGTCTTGCAATCAGTTTTTGTTGTTTAAATATTTATTTCCTACTTCCCAAACCCATAACAGCATTTTACTACAAGTCTAGTGGCGACGTGGTCTTAGAAGGTTAGGTGAAATGGTTATGCCTAAAGTCGTTGTTAGGTTCAGTTCTTTTTTCGTATTCAAAGTAACTTCATTTGGCACTTCTAGTTCATAAAATGCCTATCTGGACTTTTTTACTTGTAGGTGCTGCACAGTGTCTCAAAACAGCATTTTTTTCTTCCAATTGGCTTGAGGTGTTGTTGTTCCCCGCGGCTGTTAATGATGTACCCCTCAGGCCTTTGGGATGGTGAAGTGATGAGGTGTACGGTTTCATGTCATAAAGGTCTCTGGTTTGATTTAAATATAAAGCGCTTTGAATATAAAGCGCGCTATCTCAACACCTGCTCTCGGGCTCCCTGCCTCCTCCCCACTTTTCCTCACAGTTTATGGTATAGCATTTTGACACTCCAACCTTCGCTAATGACAGTATTCTGGTAATGTTGTACGCTGAAACTAAGAGCTTGTATGCGGCCGACGAGGCGGTGTGGCCGAGCCCACATTCAGTTGCGCTGTGATACCAGTGCAAAGGTGAGGGGTGCGAACGCAGAATCTGGTACCGTTCTAGGGGTGTGCCAAGCTTGTTCTATAAGCCAGCTTGGAAATAGTGGTGATGACGGTGATGCTGGTGAGGATGATGATGATGATGATAGTGTTGCTGCAGGGCTCCCCTTTTGCTCGCAGCACGATAAAAGGAAACCGAAGCACATGTTTTGTCTAAGGCAGGAAAAGAGCGCGACCGTTTGGTAGGGTAGAGAAACGGAAAACCGGAGAACGTAGTGCAGCATGTAGATGCAAGGAAGTGCTGTGCTAGTCGCCAACAGTAATATTCACAGCTAGGTACAATTTGTCCATACTCAGGAAGAGTCTGTGGGGTGTCAGTAGTAAAGTGGCCGTGGTTGACTAAACGACACGATCGTGGTCATCGGCGTAGTAGGGTCCAGGATGTGGGGCAAACTCTGGTGGACATTGCTGGGAGTGGGGCGGTGGGCGCGTGTCGGGATGTTGGAGTGAGTGGCTACAATGGATGTTGCAGCGAACGGCAGGCGTAACTCGACGTGGAGCGACATGAAGTGTGGTGCAGCGTAATGACGACTGAAGTGCGGGCCGATTGAGATTCGGTGTGAGCTCTGCGGCTGCAGCGCAATGGCGTGAGTGCGCAGTGCGCAGTCGACCTGTTCGGGCGTGCTTTTCTGGTGCTCCGACAACGGCGTGTTTCTACAGTGAAGGACAGCGAAACGGCAGAGACAGCGGAGGACAGCCGAAGCTGAGTATTCACCTGCACGGTTTCTTTCTCGTTGTGTCGGGGTTTCAGCCCAGATGACGCGTAGAAAGCTGGTACAGTGTGGTAGCTGTCCGCGGCACGTAGACGCACAGGAGTTTCAGCGGGATGGCGGCGAGGCAGACGAAGGGGCAGGTCCGTGTCGGTTATGCGTAGTGGTGCCGCGGCTAGAACGCGTAGAAGCGGATAACTCGGGGTTAGCTAAGCGGGTTGCAGAACTGGAGGCAGCGCTAAGTAACGAACGCGATGAACGGAGGGCCGTTGAGGGAAAGTTAGAAGCAGCTGAGAGGACGCTAGAAAGGAGCGTCATTTCGCCAACAAATGACGACCGGCTCGGCCCATGCAGCGAAGTGGAGGCATGCGCCGAGGTGACACCGGGGGTGGAAGCAACGAAAGGCAACAGCTACTCCCACGTGCCGCAAGATAGGACAGCAAAACCAGTCGATAACCCGGGTACCAGTAAAGAGCGGCACGTGGCAGATGATAGTGTGGTAATCATTTCGGGTGACTGTAACATGAAGAGGAGCAGCGCTGCCATCGTGAAAAGGGTAAAGGGGGATAAGCGTGTGAAGGTGGGGTGTTTCCCAGGTCAAACGATGCAGACGGTGGTGACTGCAGCGAAGGGGCAGCTGGCCTTGTAAAGTAAAGCAAAGCTAGAAACCTTGTGGTGATTTCCGCGGGGCTTAACGATGTTCCAAAGGGAGAGGAGGGAAAACTTGGCCAGGAGATAGTGAAGGGGGTAAAGGACCTGCGGGCGACGGCTCCAAATGTGCGCATTGCAGTCTGCACCGTGCCGGAGGTGATGAAGCAGGGCGTTCACACAGAACGGGCAGTACTCGCTGCTAACAGCGAGATTGTGAGGTGCGGCAGGGAGCTTGGGCTTGAAGTGATAGACGTGAACAAGGTAGTGGGCAGCATCGGACATAGGCAAGCTTTTCAGTGGGACGGGATTCACTTCAGCCCCAGGCTAGGAAACAAGGTAGGGTGGCGCTTAGGTGGGAGAGCGGTAGCTTTTTTAGGGGGCCCCGCGCAGCTAAGGAAGGCAAACTAGGAGACAAAGGGGAAGCAAGAGACACATGCACACTCCACGCTGGGAGGCAGACAGGCCTAGTGCTCAACGAAGAACCTACGGACGTAACTTAGAGTGTTGACAGAAGCCATTTAAGTGGAAACAATGGAGCAAACAATTCTGTAAAAGAAAAAAAGAGACCCCGTAAGCGGAAAGGGAAAAACAAAGGCACTAAATATTTATTCAGCTTCATAAATATGCAGGGAGGCAGAAAGCCAGATAAGTGGGTGGAAATTCAAAAGCAACTTGAACGGGAAGGAATAGACGTGTACGCTTTAGCCGAGACTCACCTCCGGGACCTAGACGCCCCACCTATCATAGAAAATTATGTCTGTGAAGGTTGCAACAGGACCACAGGAATGAAGAAAGGGGGAGGTGTTGGCATGCTCATTAAACAAGGGACCGACTGGCACAGAGTGCACGAAAGTTGTAGAGCATTTGTGGGTTAGAGGCACCATAGAGAGGAAAAATGCATGGTTAGGAGTGGTGTATCTGCGGACCGGAAGTAGTGCTAGGGAGGAAGATGAGGAAATGGTAAACTGTTTGAGAAGAGATATAAACGAGTTCAAAGATTTGGGTGAAATAATCATAGTTGGAGATATGAATGCCCATATAGAAGGTTTGGATTGATACACAGACCACAACGGTTCTGTAGTGATAGATCTATGTCAGGAGAAACGGCTTGTAATTTTAAACACGGAAAGCAACTGTGACGGACAAACAACGTGGGAAAGCGGTAACAGACAGTCCAGCATAGACTACGGTTTAGTATTCGAGTCACTATACGGAAGGCTGCGGGAAATGAGGATAGATGAAAATGGAACACACAGCTTAGGAAGCAACCACAAGCGGTTTAGCTTGCACTTTGGAGGCACAACCCAGACAAATGCAGAAATAGGTACAATAGGAGGAAATAATTTGAATAATGAGCAATTAAAGATCATTGCTGATAGATTGGAAGATTAAATCAATAAATACCCATGCAAAAATTGGGATTACGACGAAATGATTGCGTTCATAAAGGGTAGGATCAATGAAGCAAAGGAACGAAACCGATGGAAAGGGAAGAGAAAGCACAGAAGCTGGTGGAATGAGGAAATAAAAGAGGCTATTGAACAGCGAAAAAAAGGCGTCGAGACAACATAGAGAAGCAAAAAGAACTGGTATGGAACCGGAGGTAGTGAAGGAGAAGTGGGATAACTACCATAAGAAAAAACTACAAGTGCAGAAAATGGTGCAAGCAACAACTGAGCAGAAAAGCGGACAATGGATGGCAGAAATACGGAAGAAGGACAAAAGCGCATCCAAGAAGTTTTGGAACCATGTAAAATCACTAAGCTCAAGAAACGATAACCATCAAAAATTCCTAACTGAGGAGGAGGGGGAACATTTAGAAGGAGAGCACGCGTTGGCGCATATTCATCCAGTGATTAGTGAGACGTTTCAGACGACAGTGGTAGGGAAACCGGCACAGATAACATCAGTGCCACAAAAGACTGGGGAAAGGGAAATAGGTTTGAGCAACCTTGATTGGAAAAAAGCAGAGCAAAAGGTTTCCCCCCCGACAGCAGTGGGCCTGGATGGAATACAAATGCAACTGATAAACCTACTTGGATCTAAAAGTAAGGAATCGTTTATGAGGGCAATAGATAAGGTGATAGAAACCAAACAAATACCAGAGGACTGGTTAGAAAGCACGATGAATTTAATATATAAAGGCAGAGGAGACAAAGCCAGTATTGATTCATACAGACCACTCACAGTAACGTCAGTGGTGTATAGATTCGTAATGCAGGCGATAAAATCACAGATTCAGGCATTAATGGAAGAAAATGAAATACTTGGGGAACTGCAGAATGGATTTAGACAAGACAGGCGACTGGATGACAATCTGTTCGTGAGAACGCAATGCATTGAAATTGCGAAAGCACAGAATAGACCACTATGGATTACGTTCTTGGACATTAAAGGGGCATACGAGAGAGAGAGAGAACAAGACTTTATTGAGAATATCCGGCGTGCGGGTGCGGATCAGGCCACGCAGGGCTTCTCCGCACCCTATCTAGCTCGTGGCTATGTAGACCTCGAGGGTGGGCCTGCGTCGCGACGTCGGCTACTAGGTGAGTCCGCTCCCGCGGGAGGGTCCCCCGTTCGCTCTTGCCGGGCCAGGGCGTCCTCGAGCCGCTGGATGGCGAGCAGCTGCGCCGCAGAGTCGGGCGAGCTGACGTAGTCCACAATGTCTGGCGGAAGTGAGTCCGGCTCGGCACCTTCTTGCTGCACTTCACAGCCCCACATGATGTGGGCTAGAGTTGCTGGTTCACGCGCACAAACACTGCACTGCACTTGCACATAGTATCCGGGGCACACGTGTCGGGCGAGGGCCGGCGTGAGCACCGTGCGGGTCTGTGTTGTCGGAGAAGGACGCCTTCGCGTCTGCCCAGCCTCGGGTGAGGCGGAGGCAGCGCTCGGCGCCCCTCTCGGTACCACGACAGGATGTCGCCGTACGTGGTCAGCGGTTCCGCTTGGAGGCCGACGTCTCCCGCGGTCGAGGCGCAGGGGGGCGCCGCACGGTGCGTGAGCTCGCGTGCGACGGCGTCTGCTGTCTCGTTGCGGTTGGCCGCTCCTCCGGCGATGGGTCCGACGTGTGCCGGGAACCATCTGATGTTGGTTGTGGTCGACTTGCGCATGGGGAGCAGGCGGGCTGCCGTTTCCCCGATGCTGCTTCTGGCGAAGTTGGTGATGGCCGAGCGGGAGTCGCTCAGGATGGTTGTGCTGTCGGGGTCGCTTCGTAGCGCCAGTGCGATGGCAGCCTCTTCTGCTTGCTCGGCGCCGGGGGAGCGGAAGCTGCAGGCGTTCAGGATGCTTCAGTCCGTGGCGCGGATCACTACGGCCACGAAGGCGTGGGGTCTGTCCGGGAGTTGGGCGACGTCCACGTATACCGCCGTGTTGTCTGTAGCGTACGTCTCCGCGAGTGCGCGGGCTCTGGTTCGCCTTTGCTCCTTGTTGCGGTCCGGGTGGACGTTGCGCGGGAGCGGTGCGACGACCAGTTGTCTGGCAATGTCGTTGGGTATCTTCCTGTGTTCGTGGGTGTCTTCCGAGAGCGGCTCCGTCTGTAGCGGGCGGAGGCCGGCCCGTTCCAGGATCAGGCGACCCGTTTTGGTAGTACCGAGACGGGTGAGCTGCGCGGAGCGCTGTGCTTCGCACACCTCTTCCAGTGTGTTGTGTACGCCGAGGGACGCAAGGGCCCGGTTGCTTGTGCTGTGGAGAAGTCCCAGTGCCGTCTTGTGGGACTTGCGGATGGCTGCGTTGATCTTGTCCCGCTCGTGCTGCAGCCATCGGTGAAACGCGCCGACGTACGAGACGTGGCTCATCACGAAAGACTGCAGCAGTCGCAGGAGGTTGGGCTCTCGCATGCCATCGCGGCGTGTGGAAATCCTCCTGATGAGACGGGTCGCGATGCCCATCCTCGTGAGTAATTTGTCCAGGGCCGTGTGGTTGGTGTTGCCCGAGTCGATGTGGAGGCCGAGCACTCTGAGGCTGCGGACGTGCGGTATGGTCGTGCCGTTCTCGGTGCGGAGGGTGATGTTGCCGGCTTCGCGTTCGGCTTCCTTCCTGTGGTGGCCGGGGGGTGGCAGTATACGCAGCTCCGACTTTTGCGGGGAGCACCGGAGGCCCGTGTTCTTTAGGCAGGCCTCGATTTCACAGATCGCCTCTTGCAGCGATTCCTCGATGTGGCCGTTGGTGCCGCGCGACACCCAGAGCGTGATGTCGTCGGCGTAGATCGTGTGGT